>NW_024062689.1:0-706544 GCF_006381635.1 Hibiscus syriacus
TGGAAAACAGATTACTCAAAAGCAACCGTAAACTAGAGATGAACAGTGTTTCTTGTTAGGAACAAGATTTACGGTTTCAACAATTTCAGCAAAAATAATCTGTGGTAGGTTAATTTTAATACGGTTTTCAAAACAATGTAACCACCAAAGATCCAAAGCTCTAAGAGTAGAATAACGACCTCCGGATGGTCGAAACCACCAAGAATCATTAGATGAAGAAAACGCTCATGTAGGTCTAAGACACTCGCACTATCTCTTCTTTATAACGAGAACCTAAAATTTGTTTTCATTCGAAATACCATCATTATCTAATCCAAATGTATTGGCTATATATGCCGGATCAATATATAAGAATTGTCCTAGAAGGTAGGAACGAATTCCTATGGTTTCGGTTTCAGCTTGGTTTTTAACACATACGGCATTAGAGTAGAATATACGAACAAGTTGATGGTAAACGATGGGTTCAAGATCAAATAGTTTATCAAATTCCATTCTTGTAAAATGGGAAGATATTTAAAATCGATAGCTAACATAGCTTGACGAGAAGGAATACGTTCTTCCCGGATTTTGTAAGAATCGAAATATTGATAATACCAATATCGGTGATTTCTAGACCCAGGATGATTGAAACACGAATTTGGATAGTCAAGTTAGGATCAGTGGGATTGGGATTAGAAATTGGAATAGAAGGAGGATTTGGAGGTGGATTTTGGTTGACGACTAGAACGACTAGATGAAGACCTAGGACGTTTAGGATTTGACATGGTGAAGGAAATCGGAATAGATAGAATAACCTGCAATTTTAAAACAAATGTATGCAATTCAATTAATCCCAAAACTCAAATGAGTCCTCAATATTTCAAGATTCTCTAAATCAATCCTAATGGGCAAAGTTTTTGAAAAACTTTTGAAAAATATGGTTTTGAGAAACAATATATGTATAGTTTTTCATAACAACAATATAATTTAATCAAAACACAATAATTTGAAAAATAACATTTTTTTTATTTCGAAAATTTAAAAAAAATTTGAAAAATTCTTGTGTTTTTGATGAAATTAGTTGTAACATCTAGTTTCTAATCACTAAATAATCAATGCCCGATCACTATTTCAACCTAGAACTAATTGAAACTAATCATATGTTCAAAAATAATGAATAAAGAGTTTAGAAAAATTTACCTTGAAATATGAAGATTGAGGGGATTTAGATGTTGTTTGCACGATTTTAATGATTCCAACAGGTTTGGAAGATGATTTATGAAGCAAATTCCGATTAATATCGTTGATTTGAGGCAAAAATGGAGATTTGAGGGATTTAGAGGGAAGAAATGGCGAAGAGAGAATAATAGGGTTTTTGAGATTTGGGGTTGTTCTACCCGATTTTAGCAGAACCCCAGGGGGTATCGATTCCCCTGTGGGGGGAATCGGTTCCCCTTCAAAGGGGGAATCGGTTCCCTCAGGGGGGGATCGATTCCCTCTGCACCAAAATGCTAAAATCCGATTTTTTAAGCACAAAATGCTAAATTAATCTTTTCTAGTGGTATTGGCAACTCATATATCAAAAATTAATTATGTTCAAAAAATTAAATTAATCTTTAATAGATTTTTGAACATAAAATTAATTTTTACTAAAAATCACAAACTCCCCCTAACTAATAGCAAGAATGCAATCAAAAATTATTATTATAAGCATTTTTCAAGATTTATTAAAAGTGCTAAAATTATTTTAAACACTAAGTGAAGATAGGTTAGTCAAACCTAATTCTCTCCTAAGTGTCCAAAATCTTTCCTTGTCTAAGGGTTTTGTAAAGATATCCGCTAATTGGTGCAAAGTATCAACAAATTCTAGAACTACATCTTCCTTAGTGACATGGTCTCTAATGAAGTGATGTCTTATTTCAATGTGCTTAGTTCTAGAGTGTTGGATGGGATTTTTAGTGAGACAAATAGCACTAGTATTGTCACACTTGATAGGAATGGTACCTACTTCAATTCCATAATCAAAAAGTTGTTGTTTCATCCATAAAACTTGTGCACAGCAACTACCAACTGAAATGTATTCGGCTTCAGTGGTAGATAATGCAACACAATTTTGTTTCTTTGAAAACCAAGAAATCAGCATATTTCCAAGGAATTGGCAAGTACCGGAGGTGCTTTTCCTATCTAATTTGCATCCTCCATAATCCGCATCAGAAAAAGCATGCAAGCTAAAGCTAGAGTCTCTAGGATACCAAAGTCCTAAACTAGGAGTGTCCTTAAGGTATTTAAAGATTCTCTTAACAGCTAGTAAATGTGATTCCTTAGGACATGATTGAAATCTAGCACATAAGCAAACACTAAACATAATGTCCGGTCTACTTGCAGTTAGATAAAGCAAAGAGCCAATCATTGACCTATATAATTTAACATCTACACATTTACCTCCTTCATCTAATTCAAGCTTTGTTGAAGAGCTCATTGGAGTGTCATGAGGTTTCCCATTTTCCAGTCCAAACTTCTTGAGCATATCTTTGATGTACTTAGCTTGATTAATGAAGATGCCATCTTTTCTTTGCTTGATTTGGAGTCCCAAGAAAAACGAGAGCTCCCCCATCATGCTCATCTCAAACTCACTTTGCATTAGCTTAGAAAATTCTTGACAAAGAACATCATTAGTATAACCAAATATTATATCATCAACATAAATTTGAACTACTAATAAATCTTTACTTTTCTCTTTAAAATAATGTAGTGTCAACCTTTCCTTTTAAAAAACCTTTTTCAATTAAAAAATTTGACAATCTTTCATACCAAGCTCTAGGAGCTTGTTTTAAACCATAAAGAGCTTTTGTCAATTTTAAAACATGATCCGGAAAATTTGAATCTTCAAAACCTGGAGGTTGTTCCACGTACACTTCTTCTTTTATAAACCATTTAAAAATGCACTTTTAACATCCATTTGATATTTTAAATTCATTGAAACATGCAAATGCCAATAACATTCTAATTGCTTCCATCCTAGCTACGGGAGCGTATGTTTCATCATAGTCTATGCCTTCTTCTTGAGTATAGCCTTGAGCAACAAGTCTAGCCTTGTTCCTCACTATATTACCACTTTCATCAAGTTTATTTCTAAAAACCCATCTAGTACCTACAGTAGATTTATTACTAGGCCTTTCAACTAATGTCCATACTTTACTTCTCTCAAATTGATTTAATTCTTCTTGCATAGCCATAATCCAATGTTCATCTTTTAATGCTTCTTTGATGTTCTTAGGCTCTATGCATGAAATAAATGCAACATAATTACAGATATTTCTAAGAGAAGATCGAGTAGTTACCCCTTTTGATGGATCACCTATAATTTCACCATCCTTGACATAGTTGTACTCTCTTGGAAAAGATACTTCCCTTTCTTCAATGGTTGGATTCTCGAGGGGATCATGAGTTTCCTCATCTTTTGTTTCTTCCTTTGATGATGATTCTCCAACGTCATATCTAACGTCATTTGCTTGTACAATACCTACATCATCATTAACAGAAGAATCCTTCCTCGGAAGGGGATTATCATCGAAAACAACATGTATAGACTCTTCTACAACTAAAGTTCTTTTATTAAATACACGATAAGCTTTAGAGTTTAAGGAATAACCCAGAAAAATTCCTTCATCACTTTTAGCATCAAATTTACCAAGATTTTCTTTACCGTTATTTAAAACAAAACATTTACATCCAAAAGGATGAAAATAGCTAATGTTAGGCTTTTTATTTTTGAGAATTTCATATGGATTTTTCTTTAAAATTGGCCTAATCATTACTCGATTTATAACATAACAAGCTGTATTTGTGGCTTCCGCCCAAAAATATTTTGGCAAATTATTTTCACAAAGCATGGTTCTAGCCATTTCTTCTAAAGTTCGATTTTTCCTCTCAACAACTCCATTTTGTGAGTTCTAGGTGCTGAAAAATTGTGGCTAATACCATTAGAATTACAAAACTCAATAAATCCAAGATTTTCAAATTCAGTTCCATGATCACTTCTAACACTAGTGATAGAGTAACCTTTTTCATTTTGGATTATTTTTGAAAATGTGATGAAATTTTCTAATGCTTCATCTTTAGTACTTAAGAATAGAACCCAAGTGTATCTAGAATAGTCATCTACCAAGACAAATGCATATTGTTTTCCTCCCAAGCTAGTAGTTCTAGTTGGCCCAAAAAGATCTAAATGGATCAATTGTAATACTCTACTAGTTGATACATCATTAATAGATTTAAAAGAAACTCGTTTTTGTTTTCCTTTAGCACAAGCATCACAGATTTTATCATTATCAAATTTAAGCTTAGGCAACCCTCGAACTAAATCACCTTGAATTAGCCGTTGCAAAACACTCATACTAGCATGTCCTAGTCTCCTATGCCATAACCAACTATCATGCTCATCCTTAGCAACTAGGCATAAATTAGTCATATCAATAGAATCTAAATGCACCATGTAAATGTTTCCTATTCTATGACCAACAAGCATAATCTGATTAGATGCAATGTCAATGACTTTACAACCATTAATTTCAATAAGACATTGAATCCTTTATCGCATAATTGACTAATACTCAATAGATTATGCTTTAATCCATTCACATATAAACATTCTTAATTTGTATGGAAGAGGTATTACCTATTGTACCAATACCTTCAATGTAACCTTTTGAATTGTCTCCAAAAGTCACTTCTCCTCCATTTTTGGCGTTAAGCTCAATGAACCGGCTTTTATCTTCGGTCATATGTCTTGAGCATCCACTATCAAGGTACCATGAATTTGAATTTGTTTCCCGTGCCTTGTAGCAATGCTCCTTTCCCTACAAACATAGATTAATTTTTGATTTTTGGTACCCAAATTCTTTTGGGTCCATATTCATTAGTTTCCAAAATCCTAGTTCCCTTAGGTATCCATTTTTGTAGGATATCTTTATCTTTAGTAGTAATGAGTCCTTTAGGAACCCATATACTTCTAAATATTTTACCATTTAAGGTTCGTTGAGGATTTCTATGATTGTAGTTTCTAAAATCTTTTCTAACAAAGTTGGATTTTGAATTTTCTCCTTTTTCAAAACGTTTTGTTCCAACTTTATCAAAAGAGATTTTAAGATCATCAATTTTCTTTTGATGATCATCATTGACCTTTGAAAGTAAATTTTGCAAATCTAAATTTTTCTTTTCAAACTCTTCTAGTTTGATTTGCAAATCTTTAATTTTACTTTCAAGATCATTGTTGGTTTTGGATATGAGTTTATTTTCATTTTTTAACTTTGAAACATCATTTTTATTTTAAAAATAATTTCTCATAATCCGAAGCCAACCCATTATATTCCTCTAATAGCTCATCATAAGATAAATCATCAAAATCAGATGAGTTAGAGGTTACCTTAGAATCTTCCCCGAATGCCATCAAGCACAAGTTTGCTACTTCTTGTTCCTCTTCATCAGAACCTTCTTCATCGCTCCATGTAGCCACATGAGCCTTGTGCTTATTCTTTGATTGACCCTTTTTCTTCAATTGTGGGCAATCATATTTGACATGCCCCGGCTTTTTGCATTCATAGCAAATGATTGGGTCCTTCTCTTTGGTTCATTTTTGAGGCCTTCGTTTCGTTTGAATTTTCTTCCTTGGTAAGGTCTCATCATTTTTTCTGAACCGTTTGGCAAACAATGCCATTTCCTCGTCATCATCATCATCATTAGAATCACTCTCATCTTTTGTGGATTTGAGAGCAACTCCAATGTTTTTCTTCTTCTCCTTTGGTGTCTCTTCAACTTTATCAAGGTTCACCTCATCTTCAAGCATCATCTCATGAGTGAGGAGTGAACCGATAAGTTCTTCAAGAGTTAAGGACGATAGGTCCTTAG
The DNA here is from genome assembly GCF_006381635.1 of Hibiscus syriacus. NCBI lineage: Eukaryota > Viridiplantae > Streptophyta > Magnoliopsida > Malvales > Malvaceae > Hibiscus > Hibiscus syriacus. The sequence continues at coordinate 5,887 of NW_024062689.1, forward strand.
ACTCGATGATTGCCGTCTTCTTTGATTGCCATGATTTTGGGAGGGAGTAGACTAACTTCCTCACAAGCTTTTCATTTGAGATGATCTCTCCATATGATTTGAGACCATTGACAATCGTTGAAAATCTATCCGTCATAGCTTTGATGTCTTCATTTGGTTTCATCCTGAAATTTTCATAGCTATGCGTTAGAATACTAATTTTTGATTTCTTTACCTCATCGGTACCTTCATGTGTGACTTGAAGCTTGTCCCATATTTCTTTGGCGGTTGTACACGATGAAACTCTTCCGTATTCATCTGGTCCAAGAGCACAAAAGATAATATGGATGGCTTTGGAGTTGAGCTGGAACATTTTGTATCTCCTTCACTCCACAACCTTGGATGAGTGATAGGCTTAATGTATCATTCTTCTACGGCATTCCATGCTCCCATGTCACTTGCTTGAATGAAGTACATCATTCTATTCTTCCAATAGGCGTAGTTAGCTCCATTGAAGAAATGAGGCTTGTTGACGGGCATAGAATCGAGACCGGAGTCGAAGTTTGAAGTGGAGGCCATTGATGACTTTAACAATCGATATAACTCTTCCCGAATCGACTCAAGAGGCGATAAAACCTTCAAATGAGTTAGGCTCTGATACCAATTGTTGAGTTAATCGAATGACGAAATTGGCCAAGAGGGGGGTGAATTGGCAATAAAAATTTTGTGGAAGCTTTTGCAGAAAATTAAAAGTAATTGCACAGCGATTTACAGTGGTTCGACTTTCTCAAACAAAGTCTACGTCCACTACCTTAGCTATCCACACTAAGGATTTTCCAACAAATTCACTAATTTATTCTTTCTTTTGAGGCCAAAGAGATAACCTTACAATTCCCTCAAGTATACCCCAACTCTTGAGAACACTCTTTTCTCAAAGAGAAGATTACAAATTTGCAAACTTACAAGAAAACCTCACAAGGTAAGATGTTTGCACAATTCTAGAACAAAGAAAAGAACACTCAAAGATGAATACAATTGAGCACAAAAAGTGTTCTTGAAAGCAAAATGAATATTGAATGAAAATGGGCTTGAAATGCTCAAACTTGAGGTTTGATGCTTTCTCTTTGATTCTCTCTTGATTCTAGTTGCTTGATGTTTCTTATTTTTGATCAATGGCTTCTAAGCTTGCTTAAATACACCTTGGATCACTTCTGAACGTTGGGGATAATTAGAGAAGATATTATAGCCGTTTTAGTGTGAAAACATTTAATAAAACAGCTTAGAGCGTGGGGGGAATCGGTTCCCTCTCATAGGGAATCGGTTCCCTAAGTGTAAAATTCAAATATTTCGACCGTTGAATAGGGGGGAATCGGTACCCCCTTGGGGGGAATCGGTTCCCTCCGAGCATTCTGGAAATCTCGGAGCCAAACCATTCAGGGGGGAATCGGTTCCTCCTATGGGGGGAATCGGTTCCCTCTGAGCAATCTGGAATTTTTGGCTTTGAATTGGTTCGAAATACTTTGTAAAATTATTTTGAAATTGTTTTATGATTAAAACTTAATTTTACACTTAAGTAAGGATCAAAAATGATTTTTGAAATATTTGGAGTAATGTTTTGATATTCGAATAGTTATATCGAATATACTTAGAAAATCATTTGGAAAATCTTAAAATCCATTTAACTTAATTTGTTATATCGAAATATTAAAATGTTTCAACAGGTTGTCTAGCAACTATCAGTGAAAGGCCGATAGATTTTAAAGATGACAGCAAATTGATCGAAATGGACGGGAATGTTATGGTAAACTTTCATCTAGCATTAACAAATAAAGTATTGTCAAGCATCAAGGAGAAGAAGACAGCTAGAATGATATGGGATCAAAAAAAATCCAGGAAATGCAAATTCTTGGGGTATGCTGATGGAATAAAGGGGTATCGCTTGTGGGATCTCACTGCCCACAAAGTGATCATCAGCAGGGGTGTTATCTTTGTAGAAGATAAACTACAAAGAAAAGAAGACGATGATAGCGCTGAAAAGTCAGAGACTACACAGATACATGTGGAAAAAGAGTTTTAACAAAAAGATTCTTCTGAAGCAGAACCAGCACATGATGAACAAGAACCAGAGAGTTCTGAAGCTCCAACAACTCGTCAATCAGATCGTGTGAGAAGACGTCCTAATTGGCACTCAGAATATGTTATAGAAGGAAATATTGCATACTGCCTTTTAACAGAGGACGGTAAGCCATCAACATTTCAGGAGGCAATAAACAGCTCAGACGTTTCACTATGGATGATGGTGATGCAAAAAGAAATTGAAGCCCTTCATAAAAATAATACATGGGACCTTGTGCCACTACCACAAGGAAGGAAACCAATTGGTAATAAATGGGTCTTCAAAATCAAGTGAAATGGTGACGATCAAGTTGAGAGGTATCGTGCAAGACTGGTGGTCAAAGGATATGCTCAAAAAGAAGGTATTGATTTCAATGAAATCTTTTCTCCTGTGGTTCGACTAACAACAGTTCGAGTAGTTTTAGCAATGTGTGCTACATTGAACTTACATCTAGAGCAGCTAGATGTTAAAACAGTTTTCTTCATGGAAATCTTGAAGAAGAGATTTACATGCTCCAACCTGAAGGTTTTGAAGAAGATGAAAGAAGAACTTGGTTTGCAGGTTGAACAAATCTTTGTACGGTCTAAAGCAGGCGCCGATGTATTGGTATAAGAGATTTGATTCCTTCATTATGTGTCTTGGATACAACAAACTTAACGTAGACCCTTGTGCTTATTTTAAGAGGTTTGGTGATAATGATTTTGTTATATTGTTGTTGTATGTGGATGACATGTTGGTTGTAAGACCCAACAAAGATCATATTTAAGAATTAAAGGCACAACTGGCTAGGGAATTTGAAATGAAGGACTTGGGATCAGTAAACAAGATTCAAGGGATGCAAATTCACCGAGACATAAGTAATAGGAATATTTGGCTTTCACAAAAGAATTACTTGAAGAATATCTTGTCACGATTCAACATGCAATATTGTAAGCCAATTTCTACCCATCTTCCTATTAACTTCAAATTATCCTCCAATATGAGTCCTAGCAGTGAAGAAGAGAGGATGGAGATGTCTCGAGTACCGTATGCATCAGCAGTGGGAAGTTTGATGTTCGCTATGATATGCACAAGACCAGACATTGCACAAGCAGTGGGAGTGGTTAGTCGGTACATGGCGAATCCAGGCAAAGAGCATTGGAATATAGTGAAGAGGATCTTGAGATATATCAAAGGGACCTCAAATATTGCATTATGTTACAGAGGATCAAATTTACTTATCAATGGGTATGTTGATTCTGACTATGCAGGGGATTTGGATAAAAGCAAATCTACTACAGAATATATGTTTAAAATTGCTGGTGAAGTTGTAAGTTGGGTTTCAAAATTGCAGTCAGTTGTGGCTACATCCACAACAGATGTAGAATACGTAGCAGCTACACAAGCCAGTAAAGAAGCAATTTGGTTGAAGATGATATTGGAGGAGCTTGGGCATAATCAATAGTATGTCTCTCTGTTTTGTGACAGTCAAAGCACTTTGCATCTAGCAAGGAAACCAGCATTTCATTCAAGGACAAAGCACATATGAGTTCAGTACCATATTATTCGTGAAAAGGTGGAAGAATGGACGGTAGATATGCAAAAAATCCATACCAAAGACAACATAGTAGATTTCATGACGAAGGCGATCAATGTTGATAAATTTACCTGGTGTCAATCCTCTTGTGGCCTGTCAGAGACATAAAAAACATGAAGGTACAAGGTAGAAAGAATGGTGTGAAGATATGATTATTTCAATCAAATCTTCAAGTGGGAGATTGTTGAAAAGTCAACAAATGGCAACTTGGCCACTTTGCTTGATTTCGGTGGAATTGTTTTCGGTGCATGCACCGAATGAATTAAAAAAAAATTGGGGCACCGAAAGTTAGATTGGTTTTTAGTTGAATTTGGACAATGGTAAACTCACAATTTAGTCATTGTACTTTAGGCTATTTACAAGATTAGTCCTTAAGATTCAACTATAAATATCCTAACTCATTTATCTTCAAAACCATCCCAAATCATTCTAGTTTTCTCCCAATACTAGAGAATTTAGAGAGTTTCTTGAGAGTTGTTTTCTTCTTTTTATTAAGAGGAAATTATCATTGTTTTCTCCTTGTTAGATCGAGAGAAGTTGTAATTCATATTTTCTCATAGTGAAATTCTTCTACCTTTGCCCGTGGTTTTTACCCTATATTATTTAGGGATTTTCCACGTAAAATTTGTGTCTTCTTTATCTTTATTTTTATTTTCTCAAATTATCGTTTACGATTTTGCTCTATCCGATAGTCGTATTCCGCAACAGGTGATAGTTGTGGAATAGTTATTCGGGTGCATAGGTGTGTGACTTGGTTATTAGTGTTCATCGGAGGTATGACCTCATGCCTATATAATCATAAGCTGAGTTATTTATTTTTCGTAGATTTTCGAATATAATAAAAAAAATTAAGAGTTTGAATAAGAATTAATATTCATGATATATATATTAATGATATGTATGATGATAACATGTTATAAGTACCAATGATATGAGATGTATATCGATAATATATTATATGTTATCATATTTTATTATCGAATAATTATGTTAGGTTAGTAGATGATATAACATTTTTTGGTTAACAAGAATATTTACTTTATAAATGAATAAAAATTGGTATCTTATTTAAGTGTATTTGTATTATAGTACTACTATTGGACGCGAAGTTCAATGTACTATAATACAAATACACTTAAATAAGACAACTCGCCTATCGTATTTACTATTTAGTGCTCATGGTCAAATATAAATTGAGTGTGGTTTTATTTAGCCAGCCCCTAGTCAGTGCACGGCACCTGCATCCTTGATGTGCTAACTGCAGTGAACTTTTAAGATTGTCAATGCCAGGTTCTTCTACTAACCCATCGATGCTAAAATGGTCCCAAAGAGTGGGGCAAACCAGCCAGCTGCTGCTTCAAATCTAGATAACCTTCAACCAGCCTGTATGATCCATATCCACAAATCAACATCCTTAACCGTTTGGTTTCTTTTTCAGAAATAACTAGTGAACAGATTTTTGTCATCTTCTTCATAATGGAAACGCAGGGTTTTGGACTGTTGTGTGTGATCAACTTGATGTTATCCCAGCTAATCATATATTCTGCAAACGAAGATATAGCACACCAGATTGTGGAAGAAACTTTTATTGGTGCAGTCGTTAATCAGCTTTGTTCTAAGCTTTTAGTGGGAAATTTTAGGCGACTCTGCAACAAATGTGAAGTTGAGCTTAAATTTTTTTGAATTATGATAAATTTCTTTCGGACGATGATTTGTAGGAATAGATGTAAAATTTTATGTTAATATAATTTTAGAAAATACTTAAATTATGTTAGGAATCAAACTTTCTAGGGGTATAATCACACTCCGATACCGTTGGATTCATCACTGATGGTATGGATATAGGAATGAGAAAAGTGATATAATGAGAGTCGCCGAAGTTGGTGAGACACACAAGGGGTTCCAATGAATGGGGGATCGGCAGAGGTTAGACGTTAGAATTCAATTTAAAGATGAAAACCAACCAAACCAACCCTATTCACTCTCTCCCGTCACCCTCTTCAATGCTCGTCCCACGTTCATAAATTTCTTATTAGTGCTGTCTCCATTCACAATTTGATAACAGCTCAAACAAAAAACAAACTCACAAGTCGGTCTGTAAATACTGTACTAACAATTTTTTTTCACTATTCTTCTAACTTAGCAAATATTATAATCAGCACACTGACTGTATGAGCAAAAAAACATTAAAATATTATTTTTAAAAAATTATTAAAACACGTGTGATTGAAAAATACGATATTTTTTAAATGTCAAACGGTAAAAAGTAACAAATAATTACGAGTTTATGTTTTTAATTTTATTGGATTAATTTTTCAATCTTTTTTCATTGATTTGGTGCTAATTCACTTGTAGTACTAAACTTAGTCAAGCATTTTTATAAAGTATCAATATTATTTAAATAGCATTTTATTTTAGATATAGTGAAAACTATTATTTTTTTCTCCACCAATGAAGAAGTTTGAGGCTTTGAGCTTAAGCTCTTCATAATGTTTATTTAATTAGAATTTAGCTGTATTATAATTAGAATTTTATATAATTTCTAAATGTTCATAATGTTTATTTTAAAACTTTTTAAAATTATTTTTTTATTTTTTATGATAAGACATATGAGACATAATAATGCAACATCAGTAATATTTTTTTTGTTAGCGATGATGTATCAAAATAAAATATCACTAATAATTGAACGAATTCAATTAAAAAAGTGTCAAACGTTGAATTTTTTTTTATGTTGTTATACTTTGTAGAAACGAGTTTGCCTTTCAGTAACCAACCCAACCAAACTCATTTTTTTTATTTAATCATTGCTATCTGATCCATTGACTGACTAATCTAGATCGTGTACTGTAGAAACGAGGGTGATCCTCCCAACTCAGTCCATTCGTAAATGTCAAGATTTGAACCTCTAACCTTACTTAAAGAATCTAATATGATGAAGTGTTGGAGAAAATAGTGGGATATTAAAATAGATGATAAAAATGGATTTTTTTTATTCCTTTGTTACTTACTAATGAGTTGTGTTTGGAAATGGGCTTGTCCGTCAAAATTAGGCCAATTTAAGTTGTTGGATTATTTTTTTATTTAATGATAGTTGGGCTTCTTCTAATACCATCAAGTCTTCAACACTAGGATTCAAATTGTCCCATATACTTGCATGAATTGAGTCGTAAATTGACATCAAAATTTTATGTTTTACATTTTTTAAAAAGGTAAATTATATTATTGACCATTTAATTATTTTCTTTTTTATTTTGATTATTATTTTTATTTTTTATAAATTAAATTATTTAATTATTTAAATAATTAAACGTTCAATAATATAATTTATCTTTTTTTTTAAATATAGAACATCCTTTTATATGTTTTAATAATCTAAATAAATATTAAAATGATTAGTATAAAATCATAAGGATTAGAGGTATATTCGGTTCGGTTCGGTTCGGTTTTTTACCAAAAACTGAACCGAACCGAAATAAACGGTTTTTCAATATTTAAACCGAAACCGAAACCGAATAGTTAAAAACCGAAAAAACTGAAACCGGTTTTTTGGTTCGGTTCGGGTTTTTTAACGGTTCGGGTTTTTCGGTTCGGTTTTTCAATGAAAAAATCACTTGAAACTATAATTTTTTTATAAAAATTGCCTATTCGGTTCAATATGGAACAAATGGGTTCCATATGGAAAACCCGAACTGAACCGAATCAAAAAAATGAAGCCTTTAAACCGAACCGAAAATCGAACTGTTTAAAGCCAAACCGAACCGAACCGAACCGTTTTACTCGGTTCGTGTCGGTTTTTCGGTTTTCTCGGTTTCGTTGCTCACCCCTAATAAGGATGTCAAAATTCTTCAATCAAATATCAATATTGTGATTGGAACAAACTAGATTAAAATAATTATCTTATAATATACCTTTACAATATTCTATCTGAATTAGTTCATTAATAGATTGATGATTATTAAAAAAAATTGAAATCATATTTGATTTTAAGTTTTACGAAAAAAAAGGAGGACGTTATTGGTAACGCTTCACATGGCGTTGTCATCTAGATAGCACTAGGAGAATGTTGATGGTAAGATTAAGAAGAGTTTCATATATCATTTTCTTCTCACCTTACCTTTCCTCTTAAAGAGAGAGAATTTATACAGCTTCTCTCAATGATGAGGTTAGGAGAGCATTGTCACGTGTGAAAATATGAGTTGAAGGAAATTTTATCAAGCAAGATGATGAAGGGGATCCGAGACAGATGATGCTGAGCTGTCAGATTGCACCTTGATGGCGCTGAGATACCATAAATTGACATATCAACGCAAAGACGGGAATTGATTGTGACATGTTCCTCATTGGGGTCGTTTTGAGTATGTTTCAGTCTTTTGACCATAACTTTGGCTACATGTGTCAGAATCGCGCATAAGACTCCAATTCGAAAAACGCTTTTCGATTGTCAATTAGGAAGTCAATTTAAATCTGATTTAGGCCGGATTTTTTTGGAGGTTGCTTATTTTATTTCGAATTTCAATTTAGAGTGATTTTCGGGATTTTGCTATTTTTGGCAAAATTCGAATAAAAACGATTTTTTGCTATAACAGTCCGGCTTGTAGACTGATTTTGGGGATGGTTTTGATTTTATAATATTTTATTAAACCCTAGAGACTTTTTTTCTCTGATTTTTTCGACGAATTTTCTCTTGTGAATCATCTGTTAGAGCGCCTGCAGGATAATCATTATTCTGTCCGGCGTCACAAAATAACCATTTGAGACCCACCATAGGAGAGGTAGCTTCTCCACTTCAGGTGACAGATGTATTTTATTCAGTTCTTCAGGTAATAAGATGCAACACTCTAATCTGGCGGGGTTTAGTGAATGGCAGCCATGCGGTAAGAATTCAAAACATTATTATATGTTGATGAAAACAAGAGAACGTAGATTTGAGATAAAGGGTACTAGATATCCATGCTTTTAACATTTTTTTTCACTGTTTCTTCTTTTGGATATGAGATTGAAGGAGGAGAAGTGGTAAGTGGAGAGTTTATATGGAAGAGATGATGGGATTTTGATTGTACGGTACGGCTGTTAATGGATTTGTTATAATTTATATATACAGATTATAAGGATGGTGGTGGATTCTGGCCTTTGACCATCTCTGCCAGATTTGAAAGTAGAGTTTCATACTGAGTATAGGAATATACTATTATATTATTTCCTGAATCTCATGTGCACTCCTGAGTCTGCGATTTGTTATCGAATGAATCTTGGAAATTGTGAATAAAATCACAAATACTGCAAAAGGGGAATAACGTTTCTGTTTTCTAGGCAAGCCCCCTAGTGACCACTGCATCCTCGATGAGCCTCAGTGATTCAACCTTGTCAGCACACAGCTGGTGAGGATCTGGAATTGTTCCCTCATCCACCGATACAACAATCGCCATCTTGTCTATATAAACTCTGGAAGTTGATCATCAATGCCTGCAGTTTTCAGTAATCACATTAGCAGCCGATATTTCGACCGGACAACAGCGTAGCTGTTCTCAAATGAAAGACTTACATGAGGTTGTCCATAAGTCCCAGGAGCAAGAAAAGCCCGGGGGTGACCATAAAAACCAATTTCCTCCATAGTTCCAACCAGATTCGAGAAGCACACAGTTGTGCCAGACACGATTCTATAGGACAAAGCACTAGCCGTCTGTTTTCAGCATTGGAAAACATACAAACTGATAAGAAACCAGTGAAACACATAAGAGGCTAAGACTAATCAATAATTACAATGACTGAAATTGACCTTTACGCCGAAAAGCTTGAATGCTAACTCAGCAATGGAGGAAGTGAATATAGCTTCGAAGGAGCGTTTCATTCCGTCAATCGTAGCCTTAGCATCACGAATATAATCTAACGGATCATCCCTTAAAGCGATGGTGAAGGGGAGCAGAACATAACCAACACAATTGCCCCCACTTTGCTTCAGAATCCTTCTCCATCATATCAGCTAAAGCCTAGCATGCATGCTTTAACATGTTTAATCAAGATTATTTAAGAGAGATTAGGGGCAAAATTTAAAGCTACTAACTCGGATTCCTGCAGATGGTCTTAGGTTGAAGACCAAAGTTGATCGGAGGCGAATTTTCTTAGGAAGATTATCCTTTTCTATTGCTCCCTCATCTTTGATATTCCCACCTAATTAACAAGTTAAAAAAATCAAGCCTTCCTGTTTCAACCATAAACTACATAGTAGTAAGAAATCTTACCATATATTATGTTGATATTGCGGGACAGATCAGCCTGTGTAATCCCCAAAGCAACATCGTTTATAGTCTGCAGATTGAAATTTTATTAAAAAAAATTTTGCAATAACTGAGATTTTCTTCATGATGCAACACATGGACTTACAGTTTTCATTGCATTCTTGACCAACTTGATATCATCCAAGCTAACTGTCCTGCAAACAATTCGACGAGGATTAAACACAGCTCCGGGCGGACCCTTGAGAGGATTTTGAGTATCTTTCAAGAACAATGTCGTGGCAATAATCATGAAAACATCGACCAAAGTATTACGAAAAACCTGAAAGAAAGACCAAAACATGAACATAACTCCCCAAAACCATCTATCATCATCATCCTTTTTCTCTTGCTTCTTCTTGACTGGGATAATAGGCAACGCCAGAGGATCATTGCTTTGGCGAATGCAAGCGAGTAGAAGAGACATAAGAGAAATGCCATCGCCAAGGGACGACCCTTAAAACACCAACCGCCTCAGATTCTGGGGTTCTTAAGTTGAGCAAATGGAGGTCCCAGAGAGGCTGCGATTTGTTGATGCCGGTTTTGCTCAGGTTGTAAATGTAATCCTCGAGGAACTTTTCGGGTGATCGATTTTCGGGTCAAGCTTTGGAACAATAACATGTTTTTCCAAATCCACTTCGGTTCTAACCCATTTCATTTCTCCCTTCTCTCATCCATCACCTGACATTTTTACCATATTAGTGTATCAAAATGAAGTAGAAAAAATTGAATAAAAACTTGTTTATGATACCTGCAAACTAGAGAAACGGGGGTGTCGTAAGTGACACATGACACATGATTCTCAATACCATTCTTGTGGTATCGATACCAAAGGTTGTATCTCGATAACGATAACGGAGAATTTCATTTGAACTTCGAGGTTGGAAATGATACCACTACTTAAAGTTAGTATCAATATCTAAGGGATGAGTATCAATATCCTCAAGAATTATTTGAACATCAAACCTTAATCTAATACTGATACTCAAGATGTATAGATACTCTCTATCTGATATCGATACTTTGTGGTTCAAAAGTCATTAATTGACTTCTAATTCGAATGTGGGATCAAGGCAAGGTTTGTAACCAATGATTGTGCCTATAGAAGGCCCTATTGGTGCTATTTCAAGGGCATCCTGTCAGTCAAAGAAAGCTCAAGGAACTTCTGGGCCACACGCCATCACAGGTCTTTGCTGGAGCTATGCTTGGTATTTTAGTAGCTTGTTTATGCTGTCAAGGTTGCTTGGTTGCAACCTTGGAAATGCTTCTGCGGGTAATTTTTGGTCATATTATAGCGGACAGCGTTTTGGTATTTTGTAAAAACCTGGCTCAATTTTTATGGCTTGATGAGTCTATTGTTCTATATAAAAATCTAGTTCGGGTATCATCTCTAACATCCTTTTCTTTAAGAGAGAATAAGAACAATAGAAATCAAAGCCTAAACCCAAAAGATGTGCTCTTTTTTAGTGTTAAATTGTAAGGTGTAGTGCTATGGCTTTGCAAATAGGTTTTGGCTACCCTTATATTTCCTTCAGAAGGCATAACTCCCATTCTAGTTGGTTCACATGCTCTTTTCTATTTAAACTCTCTGAATTTTAGCTTTCATCTGCATAGCATTTGGCTTTTAATGCATCAGATGGTCGAATAGCTTTTGGTAGCGACAGCAACGACTTCAAGCTTTGCAGAATGGTGGAGGCAGAATAGGAATACGATGAAGGTAAACTTTTTCCACTAATTTTGTTTGTGAGAAAGTTTATTTAGAAAAAAAAATCGTAAAAAAATAACATGAAAATAATTTTATGCGACATTTTTTTGTTTATATGAGACCATGATTTATGTGGTAAGAAATATCTTATTAAAATTTTCTTATTATCATTTTTATAAAATTTAGGGTAAAATAGGCAAATAATTCGTATTGCTATATTAAGTCCTTCGACTTTTAAAAGTTATAGAATGATCATCAAACTATAAGGTGTTGTTTTGTTGAGTCCCTCTACTATTAAAAATTACACAATGGTGTTCTAAGTTCATCCTTTTCCATTAAAAAATATCGGTCGTTTGAGCTAAATGTCAACATGATGACTAGGATATGATAGTCATTTGAGATTCTGAGATCATTTTTTATAATATCACACTCATCATATTAACATTCAACTTAGAATGTCTTCAATTTTTTAACCAAAAAAAGACAATTTTAGAACATATAAATAGTTGGGTGATCATTTTGTAACTTTTAATAGTTGACAAATTAAACAAAATAATATTATATAATCAAAGGATCATTTAGTAATTTTAATAGTTGAAGAACTTAATAAAATAATGTCATATAGTCGATGGACAAATTGTGTATTTTATCCTAAAATTTAAAGGAGTATTCAAATTTCAAATTGCAACTCCTTAATTAATTTTAATATTTGAAATATCAGAACAAAACGTGACTGGAATGAAACTTTATTATATAGATTATGTATTCTAAATGTCCATCCCTTTGAATTTTGACCAGATTATGTTTACCCACACCCTAAAGCTTGAGACGTGGCGGCAACAAAACATTTGAATTCAGAAGTCTCCACCGACTGATGGTTAAATTTAATTTATCGGACATTGTTATTGATATATTTTGTAAAAAGGCACAAAATTAAACATATTTAATATTATGATTATGAATTATTCCAGGTGTATTTTGGATATGATATTATCTGATGTCATTAATAATTAATATTATAAATATCATCCTCATTAAAAAAATATTTAATATTTTTTAAATTATGAATGAAAAGAAATATAAAATTATTAAAAACAATTCTATAACAAATTCAGAATAAAATTATCATATGTGCATTAAAATTTTCCATTCACAAATTTCAATATCAAATGTGTATAAACTGTACTTTCTAACATCATTAGAAATGGAATAAAAAAATAATCAATATGCGAAAAAATTTATATTTATTGTAGTGATACGGGTTAGTAAATCAAACAATTAGACGTTGTTAAAAAATTTCAGAAATAAATTTAGGTAAATTGATTTTTTTTAATTATATGTTATTTTTTACACTAATTTACCGAACGATACTAATCGGCAATTATACGAAGGGAATAGCCAGATAAGACAACAAAACTTGGGAGCTACTCCAAGACGGAGCCCAAATTACGAGAAATACCAAAAGCCATTTTGCCTTGTACAAAAAGAAATACTCAAAAATGACATCTATACGTATACAAATGGGTCAACAGTAGTACAATTTTTACGCGTTAACTATAAAAGACGACGGCTATACACGTGTCTCTCTTTTCCGATGCCATTTTCCTCTCTCACCAATCCTTCGGCTCAGAAGAAATTTCCTGAATTTGACCTTTGATTTCAAGCTTCACTTTCTTGCTCCTTTCTTCCGGTAAGAATCACCGTCCTCATCTTTAATTCTTCCATACATTCAATCTCTATTTTCTAGTTGTGCAAATCGAGATGAATTGAGCCGTGGGATTCGCTTCTGAATCCTAGGGTTTCAGTTTTTTTTTCGGATTCTCGCTTGTATAGAACTGTTTAGGTTGTAAAGAAATGCGGGGGGAAATATTGTAATTTTTGTACAGGTAGTTTTAAGATTTTAGCATTCTTTTTAGAGTCAAGTTTTCACCGTCAACGATGTCATCTGCTGGTCTTGCTGTTGTTCCGGTTCGAAAAGAACCTATGATCCCTCCTGATCACTTGTATCCTGACTGGGATCTTTGTGAAAACGAATCAATTTGGATATTCTTGGCACTTTCTGAATCCAAGGTTCCGATGCGAGTTTTGAAATCGGATTCTATTGAATCCTTGAAGCTACGCATTCAATCCTATAAAGGTTTTGTTGTGAAGAATCAGAAGTTGGTTTGCGGAGGCCGGGAGTTGGCACGGAGCAATTCGCTTGTCCGTGACTATGGAGTGAACGATGGAAATGTTCTACACTTGGTTCTTAGGCTTTCTGATCTTCAGGGCATTAATGTTAAGACTACGGCTGGAAAAGAATTTACCTTTCATGTTGAACGAGGGCGTGATGTTGGTTATGTGAAGAAGCAGATCGCCAAGAGGGAGAAACATTTTTCTGATCTTGATGAGCAAGAAGTTGTTTGTGATGGAGAGCGATTAGAGGATCAGAGGCTTATTGATGATGTATGTAAGAACAACAATGCTGTATTGCATTTGTTAGTCCGTAAATCTGCCAAAGTTAGGGCTAAGCCTGTTGCTAAGAATTTTGAGTTATCTGTTGTGGCACCAGAATTGAAACACAATCAAGATTGTGATGTTGGTGATGAAGAGATCTATCCTACAAGATATGAAGCTGATAAGGAGGTTGAACCAAGGAAGGCTCCCAATAGTGATTTTGTATTGGAGCCTGTTATTGTTAATCCCGAATTTGAACTACCTTCTGTCATTGTGAATATGATTAACTCCACCCATGATGGATTGTACAGTGGGAAAATTCCAATTAGGTCCGTGGAGGGGACTGGAGGAGTCTATTTCATGCAAGATTCAACTGGCCAACAATTTGTTTCTGTTTTTAAGCCAATAGATGAAGAGCCTTTAGCTGTCAATAATCCTCGACAATTACCGGTGTCATCAGATGGTGAAGGGTTGAGAAAGGGTACGCGAGTTGGAGAAGGAGCATTCAGGGAAGTCGCAGCTTATATTTTGGATCACCCTAAGAAAGGACAACACAGGTTATATGGAGATGAGAAGGGTTTTGCTGGGGTCCTTCCTACTGCTCTAATCAAGTGTTTGCATGCTGGGTTCAACAACCCAGATGGTTTAGCAACAGTCAAGATGGGATCATTGCAGATGTTTGAGAAAAACAATGGAAGTTGTGAGGATATAGGTCCGGGGTCCTTTCCAGTCGAGCAAGTGCATAAAATCTCTGTGTTGGATATAAGATTGGCAAATGCTGATAGGCATGCTGGAAATATTTTATTGAGCCAAGATGAAGACGGGCAGACGGTGCTGATTCCAATCGATCATGGCTATTGCTTGCCTGAAAGCGTAAGTTTGCTCCATGATTATTCTTTAATTTCCTGCTACCTCATGCATGATACCACTATTCTTTGTTTTTTTTTTGTCTTTTTTACTACTTGTCCATACCTTTTGTTATTTTAATGTTTCTAGGTTCTTCCTCTAGACTAAATGTTACGCATGTACTCAGGATGGTTTGAATTCAACTGTGAATTTGACTTGAATCATATTATAGATTCATGATTAGTTGGTCATTAAACTTATATTTGATATTACTGAGACAAGAGACTAATATGCTGCTAAAATGATAATAATCACGATTCACTAACTTATCTTGCAAGCTCAGTGCTGTTGCCAGTGTGATTATGTGCCTAAATTTTCTAGGGGTATTATTTTGTCTTGTGTGGTGCTTATGAGTGTCATTATACTGTCATTTTGGTTTCACTATATTCCTATTTTTGGAATCACTAATCATATTTTCTGTTTCTATTGTTTGAGATTGCATATTTTGGGCCTTTTTTATGTGATTTTTTACATGTTGCTTTTGCTGTGTCCTGAAAATTAATCCCTAATAATATGTTTTGTTTTTACTTCTATAGTTTGAAGATTGCACATTTGAGTGGCTGTATTGGCCTCAAGCGCGCAAATCCTACTCTCCTGAGACAATTGATTATATAAAATCACTGGATGCTGAAGATGATATTGCACTTATGAAATTCCTTGGATGGAATATGTCGCCAAAATGTGCACGCACCCTCCGCATTTCCACCATGCTGCTCAAAAAGGGTGCAGAGAGGGGACTCACTCCCTTTGCAATTGGAAGTATAATGTGCAGGGAGAATTTGAAGGAGGAATCTGTAATTGAGCAAATGATCCAAGAGGCACAGGATTCCGTACTTCCGGGCACAAGTGAAGCTGCGTTTCTTGAGACACTCTCGCAGATCATGGATTGGCATCTTGATGGGTTATGAAAACACTATCTCGAAACAATTTGATAGAATTGATTCAGAGAATGCTGGTTTATCATAGTTAATAGCTTAGTAGTTGCACATGACTCCTGGTACTTTGCATGCTTATTCTTCTCATGCGATTCTCTATTCTTTATGGCACTTTACAGATTGCCACTTAGTTAGAGATTCACAACATTTCAATTGTTTATCAAGTTGTTTTTGTTGGTCTTTTGAAATTTGAATTAAAGACAGGTTTCTTTTCATTTCACTAATATTTTTTTAACGTCTTAACTACTCAGATTTCGTCTCCGAAAGGGAATAAATCGTCTAAGTCATGAGGACCACTCAAATGGGTTTTTGAGTTCCATTTCGCTGATATTTCTGATTCACGATTTCACTCCTCACTAGGGTGTATGAAGTGGGTATTTTATTTCTTGGTAGGCCTATTGGGCTTTTATATAACAAGGCCATCATTGGTATCCCTAACCCTGTCTCTTATTTACAAATTACAAATGGGTTTCCTATGCATTCCCCACATAGTTGAGAGCTTCAATCTCATCCCGCATGAAACGAAAGGTAGCCATATACGAAGGCTTCAAAGATGGAAACAGAAAACAGTGGAATTCCTTAACATAGATGACGAAAGATGCATTCAAGAAAATGAACAAGATTGTAATCTAGTGCTGGAAATTGGAGTATCTACCAATGAACAAATTCAAGTTACATATATTGCCTCACATGGCGCATTCTGGTTAAGATCAATAAACAAATTATGAATTTTGGGGAAATTACAACTCATGTAATATGCCAAGCTAAAGTGATGAATAATGTTGATTATCATTTTCGCAAATTTCTTACGGGATGACTTGTGTAGAAGAAAGAACAATTCAATGGAATTTATATGCTTAATGGTGGTTGTATTGGTAGGGGGTCACTCACATTCAATATTGATGCGTATAAAGTATATGTCAGGTTCGATGATATTAGTGTGCAATAATTTTACTTTAAACTCGGAGGAAGTAGAACAATGAATGGTGAAGAATGCATTGAATGGGTAAAAGCTGATGACATCGATTGTATTGATGAGGATAAGCTAAAATGGTTTGTTCTTCTTCGACTAGACGAAGAACGATGTCAACCGACGTTTTTACTTGGACTGGTGAATAGATATAACCCTTTCTTCATCAAATGGTAGATATGACTTCCTATATATAATACATGAATTGCATGACATGTATTCGTTCAAAAATCACAATATCAAGTTTATAAATAACATGATCGTTGGCCCACATTGTAATCCATTCTTTGTGCTTCTTCCCCAAATCCATGTAAATTTTAAGGTCCATGGCAGTTTTGAGAATAGGTAAATGAAGGGTGATGTGAAAAAGGAATCTTCCTTTTGAAAAATTTCATTTGTAAACAGCCGGTAGTCTTAACTCCTGCTGCTTTGGTAGATAAAGATTTATAACCGAACAGGTGGAGCGAACCACCAATAATGGCGACATGAGGTGGACATCCTTAAGAAAATCAAACTTTTTTCACATTTGTAGGTTGGATCCATCATCCATGTGCTCACAGCTAATTAACACATTTGACGCCGTGACTGCAGTGGAGGTTCAATTCATTACCCATGGCCATATCAAAGAAAAACAAGGTTTAACAATATAGGATAGAGTTTATATGTCAGTCCATCTCACATGCCACTCCACATCTAACTCTAAGCTTAGGTGAGCACTACGTCTTACCCTTCAATCTGTGTGTAATTTTATAAAATTTAGGGTAAATTACACGTTTAATACCCTTGTTCAAAATTAACATTATTATTTTTTTTAAATTGAAAGTTTAGATACTAAAATGGATCAAAACTGATAGTTTAGGTACTAAACGCATTAATTTTTAATGGTGTGGTACTAAAATGAAACAAAAACTAAATGTTAGGTATGATTTTGAAAAATTAAAAGATTAAGTACTAAATGCGTAATTAACCCTAAAATTTAAGTGTCCCTCTTAGTATAAAATTTTCCCGATACCTTTTTCAAAGACTTAAGCTAATATTTTTTTTTCAAGTATAAAGACTTTTCGCGCATTAAAAAAATAAGTTTTTTTTTATCGATTGCTTGTCGAATAAAACTAGCTTAAGAGAAAAATACTTCAAGTCAGGGTTAAAACATAATATTACTTTCCATGGTTTTTGAAAGTAACATTTATCGATTACTTATCAAATAAAACTATCTTTTCCAGTCAAATATATTTAAGAAAGTTATTCTTAAAATGATATTCATTAGGATTAACTTTTAAAATAATTTTTTTAATAAAAATGTTTTATGCGAGGAGAAAAAGATACTGTCAAGTAATTAAATATAAAATAAATATAATATAATAAAAAATAATTTTATCTTTTAAAAATTATAATAAAATCTACTTATCTTGATAGAAGGAAGAATGTGAAAATAATTTTGATGTGATTTATATTTGCATTCGGGGATATTTATAGAGGAGAGGGATGGGTGAATAACTGAAAGAGTTCAGGCTCAGGTAATAATAGAGTGCACAATAATTTAAAGTGAATAATAGAAGGTGCACCTCATGATCCGTGCTTTCCCTACATATGTCAGATTTCCCAACGATTCATTATCCGCGCTTTTACTATGTGACACCAACTCGGATAGAACCCTGCAAATGCACGCTTCATGATCTGCGCTTTTTCACCTTGGCATCAACTCGGATAAACCCATGCGAAAACGCACCGCATAATCCGTGCTTTGTCAAAAAATGTGTTATATCAGTAATATTTGGAGAAAATATGTCTAACAGATAATATTTCATTGTTATGGTGTTATTTGTATAAAATTGCCATAAAAATGTACTAAAATATCACTCCATAAAGTTCAGTAAACCACATATACAAATTCACTTTGCCTTGGATTACAACAAAAAGCAATTTGCTTGGCTTTAGCAAATGACTGTTTGAAAATCCAAATTCCAACACCCTCCACTTGCTTAATTAGCGTTGGACTTATTCCAATAGGTCAAATTCTCTTTTTATTAGCTAAAATTTTGCTGGATAATGTTCTCTTCCAACCTCAAAATGCAATCATACAAGCAATAAGTATATTCAAAACAAAATATTAGAATCCATTATAAATAATCATATTTTCCATTACCCGGGGTGTATGATCCGTTATCTTTTTAAAAAAGTTGTTATCTTATTAAATGAAAAATATTTTTTGCATTAATTGTTCTTTATAAAAATACAACGGACACACGAGAAAACCCTCCAAACGACATTCTCTATTCCTAAGCAGCTAAGTTCTTATCATCTGTTCCTTACACTCTTATCCAAGGCAGATTTACCCAAAAATAAAATAAAGGCAGGGATGGAGCTTTGTCCCTTGCAATTGAAAAAGAAAAAGAAAAATAAAAGAGAGAAGCACCGCCGCTTTTAAGCGCATCCACGGGGAGAAAACCCGACCCGAGAGCCCGCTAAATCATATGCGACCCGGAAACCCTGTTGCTGGATGTTCCCAATTATGGTCATTCCGCTCATTGTACCCGCGAATGCAAAACAAAAGGTCCCGCTGCTATCAACCGGTATCAAATAGTTCGTCGCCGGCAACGACACGTCCGCTCCTCTGAAATGTAACACCACCGTCGGCACCTTGACGGAAGTTTGTCCTGACAAGTCGAAACACGTGTCGAACAACGAGAAATCGGGTGCCCGTTTTAGATTCCTTGCCCCGAGACGGAACGCATCCCTCAGTGCGATGTAAGCGGGTTGGTTCAAGCGGGTGACGGACGTGCCGGAGTCGATGATGACCCCTCCGTTACCTTCTTGATCCATTGTGAACAGTGACGGGGTGATCTTGGGGACATGTGTCCCGCCCACGCTGATCCCGAGCAGTTCGACGTAATAGAAAGTGTCGAGCTTCGGGTTTGTTAACAGCGGAGTGAACAAGGCGCCTCGGGGAATGGCGGCGCCGCCGAATATCAGGGAGGATGGTTTAGACGAAGCGGACCGGTCTACCAAACAGTAAGAGAACTTCCGGTTGAACCGGCGTGCTGTTTGGGAGGGAAATGATAATCTCCCCCTACCAAGGCCTAACAAACCTGCCGCACCAACGAACAACCCTTCATTGTCGTGACCGCAACCGAGCGCCACCGGACCAACTGAGGTTCTTCTGAAGGTCAGCGTTTCGGTCGAGAAGTCTCCGAAAGTAACCGAACCGTCACCGTAGGATACTTGGTAAAGACACATCCGACGTCGACTGCATCCCGATGAATCCAAGCTGCGGCAAAGTGGGGATCCACAGGGAATACCGGCGAAAGATCGTGATTTAGTCGGGTCAAAAATCGGGTCGGATTGAGAGTAGCATTTCTTGCAAGGTGAACACTGGACCCAAACGACGTCGCTACCAGTGTCGAGAACCATGTAAAGATTCCTGGCCGGAGTACCCACACCAAGGCGTGTGAAGTACTCTCCACTCCCTTGAGCGAATCCGGAAATAATAGAACTGCTGAACCCAGAACGCCTTCCGGCCGCTCGTGGAGAGTTCCGGGCAACGGCTTCCGAAACGACGGAGTATATCGTTTCAGAACGACGCGCGTCGCGTTGGAGTCGTAAGTCGAAGAGTCGCTCCGGTGTATCTTCGGAAGACAAAGCGTCCACGTGGTGCAATTCTAACTGCGCTTCCAGTGTGGTGTTGGAACTAACAGGGTCGAGTTGAGAGGTTTCTTCGAGGGAGTTGGATTCGAGTTCGGAGTCGTGCCATGAGAGAGTGGGCGGCGACGGAAGAGGGCGGGGGAGAAGGGTTTGGAGCTCGAAAGGAGATGAAAAAGCGGCGGAGAAAGAAATGAATAGGAGGATAATGGAGGAAGAAAATAGAAGCTTGTTCTTCGATTTTCCCCCCATTGATCACAGTGAGAGTGAAGAAAAATTGCGAAGATGATGGAGTTTAGAGAGTACTTTAAATAATGAAATGTGAACGGTGATAAAGTTGGTGGCTTTTACTTTTATCACGTTCTGATTGAACATTCGAAATGCCTGTCTTACCCTTTTTGGTTTTGAACCAAAAGGCACCGTCACCAATTACCAATTTATTTATTTTCTTGTTTAGATGCTATACTCCACATGCATTAATTACTTCCCATTTAACTAAACTCTCTTTCTTAGACAATTGGACTATGTGTCGATGCTAATTCATCAAACAAATTACCATGACTTACTTCCCTCGTACTTACATTGCCATGTGCATGCATGGGACGGTATTTATAGTATCCATTATAGAGCAGAAGCTTCTTGCACTTCTATGATTGAGCAATATATATACATAGTGTCTTGTCTTTATTTTGATCAGATTATCTGTACATATAAGACATCATCATATCTCTTACTGCATCTCAATTACACTAATCATATTTTGGTCTTACTTCGCACAGACAGATGCTTGGTGCATAAATCTAAGAAATAGAGCTCAGGCATTCCAGTTTTGTGCTTGTTTAGCAGATTCTCTACCCATTCATGCTGCTGCATTTGTTTACAGTAAATTAAGTGTCCTTTAGGTCGAGTTCCCACGTTTGTTGACTATCTGCTGTTGAACTATTTGTGTATACATGTATATAATTATGGAGACAAAATTTCAACACTTGGACCGAATAATAGAGACCCAAATTTTTTTTCTTGTTTTGATTTGTTGTATAAATGTAAGTGAAACCAATGATGCCGGCGTGAAGTTTGTCTCTCTGAATATAATATAGTAATTAATTTTGGAACTTAGAAATCAGCTGTTAGATCTTAAAAGGAAACTTCCCTGCCCTTTATGAGAAGCAAAAGAGAGAAAATAATAATCAAAGAAGGTGGAGAGAGGACCACACAACATTATAATATGAGGGTGCCCAACAAACATCACGGAGAAATTGAAGCTTTTGTTTTGTTTTGTTTTTCTTTGCCTTGACTTGCACCGTGATTGTAGGCCATCTAATCCTCAACATTTGCTATTATTATACTGAAATAGCATTTGGCATTTTTAGACCCATTTTTTTTGCTAATTAAACACTTGAAATCCCTTGAATTCTCAATCCATCTATTTCATCACTAAAACACGGAATGGGTTTTCATTACAAGATAGAGGATCTCAGGGATTTAAAGTGTTTAATTATTTACGAATTCTCAAGGTTAAGAATGAATTTTTAAAGAGGTATCCCTTAAAACAATATTTAAAAAAAAAAAAGCTCTTTCGCTTTTTTCTTATTTTGGTTAATAATATGTAACAGGTAAATTAGTTTTTAGATATTCATAATATTATCCCCATCAAAATATATAAAATATTTTTTCATTTTATTATCAATTAGTTGCACCCAAAAAACTGGAAATGTCACATTAGTCTTAAACTCTTAATAGCAAAAATGGACAAATTTTAACAAATGACCATTTTACTTCGATATGAAATATATAGGGACCTCTTTGTCTTTCTTCACAATTATGAGTATATTGTATAATATAGTATAGTTTTGTATTGTATAGTATAGAATTGTGATGGTAGTTTTACCTATCAAAATTACTCCTATAATTTATTAACAAAACCATGAAAACAATTCTTAAAAATAAGAGAATATGAAAGATTGTACTGGTATTTTAACTGAAATGCCGTGCTATTTTTGAAGTGACAAAAGAGAGCGTTATTCTTTTTGGATGTTTCGATTTAAACATCTGTATTTGTAGGGTATATTTTATCAATAGCTAAGAGAGTTTTAAATAAATATTATCTTATAATCGGTCGTCATTTTCAAGCGAACAAATTACAATGCAACTCTCTTAACTGTTAAGAAAAAATAATAGGGTAATAAGTGACAATTAATGCCATTGTATCTCATGCTTTTCCTCTGTTCTTGTATTACGCTTCTATTTCTTTCTATTTCTCTTCGATTTTTCGAAGGCTTATGTGCGCAATGTTGGGGGGATATGGAACAATCTTTCATTGTTTTATCAAATGATGATGAAGAGGCCGAGTTGCAACTGAAGATTCCCTCCTCAGATGCTGTCTCTTTGATAATTTTCTTGTAAGTGCATTTCATACTTATGTGTTATTAATTTGCTGTCCATGGCCGATATTATAGCCGATGTATGGCACTTGCATCTTGATATCAGATCTGGGAGACAACAAATTTCTCTGTTGGGTATATCATGTAGTTTATGTGGATCAAAGTGAAAGTGGGGGGGGGGGGGGGCTATGGAGCTTTAATTCTCATCTTCTCATTCTTCACAGTCTAAAGGAAGGGGTAGACCTTTATCAGTTCGTTCGAACATGGTTGACTCCTGGACATTCATCCATGATTTACCCATTGGTTCTCACTCTTTTATGTTTCATTCTGAGAAGCTAAGCCATGAAGAAAGTTTCTACCCTATTAGGTTTTTTTGATTAGTTTAAATAATTACAAGATAGTATCTGCTCAAAATCTTTTGTAATCATATACAACATACACACATTGCAGATACAATATCTTCTAAAGAAAACAACACTCTCTTTTACCACTAAATGAGTTTAGAAAGTCACCCTTCGAATAAAAGGGAACTCAACATTGTCTATTCCAACATTTAATTCGATTACAACTTTGCCCTTTATAGATCAAAGTGGGCAGAGCATCACTTTGTTAAAGGGCCAGATTAATGACGACAGTGATGTGGCTTTCGATGGGGAGATGGACTTAGAGGAGGGTAGTCCATATCAATTAGAACAAATAGATGGATTGAAACGACCTCGTACCAGCCCTTTTTACATCGAGAGTTTCCCAGAAGTAGATTTTCCTAGTGTATTTCGTGAGTCTACTCAAACTCACAATGACAGTGTATCGGCATGTCTTACGCATCAGGAGTTGTGGTTATTGGAAATATTGGTGCATGTGGTTTGTTGCTAGTGTGGACTCGAGGAGTGTTTATCTCTTTGAAAGTTTGAAGTGTTTTTTCTCTTTTCATATTAATATGGAGATTATATCAGACAAGCTCTTAGAGAAGTGGTGATTGGCAGTGTAGACACCTGTTTTTGTCCGGGTCTTTTTTATTTTAATTTATTATTATTATTGTTGTTTTTTATATTATTATTATTTAATATGTATTTACATTTTGTGCAGGACACATGAAGCCCAAATACACAGGCCCATATTACAAACACTAATTCAAGCCCACCAGAAGCCCAACAACACCAGCTAACCTACCCAAGATCCATCCAACTATCAATCCACTTGGATGACCCAGACACAAACCCGATTCAGACCCGGTTTAAGCCCATATCTGTGCCCCAGGATCCGACCCGGTCCAATGTCAACTCCCTAGGGTTTCTGAAACCCTAGAGATAGCTATCACCGCCGCCAGTCCTTGCTGCTGCCGTCGTCCTCGTCTACACCAACAGTGACCCCAAAATCAATCAGAAGCACAGAGATAAATCAAAATAAAATCTTATCCTATAAACTTAGGATATGATTACCTACCAAGGACATCAACATCACAAGTCAACACAAGATTAGAAGCTATCATCAATCAAATCTAACATGAAAACATAAAACAGAAGCAACGAAGACAGAGGGAAGGATTTTTTTTTGGGGGGGGGGGGTTCGGTAAGAGCAACCAGGGAGAGAAACCAAAACAGAAAGAAAACAAGAAAATAGAGAGGGAGTTAGGGGTTTTTACCTTCGTTCGAACCATCGGAGAATCTAAAAAAGGTCGCTGGAGTTTCGTCTCTTCCGTGAGGTATATCTTAGATCTAGGGAGTTTGAGTCGATTTTAGGCTAAGAGAGGTTTGGTTTTGGGTTAAGGAAGATACGAGGGTTCTTTTGGGGTCCTTTCGCTCCTTCGGCGTCAGGCGCCTCCGCGAGTTCCGCCTTGAACTCCACCAGTGGCCGGGGTTTCCTTTCACATCTAAGTAGAGCGTTGAGAGAGTTCTCAGAACTCTCTCTTTTCTCTCATCTTAGAAGGGGCCAAATGGGAGAGATGAGGCCGTTTTGGCCTTTGTTTGTTATATATATATATATATATAACGCAAAACGTCCATTTTGGCACTCTATTCCTGTAACACCCCCAACCCGTATCCGATCCGGATACGAGTCCGAAGTGTCACATTGACTTTTCAAACATTTATTCGTATAAAATAGTGAGTAATTTAAAAACTTTGATAACATTTAAACTTATTCAAAACGTTTACAAAATATATCAGAGTTCATACAATTTATGTCTTTAGACTACATGCCAACTACACTCTATAAACAGTACCTATATTTTCTGATCTGACATTTAGTAAGGAAAACTGACATGTCTTGCTCCGCATTACTCTTTACTCTTCTCGAAACCTACGTGTGAAACAATCACACGCTAAGTCGAAGACTTAGTGAGGCATAACGACTTATAATGCATTTCATAACATATATCAATACATGCATGTTCTGTTCTATCATGTTATACCAATTCCATGCATTCTTCGTATCATATAAAATCATATCAGATTAATTACAGTAAATACATACATACACATAATTCATCATTAACAGTTTATCATGTAATCACATACTTTTATTGTTAACCTTTTCAATCAAACACTGTACAGACACAACATTATATGGTTCACGTAACACATTTCAAACCACTTATAAACCCATCGTATACATATCACATTCAGTATGCTTGTTTAATCACTTTATTAGCCCATGTACACTAGTGAGAACTTAAGGTATGTGAGTACATTGAGGTTGTGCACACATATGCTGTCACCACAGCTCGATCAATGTCCCGAAGGACCAGTCCATAGATTCCGAAGAACCTAGGTAATCAGCCCATATGTCCCGAAGGACATAGGTAAACAGTCCATATGTCCCGAAGAACATAGGTAAACAGTCCATATGTCCCGAAGAACATAGGTAACCCTCGACCCTTGGCATGCCAACTATACCCCTAGCTCTCATATCACATAACATGGGCATTATCATTTATAACATTTCACATTACTTATTCATATGCTTTCTCTTATAAACACATATCTTTTCTTTTCAGTCACGTATCACATGTACGTGTAATCATTGATCTCATAATCACATGTTCCTTCTTTTCTGTCACATACCACATGTATGTGTAAACATATATCTAATATCATATGTTGCATGTAATCACATAGATCTTATCTCATAACACATATACTTGTTTTCACACATATATTTCATATCATTTCTTATACCATCACATAATCCATTTAACATACATAACATATCATGTAACATTATAATAGAAATACATATAATTCATATCACTTAGAGCACATAAAGAACAGATCAATTCATATAATCAAGCATACATACATGCATATTCAACTCATGCCTTTAATCATGAATTCATGTGTACACTTCAGGAAATAGACTCATCGCAAGTCTTATTTCCATCGCACATCATATATTATTGAATATGCACTCACCTGGCCTCACTAGTCCCTTTCAATCTCTTATCTTCCCTTTTTATCGATCTTACTTGTCAATGATTCCGGAACTCGTTTAGGCTTTGAATCTACATAATTATACATTTTAAGACAATTATTAGATACCCACACCTTTTAATTGGATACTAGCAACTTAAACGAACTTATTAAACCAATATTAACATTTTCCTTTAGGGGGGAATCGGTTCCCTCCTGTGGGGGTATCGGTTCCCCTCTGGCATTCTGGAATTCTGGCGTTTGAAGGGGTATCAGTTCCCCTTGAATGGGTACCGATTCCCCTTGCCCAGAAATCATATTTTTAGCTCGAAAATCACTTCAATTTCTCTCAAACACTTCATATATCATCCCCTTTTCATTCTTAACTCTAGTACACATACTTAAACCAATCTATATTCATTTATTTCATCTTAAACCTTGGAATTCTATTCTCCATATAGAATTCAATAATCATATCAAATTTTTCATGTTATTCAAACATAATTCTAACACTTCTAACTTCTTAATCTCATAGATGACAAGTCAAATTCAACTTAAAATTCAACTTATCAATTCTATTTCAAGATTTGATTCAAGAACTCAAAATCTTTAATCTCTCATATACCTTTCATCTTGTTGTTTTAGAACAAATTAAACTTTCCTTAAGCTTAATTATCATCTGATAATCAAAACCCAACCTTGAATTGAACAAATAATCAACTAATGAAGAAACTTACCTTTGCCCTTGCTCTTACGGGAGGGGAAGAGAAGGAAGAAGAAGATGAAATGCTTTCATCTTCTCATGTTTTTATCTCTTAATAAAGGGATAAAAATATCTTTCATGACAAATTACCATTTTGCCCTTTAATTCTTTAGATAATTACTAGCAACTTTCAGGAAATATCCTCAAATAAATCATTGAACTATTCAAGTATTCTACTTTTATTATCAAATTCTGAAATTTACGATTTAGTCACTAACCCGTAGTTTGGGATGTTACAATTCCCGTATTTTCTGAGTTTTAAGGGGCTAATGGCATGTTTAGTCCCTACAGGTTGAGAAACTCACTCGTGCTTCTCATGTTTTTAGGGTAAATCGCATTATAGGTCCCTATTCATTTGTAATCCTTACATTTTAATTATTAATGAAACTTTATGGAATTTTATTTTGAGCATCTACTTTTATCTGTTTGCATTTTAGTCATTATCAGGTTGGTTATGATATTTTTATAAATGTCGAATTTGGAACTAATATTTGTAAATATTGTATTTTGGTCACCGTTTAGTAGGTTGTTTAATTATTGTTGACCCTTTAGGATTCTGGTTTATTTTATTTTAGTCTTATATGTTATTTATGAGTTATTTTTATTTCAGTACCTGTGAATATTTATATTTTGATTTTGGCTCTGTTTTTTTCTTTATTTATTGTCTAGTCTCTTAAATTTCTGTTTTGCCATTTTAGTCCTTTAAATTTCGGTTGTTATTGTTTTAGCCCCTTTAAGTTTTTGTTTTTCTCCACTCTGGTCCTTGTAATTTGTGTAACACTCACTTTGGTCATGGAATGAATTTGTTTCTGTTCTGGACATGTGTTTTTTCTTTGTTACATTCTGCTCCTATGTTTCATGTTTTAGGATACTTTGAATTTTGATATTTAGTTGTATTAATTTTTATTTTAATCCCAAGTGATATTCATGGTAATGGTATTGTAGTGTTTTCATTGTTTAATTTTTTCGGTGATTATTATAATAATTACTATTTGATCTGTTTAGTCCTTTAATTTAATATTAGTTTTACTTAGTCCTTTTGAGTAAGCTTAACTTCCCTTATTTATATTATATTTTTAAATGATTCCATGTTTACAGTTTGGTTTTTATTTTATTAATCCATGTTTGTATATATATGTGAATGATATTATACATTATGATTTTAAATATAATAAATGTATTTATTTACTATATTGCATGTTCGTGTTGCCATAGCTTACTTTTACATATGATTTTATTATATATCAACATATGCATGTATATATACGTATATATTCATTTATGACATATATTTGTAGAACAGGCGTAGAAAGTATCACTTGATCGAAGTGGTATAATCTAATACGACGTTCGAACTAAATGGAACTAAATAAATCATTTAGTTCATTAATTGTTAATTCATTTTATTTTACACTGAACAATGCAAGTTATGTATTTTATTTTATTTTTATTGCAACTATCAATTTGCAATTTATATTCGATATGCATCTCTTACATATTCGATGATTGAATATTCTTTAACAACGAAAAATGGTTGAAATAGTTTTCCTTACGGAGGATTGCAAATTTCAAGATTTTTTATCAAGTTAAAGGATTTTCTTTAAATTGTTAATTCGAAGCAAATTAATCAATGTTCGATAAATGGATCACATTTTAACTTTATATTTAATTTATACTTTCCACTATTTACGACGATGTGTAAGTGACACAGTACCAATTTTGGGCGTTGTGGGGGTGCTTACCCTTCCCCACATGCAATCGACTCTCGAATCCGTTTTTAATTGAATCTTTGGTAACGCATACCAAATTTTGTCTTATAAAATGATTTTTTTAAAATTGTTTAAAAGACATTTTTAGGTATTCGACCTACCTAACACAAAGGTCGACGGCGACTCTAATCCAATTTTATTCAAATCAATCCAAAAATACCAAATTTTCAAATTAAAGTCATAATCGTTTTGTTAAAATAATATTTAAATTGTTCGACCTGAAAATGGTTATGACAGGCATGGTTTCACAACAGCCTAGTGGAGAGCCAACATGCAACCTCATAAGATATGTTATAACAGTTGGGTAGTGATCAATCATTACCTAGATTATCCGGAGAATTTTAACAAATGAATATTATATGAACAGAATTGAATATCCTATTCATTTACACTATGTAAAAACTTTATTTGATAAACACAACTATAGTCGCGGCCTAAAGAATCTTCTTGGCAAGCTTCATTTAAACAAGTAAACAAAGTAAGCTCTATTTCAATATATATGTAACACCCCGAATTTATTTACTTTTAGTTTGACTTTATTTAATTATTTTTTGGGATTAAATTATGAATTTTAAAAGTTTTGGGATAGCTTTATGATTTCCTAAAAGTTCAGGGACTCGTTCACTAATTTGACCATCATTGTTATGTAGAGAAAAAAATGGGAAAAAAGAGAAAATAATGGAAAAGGCAATCATTACCTAGTTTATCCCGAGAATTTTAACAAATGAATATTATATAAATATTTCACGAATAATTTATTGAATATTCTATTCATATACATTATGTAAACACTTTATTTGATAAACACACCTATAATCGTGGCTTAAAGAATCTTCTTGACAAGCTTCATTTAAACAAGTAAACAAAGTAAGCTCCATTTCAATATATATGTAACAGTCCAAATTTATTTACTTTTAATTTGACTTTATTTAATTATTTAAGGTACTCGAGACTCGCTCGTCAGCTAGACCTAGCTTCTCTCGATTTTCGGTCTCGTGAGCCTGTGATTACTTGTATAGTTTCGTAAATCCTATAAATAGTGATTCAAATTTATTATGGTTTAGGTTCGAGCACTGTTATAGAGCTTAGTGAGGCTGGTGCTCAGTAGACTTTCTAGTCTGATTCCGTTTTGCGAAGTGTGTTCCTTGTGTGCTATATAATCTTTTACATGTTTTATAATATAATTGATTTACATATTCTGAAAGATGGTTGTTTATCTGATCTGATCTATGAATATTTTATCTGATCAATATCATGATTCTTGATTTACTGATTACATTGTGTTGTCTTATACATGTTTTCTGATTATCTTATTTTCTAAGAAAATTAATTATAAATGTTTTGTGGAATTTTGGAGTTTATGTAAACTGCCTTAACTGTTTATTGGGGTAATGTATGGGTAGGTGTATGGAGTTTTGAGGTTCAACTAACTGGTAATTCCTTTTTGTTTTGTTATGGGAAACTACATTTTTTGTGTATGGGTGGAGGGTAGTTATATGTTATAAATAAACACACTAATACTTTTATAGTACTTTACTGAACTAATCTTTCGAACTCTTCAGTATGTTTTTATATTGCACTTATTGGAACACACTGAGCTCCTTAGTTCACCCCCTAACTTTTCTCCTTTCAGATACTTTTGGTTAGGCGTCCCGCACCAAACATTTGGAGGATCGACATATTTTATATCGTACTTTTGTCGTAATATTTCCATCTTTCGAACTGTCTTTGTTTTGGTGACAGGTGCCTCTATATTAATGTTCTGGTTATATGGCATTTTATTTTTACTCTTGGTGTATGAACTTATATGATATATTATATTTGACATTCAGTACTCATGACTTTATGTTTTAATAGATACGATAGTATTGTTTTAGATCTATAACTGTTTTGAAAATTTACGTTACCTTTTAGAAAATGTTTTAAAAAATGATAATGTGATTCGGTAGACTTAGTCGTAACGTATAGACTCTGTCTAAGGGGTTACAATATACAACAATAATAGATGTTTTTTTACATATTGTTATTCCTTTTGTTTTTAGAGTATTATTTTCAATTGTCGGAATATAATCAGAGAAAAATATTTTCAACTTCAATTTTATCTTTTTGAGAAGAGTCATATTGACAGACTTATTTTCACTTCGATATTCAGATGTACAAATATTGAAAAGTTCAGTTAAGTTCCACGGCAACTATCATTTCAACGACTACACCGATGATTTATTTTATTTTGTAACCATTTGTTTTCCAATAAACTTTGTACACCATAAATATCATTTACATACACTAATTTAAAATGACAAGGGTGAATTACACCATTAGTAAGTAAATTTAGTGTTCATGTTATTTTTGTTACTAAACTCTAATTTGTTTGATTTTGTCAATAATTTTTTATCATTATATCGTTAAATCATTAATAGCATACTTATGTAATTATTATTTTCTCTCATTTTTTTATAAAAATCCTTAAAAGACTGGATTGTTATCCATTATTGATCATTTCTAAAAAAAATCGATATTAAAACGTTCATATTTTTCTTTTCTTTTTTTGTTCTCCTTTAATTGGTATTTCATAAAATCATTCAAAATCAATAAAAAAATATATCCAAGCTTTAACCATATAATCTTATTTTCTCTTCTAGAGGTCATCAAATAAGATTGATTTCGAGATATGTTACTCGACTTAAAAAAAATGTTTCTTACTATTTGAATTTTCAAACATACACCCTGAATCTTTTAAACTCAACAAAGCTCTAAAACCTTAAAATGATATATTTTTTCTATTTTTAATTTTATGAGTTTTAAAGAGTGTTTAGAAAAATCTAAATTAATAAAGTGGTGAAAGACGACGAGAATAATTTTTTTCTATATCTAAGATGCTCACAAACTTCATTGAAATCGAAGAATGATATAACTAAAAATGAAAAAAAAAGAAGAAGCTTAAATTGGATGAAGAGGAATAAAGGGAAAAGGCAAAAAAATGCCATATTATAGAAAAAAAAAATAGAAACATATTTTTCTTCTATTTCATCACAAAATGTCGCTCCATCTAGTTGTTAATGATTTAACGTTATAATAAAAAAAGTTTGTTTGATATACTGTAATTGGTTTTTAAAAAAATAATTTACATAAAATTAATTACTTAAAAAATATTTTACGTAAAATAAATTACATACAAATTATTTTATGTAAAATAAATTATATCTTCTAAAAATTAATTTATGAAAACCATTTTCACTTGTTTGATATATTATAATTAATTTTGATCCATTTTAGTATCTAAACTTTTAATTTTTGTTTCATTTTAGTACATCACCATTAAAAACTTAACGACACTGATTTTTTATGGATAAATTACATTATTCATCACTCAAATATCTTTTCATTCCTATTTTGGTACAAAAGTTTAAAAAATTTCAATTTAACTACTCAACTTTCAAATTGCTCCTATTTTAGTCACTCTAGTTTACTTTATTAATAATTTTTGTGACATGGTATTATTATTATTATTATATTAATATATAATTAAAAAATTTAAAAGATAAATTTGGAAGTTAGAGTGATTAAATTAGGAATAATTTGAAAGTTAAGTAATTAAATTAAAAAAATGATGTAATTTACCCATAAAAAATGTGCCACGTGAAAATCACATGTTAAGTTTTTAAGTGCGATATATTAAAACGAAACAAAAACTAAACATTAAATATGATTTTAAAAAAAATGAAAGTTTAGGTATTAAAACGAATTAAAACTGATAGTTTAGGTACTAAACGCGTAATTTACCCTTAAAAATATTAAATATAATAAAGTATTATTTTTAATATATTAGATTAGTTTAGTCAATATTATTATTAAAATATTAATATTAAATAACACTACTCTTTGTTTTTTGAATTAATCATTAATATCTCTATTGACAGACTAATCCAGATTGGATTTTGCAATGGCCCATTATAGGGGTAACCATCTTAACCTAATTTACTTCATACACAAAAGTCAAGATTTGAACCTCTATTTTTACTTAAGAAATCTATTGCTTCATCCTATTAGACCATCTGTTTGTTGATATAATATTATTGAGTATATTATTACAATATTAAAATAATTTATTATATTATATTATTAACAAATTAATAAATATATTTTGACAATTGATATTTTATTAACAAAATACTAAAATATTATATTAATATTAAATATATAAAATAATACTATTCATTATTAATAATTTACTAATATTATTTTTTATAGAATAATAAATAATATTAATTTATTATATATTTTCAAATTAAACATATAATATATCAACAAATATGATTTAAGTGGTAAGTAGCTTAATATTAGGACTTTTCACGATCGATTAATTGTTATAACGGTTATTAAATTTTGTTAATCATAACATAACCTTTAAGAAACGATTAGCCATTATTAACGGTTCGATTATTTTTTTCAAACATAACACAAATTAAAATTTTCAAATTTTCATAAAATTTGCAACGATGGAAACATATATATATTTGTAAAAATTTGCAATTACATAAACATATATATATATATATATATATATATATATATATATATATTGTGTGGATATTTATATTTTGTAATTTAAAATTATGTATTTATTCCATCTATGTTTGATTTAATGTGATCTTATATAAGATAAATATGATGACTGAAAAGTAGGAGGAATCGTTTTGATTTTATTTTTAATTATATTATCTAAAAAATATAATTAATTAATTATAATTTATTAACGGTTAACTGATAGTTAACTATTTATTAAAATTCATTAACCATAATCGTAACCGTTAATCAATATTTTTAACGATTCGGTTAACTGAAATCGTTTAATCTTAACGATTTGGTTAATAACCTATAAAATGTAGCGGTTACATCAGTTATTGATTACGGTTAACAGTAACAGATTAATTTGATCACCCTTACTTAATATCGCTTAAGCAAAGTCTCTAGTTTGAGTAATTGTGTATGTAAAAAATTCATTGTTAGGAGGCTCACCCATCAAAATTAGGTGTATGATGCATGTTGGTTCGAATTAGTAAATATATTAAAATTTTTATATATTAAATATTATAATATATATTACTAATAAAATATAATATTATTAAAATATTTAAATATATTCATTAAAATTATATCAAATATTATATTAATATTAAATAAATAAAATAATATTATTTTGAGTGCTTATGTTTTGAAGTGAAAAGTTAAGAAAATAGTTTATGGAAAATTAGATGGTATAACATTTTACATGAAATCCATAGTAACTAGAAAAATGGATTACGTTGAGGAAAGCCAATTACAAATATTGATCAGTGGAAAATATTTTTTGTAAAATCAATTACAACTATCAAACACTAAAAAACTTTTTCCTAAAAATGTTTTTCAGCTATCAAACACAAGAAAATGAGAAAAAAAACATATTTAGCTATTAAACACACACGAAGTTTAATTAAAAAAGTTTAGTGATAAAATTAAATTTTTTATAGTTTAGTGACAAAAACAAAATAAACACTAAATGTTAATAGCTAATGGTGTAGTATACCCAAATGCTAAAAATTCCAAAAATTTCCCTCTTTGTGACTCATTTAAGCCCTCACGGGTTACTCCACTCGCTCCTCCGATTCTAAACCCTAGAATTATTTCTGAGACATCCAGAAATTTTCTTCTTAAAAAAGTTTCTGGAATTGTTTTTTTTTTAATTTGAAAATGGAGTGGAATGCCGAAACCCTTCAATTCCTCTCGCAATGTTTCCTCCACACTCTCTCGCACAAGCCGGAACCCCGACGCGCCGCCGAATCTTCCCTAGCCGAAGCTGCGGATCGTCCAAACTACGGTCTCGCTGTTCTCCGTCTCGTAGCGGAGCCTTCTGTTGACGAGCAGATCCGTCAAGCTGCCGCTGTTAACTTCAAGAACCACCTGAAGACCCGTTGGGTTCCCTCTAACGATTCCAACGCCCGCGCCACATTTTCCCCTATCCTCGACCCTGAGAAGGATCAAATCAAAACCCTAATCGTCTCACTCATGCTATCTTCTACCCCTCGCATTCAGAGCCAGCTCTGTGAAGCCCTTGCAGTTATCGGTAAGCACGATTTCCCCAAATCGTGGCCGACTTTGCTTCCCGAGCTCATCTCAAATCTCCAAAAGGCTGCACAGTCCTCTGATTATGCTTCCATTAACGGTATTCTCGGAACTGCAAATTCAATTTTCAAAAAATTTAGGTATCAGTATAAAACGAACGACCTTTTGCTTGATCTAAAGTACTGTTTGGATAATTTCGCGGCTCCATTATTAGAAATATTTCTTAAAACTGCTTCATTAGTTGACTCAATGGCTGATGCTCCTGGCGGTGGTTCCCCTGCGACCCTCCGGCCACTGTTTGAATCTCAGAGGTTATGTTGTAGGATATTCTTTTCATTGAACTTCCAAGAACTGCCCGAATTCTTCGAGGATCATATGAGGGAGTGGATGGGTGAGTTTAGGAAGTATTTGACCACAAATTATCCTTCTCTTGAAAGTAACAGTGATGGGCTAGCATTAGTCGATGAACTTAGGGCTGCAGTATGTGAAAATATTAGTCTTTACATGGAAAAGAATGAGGAGGAATTTCAAGGTTATTTAAATGAATTTGCATCAGCAGTTTGGAGTTTGCTTACAAATGTGTCTCAATCTTCTAGTCGTGATAAACTGGCTGTTACAGCAATGAAGTTTTTGACCACAGTTAGTACAAGTGTGCATCATACTTTGTTTGCTAATGAAGGGGTACTACCACAGATTTGTCAGAGTATTGTGATTCCAAATGTGCGGTTGAGGGATGAGGATGAAGAGCTTTTTGAGATGAATTATATTGAGTTCATCAGGAGGGATATGGAAGGGAGTGATCTTGATACAAGGAGAAGGATAGCTTGTGAATTGCTTAAAGGGATCGCAACTAACTACAAGAAACAAGTGATTGATATTGTTTCTGTTCAGATTCAAAATTTGTTGAGCTCATTTGCGACAAACCCCTCTTCCAATTGGAAGGACAAGGACTGTGCCATATATTTGGTTGTCTCTCTTGCAACTAAGAAGGCCGGGGGCACCTTTGTTTCAACTGATCTTGTGGATGTTCAGTCCTTCTTCTTATCAGTCATAGTCCCCGAGTTACAAAGCCAAGATGTTAATGCGTTTCCAATTCTCAAGGCAGGTTCTCTTAAATTTTTCACAATGTTTCGAGGACTGATACAAAAGCCTGTTGCATTTCAATTGTTCCCAGATTTGGTTCGATTTTTGGGTGCAGAATCAAATGTGGTTCACTCTTATGCTGCAAGCTGTATAGAAAAACTCTTGCTTGTCAAGGATGAAGGGGGAAATGCTAGATATACTTCAGCAGATATAACTCCTTTTGTGCCTGTGCTAATGAACAACCTTTTTAACGCATTGAAGTTTCCAGAGTCCGAGGAGAATCAATATGTAATGAAATGTATCTTGCGTGTGCTAGCGGCCGCAGACATTTCACGTGAGATTGCTGGACCTTGCATTGTTGGGTTAACTTCTATTCTTAATGAAGTTTGCAAAAATCCAAAAAACCCAATTTTTAACCATTATCTTTTTGAGTCCGTGGCTATTCTTGTCAGACGGGCATGTGAGAGGGATGCATCTCTTATATCAGCTTTTGAATCAAGCCTCTTTCCCAGTCTCCAAACCATCTTGGCCACTGATGTGACTGAGTTTTTGCCTTATGCATTCCAGCTGTTGGCCCAGCTTGTTGAACTGAACAAACCACCCATCTCTCCAAGCTACATGCAAATTTTTGTGCTTCTCCTCTCCCCTGAATCATGGAGGAGATCATCGAATGTTCCAGCTCTTGTGCGTCTGCTTCAGGCTTTCCTGCAGAAGGCACCCCATGAGCTCAATCAAGAGGGGAGACTGAACCAGGTGCTTGGTATTTTCAACATGCTTGTCTCATCTGCTGGCACAGATGAACAGGGCTTCTATGTTCTTAATACC
The DNA here is from genome assembly GCF_006381635.1 of Hibiscus syriacus. NCBI lineage: Eukaryota > Viridiplantae > Streptophyta > Magnoliopsida > Malvales > Malvaceae > Hibiscus > Hibiscus syriacus. The sequence continues at coordinate 42,754 of NW_024062689.1, forward strand.
GTGATTGAGAATCTTGAATATGGTGTCCTATCTCCATACATGAGTAATATTTGGAATGTCCTTTTTATGCGCCTCCAAAACAACCGTACTGTGAAATTCCAAAAGTCTCTTGTGATTTTCATGTCACTCTTTTTAGTCAAGCACGGGGCTCAAAATTTAGTGGGCACAATGAATGCAGTTCAGGCCAACATATTCTTGGTAATTTTGGAGCAGTTTTGGATTCCCAATCTTAAGCTGATTACTGGAGCAATTGAGCTTAAGTTAACGGCAGTTGCTTCTACAAGACTCATATGTGAAACTCCGGTGCTTTTGGATGCTGCAGCTGCTAGAGTATGGGGCAAGATGCTGGATAGCATTGTTACCCTTCTTTCACGGCCTGAGCAGGACAGAGTTGAGGAAGAACCAGAAATGCCAGATATTGCAGAAAATGTAGGATATACAGCCACTTTTGTCAAACTTTACAATGCTGGGAAGAAAGAGGATGATCTTTTGACTGATGTGAAGGATCCAAAGCAATTCTTAGTAGCTTCATTGGCAAAACTTTCTGCAGTTACTCCAGGGAGATATCCCCAGATCATTAGTGAAAGTCTTGAGCCAGCGAATCAAACGGCATTGCTTCAGCTTTGCACCACTTATAATTGCCAAATAGTTTGAGTAAGTTACTTTCTGCACTTATAGTTACTTCAACTTTGCTTCAGATTTGGTTTCAGTGAGTGAAACTGCATGCATATGCGATAGCATGCAAGCTACTATTTACCTAAACATCCAATTGCAGGGTGTTTTGACCTGCAGAAAGTTGCCTAATTGTGATTTCTGGAGTCGTATAAGGTTCAATAATAATTGTGCTCATTTACCCAATAAAGCTCTTGGTTTTCTCTACATATCTACTGAAACTAGTTTCTTCTGCTCTCAGTCTAATCCAACCACAAATCTGCTCCATCTTCAAACTCCAAAGAAATGAATTCTCTATTTTTTATGTTTAAATTTCAATAGCAGTATGTTGTTTGGGGTTGTGCATTCTCATCGATTGGTTTTATTGCTAGAGTGCAGGGATATTGTTTCTTCTTTATTTTGGTGCCTTACCTTGAACATGCATTTGTGAGCAGCAGTTGTGCATTTTGACATAAAGTTGAAGGATCATATGTGCTGGTGGATTTTGCAGTTATGGTTGCTCTCTCAAATTCTGCTCCCGGTGCCTGTGGTTCCACTGGTAGGCAGTTCAATGGAGAGCCCCTTTTTGGTCTTTTTTTGTTGTCATGAAGTTGTAAGATCCTGTTGTGTCCTGGTGAAAAGAGTTGTGTAAAACTTCTTCAATTTTCCTTCATTTGAAATAGCTCAATGCTAAAACGTATAAAACCCAAGTCGTTATCGAAGAATCCTACATTCCAGTGCCTTGGGACCATATTTGTTTTTAATACTGTTGTAGCTTTCAGAACATAAACAACTCGTGTTTCTGGGTTTACAATTTCAAAAGCAAATTCAGCTATTCTGCGTGCAATATAAAAGGTTTTTCGTTTCTTTGATTTTAATTATGAAGTGTATAGAATATAGCGAACATTATGTGTTTAGTATCTAAATTATCAGTTTTGGTCTAACTTCATACTTAAATTTTCAAAATTTTCAAAGTCATATTTATTTTGTTTACTCTAATATATATATATATACATATTCATGACCACCAAATGTGCATACGGTGAGGGGCACTTTTATCTTTATTTGGTGGCTAATTATTATTAGTTTAATAAAATGAATAAATTATTCAAAAGAAATTATCTATAAATTGATTAAATTATTTAACTAACTTCCACTACCTCTTTCCTTTAATTTATCTTTAACTAAATAATTGTTTGTGTAAACCATCATACACAGAGATAAATTATTGGAAGTGCATGATAAAGGCAATAATCATGATTATATGACCGTTATGTTATATGCCCATCACATCCCATTCCTCTATGTCTCCATTTCTACTCATCATTCTTCTTTCCAAGTTATCGGAAAGGCAGTGTTATAAAAAAAAATCTCAGTATCATTATTACGATGATTATTATTTTTGTTGAATTTATGTTAAACTAGTTGGCCCCCTAAATCTTAATTTAACTAAGATTTAGATTCAAATTCTAAAATCTCTAAATTAAAATCCCATTAGCGGAACTAATCAGAACTCCTTAAACACACAGAGATTAACCATTGATTAAAGAAATGTTATGACGGTGGTGAAAAGGCGAAATAAATAAAGGAGAGGTCGAACGGATCTCAACAATATTCCACAGCATAAGAATGATGACCAAGGTAATCAGATTGGGTCTAAAAGTTCGGCGCCTACATATATTAGACAAATAAAACCCCCAAAATGCCATCCCATTCCCAACTTGAACTCGCAAAAAATGATTTTCTTCTTCTTCTCATAAACACCTTGAAATCTGTTTTATTTTATTTACGTTTCTTTATTTTAATTGTAAAATAAAAAGAATAAAATCATGGTCATGTATTATAAAATTAAATTCTAATCAGTTATATTCAGTATCATAAAATAAACAAATTTCATTTATATTTAATTGTATGTTGATCATTGATGAATTTATTCAATTATTTTAATTAATTACTATCGTTAAGAAAATTGTAACAGAAAATAAATAAATAAAAAGTTAAGTACTGAATCACATCAAAAAAGTTATGCCTAATTCACCTTTGGAAAATATAACTAAATTTCTCATTTCACTATTAAAAGGTCAAATACATAATCATATTATTAAAATAAATAAATATATAATTACACAAAAAAATTATTAAGCAGCACATTTTGGATTCCAAAACTTTATATTTACCTTTCTTGTTAGCCTAAAACAAAGGAAAGTCGGTCATTAACCGAAAGTCAATAAGATTGTGTTTGAAGAATATACGAAGGCGTACCCTTCTTTTCTGTTATAAAGCCCAAATAGGCGTTGAAATAAATAATTCAAATTTATAAATAAAATTGTGAAATTCAAAGACAAAAATGAATTCTAGTAAGCATGGGAGATGATGATCGAAGAAGCAACGTAAGCTGACCCATGGCCATCTTTTTATTATCAATTGAAATTCCCCAGACAATAAAAAAGCATAAGATTCACTTTTTTTTATTAAAGAATTTGTAGGGTACCCCTTACCTATCCCAAAAGCCTAGGGGCTTGCCCAAATATTCGTGCTGCATGGTGGAGCCACGTGTCATAAATTGAAGCCCAAAACGTTATTGGTCTTCACATGCGTGTGAAATGGCAATGTATTCACAAAAAATCCAAATGATTGGTGTGAGATGTGAATAGAGGGCTAACAAAAATTATTTTTTAATTAAAGTATTTGCTATATTATTTAAAAAAAATATGTTTGGATCACTCCATGATTTTTACAAGATGTTTGAATCGTTTAATAACTTTGAAAAATCACGTGGATTGTAAGGTGTCTTTTCAAAGTTTCATGTACGTACGATAATAAGAATGATTTCAAAAATCGTCGTGCGATCTGGGCGACTTCAAAAGTCATCACATGATCCGAACAATTACCACCAACTAATATAAAAAATATTTTAATTGAAGAAATAATTTTCTCTACGTCCTAATATGAGCATTTTTTTCTCACACATTATTTAAACAATTTGACCAAATTATAATATATAATTTAGTATATTGAGTATAACAAAATATAGTAATTATATTATATAATTTACAATGATAAATAATTATATATTATTGTCCAAACATTGTTAATAAAGTTTTATGGTTGATTGAATCATATTTCGGTTGATATTATTCTATTTTTATCAGAAAATATATGTTCGAGCGTGCTTAAATGCAATGTTATACGGGTGAAAAGTCATCCAAGATTTTATTATAGTGAGCCCTGCTTTGTATTCATCCAAAACTTTTATTTTAATAAAATTTTATCGAAGCCATTAAAATCACCGATAACAGTTTCAATCGCAGTGGCCGTTCGATTTCTCTATTATCGATGGTCTGTTTTCATTTCTCGTTTTGACTTCTGTTTTGATTGTTTCATCGCTTTTTAATTGGTTCTTCTTGTAGATTTTTGGTTATATTTGTTGCACGTGAATATGAAATTATTCTTTTCTTACCTTTTCAACCAAGTATTTACCACTATGAAGTCATTTTCTAATAAGAGAATCGCTATTAGACTAGATGAAACTAATTATCTTCTCCGGAAATAACAAGTCTACTTCATAATTGCAAGTCGTGCTTTGATCTCTTACGTTGATGGTACCATTGTTACCCTACCTTAGTTTCTTTTGGATGAAAACGAGACTTGAGTCTCTAAGTATCATTACTACATGAACCAATACAATATTTTAGTCTCATGTTTATTGGAAAAGCAAAACGAGGCATTAACACTTCTAGGATAATAAAAAGTAAATAAAAAGAATTTGTTCAACCATATCGTGGTATTAACCTACCTTAGGAGCGAGTTCACTCCAATGTATATAATCGGTGCAATGGACGAGCGATCCCATGAAATTAGCACGGCTCTCCAAATTTCGTATACCCGGAAATAGAGTGGACTTAGGTGGTACTGCTCTTCTCTAAGAAACATAACGTAGAAGAAGCTAGAGAGCGTTTGAAAGTAAAACATTTGAGAGAATTCATTTTTTAGTATATCTCAATAGCTAAAAATGAGTCATCTATCTATAGACTTAAAGTAGGTATAAAGTGATTAAAAGATCAAATAACGGTTATAAAAAATTGATTGTCGTAATTTCAATTTTAATGAACATAAACATTATTTTATAACGGCTAGAAATGATAATATATAAACCATGATCAATATCATTTTATTGAGAGAATCCATAAAGAAACACACATGAACCGAATCGGACTCTGACAAAAGAGTCCTATCCAATGTCAAATTCCTTGCGTTACCAACAATGGTTACTTGTTTCGATCAGTCCTTACGTACACTAAGTTATTATTATTTTGGTTGTTGTTGTAGAACTTCTTTTTAAACATGGTAAAAGTAGGGCAAATTACACATTTAGTACTTAAACTAACAGTTTTGGTCCGTTTTAGTATTTAAATTTTCTTGTTTTTCAAAACAACACCTAAAGTTTAATTTTTGTTTCACTTGAGTTCCTCACAGTTAAAAACTATAGTATATATTTCATTTTAGTGCCCCGTTCAAAATTTATATTTTGGTACTAAAACAGACCAAAACTAATAGTTTAGGTACTAAACGGGTTAAAATTTTATTGACGGGATACTAAAATAAAATGAAAACTAAACGTTAGGTATGGTTTTAAAAAGAATGAAAGTTTAGGTACTAAAATGGATCAATGTTAATAGTTTAGGTATTAAATTCGTAATTTACCCTAAAAATTACTACACCTATATTTGACAAACTAACCTACTCGAAGCATTCCTTCAAAAAAAAATAACCTACTCGAAGCATGAATCTCCGGTGTGAGAAAAGAAGACCAATATGTAGGAAAGTATAACTGGAACTAGGCATATTTCATCAATTTCATCGGACCTTCCACCGAATATAAGGTAGTTAATATATATATCACCTCAAGTCAACATAGTGTGCGCAGTCTTCTAATCAACTCTTAGACTATATTTGTGTGACTGCTTCATTGAACTTACTCCATTAGTTTTCGACTCTTTAAAAGATTAAGTTCAATTGATGACATCATATTTATAATATCACAAGTCTAAATATATAGATTTTTTATTTCGTAAATTTTTATTAGACGTTGGTTGCATGTGGTTTTAGTTTGGTTGATAAGTTGAATGTTTTGTACATCGTATGAATTCAGTTTTTATGATTTATATATGCATTTATGTATGTAAATGTAGTTGTTTGCATGCCTAGTGTATATTCTAATTCATGTGTTGTATAAAATATAGGGTAAATTATATCATTGACCACCTAACTATTTAGTAATTTTACTTTTACTATCAATATTTCAATTTTTTCAATCAGACCACATAATTGTTTAATTGTATTCAATCAAGTCACTAGTCGTTAACAGTTGACGGAAATGCTGACATGAAAGTTAAATATTTTGATAAAATTATACGTATGTTCTTTGTTGTTTACATATTCTTTTAATTTAGTCTTATTTTTAATAAATTAAAATAAATTAATCTTATTTTTAATGATGACATGTGGACCTATTCGATTAGATGATTTGATTTATTTTTTAGAATCTAATTTATTTCTTTCAATTTGTTTTCTTACAACCAGAGTCATTAAAAATAAATTAAATAAATTAGAAATAAGACTAATTTATTTTAATTTATTAAAAAATAAATTAAATTGAAAGAATGTGTAAACAATATGGACCATATGTATAATTATACCAAATTTGTAACTGTCACGTCAGTATTTCTGTCAACTGTTAACTGCTAGTAACTTGATTAAATACAACTAAATAATTATGTGACCTGATTGATAAAATTAAAAGATCATTAGATATAATTTAGCCTAAATATATTTGTTTTTTTACAATGTTTTTAATTTCAACGTGACCGAATAAGAAGTGACATACTGATGGGGATCAGAAGATTCTCCCACCCAGGCTTTTTATATATTATATAAATTAGTATTGGTTAAGGCTTCGAATCAAAGTAAGAAAGGAAGCAAAGAAGCACCTTCAAAGGATCAATCTTGGTCTCTTTGGATCTCTTCTCTAAATCCTAAAGGAATCTGCATAATCTGATGGATAGGACTATACAACAAGCTTAACAAACCTTTTTCAATAAATAAAATTACAAAGCATCTACCCCTTTGGACCCGCTAAGAGTCATTCCTTTATTGGCCTAATCAAATCACAGCCATCAATAGTGCTTAGAATACTACTCCTGATCATACTTTATTTTTAGCAATAATTAACATTAATATGTTCCGTAAACCCTTCCCATAAGTTATTTTCTTTTTCTATTGACGACAACATACGGGAATTTACGAACGGAAATTACATTTTTGCTCCCAAGGATGAGAATTGTTTGTCATTTTTGCATTACCGGCTTGGTCTTTAAACCAAAAAAATGTTACATCTTTTTAATAATGTTTAAATTTTAAAATTTGATATTGCAGATAAAATCAAGTTAGAAATATCATTCTTATAATAAATTTTTGTATTATTTGATCTAAATTAATCGAGTAATAAATTAGATATTAATAATTATAGAAATATATGATTTATTAATTTTTTGTTACCTTATATATATGTAGTGTACAAGTTTTTAAAATTATTTTTTGAGATTTTTATTTAATATAGTCAAAAAGGGGTTGCTTAAAATCTTCAAAAGATGCAAATGGGAATAAAATCTTAATCTTCAACTTAATTAAAAGTTTTGTTCTTCAAACATGCTCTCTCTCTCTCTCTCTAACCCCAATTCTTTCTTGAAAAAAAGAAAGAAAAAGAAATGCTTAACTAATTGTGATTAGTGACGCATATTGGTTAACAGTGAACGTTGGCATAATTAACCCTAGTTAATGTAATTTATATGATTTGGATTCCACCTCCACCATTAAGTTCTTTTCGTTTTATTTTATTCTTATTGTTGTTTGCAAAGAATATTCCGATCCGCATGTAATAGAATAATGATTTGGGCATAGCTGTTTGTTTTGATTGGTAAGACCAATGAGAATAAATTGTTACTGCACTAGTTAGTCATTTATAAAAAAAACGTACAATAAATGTAGATGATAAATTAAATTAACGTGCATTCTTTCAAAAACAATTGTATTAAATTAAATGATATTATATAGTGTGTGTCTATGAAGTTTTTCATTAAATCCCTACAACTCTTTTAAAAAAATTTGATTAAATCTCTATAAATTTTGAAAATTTTAATTATATCATCTTAAACTATAGTGTTAAGTTATCTCACTGTATAAAGTATAAGTTTTTTTTATTAGTTTGTAGTGATTACAAAAAGAAATCTATTTAAAATTTCTTAACTATTTAACAATGAACGTGACATATTTACTTGAATATAAGACTTTTAAAAAATAATAACACTCTCTTTAACCATTAAATCGTTTAATGGATTCACATACAACATAAGTTTAAAGCACATCAAACGCAAAATCTTTATTTTTTTAAGCATACTTGACACTTTCAAGTTCCAATCTTGTAATCCTTTTGATTATAAATATCTTATAGACTAGACATAAAATCTTTAAACAAAATGAAATAAAAAGTGCTTTAAAAGAGTGTAATTTAGAACATGTATTTTTTAAATTCAATCAGCAATTGTATTTTTATAAAAGAATTTATATCATTGACTTCTTCTTTTACAATTTTTGTGTAATTCATATGTTAATTAGTGTTGCCTTATTAGGGAAAAGGAAATGTCACAATGATGTAATATCGAAGTTTACTACATTAATTACTTTTTTTTTATAACTAGAGGCACCCTCAACTAAGAAAATCCACATTCAACACATAGTCTCGTATTCATATTATATCTTTTGTCTATATAAATGTTAATCAACTCAATACGAACTGTACGATTAACAATAACATCAATCGAGCGAGCAACCCTCCTAAACTGTTTAAAATTGGGTTCTTTCTAAACACTATAAACAAAATCAGTCCAAGTCAACTTAAGAATGCGCACAATAAGTGAATTACTTTCCAATTCACAACAATCTAGAGCACAGTCTGCTCCCAGTTCATGAAGCTCGACTGAAGCTTGCAAATCTTATTCATTATGTTATATTTTGGATAAAATCATTCTTGTAAAATAAAAATGAGACTTTAAATATAATGAAAGATGAAAAAATAGTTAATTTTAAATTATATTTGAATACTTCTTTAACATATATTCTGTTTAACCAAAAAATTCAGTTTCAAATTTTTAATTTTTGGTTTTAATTTTACATGCTTATCTGATAATATATTGATAAATTAAAACATATTTAATATTACAGAGTTTTATATGGTAATAACTCTTTCAATTTAGTTTCATACAGTTATATTAATTGTTTAGGAGATTACGTACTGTAGGAGTTCATGTTTTTAAATTTGTTTAAGAAATCTTGTATATCGTCCTACTGTATCAAATATTTATTAATCTAATTTATTTATTTTAACTATAAACAACAGTATTGGTTGAATTCAAACCACGAAGATTTGCATATCTATATTGAAATCTTAGTATCATTTTCAAACAATTATAATTTATAAACCCAACATTAATTAATGTTAAAATTAAGGCAATATTATATTATGATGGTATGAATTTGTTGGCATCAAACCAAATGTTGCTTTAACTAAGAGAAAAACATATGCATAGATTAGAGATATCTTGTGTTTGTTTCTTGGTTTATATAATTTTAGGGGGGAAATAAAAGGGGTGTGAAGTTTCAGATTGTTTAAAAAATGGGAAGCAGAATGTCCTGCATCGGAGAAGCGAGACAAGTCGGGTTGTGACACGTTGGTAGGTGAGCGACCGAACACTTGCTGGACCATACCTACCACGTCGGCTTCCTCGAAAACGTGACTTACTCCCTCTCCCTTTGAACGTACCCAACACTCGCTGTTTCACGTTTTTACCTTTTTTTTTTCCTTTGAATCTTTTAGTGCTTCCTCGGTTATCGTCATCGTTTCTTAAGCTCGCCAATGGGTCAAAATCAAAACTCAATTAATGATTATCGGATACAATAAAAAGAAATTGCAAAAAAACACACAGCGATTGTGGTACACTCACCCTAAACGACATGAGGGAAAGGATGTGACAAAGCTGACCACTATTGAGAAACCACACACGCTTACCATGCTTCCGGTGGGTCCTCCGAAGCGGCAGTGGCAAACTGAGTTATTACACGGATCTACAATGCCAAAATAGAAAAAAAAAAATTGCTTCTCTTCTCATCAGTCAATATATTTGATTTTATTTGAGAAATAACACGAATCTTAGCAAGTAAATAAGATTTTATATTAAAAAACGAATTTAAATTTTTAAAATTTTAAAGATAAATTTAAATTTATACAATTTTAGAGAATGAAAATATATTTTTAATAAAATATATAGTAATTTTAAAATTTTGAGTAAGGACAAGTGGTCCTACCCGTCCTCTCAATTTATCCCTGCCTTCCACGAATCACAAAGAAAGAAACGGCGATAGCCCAACAGTAATTTTTTCCAGTGAAAATACCTATTAATCCTAGGGAGTGGATTAAATTGATATGGTTAAATTGTTAAAGGGAGTATATATAGGATCCTATGACTATAGGATTTTGTTATATTAAGTTACTAACTATTAAAAGTTATAAATTGGTCGCCTGACTATTCTTTATGTCCCAAACTTGTCATTTTCCGTTAAAATTATGATGGTAGTTTGAGCTATTCGTTAACATACTGACTGAGATATGATAAAATATGATTTCATAATCTCAAATGACCATTATATCTCAGCCAGCAGGTTAACATATAACTCAGATTGTCGTCAAATTTTTAATGGAAATGACGAGTTTGGAATATAATGAATAGTCAAGTGGCCATTTTGTAACTTTTAATAGTTGAGGGATTCAACAAACCAACTCCATAATCGAGAGACCATTTTGTAACTTTAAATAGTCGATGGACTCAATAAAATAACTCCTTATAGTCGAGTGATCATTTTATAATTTTTAATGGTTGCTAATTTTTTAACATAAAATGATGAATTTGGAACATATAAATAATCTAATAACCATTTGTAACTTTAATTTTCATGGGATTCAACAAAACAATACCTTCTGGTCGATGGATTATTTTATAATTCTTAATAGACGATGGACTTAATAAAACAACATTATATATTGAAAAGATGATTTGTATAATTTTTCCTTTTTTTTCCTTCAGATTTTCCCATTTTTTTAATAAAGAGAAAAGAATATGACGATCATCGCCCTCAATTCAACTATCTCGAATTTCATCATAGAATATAAAATTTATCTCCAGGGACGGATCATAAAAGAAATGAGTACCAAAAGAACGATTGCATATCAATTTAACCATAACGTCAGCCACTTACGTGGTACATGAACCAAGCAAACCCTCCAACTTCAATCACCCGATTAGTGAATGTTTCATAATTTTTTTTTTAAAAAAAAATCAGTTTTTAGATATATTTACCTCCAATAAAAGAGTTATCAATCAAAGTATAGGATCTTAATAACAAACATAAAAAATATTTTACTAATACAAAAATTCAAACACAAAATAACCTAACATCTTTATTATATAATATTCTGACTAACCACATCAACATACATCCTTCCATTACAGGACACAAAGAACCATCCAACTATAATACAGACCATGAATCAACCACGATGATTAATCAGTTTACATAGATGCCACACTTTGTAAAACCAATGACAATAGGCGCTATAATAGCAAGTCTCAACAGTACAAAATGAAAACGCTAAAATCTTAATTTCAACGGTTGTCTATAAAACCCCAATCATACATCTTGTAAGTCACTGACCAAGTATTAGAACCCTCATCGTATCATATGTTGACTGTTAACAAAACTCGATAATTCTCTAATTATCGACCCTTTATACACAATAATTATAAACCCAACACATATCCGACTTCGATCACCCCTCTATTAGAAACTTATTGTAGCGTTTGCAAATCACTTCCAACGTCAATGTTAATCCAAGAAAAAACATTTTTGCATCCCTCCTAATACGATACATGCGAATTACTCGTAGCAACAACCGTCTCAATGAAATGAATCATTTTTAAGAATTAAGAGTAATAATCATAATTGTATAACGAAGTTGTGATAGATATAACTTCACTATTACAAGTCTTTTGAAACACTCTGTGATTTAAAAGAAAGAAAGAAAAAACTCAATTGATGAATGTTCAATAATATTCTCTAATAATACATCAAATAAAAGATTAATCAAACTTATCTCCTTCATCATTGAAACAACTCAAAACTTGTATTAAACAAATATACTAAAGTAACTTTCTAATCAAGACAATTTTTTTATCTACAATAAAATCACAATGCCTTCTTTCATAGGTAAATAAAGAAATACATGCACCTCAAACACAAGAAACATCAAACACTCCAAACCTTGTTCGTAAAGAAATCAAATATTAAATTCTTTTAACAATGAAAACTGAATTTAATTAATAATAAAATAAATCATAATTACAACGCATCGAAATATATAAATCAAATTGGAGATAATAATCACCAAAATATTCATACAAAAATAAAATATTAAGCTTAAATATACGGGGAAAAATCTTTCATTAAGAATAACGACTACCATCAAAAGATTCCAGTGATCTTCATAAAAACTCTCATTGTCTATGATGAATGAGACGCTTTACGAAGTGAAAAATGAGTGGTGAGTGAACCAAACAATCTGACATGTTGCTTCGTTACACAATTCTAATTATATCAGCAAACAAAGTTTTACCAAAGAATGTATCTGACTATATGTGTCCACCGATAAACCAATCAGAAAATAAATGTCGTGATGGTTTTTGTGCGAGCACCAAAACGACCACAAATGTATGCAGATTATGTGGGAAGAGTAAAAAAATACGTACCATAAGAGTAGAGAAAAACGTGTCATAAAAATATATATATTTATTTAAAATTAAAAAATTCAATAATCAAATAAATAAACATAAAATAAAATAAGAAAAACAGGACACGAAAATATTAAGATTAAGAGAAAAGTAAGTTAAAAAACGGAGACGATTACCGTTTTCAAAAAATCATCAACCATCAAACAATTGGTTTTCGGTTTAGAGATTTTTTCTCGGAAAATGCAATTGACTAAATGCATCTCATAATTGGGTGTTGTTAATATTTTATTAAATTTTATTTATTTAATTAATTATAAAAATATTATTCTCACAAAAGACCTTTTCACTTTAGGTTGAATTTATTTAATTTTTGTTTTCTAAATAAATAATTGAGATAGTATTTGCCTGGACATTTCATGTCACCTTTTAAAATAATAAAAATGCTATTTCTTTTTAATGATAATTCTTAATATAGAGGTTTGAGGTTTGGTTAGTACTTTCACTTAAAAATCTGTTAAAAAGTTAACGGCGCCGTCAAATGCAACCTATAAAAAGAAATGAAGAATGGGATTTAAACTCCGTTTTGAGGGCATTACATTTTCCGAGGTAACAGAGCGTCAAATGAATCAGGATAATCAGTGATGTGATGTGCAATCATTTAATTATATACCCGCCGTTTTAGACGGCTTATATTACTTTTCCACGCGTGTTATTTTCTGTGATTTCTTCTCGCTTATTTCCATTTTAGTTATAAGGGTAAATTACATCAGATACCACTAAACTTTAAACGTTCACTCGATCATACCACTAAACTTTTAATTTTATTAATTTTAGCACTATGTTTATTTTTAAGTATAAATACGTCACTCCTTCATTAATGACTAATTGAGACGATGACATGGAAGTCGTACACTGTAACATTGCTGAAGTGAATATTTCACCAAAATAACGTCATTTTGACAAGATTATTTTGGTATTCAAAAAACTCAAAACGACGTCATTTTACTTGAGAAAAAATATTGAAATATTATGTTTGAAGAGATTTAAACCCTAGACCCATAAAAAAAGAACTTAATGCTTAACTATTGGGCCAACATTATTTTTTATTATAATTTTTATAAAATTTCTAAAATTTCAGTTAAAACTAATTCTAAAATTTTAAATAATCTAGGGATTAAACCTAAAATTTTCAATTATACTTTTTCTCATCATCTTCTTCAGCGGATCACGTTTTCTCTAACCCCGCAATTTCATAATAATCATTATTCTTCTTGATGTGCTTCGCAATCACGATTTGATCTTCGATGTACGTATTTGTAGCAACCGTCGTCGAGGAGGAAGAAGAAGCAACCGATTTAGATGGTGGATTCTTCCAATGAATTGAGGGTTTATCGGATGATTTGGATTTAGAAGAATCAGGAGGAGGTGATGGGTCAAGCCGACGAGCTTTGGTGAGGAATTTGAGCGCACGGGTTCCATCTCCGACGTCCAATGCATCTTTGTCGATTTTTAAGCATTTCAAGGCATCATCTTTGTTGCCACCCATGTTCAAATTAAAAGAATAAAATTTCAAGAGATGGCCATTGAATCGAAGGTGAAAAATGGGTATGCAGTCGAAATGAAGAAGTAAGAAAAATATAAATGAAAAATTTAGGTTTAGTCCCTAGGTTATTTGAAATTTTAGAATTAATCTTAACTGAAAATTTAGATTTTATAACTTTTACAAAAAATAACAAAAGTTTAAGTTGCTTTAATCGTTAAGCTTTAACTTTAACTTTCATCGCTTTACAGTTCAAATCTTCCCAAGCACCATATTTCAATATTTTTTCTCAAGTAAAATGACGTTCTTTGGGGCATATTAAGCATCAAATAACTACGTCAAAATGGCGTCGTTTTGGTGAGACAAACACATCAACAACGTCACGACACACGTCTATCATGTTATCGTCTCGTTAAGTCATTAATGACAAAATGACATAATTGCACTTAAATATAAACTTTAACGTTAAAATTAATCAAATTAAAAATTTAATGGTATAAGCAAGTTAACGCTTAAAGTATAGTGGTATATGATATAGTTTACCCTAGTTATAATTATTATAACATTATCAAATGCAATATTGCAAACAAGAATCCCCGAGACTAATTTTATCAATGAGGGCAACTTTGGTTATTTTTTTTTCAAGGTTGTGGTTATATGTAAAGAGTGGTAGTTTTAAATTTAAATAATAATTTTATTTTTCTTATTTTTTGTATTTTTATTAAATAATTAAAAATAATTCCAAAATATCAATCAAGCATAAAAACATGGTAACATTTTAAAGTATGAATTAATAAAATGTTTGATGAACTATTAATTGTTCGTATAATGTTTATTAATATTTGTTTATTAAACTAATTAAATGAGTATAAATTTTTTACGTTGATTTAATAAACGAACATAAATGAATATTTATTTGATTAATTTAAGTTTATGAACAATTTGTTTATCGACTGTTTTTCTTTTTACTTATTTATATGCTCGTTTTGGGATTTGGAAACGCCGATTTAATATTCTTTTAGCCGGAGAAGGAAGACAAGCAGCAACAGCCTCCGTCTTACAATAGAGCAGCGTGTTTCACCAGCAAAAACAAAAGTGGTTTCAAGCAGAAAGCGGTTTTTGTAACTGAAAGAGTGCAGTGGCCCAAAGATTGTTTAAAAGAAAAGATTAATTCTTCATACTCGTTACAGAGAAATTACCAACAATGAATTCATGTATAATCGTCGCTCTCTCTTTTGTTTGTTTTTAATATTCTACACTTTTCTTCATCATTTCAAGTCTTCCCCGGGGTTTTGTTTTTGCTTCTTTGGTCTTTGCTTTCGTTTAACGGGGTAGACTTTGCCTGCTTCACGAACACATTTTTTCTTCTTTAGTGATTTACTTTCTCTGCATCGTCCGTGCGTCCTAGTTTTGATGGTTAATGTATAAGTTAATCCATGGGGTTCTTCGTTTGCTCACGCGGTGTCGAGTCAGTGTTAAGTTACAGAAAATGGGTTTGTCTTATTATTTATGGGTGTTTGGAAAATGAACCTGCTTGGCTGCTGAGAAATTAGAACAAAAGTTTTCTTTAGGTTGTACTATGGTTAATGTACGGACATTGGTGTTTTGAACTTCAGCTTAACTGGGTATTAGTTTAGCAGCTTAATTATGAAAAATCCTTTTATGGGTATATCAAAATCCTAGTGTACCGGTTTGACTGTTCTGTTCTCCTCTACTGAACTTATGAATTTCCTTTTAATTTTTCGTATGATAGCTCCGGGTGGTGATGATCTATACCAAGAGCTATGGAAGTTATGCGCAGGCCCGTTGGTGGAGATTCCTCGGGATCACGAGAGAGTCTTTTACTTCCCTCAGGGTCACATGGAACAAGTAATTGTCTTTTTTTAGAAATTGCTTTTGGCCTCTTCCTTATGTTTAAATTGCATCATATTTAGATTAAAACTTTGAAATCCGCCATTTTCTTTTCTCTTTTCCTGTCTTTGTTTTTTGCAAGATTTTTGCTTTGTTTTTTTATTGAATTTTCTCTGATTGTTCTGCAGTTAGAAGCATCAACTAATCAGGAACTTAAGAATCAACCCCTACTGCTTAATCTTCCTTCTAAGATCCTATGTCGTGTTCTTCACGTCCAGTTACTGGTATTCTATCTCTCATTATGTTTTTTCTCCTATTATTTCTTTAATTTTCGAGCTTGACAATTGTAATTATTTTTTTGTTATTGAAATAGGCCGAACAAGAGACGGACGAGGTTTATGCTCAGATCACTTTGCAGCCTGAAGCAGATGTAAGCAAACATAGTCCCATCCTAATTTTCTTTTTAGTATTCCCTTTTCCATACTCTTTGGGTTGACAGATTTTATTAGGAAATGTAAATGAAGACATGATATAATTAAATTCAGTTCATGTTTGTCATTACAGCAAAGTGAACCTACAAGTCCTGATCCTTGCCCAACTGAGGCTCCCAAGAGGACGGTTCATTCCTTTTGTAAGGTTTTAACTGCATCTGATACGAGCACTCATGGAGGGTTCTCTGTTCTCCGAAAGCATGCTACCGAGTGCTTGCCTCCTCTGGTACTAAGTTTGATTGATCATGTTAATATTTATTGTTAGACTTTCAGTATATGGTATTGGCTTAAACCGTGTTTATTTTAAATAGGATATGAATCAAACAACCCCTACTCAGGAGTTGACTGCCAAAGACCTTCAGGGATACGAGTGGCGGTTCAAGCATATATTTAGGGGTAATGGTTTCTTTCCATTTCAGATTTACTTTACATGTCATCGTTAGGCAACTGTAAATAGTAGCTCTATCATTTTTCCTTTCTTGATCTGCTTTTAATTCGTGATTCCAACTACTCAGGGCAACCACGGAGACATTTGCTTACGACAGGATGGAGCACCTTTGTCACTTCCAAGAGATTGGTTGCCGGAGATACATTTGTGTTTCTCAGGTCAGACTTCTGCAGCTCTTTTTTGGTGATGTGTCAAACTGTCAATGTTGTATTTTTGTAGTCTCTAATTGTATTGGCTTGTTTTATTAGAGGTGATAATGAAGAACTAAGGGTTGGGGTTCGGCGGCTTGCTTGCCCACAGAGCAGAATGCCTTCATCTATGATTTCCAGCCAGAGCATGCATTTAGGAGTGCTCGCTACTGCTGCTCATGCTGTTACAACGCAAACCCTCTTTGTTGCGTACTACAAGCCAAGGTTTAATGTTCTTTCTTGATGCAGACACGGTTGGCAATATTAGCTTGTTATAGTTACCTATGGGCTGAGTTTCTTTGCATTTGCTCTTGTTAGGACGAGCCAATTCATAATAGGAGTAAATAAGTATTTAGACGCCATGAAAAATGGATTCTCTGTTGGTATGCGTTTTAAGATAAGAATCGAGGAGGAAGACTCTCCTGAGAGAAGGTATGTTCGTTTCTATAGGTAGTTCTCTAATGTTTGTCTTTTAATTTTCTGATCCTTTTACCTGTTGCCATTTCCTTTTCAAAATCAGGTTCACGGGTACCATAATTGGAGTTGGAGATTTTTCCCCACATTGGTCAGAATCTAAATGGCGGTCCTTGAAGGTTGAATATAATTTTAAATTATTGATTTGAAATACTAACTTAATTGTTCGTTTTTTATAGTAGTTCTACCCGACTGTTTCTGCTTTTAGATTCAATGGGATGAACCTGCAATGATACAAAGGCCAGATAGAGTTTC
This sequence comes from Hibiscus syriacus, assembly GCF_006381635.1. NCBI lineage: Eukaryota > Viridiplantae > Streptophyta > Magnoliopsida > Malvales > Malvaceae > Hibiscus > Hibiscus syriacus. The sequence continues at coordinate 60,549 of NW_024062689.1, forward strand.
TCCATGGGAAATAGAGCCATTTGTGGCTTCTGCTTCTATAAACATTGTACAACAAGCTGTAAGGAGCAAAAGACCGCGACCTGTTGATGTTCCAATTTCAGGTGTAGGAACATTGTTCTTTAAAGTATTTTCAGTGGACTATTGTATGCCGACTTGATTAACTTTGATAATATTAATTGAAATTGTAGAAATTACTACAAATTCAGCTGGTTCAGCTTTTTGGGGCCATGGTTCAACCAAATCTCAGGAACTAACTCAAGTAGGAAGCACACCTGAAGTCCAAAGCAGTGAAAGCCAAGTTATGTGGCCTATGAGGCAGAAAGAAGCGGATTACGGTCTTATCAATATTAGTGGAGCTTATAACTCGAGGATTTGCCCTGAAAATGCCTGGCCACGTTCACCTCTTCTGAATGTCTCTCTAAACCTTTTTCCTGATTCATTGGGTGACAAAAACAAAACTAAAATACCACAGACTGTTGTCATGGAACATGCATCTTCTTTTCAATCGGAACCTAGCCATGGCCTAAAGCAGGAGCAAGTTGAGAAAGGGAAAAAATCTGAGACTTCCACTGGTTGCCGGTTGTTTGGGTTTAATTTGACAGATAGCACTAGTGTAGCTGCCCCCACGGACAAGGAACAAGCAAGCACAACGGTTGGTCACAATTGCGTTACAGAATCTCTTCCAGATGTGTCTCATACTGATCAGAACCCGGAAACAGTGAAGTCTTCAAAGGAGCTGAAGCAAGTTGCATCAGAGACCACTACCAAGGAGATGCAAACTAAGCAGGGTGCCTCTACTTCAATGAGAACTTGTACTAAGGTAAATACCTGCAGCTGCATGCTTATTCTTATATTCCTTTTTCATCATTTCCGTTCCATAATTGAATCAATATTTATGGATACCAAAGGTACACATGCAAGGGATTGCAGTTGGTCGTGCTGTTGACTTAACTGTATTGAAAGGATACGGTGATCTCATTAATGAGCTGGAAAAGATGTTTGATATCAATGGAGAGCTTTGCCCCCGTGGTAAATGGTCTGTTTTTTTTACTGACGATGAGGGTGATATGATGCTCGTAGGTGATCCATGGCTGTAAGTAACTTTGAAGAAGCACACCTGCTTTGTTCATTTTTCACTACTAGTTTTAGAAAATTAAAGTTTTCCCTTTATTTTATTTTTAGGGATTTTTGCAAGATGGTGAGAAAGATCTTCATATATTCAGGCGAAGAGGTGAAGAACATTAGTGCAAGATGTAAAATTGCGGCTTCATCTTTGGAAGGTGAAGAGATTGATTCAGATCATAGGTCTAAAACATGAAAGAAAGTTTGAAATCCCTTTCTTATTTATTATTATATATATGTGGTTTTATCTTGTTTTTGCTTAATTTGATTCGAGTAGTGAATGAAAAGTTGCATTATGGAAAAGTGTGGGAAGTAGGAACATTTGTAGGTTTGGAAATGGAAGGACTGTCATTTGTGAATACCTTTTTCTTTGTTGGGTGGTTTCAGTGAATAATCAGCCTGTAAAATATATTACATATATAAATGTTTGCATTTAGTTTGCACTTAGTTCATTGTTGGAGATGTGGCCTAATGGAATGGTGCTGATCCTTATTGAACATCTTCATCCACATTCTGTCCACAATGATATTGAGGTGATCATAAACCAGGAAAGAAGATGAAACTCACGTGGGAAATTGGATTGGCAAGTGAACAAGGGAAAATTTCAATCCATAGAAAATGGACCAAGTAAAGTCCAAAACAAGCACACTTTTGAAAAAGTGTGCCATGATTCTCCCTTTGGACCATGTCATGTCACTCAAAATTGGATAGGCATCCAATTAGCTTCTTCACTTTCTCAACTCAGAATTTTGCAAAATCTCCCATGCTTCCTTTATGGTGTTGACATTTGCCATTTTTACAAATATCGAATCATCCAGACATTGTTAGATGAGAGTAAGAGCTTGTTGATTTTTCTTCCTTTTCTTCGTCAAAGTCTCCTTTTCTTGTTGTGACAATGACGCCTTGTTTTTAGGGATGGCAGAATGACCCGAATTCGACGGGGAAACCCGATCAAGTTCGGGTCGGGTCAAGTAACGGGGATTTTTTCGAGTCGGGTTCGGGGATGGGGCAAGGTATTCCTGCCCCGATTATATATATATATATATATATATATATATTTATATATTTATATTAATTATATATATAATATTTTATATTTTTATATTAATTATATATATATATTTTCGGGTTCGAATTCGGATTTGGGTATAATATTTCGTCGGGTTCGGGGACGGGGCAAAAAAATCCCCGACAGGGCGCCCTGATAAAAAACCCGTCGGGGGTCGGGTCGGGGACAGGGATTCATTTCGGGTTCGGGGACGGGGCGAGCAAAACCCGCCCCGAACCCGTCCCATTGCCATTCCTACTTGTTTTGTGGAGATTCATAACTATTGTGAGTGATCTCCCAAGCATCTTGTGCCCCAAGTAAAGCATTCATATGGAGACACCAACTTATATAATTATCTTTTGTAAGACGAGGAAATTGAAATGGAAAGATACCATTGTTGGCCATCTTCACGTATATTGAATCAAACTTTGATACCACTTGTTGGGATATAGAAGTATGAAACTTAAACTTGTAAAGCGGAAGAAGAAAATATTAGAGAAACTTTAGAATTGAATTGGAATACCATTGCTTTGCTTCATCACTTACAATCCTTTATATAGGAATTGCAAGTAATTATTAGAATATTACAACTATTCATTACACCCTTTCATCCTACAGTCATCTCAATTCATAATGAATAATTATACCTAATCATATGAATCAACGCACCTATTCATATGAATAATCACACCACTTAAAATTATAATATCCAACAGGCTTAGCTCAATATCTACAAGTTGAGAACAATGCTCACCAACAAAATTACTCCTCTGTTTCGGCTTTGGAACTGCTGAGGTCCAAAGTGGCATCAAGAGGATTGCATTCTTTCGTTCTGGCACCCGCACTAGACTCGACTACTACACCTTACTCAACTAGGTTCTCCATGCAAGACTATAATCAAACCCTTGGTTTTCCCATTGATGGACTTGAAAGTCGAGCTGCAAGCATCCATGGCATTCAAGAGAATGGATGAATGTTTTTATTCCCTTTTGGTGAAATGGAATCGAGTTCATCAACACTAATGAAGTTGATAATCAAAATAAGGAGCAAGGCAATTCAGCTGGATACTGAGCTAGGAGGAGGATCATGGTAAGAAAAACAAAAACAAAAAGAGATCATAATCCAACTGCATTTACTTGTTTAAGGTGTATAGAACTAAGAGATGATATATATAACATAATCAATGGTTTCCTTTGTTTTGTATCATTTTCTACTCTTCTTTGAACAATGTAAACAAAATGAAGACATTTTGGGAAAACCCGATAAGATTATGTTTCTGGGAAAACCTGACATTTTCAATCCAACAAACAACAATATCACCCAACTTCACATTAATGCTTAAAACGAAATGGGGTCATCTAGACACGGGCCTCATGTTTGTTTTTGTAGTAGGAGATGGAATAAGAGATTCAAATATATAAATTACAACATAAAAGCAGTATGAAGATATGTGAAGCGGTGATGAGTGCATAATGAAACATTGGATTTCTCCACTGTACAAAACTTAATCTTAAACTTGATACACTTATTACTCCTCCATAATGTAAAAGAGCTCCTAAATGCAGTCCGCGGACTTGTCATAGAAAACAAAAACAGAAGACACCTTCAACATGTCCTCCTATACGAAGCATACCCATTTTAACAGAGGGGAAGGAGCAGTGGCTTTTCTAGCAGGCAAAGCCAAGTATTCTCAACACCATACTCACTTATCTGCATTGATTCCAAAGATCCGAACTTTGTGCATGTAGGGGAACTTGGCAATGACAAGCACAAGGACTGCAAGTGTGTTCAAAAAGAGCATAGGATGTTGGTAGTCGGTTGTATGCGAGGCTATCAAGTACCTGTCAGGAAACAGGAAAAAAAAAGCATGGTCAATAAAAGTCTCGAGTCCCAGTATCATACTCCGGCAAACGAAATTCAGAGACTAAAAACAGCAAGCACTCTATGGAAAAACAAAAACCATGAATTATATGTTAAGTCATGCCAAAAAAGATTCATGAAAGAGGCAAGAGAATCAAGGATGAAATGCTGTTTGCTATCATCTATCAAAATATTGTCAATGTCTAGTTTGTAAGGCAATCAATCAGACTTCTCTGAGGAAACAAGAATCTGCAAGTCTACACCAAGTTGAAGACAAACTGCAATCCTTCGCAGAGGAGTCTCTCAAATTCCATGGCAAAACTAAAATCTAATCACAGAGTAGTAGTTCTTTTCCTTTTCTCCTTTCATTCTTAATGATATATTCACACACAATTGGTGCTATATTTAAACCCTATTGCCCCTCAGGTCTGAGCCATTCTGAATGGACCAAGTTTCCAGTTTATCTTGATTTTCAAATAACTTCTAATAAAAAGTTCCGATAAACCATTTAAATAAGGCAGGACTCCTTGATGAATGTCTTATACAAAAGTAAAGTATAAGAATTCACAAATAGCCCTGCTCTAAATGAATATGCAAAACATACCACTGATCTAAGTCTCAAGAGCTAATTTACTGAAAGCGATCAATTGACATAAACGTGCTGGTGATGAGTCAAAGAATGTAAAAGAGACTATCATTTTGAATAGATATAATTGAATAACACCAGTTCACTAACGAGAACATATATATCCGTGCAAACATAATCACACTTGATAGATGTTAAAAGAAAAGCAACAGAATAACTATTTGATAATGAAAGGAAACTTTGTACAAATATCACAATATAAAAGTCATGTTACAGAAACCCAGTTGCACTACTAAGGCAAAAACAATGTTATCTATGATTGGGGAACAAAAGAAAAGGCTGAATAATCAACATTCAAAGTTTGAAATCGAAAACATGCATACACACAAATGACAGAAATACGACACAGAATAATAGGACAAAATCATAAGCAATTTCCAAAATTTTGTAAAGCATCATATAAGGAGACTTACAGCACAACAGGTACAACAGTTAGAAACTTCCTATTGCGTGTGAGCTGCTTTCCATTGTCTATCTGCTCCCACCAAGTCAAGCCATTATAAATCCCTTGATCATCAGCAAATGGCGTTCCTTTCTTCCAGTGAAAGAAGTGGTATGTAACCTGAAAACAGACCAATTCAATGTTGGTTCAGATAACTGTCATGCAGATCTGAAGCTAAACAGAAAAACTTAAGGCTTTTGTATTCTGTGAATACAACATAAAATCAAAATCTTTACAAGTGAAAGAAGCACAAGATCAGATACGTTGAAATATCATGATTCATGAAAGCATGAACATTGCAGACGCGGCAATAAACTAGTCGAAAAGCCTATTATGAACAGATAGATGCTGACGTTCAAATAAGTCAATATCTTAATGCAAAATAGAAAATAAAGAAGCACATTAAGCACTTGAGACAGATATAAACAGATAAATAAGCAGGTCCAAAAATACCAGTATATATATATATATACATAACCAAGCTGCCAAACAGCTTAACAAGAGCTAGGTTTGCATTTGCAAAATCTTAATTTTGCAGTAGAGACGTGTCGAGATGATTAGGTAACAAAATTTCGAATATATTCCACACTATATCTCAGATTCTCAATACTTAATGATATTGTTCAGTAGCCAAAACCCCTTGATTTTCCCGTTTCACGTCTATAAATCAGGGCCTACAAGAATTAACTTCAAGATGAAACCATGCAAAACAATGGCACGGTTCATCTGGTGCTCATCAAATCTCCCAGTAGAGTGCAGGTCAGCGTCTCAGCAACTCAAGGCAAAATTCAAACCTTAAACAATATCTCTATGACAATAATGATGCACCACTATCGAAAACACCCATCACAACTCTCAAAATTAAGCCATCCAATTCCAAAGCCAATTTCAACAAAAAAGGGTAAATTACCAGGCATAAAAAGAAACCAAATTGAACATTCAGTAGGATAAGACAATTAAAATTACAAAGAGAAAAGAAAAGGAAACGCACGAGGAAGTGAGCGATATTGACAACGGTCCAAGCCATGCCAGGAGAGCAACCGAAGATGGAGAGAACGAGAAGCCAGGAAAAGAAGAGGATTAGAATATAGGTAGTCCACACACCTGGGTACATGAACCACTCCGTGTTCCGGTTGAGATCCGTCGGCGGCACCGCTTTCACATATAGATTCGCCATATGATAACCACCAAATCCAAGAGCCACCCTGATTTACGATGGATCTATATAAATATCTCAAAGACTTGGCTTTTCTGGGTATTTGTTGGATTTAGGAATCTAGAAAGCAAAATCCCGAACCCTCCCCGTTCAAAGAGTCGCCTTTATCTGTAAAAAAAAAAAAGGATTGGTCTTTATTTGTTCGTTTGAATGGAAACTGGAAAGCTCTGTCAAAAAAGCGTTTAGATTAGTTATCTAAACCGAACATTAAACCAAGCATCTAATCCAAACCAACACGACACCGTCTAAGTTCCGTCTAGGACCAAGAGTATACTAAGACTAGAAACTTGTCGTTTTCTTTGGAAAGGAGAAAGCTGCATTAGATGTCCACTGGAATGTAATCTGCCTAATCCCCTGTTTTATTATAATTTTTTAACTATCGTATTAATTGCTACTTGTCCTTAACAAGCTGCCTTTTAACCATAGGGATTAGAGACTCTTTTAAGTAATGTCACTGTAAGTACATTTACTAATTATCTTATTAATATCTGAATTTTAAAAAAATATAAAATACATTTAATATTGGAATAAATATATCATGTTCAAAGAAATTCTAATTCGATTATTAAATTTATTAATGAATCCATCACATTTTTTTCCAAACAGCAAAAACATATTGCTTTTGCATTTACCAACATAAACCATAAAACAAATGACACTCAGCTAAAAAGGTGATGGATTTTTCGAAGGCCATGTTCTCTCAATCCTTTAATTTAAAGAACAATGGACCAACGCCAGTGCTCTTCAGTTTGACAACGTTGTTTAGTCCATAAGATTGTAGCCAATTGTACGAAACAAAGAAAGTGAAGAGGTTTTTAGCAGCTCTCCTTCCTCTGTAGAATCCAAAACCCACACCAGAAAATTTTCAACATGGAAAATAAAGATTCTAAGAGGTTGGGATGGATGACTGTGGTTTCTTCGCAGAAATCATTATCGATCTCGATTTTGTGTTCAAATCAAAAGAAATAAAATGCCTACTAACAATCCATTTATTCCCATCAACACCCCTACATTTATGTTTCAACACATACTTTTTCCCCCAGAATTATAGAAATACATGGTCCAGCGGATGTTAACATACTCGCATTGTTTAGTACTAACTAAAAAATAAATAAAATGTATAAATGCTATCAATTGCTCCTCCTTAATAGAAAGCTAAACCAACCAGAAAAGTCTTTAAACGCAGTATTCCTTGTTTTCTGTGGAGTCAAACGCGCTACAGATATTTGAAAAAACAAAGGCTCAACGAGTAATCCTAGAAGAACGAAATAATTTTACTGGTACGACCGTGGCATAATGAGGATAATAATCAGGGCTGGGCTTACATTACCAGAATAACAAAATATTGATGTGACATATTTGACTATAGAGAATATCAAATATGACTGGTATTTGACTCTCCACTTTAAAGACCTCCATTCTTTAAGAAAACCTTAATTTACTCTTTTTAAAGTCCAATCTTTTACAACTTTAAAAGAGAACTTCAAAAAGAAATTACAAACTGAAGAGGAGATGAAGATTCGATCGACTTGCCACAGTTGTGAGGTTAAAAATAATAACTAAGAATCGATAATGCATAGCGTTGAACAATACCGAAAAATAAAGATTAATTTTAATATTTACACAACACTTACAACTGTTGGTAATACAAAGAACTTTATATTAGGTATGAACCGTTTAGTGTTGTCCGATTCGGTTTATATATGTTTCTTTTTAAACAATATTTTTTCATTAAAATATTATTTATCAGAGTTTATTTTATTTTTTATAACCGTTATAAAATATTTAATATAATTTATGGCCATTAGAATAATGTTTATGATAATTAATTATTTTGTAACTGTAATTAGCTCTTTTATCATTTTACTCCTAGAGCCTATATATGGATGTTTAATTTTCCATTTTATATGCACTTGAAGATAAATCATCCCTAAGCAATTTGTGTCTGTTTAGAAATATTCTCATTGGTTTTTAAAAACATGCTCGAAATGTCACTTTGAGTTTTGAGAGAAGAGCAGTACTACTAAGTTCACTCCATCTTTCGAGTGTACAAAATTTGGAGAGCCGTGCTAACCTCGGGGGTCATTCATCAATTGTAGTGATTACACACATCATGATAAATTTGCTTCTAAGACAGTGATTAATACCACGACATAATTAATCGATTTTTTATTTAAAAATTTTATTTAATATTTTCCAATCAATGCTAACACCTCGTTTTACAACAATCAATTTTTTCAACAATTTAGAAGTGAAATCATAGTGCTGTTAAAAAATGATTCTTACACGAGAGTGGGAAAATTCAAAAAATTAGCTGACCCTTATTCCCATATGTAATGGGATAAGGGGGAGGTAGGATAGTAGGCTGCCCAACGCCAGGTTGAGAGCAGCTTCCGTAGGAGACCTCCGAATTATGAAATGCCATCCGTGGGAAAATTCAAAAGGTTAGTAAAAAATATTAAAAACGTTTTATATCGTGAATTTAATGTTATAGGTATAACATGCAATTAATATATAATTATAACTTTTATGTTGATAAAGTATAAAATGTTTATAGTTTTTTTTTTAATGAATGAAGTTTAAAAACGTTCATAAAAGCTATTAAATTATATATTGATGAAGAAATTTTGTGATTAATCATCATTGATGAGAATTATAATTGATTAGAAATTTTGTGACATTCAATTATAAAATGATTATTTAGAATGTGTTAAATAAGAATCCATATGTAAATGTGTTATTGGTGTTAAGGTGATACATAATACATAATTTTTGTTTCTATTATGTTAATAAAAGAAATTGAAAACATATTTATTATTTTGGCGATGGAAGCTATTTTATATTTTAATGCATGAGAATGGAATGAAAATAATTAACTTTATTGCAATGCATTAAAATGTATAGTTACAAACTGTTAGTGCATTGAAATAATTATATTATTTACGCAATCATGTATGTTTAGGTTATAATATATTCATCTCTTGGTGAAATTGCATTATGTGTAAGACTGATAATATATAACCATTAAACTATTCGACAAAAAGAAAACCATTGTACAATAAGATGCAATCCGAAGCCCAAAGTGAACAAAAAGAAAAGCATGAGTAGAATCATTGATGAAGTGGATAAAGCATTCGGCTAATGAAGATCCCGCAATACCCGCAGCAACGACGACGGAATCAATTGTTACAGACTCTGCAGTGCTTGCTATACTTGAAAACTTACCAAGAATAACCAACTTAATAAACATAAACAAAGTCAATGTAATTATTCATCGGATAAAAGATGAAAAGGAACTGATAGAATTTTAAAGACATAAACTATGATCAATTTGTTATGAATCAATAATATTAATGATCAAATCATTACTTTTAAGATATTAACAGAGTAAAAGGGAAATTTATTCAAAGTTTTGGTAGTTTACATTAAAATAAACATAAGAACAGGCGTGGTGGGTGTGATCCATGCACTGGCATTTTCTTTATCCATAATAATCACGGTGTGCTTCCCAATGGATTCGGGTTCTGGAGGCTGAAGGAATATCAACGTTAGCAGACAGCAGTGGTAGGAAGCTTCCTGTAATGTTGCTTCCATTTCCCAACTCTAAACCAACCTTATCTGCCCCCGCTTTTGTTCTTTATATTATATTCTCACCGGACCCTTTTTTCTTTGTTTATTTGCTGTTTCACTCTTTCCGTCAACTAATATAATTTAATGAAATTTTTAAATTTTGAATATTAAATTTGACAACAATAATTAATAATTAAAATGAATTTTCTCAAATAGAAATTGAAGGCTTAAAATATGATTAGGCCAATAAAATTTGAGCTTTTAACTTTCTATAAGAGTAACTGACAAAATAAAGGTGTTCCAAACATGGAGTGCGTCACGTTCCCGTAACAAATAGAACCACAAAAGTTCAAAGGATCGGTTGAGACTGACCAAGAACAACACCCTTTTTCTCCCCCTCTTTTCTTATGTTACAAGAGATACCCGTAATTTTTTCAACTTTGCTTTGTCCCCAAGCCATGTTTTTGTCTTGGTCTTATTAATATTCAAAATTTTATTCTTTCCCTTCTTACATTTTTCTTCTTTAAGTTGTTATGCACACTGAAGTTTCCTGTAACAACATTTCAGTCATTTGAGGTATGTTTTTGTTTTTGAGGTAAAGTTTTTTTTTTTTGGGTCATATGATTAACTGAAGTTACAGTTTTTAAAGTTTTGCTAGCAGTTATTTGCCACTAAAAGCAGTTTTCCCCATATCTTTCCTTTTTTCTGGTTTGATGGGTCTTTGCTGTAATTCAGTTGGAGTAATTGTTCTAGTGACTAGTTAGTTCATGCGGTATTCGACATAATTTCATGGATTCTGCTTTTGTTCTGTTTTTGCACCTTTGTTTTTATTATTCATTTCTTAACTCTTTTCACTGTTTAATTATGATGCTAATGGAGGAAATTTTGGATTCTTTTATCTCTTTCTTATCACTTGATTGTAGTTTTTGATCAGTTTTGCAGAAAAATTACATGGTTTTAAGCAAAAATTGAAGTAGCTCTTTTACTTTGGGGAAGTAACCAACGTCGAGGATTCAATGGAGGAAAGACCTTTCCCTGCGTGGTCACTGTCTGTTGAGCAATGTCTGAAAGAGTACAATGTTGAACTAGTCAAGGGTTTGAGTAGTTACGAGGTGGAAAGGCAGCGTGACAAGTGTGGTTGGAATGAGCTTGCCGAAGAGAAAGGGAAGCCCTTATGGCGGCTCGTGTTGGAACAATTCGATGACATGCTCGTAAAGATCCTTCTAGTTGTAGCTTTTATATCTTTCATTCTAGCAAATATGCATGTTAGTGAATCCCAGGAGTCCGGTTTTGAGGCTTATGTGGAGCCATTTGTTATAGTTTTGATTTTAGTCCTCAATGCCATTGTTGGAGTATGGCAAGAGACCAACGCCGAGAAGGCAATTGAGCCCCCTAAGGAGATGCAATGTGAATCCGGGAAGGTTTTAAGAGACGGGTACCTTGTGCCGGATCTGCCTTCCCAGGAGCTTGTGCCTGGTGACATAGTTGAATTGCAAGTTGGCGACAAGGTTCATGCTGATATGAGAATAGCAGCTTTGAAAACAACAACTTTGAGATTAGAGCAAAGTGCACTAACCGGAGAGGCAATGCCTGTTTTGAAAGGTACTGCTCCTATATTCCCAGAGGAATGCGAGCTACAGCCAAAAGAAAATATGGTTTTTGCAGGCAATACTGTGGTGAACGGTAACTGTGTTTTTATCGTTATTTCCATCGGAATGAACACCGAGATTGGGAAAATACAGAAGCAAATACACGAGGTCTCTCTGGAAGAGAGCGACACACCTTTGAAAAAGAAGGGAGCAGACTTACAACTGCAATTGGACTTGTTTGTCTCGTTGTGTGGCTTATCAATTACAAAAACTTCTTCTCTTGGGATATGGTGGATGGATGGCTTGCAAATCTCCGCTTCTCGTTCGAGAAATGTACCTACTATTTCAAAATAGTTGTTGCCCTTGCTGTAGCTGCAATTCCAGAAGGCCTCCCTGCTGTGATCACCACATCTTTTGCTCTTGGAACAAGAAAGATGGCTCAGAAGAATGCGATTGTACGGAGCTTCCTAGTGTCGAAACCTTGGGATGCACCACTGATTTGTTCAGATAAAACCGGAACTCTGAGCACAAATCAAATGTCCGTTGTAGAATTCTTCATCCTGGGTGGGAAAACCACTACTTCTCGTATCTTCCATGTTGAAGGAACAACCTATGATCCTAAGGATGGTGGAATTGTTGATTGGACATGTTACAATATGGATGCTAACTTACAAGTCATGGCAGAAATATATGCAGTTTGCAATGATGCTGGGATTTTCTGTGATGGTCGTCTCTACCGAGCTACAGGTTTGCCTACAGAACCGGCTTTGAAGGTTTTGGTTGAAAAGATGGGAGTTCCAGATGCCAAGATGAGGAACAAAATCCGTGATTCACAACTTGTTGAGAACTATTTGATTGACCGAAGCACAGTTAAACTAGGTGAGCCATAAATCTTTCTAGTTTTAGTATATTCATGCATTATGTTGCACTTCTTTGATTTATGATATTTTGCAAACCTTAGGTTGCTGTGAGTGGTGGACCAAAAGATCAAAAAGACTTGCAACGTTGGAGTTTGATCGTGTTCGAAAGTCTTTGAGCATTATTGTCAGAGAGCCTACCGGGCACATATGACTGCTTGTCAAGGTGTCTATAAATCTTTTTTCTATTATTTTTGTTACAAATGATTCACTATGCCATTGCTTCTTTTATCTTTAAATCAATGTGCATGATCTGCAGGGTGCTGTTGATAGTTTACTGGAACGTAGTACACACGTGCAACTTGCAGATGGATCTCTTGTTCCAATGGATGAATTTTGTGGGCAACTATTGCTTTCAAGAAATTCCGAGATGAGTTCGAAGGGATTGCGATGCTTGGGATTGGCATATAAGGATGAACTTGGAGAATTTTCAGACTACTCAGAATCATCCTGCTCATAAGAAGTTACTGATCCAGCTTGCTATTCTTCCATTGAAAGTGACTTGGTTTTTGTAGGGGTTGTTGAACTCAGGGTAAAGCATATATCAACCACTTTTTATGTTTATATCAGTTAATAAATTGTCAAGTTAATGCTTTTCAGAGATGTAATTTGCTGTATCCGTATAGGACCCTCCACGAGATGAAGTTCACAAAGCAATTGAAGATTGTAAAGCGGCAGGTATTAGAATTATGGTGATAACAGGAGATAATAAATCTACAGCTGAGGCTATTTGTCTTGAAATTAAGATGTTCTCTGATGGAGAGGACATTAGAGAAAAAAAATTTACTGGTAAAGAATTCAGGCTCTTTCCCCTTCACAACAAATGGAAACCTTGTCAAAACCAGGGGGCATGGTCTTCTCTCGTGCAGAGCCTAGGCATAAGCAAGAAATTATTAGGATGCTAAAAGTGATGGGAGAAATTGTTGCTATGACCGGAGATGGTGTGAATGATGCACCTGCCCTCAAACTGGCCGATATTGGAATTACTATGGGCATAACCGGAACCGAGGTAAGTATATATCACCTTGATTCTTTTGCTTGAAAATCTTGTAGCGTTCATATTACTTTTGCCTAGAGCAAACTTTACGGTTTAGGTAAATGTATTCATGTTCATCCCTACCAATGATCCTTAAATAAATCTTTTTACTTCAAAAAGAAAATGAGGAAGATAATAAGATTTAAGTTCTATGTAAAACCTTTTGGACTCTGACATGCTCATTGTTTAATTTTCCAGGTAGCAAAAGAAGCTTCTGATATGGTTTTGGCAGATGACAACTTCAGCACCATTGTTTTAGCCGTTGCCAAGGGTCGTTCAGTTTATAATAACATGAAAGCTTTCATAAGGTGTGTTAATTTGCTCTTACTACTTTGCTGAGCAATTAAGACGTGCCTTATTTATTCAATTCCTAAATTCACAGATACATGATATCGTTCAGTTTATTTAATTTGCTCTGGGATTACCAGAGTTGTATGATACCTGTGTAACTTTTATGGGTGAATTTGGTTACCGATGGTCCGCCTGCGACAGCTCTCGGGTTTAATCCTCCAGATGTTGGCATAATGCAGAAACCGCCCCGTAAAAGTGATGATGCTCTCATTAACTCCTGGGTCCTGTTTCGTTACTTGGTTAGTATTGATCTACACCAATAGTTTCTGCCTACTAATATATAAGGTAAGACATGGTTCAGGGATTTTAAAACTGAAAGAAACATTTATGTTTTGCAGATAATAGGTTCTCATGTGGGCATAGCAAATGTTGGCATCTTCATCTTGTGGTACACTCTGGCTTCTTTTATGGATATCAACCTTGTGAGTGATGGTCACACACTAGTTGAGCTGTCTCAGCTTCAAAACTGGGGAGAGTGCCCGACATGGTCAAATTTCTCGGTGGTGCCATATATGATCGGTGATGGTCACCTCATCACTGTCTCGAACCAGTGCGACTACTTCACCATTGGCAAAGTGAAGGCAATGACTCTGTCACTATCTGTTTTAGTAGCGATCGAAATGTTCAATTCTTTGAATGTGCTTTCCGAAGACAGCAGCCCGCTAACGTTGCCACCTTGGAGGAACCCTTGGCTTTTGGTTGCCATGTCAGTCTCATTTGGACTCCTGTCAGTCTTAATTGGATTCCATTGCCTTATACTCTACGTTCCATTCCTGGCAAATATGTTTGCTGTTGTTCCCTTGAGCCTGAATGAATGGTTCTTGGTAATTCTGGTCTCACTACCGGTCATACTTATTGATGAGATCCTTAAATTTTTCGGAAGGAGCCGAAGATATAGAATGAAAGAGAAGATAGCATAGAAAAACAGCAGCAGGTCTTACATTTGTCTCTTGACATATAAAAAAAAAGTTACTAGGAGTACCTTAATTTATATTCTTAGCTCTCCCTTTTGTTTTGTTGACGATTCCTTTGTTATATTCTAAAAGAAACAGAGAAGTTCATTTATAGAAACAAAACGAAAATATACATTTTGTTAACTGCCTTGAATGTATCTTCATTTTTCAAGAAGTTGGGTTCGATATTTGGTTCGACAGTAGATCTGATAATTTGTATTTTCATATAGTTGATGCTATTGAGATTCAATATTAAGATTTGAGCTGACAAATACCAAACCATCTCGTTCTGCATTTCTTGATTATTTATGTAACCCCTCATACCGATGCGGATAACCCGATCCGATCTGGAGTGTCATATTTGGGCCATCGGAGTGACCCACCGTAAAAATAGCGGAAATTTTAAAACTTTTCTTAAAACATGTAAACTCATAAAAATCATTTATGAGTACAAAATAAAATTTATCAGTATTCGAAATAAAACAGATTTTCAAACTCATATATAAAGCAAAATACAATTACATGCCCCCTAATCACATGTACCATACTCTGCAAGCAACGTCGGAATAACTCCCTTACTGATGTTGATAGTTGTACTGGTACAATCTTTTAACCTGCAATGATGAGTAATAGAGTGAGCTTCGAAAAGCTCAGTAATACAGAACTACCAGATGATGCTACAGGACATGCATATAAATGGGAAGTCATAATTTCCTTATTGAATCAAAAGTATACCAATTAGGGATGGCAAACGGGCGGGTCGGGTGCGGATACTCCATCCCCCATCCCCATACCCACCTACTATTTTTCAATCCACCACCCGCCCACCACCCATGATGGGTACAAATTTTCAAATCCACACCGCCCACGCGGGTACATTTTCAAATCCATCCTCACACCCACTACCCACTAGCGACATACCCATCTAGACCCGCCTGACAACAAACTAATGAGATGTTGGAGTTGGTTCCCAGACAATTCGTGATGGGGTAGCAGCGCATGCTTCAATTTGTCAGAGGAGTGGCTCTACGAATGTTATGGAGACAGATTATAGGGAGCATGTAGTCGCAGAGCTGGATTGTTGTGTTGCTTTCGATGTTAATGCTCATAGTGCGCCTAATATGGGTTTTGAGGGGCTAAAGAACATGGAAACTGCTGCTTTTGATGTTAATGCTTATAGTACGGCTAATTTGTGTTTGGATAGGCAGCATGGGCTAAAGAACATGGAAAGTGACGTGGTTAGTGGGATTATGGGTTTAATCAAAGAGCTGAATGTTTACCTTATTAAATATCAGATTAAAGACTAAATATCCTTAATATTTAGTTAAATTATATGTTAATATATTATATAATATTAAAATTTATAAATTAGTCTCTAAAATTACACCTAAATTCATAATGGTCCAAAATTTAATAGATATTTAGCTGGGCGGGCGGATGTGGGGCGGGCGGATGCGGGGCGGGTAATGTCTCAAACCCATTACCCGCCCACCACCCACGACGGGTACCACTTTATAAATCCACACCCGCCCACTACCCGCTAAAATTATACCCATCTCCGCTCCAATTAGAGCAGATGCGATGCGGAATCCACGAAACCATACCCGTTTGCCATCCCTAATACCAATTGCGGAATAATCTGAGTTTCCGTTAGTAGTTCATCGAGTAGAAGTCATGAATCTCAGTTCATAAGAAACCTTTCATACAGTAAAGTTTTCATGAGGTCGAATAGGAAGTCTAGTGTGTTTCATCAGTACGATAAAATCATAATATGTACACTAATCAAATGATAGTTCAGTAAATCTCATAAAATCATAATGAAGTTTAACTTTTGAAACTCGTAGTTTAAACCATTCTCTTGTACACCAGCCGCAGTTCCCATAACTGCGTCCATAGGGCTTACCTTAAGCATACAACGAAAAGGAAGCCAACCTAAATATAGGCTTTGGGGCCAGTATCCTTAAGTCTGTAAGTCCATAGGGCTTACCCTAAGCACACAGCAAAAGGGAGCCAACCTAATGGAGCATCTTGGGGCCCGTGAGCCTACCCAAGAGTCACATTAGGTCCGTAAGGTTTATCAGCTCGATCAGAGTTATACTCTGTAATTCAATCCATCCAAAATCAGTATTTCAAAAATGCAATTTATGCAGTACGCATAAATTCCACAAATCTGTAATCATCGTTATCATATATCAGTGAAAACCAATAATCATATATCAGTAATAGTCTATAAATCATCACCAGTAAGTCGGTGTATCAATAAGCAGTAAACCATAGATTTCAGTGTACTATATTTTAAAACAGATAAAATAATTAAATAGTACTTAGGGAGCACACTAGAGAATCCAAGTGTTTTCAGAGGCCATTGTAATTATCAGTATGGATAACACGAAACTTATGAAATTTGATCTGATTCTAGGAACTAGGTCATATTGAAGAGAATCGATTAATAACTAATCTAATCAGACATTTAAGGGTGATATTTTCGAATCCCTCTATGATTCATATATCTCAGGAAAGTGTTCAAGTATGACCAGAGTAATTTGAGCTGATAAAGTAGAAACGAATATTCAGGCACTTACCATCCATGTCAATCGATCGGACAATCAACAACTCCTAAAACTGATGTATTTCAACTAGTCAATTCATTGCCCTTCCAGGGTATTCACACTTTAATACCAACAATTCTTGTTTATAAATCATCTTCAAAATCATCACTGAATAAATCTAAAGGAAGCAACAGAGAATCCAAATAATCTTTATTTCTATCCACATGGCAATAATATCACGAATTGTCAATGTATTTAATTCTTGGTTCATAACCCATAGTAATCATACATCATGCAATATCATTGGAGTTCTCAGACTCATTCAATCACTTACTAAATTCTCAGTCATTAAAGTTACTCGGTTCATTTAGTAATCAAAACAATATCCAGTTACTTCAGAGTATTTCTGAGTAATTCAGATGCTTCTGCGTTCCGGATACATGTTGTACTTCCACTTAGTTCTCTTTGGTCATTTACTAAAATCATTATTTTGTGTTCGTGGTTGATTTATCTCACGAATATGCACTTCTTAATATCGAATGCGCTCTAACGTTGAGCTGAGCTGAGTACTTCCATAATTATCATAAATCCCAATTTTAGAAGACGAACAAACATTCAAGTGGTATTTATGCTATTCATGTACTGACATAGCATTAACGTTGGTCGATCGACTTAAACTATGTTCCATAACTTAAAAAAAAAAACAATGCAACATCCATGTTTATTTGGATTCCTTAATAAGTCCAATTCATTTACTTATCCTTGGTTATAAGGGTATTTTGGATATTTTTATGCTTAATGTTCTTACATTCATTTCAAAGCTTGAGGATATCCATTCATTCCTGGCTTTGTGATATTCTTTAAACATTTCCATTACAGGGGTATTTTGGTCATCTTACAGATTCAGTGTATTTCAATCATTTCCTTTCATTCTGTCTTATTATTTAATTCCAACTTATCATTTATTCCAGACTTTTCAAAC
Source organism: Hibiscus syriacus (assembly GCF_006381635.1). Classification (NCBI taxonomy): domain Eukaryota; kingdom Viridiplantae; phylum Streptophyta; class Magnoliopsida; order Malvales; family Malvaceae; genus Hibiscus; species Hibiscus syriacus. Next base: position 78,830 of record NW_024062689.1, read on the forward strand.
AATTCAGACAAAAGAGCACCCTCGATAATTTATTCTTCAGGTATTTACTCATATATCGGAGATTTCCAGGTTAAAAGTCTTTTAAGACATTACGAACGAATTATTAGGAATTTTCCATACAAAAGTAGGATCTCAACCATTAAATCAGTAATTTATCGGTTTAATAACAAATTCTCAGGTTACCTGCTCGTTCAAAGTCAACTTGGACTATTTTTACCTCTCAATGGTATTTTCGTAATTTCGTAACCAGATAATTTCGGTATTATCTCTTAACGAAAATAATATAATTTGAAAATCCTATAATTAATTGTTTTCCCGAACATTCTCTGATCTTGAAATGATTACTTAACAGACTTTTAGTATATTGCATAAACCCTCTTGGGGTTAAAAACCGGATATCCAAAATTTCCAAGTAAAACTAACATTTCTTATGCACATCAGTAGTTATATCGGATCAATATGTCTTTTCAGAGTTATTAACCTTCCAGGGACAATTCTTGTCATCCTAGAACATAAGGGTATTTTCATAATTTTACCATACCGGAGTATTCTCATAATTTTCCATCCAAGTGCCTTTAACATTTAACATTTGATGATATAAAATATAAGTTACAAATCCAGAGCTGATTTCTTTATCACCAATCACAAACTTATAATTTAATTCTGACAATTCCTCAATATCTTATATTAGTCATTCGATCCGTATTCAGTTACAGAATTTCTACCACATTCATATCGAGTGTATAAATTAATCAACTCCACAAAAGTGACCAACATTATCTTATTCATGCATTTACCAATATCAACATGTTCCATAAAGCATAAAGAGGTAGTAAAATATTACCTCGATTTTTGTGCTATACTGATCGACAATAAAATTTCCATTCGAACGCCCTCGATCATTAATTAAACTTCCAATAATCCCTCAGATACAAAGCAACCAAATTTACGTCAAAAACTGAACTTAATTGTGAAGCTAACTTGAATCCGAAGGTAAAATATGGAAAAACAGCTTACGGAGTGCGAATTTGGCAAAACGAACTTCGGATTAGAACCCAGGACGTCGAAGAGAATCCAAAATATGCTTTTTCAGGTATAATCAAATACTCTGTCATAACCTCATTTTTCTCGAATTTGAACTCATTATATTTGATTTCGAGTTTTCAATTTTTTTCTCACGTACCTGGACCATCAAATATACGAACTCGATTCCAAATAATTTCCTCGCCATGAAAATAATTTATTAGAATCTAAATAATAATAATTTCAGGACCTAATTTGTAAATCTTAAAACTCTTGGAGCCAATATAATATCTAATTACTAAAATTAGGAACTAAATTGAATTAACTTAAATTATCATGGCTTGATCAAGACTATATCATAACTAGAGGACAAGATCAGAACTTTACAAAAAATGGATGACTGAAATTGTGATTTGTCCATCTTCCTTTCTAAACACCACAAAACTACGTAGTTTTGATTTTCAATTAAAATGCTCTTGTCTTCCACGCATCACTATTCCCACTTTTTTCATTATTTCTTCCAGCACTCACCACCGAGTGCTCTGTATATGGAACAAGGAGCTTTGCAGGCCAACAACAAGATGCCGATGACCACCACGTCCATCGATCGCCGTTCGGGACCCAAGGTACACCATCAAACTCGCCTCACCCTCCTCATCACGGATCTTGCCTCTCTTGACCGAGACTCACGATGGACGATTGTAGATCTCGGACAGATATAAAACCTTCCCAAATAGGCTTTGCACAACAAGTTTCCTCTTAAATCCTTTCTCTGTAAACCTGAAATGTCCATTACAACCGGGCCTTTTTCGCGAACAATTCGTCTTGATATTTCTTTTAAAATTTCAGCAACTTGAGAATCGTCGAGCATTGAAGATTTCCTCAGCTAGATTAAGCTAGCAATCAATTCTGCACTCCATGGTTTCTCGTTCAACGAATACCTAATGTACTTGCGCGGAATCTCCTCCACTCTAAAGCCTGTCTTTTGCGCTAATCCCTTTAATGTTGATTGATCTACGACATCACTTCCTTGTTGAAACAGCTCGTTGATTTATTAACCAATTTCTTTCTTTTATGTCAGCTCAAACGTTTGTTTAGGGATTTTAAGCTTGAAGATTAGGCTTTGGTGGATACTGGCCGAAAGTGAAAACTGGAGGCAAATGTCATTTTTAATTTAATCCCATCACAACCAACAATTTATCCACTTGTACCTACTCTATTATCCTCTATTTGTTTAATAAAATAATGGTCTAATAAAATGATTATTTTCCAACCACTTCATATTTAATCTAGAAAAAAAAAAACATAACCCCCAAAGTGTTACAATTTAATACAGGGGAATCACAGAAGCTATAGATAAAGTATTTACTTGAGTGAAAGAATGGAAAAAAAGAACCACAGAGCTTACAAGGAAAGAATTCAATTCCAAGCTATATCACTAATGTTGTGCTTTTAAATGTCGGCAACCCCATAAAATCTCTTCCGTGCAGCCATTTCTTAACAGCAAAAGCTTAAATTTGATGTGTATCATCAATCATGGTGCTGCAACAGTGCTACTCGATCAATGACAAGCAACAGCTACACTGATACATCCGCTCACTGACGATGGAGTGGGTTGATAGTTCTTGTTTAGCTTTCAAAGTGAATGCGTTAACACGCCTTGAGCATGCGCACTGGTGTTACATGCTTGCAAAATAAATCATCAACATGAATAATATGATCGGTCCTTCTTCCTCGGTCTGATTTGAGAAAGTAAAAAGCCATTGAATTGTAATGTTTAGAAATAAGAAGACTGGTCATGAAGAACATTCAAGTGAGCAAGTATTCTGGCTGAAAGAGACTTCATACTAGTATTGCCTCGCTGTGTTAAATCTACTAGAGGCATCTGAGCAGATGGACCATACTTCTGCTTGATCTCAGGCAGCCGGAAAATCCTTTCTAGAGCATGTAGAGCTTTTTCTTGCAGTCTGAGGGAAGGTGAACTAAGACATTTTATCATAGGAGGAATCGCATTTTCCTGGGCTAGTACCTTACTACCGCTTTGCAGTTGTTCACCTTCGATTAAAGTCAACAGTGCATCTAAAGATGCTTCACACACTCCAGCATCTGTTTCTTCAAGAACCCTTGCAAGTGGTCTCACAGCATCAGCCTCAACAAGGCAAAACGATGATTCAACAGAACAAATTCCTCCATGTACCTGGCAACCAGTCTCCGGTGGAGCTGACAAGCACCAGAACCCCTTCCGCTTTGGTATTGGCCGGCTTAGCTGAAGCGAACTCCGTGAAAAACAAGACAGACCATTGGCTGCATAGTTTTTGGTCCAGGTGGTTCCAGAATCCAACAATTGAACTAACACGGGGATAACACCGGCTTCAGCTACTCTCTTTTGCCATTCCAGATTTGTTGGAGTGGTAAAACGGCAGATGGCTCCAACAACATTTTCCGTTAACTGACTTCTATTGGAATCATTTTGCCTGCCACTGCGAAGAAAATGAAAAATTATTGGAATTGCACCAGCATTCACAAGCCACCGAGTGATCTGGTCATTTTCAGGAAGGTTAGATATTATGCCCATAGCAGAAGCAATCTCTTCTTCATTTTTAGAAGATTCGATGATCCTCAGTAAAGTCTCTATGCATTTCTGATGCACATGCTCTAGTATAGTGGCTTCATCACCATCATTCACCAAGCAGCAGAAAAGCTTCACGGCATTCATCCGTACATTCTCAGTATCACGCTCGCACAACTGGATTAGCACTTGGATGGCGGAGAACTGTTAATGTCATAAATCAGTTTGTGTTGAAAATTGAAATAATATCCAGTAAAAGAATTACACCATTCTCCAATAAAATGTATACCTCTGTAAGCTTGGTCTTGATATATGCTGCAGAGGGAGATTGGCACAATGCTTGGAACATGTGGAGAAGGTTTTGCTGGACTTCTGGTCCCGTCAGGTTAATCAAAGTGAAGAGCCTGGAAATCTCCTCATCGGATTCCAATAATGAAACTGGAGTCTCATTGGATTCTTGTGACATAGTGGATACAGCAAGGTGCATAACCGTTGCAGCAACCTGTTCACGTAAGGTTGGGGATGATGAGCCGATATGAAGGAGATCAAGTAATGGGCGGGATGCACCTTCTTTGATCATCTGCAAACCATTTTTTGGTATACTTGAGAGGTTGCGAAGAGCTTTAACAGCTACGGTTTTCATTTGAATGCCACCATGAGAGAGGGAGTGAAGAAGTGGACGCAGTGCACCTCTTTCTAGCAGTACCACTTTATTATGGTCAGTCAACTCCATTTCAGCCACAGCTGTTGCCATGATTAGTTTTACATCTTCTGGTCCTGTAGAGATTTAGAAATACTTCCGTAAGTGTTTTGTCAAATAATGGCAAAAACCACCGAGACATTGCAATCTGATGAATTCAAATGTAGCAAAAGCCAAATATTGAAGGAAACAAGAAAAAAATATATGCACCTAAACCAAGCCATGTAAAATAAAACCTGATCACTAGGAAACTGTACAAACAAGGAAATTCAGACCTCCTCATCTTTTGGCTACACATTATCTTCTAGGCAATCATGCACCAATATTGAGATTAAGCAAATGTTTGATGTATTAACTACAAGATAGCCTACATTTGTTGATACTTCTCGGGTCAAAATTTTCTATTAAACTGTTGTGTTATTAATTCTTCAAAAGTATGCTTCCTACAACACAATCGTAGTGAAGAATTTGTGTAGTGCTCAAGTTAGAACAGGTGAGGAAATATGAACACCCAAACGAGTACTTTAAAAGGTCATCGAGTTTAGGGTATGAACCAGTAGACAAACGCTGCAGCAAGTGTTTAAAATAGTTTGCCCTTGCCATCAGTATGACGTTCTGATCAGAAAATGAAAGATTCTCCAATATTTCCTCTGCATCTCTGGCAGCTTGATTGTCATCACCACTTGCCATTGTCACCAAAAGGAGAATGCAACCCTGAGCCTTCCCAATGCTGTCTCGTAAGACATCATATTTTGATAGCACCAAAAGTAATGCCACTGCTAACCTCCTTTCATCCATGCGGCGCCCCAAGGAACGGACTACAAATTCAATTGCACCATCAACTTTTGCCACTCTATCCTGCGACATATTTCAATATTTTGGACAAAAACTTATGAGAGACATATATGCATTTCAGGTTAGTAAGAATCCATATTTATGCAAGTTACATGCAAATAATCGTCTTTTGATCGAAGAAGTCGGTAAACCAGCAAGTGTACTAAATCCCAATGATATGCAAATTAGATTTTTCAATATGGGATGCCAAGATGAATGTAACAGTTTCACATTGCGTACCTTTGCATCATCACTATCTTTGGTCAAAATGTGAAGTATGACAAGCACACGGTTCCTTATGTCCCGATTTTTTCCACCAAGAAGTTGAATAAGAAGTGGTATATAGTTCTCCAACATAACCCACTCTCGGTGCATGTCTTTCTGTTCACAAAGATCCTTTAACTGTCCTAAACAATGAAGCACATCTTCCTCATCTCCAGATGTGAGATTCTGTTTCATTGAAGCAATTGTTATCATTGTGTTTCTATCCTTCCACTCCTCTATCGACTGCCTCAGAGTTTTGTTAGGGCGTAGGATTGACGTGTCTAAGGGAGTCATTGTCAGAGGGCATAAGTTGTTCCCATCAGTAAACCACTTTTCTATGGCACTTCTCTCAAATGTCTGTCCAGAAGAAGTCTCCACAGGATCTACCATTACGTCGCAAGTGATCGGACAATAAAATGATCGGAGAGGCTCCAGTGGCTGACTACCCAGAGATTTCCGCTTTGTGAAATACTTCATCTCTTTCTCTTTAGGAGAAGATGCAGCATCTGCCCTTTCCAGCAAAGCTATTATCTGATCCATTTGTATAGCTTCAGCCTTGTCCTTCCTAAGCCTGACATTTTCGATCTCACTTTTGAAATCTTCAAATTCCTTTTTCAAAGCCGATCTCTCAGTTGTTATTCCAACAGCTTCGGCAATGAGAGCCAGCAGATTGTTTGCGTAAGAACGATCAGCTTTCCTCTCCTGTATGCCCGTCTCAATTTTTTCCAAGACCTCTTCTTCTGCTACAGCTGCCTTGAACTCAGCCTTCTGCATACTATCGCAAAGATTTCCGATTTCTACAACTATAGCCGAAGAAAGTTCTAAAGATGCCAATGGAAGGAGACTTAGTGCCCTGCTTATCTCTCCCATGATACCTTCTAGGCGTCTGACTATCCCGCGACTATTCACTAAGAGATATACTTTGCTTTTGGTGTTGCATTCTAGAGTTATTTGCTTCGCAGCCTTTGTTTCACGATTGAGAATCTGAATAGCATTGTTCAAGCTCTCAGAATTATAAATATATTTCTCTTTCAACTCTTTCAGAACTGGGACAATTCTCTCCAAGTATGATGCAAGTTTCTTGAAAGTGTCTTTCTTGAAGAGAATGTCATTTGCAGAAACCACAGTCTCGAGAATGGCCTCTACAGTCTGAGAAAGAACCTCTGAACCCGGAATTGAGGCACTAGAGACTACGTCGATTGCCATCACATCACATCACATGACAAACACAACAAATTCCAGAAAGCATAGCTCTATCTTCCTATAGACTATTACACCAACTAAGAGTGGCAAAAGCATGGCCGTGGGACAGCGATTGCAGCCTTTTCATCCAAAACAATGTTTCCAGTTTTATTAAACATTAGCACCTGCATTACAATCAAAATTTGAATAACCCTTTCCTTGCTATTAGCTGGAAAATTTCGACCACTTTACTGGATTAAAAGGAAACGATAGAGTAATATAACTGAAGTTAGTTGGAATATTGTCTTGTTATTGTTGGGATGAGCATCCAATCATGGAAAACTAGAAAAATAGTTAAACTTAATGTTTGGTTGCCATGAAAGTATAAGTGAAGATATCGAATAAAATGATTTTTTAAGGAGAAAAGACCAAGCTTTTCCTATCCTAGACCAAAATAAGGGTAGTCGTCCTCAATGTCCCAAAAATTACAATAGTTCAACCTAAATTTGTTTTCTAAAGAACTTGACCTTGAAAGTGTATTAAATAGAATCGAAGCTTCTCCTTTGATTTCCAGGAAACCAAACAAAATTTAGCAGAGCAATCTCAGAGGAAATCGAGTATAAAGCAAAAAGAAATTGATTTCCATAGGCTTGAAACAGAAAAAGGAAGAAAAAGAGATTGTATAAGCACCAATCAAGCCCAAACTCAAACGACAATATCATGAAAAAAAATCAAAAATCAACTATGAAATCTCATTTCCTCAAATTGAAAACCTTGGAAGAGCAAGGAAAACACCCTAAATTTACTTGAAGCACAAGCGAAGACCCACATAGTCAACCGGCTAGAAAAAGCTTAATACAATAAAAAGCCTAAGCTTTGAACAATAGGGAGAAAGATGCAAACCTGAAAATGGATTAATGCTAAAGAACCTTAAAAATCCACAAGCCCACAGCTATGAAGGGCTTGAAAAGAGAGCTCTTCCAAAGAAAAGTGGCGATCGGGTCACTTGGACTCTGTGAGGAGATTTCAGCCACTTGACATGAGAGTTCCCCCACCTAATATATATATATATATAGAAAAAGAAACTTTGTTTTTCAGTTTTTGGTTTTTATTACTTTACTTTTTTCTTTCTTTCTACTGTTTACAGAACAATCAGTGAAGAAAATATTTTTCTTTCTGTATGGGCTAATAAAAATAAAAAGCCTTTGAACCTTGTTCCTTTCTGCCCAAAGCCTCGCTATTTATTTGACTTGCTTTTCCTGGAAAATATTAAGAAGCATTCAACTCGTAAAACCCTTCAAATTGGTGGTCACCATGTAGGTATATCTGAGCAGCCTTTGGGGAACGGGGATGCATTCCCATTTGCAGAAATTATAAAGTCTTGGGACGGTGGACTATCAAACTCATGAAGCATGTTGTTCTTGATACCCCAAACATGGACGTCCTCCTTGTCCTCAACGATTGTATCATGTTTCACGGTTTCCGGATTTGGCTTCAATATTATTTTAAGTTGATTAATTGCCATTTGGCAGACAAGTTCCAGGGCAGATGCAGCCAGGGAAATGTGTATATTATATTAATAGATAGCGATAAACATCAAATTTAATGTATAAATTTTGATTTGATTCTATATATGACATTTTAATTGTGTTATGTATTTGAAGAATTAAAAAAATTCACTTAAGGAAAAATATGCAAATAAATCTTGATTATTAAGTTTTTTTTTAACTACGAAAACTAATAAAAAGATCATTGGATTTTAAAAATAGTAATAAATGGATTTTTAAAATATATTAAAACAATTGATAAAATTGACATATTTTTGGACCTCAAATTAGTTTGGTCATAATCAGGGATGGAGCTCCCTTAGGGCCCAATGAGTCTCGACTCCTGTTAAAATTTGTATATTCGATATAATTTTAGTTTAATAATATTTTAGTTCATGTAAAAATAATTATTTAAATTTAAAAAATATAAAAAATATTAAATATTTAATCAAGTAGTAGTTGAATTAAAGAATGATAAGTACATGCTCTCAAATTTTTAGTCTAATTACAATTTATGTCATAGTAAGTTTAAATATTAGACAAATTAGAAGTTGACTTGTAAATTTTGAGCTTTATTATAAACTTAAGTTAAATACAAGGCAATATATGTACAAAGACTTTCAACTATTTAATAATGAACATTCATACCCCTACATACGTAATGCTTGAACTCGGGACCTCAAGAATAACAACAATCCCCTTAATCACTAAGGTTGTTTGTTCATGTTGAATTTCGAATTTAAATATTTAATAAGTCTTTATATTTTTCTTAAATGGTATAATATTTCAACCCCTGTCAATATTTAATTTTGACTCTGTCCCTGGTCGTAATAATTATTTTTTCAAAACTTGTATACTAGTTTTATATTTTATCTTTAATTCTCTCTTTCAACTTCCAATTTTCATTTACGAAAATATTTAGAATGACTTTTTTCTGGTTGGTTTAACCTTTTATTTGTGAGTGTATACTCCTTGATGGAGGAGGATGAAGGGAGTTAATTTGGTAGAATATGAGAATGTTTGGATTAATTTTTAAAAATTAAGATTAAATTGAAATAAAGTGTAGAAGTTAAGGACTAAATAAAGTGCAGGTGGTGCACAAGACCACCTAGTGACCCGGGCAAGATTCTTTGTAGTTAACTTCACCAAGGACGGACCTCTCCAAAGGAGGACAAAATAATTCAACTGCCATGAGAGTAAAACACCATAGCTGAAAGCTTCCAAATTTTGTATCTCTACTTGAGACATCTTGGTCTCTAACAACTCAGCCTACAATCCTACAAAAGACTCTAGCTACTTTCTAGGAGAAGGTCTCATGAATTGGCTAAGGGAACCTCCGGCAGCTTGTTTCCCTCATGTTCAACTTTCCGCATGACGACCTGCTTCATAGAGAGAGCTACAACCAATTCATGACAAAAAACATTGCAATTGTACATAGGAAAGATATTGGCTGGTCACTTAGTTACCACTTTCCAACAACAACTGATCAAGAAAATCAACCCCATCATCCAGTTTGCCAACAATCTTGGTTAAAAATAGATCCCAAGAACTCTGATCAACTCTCCGACTTGACATAGCAATCGAAAAAACCTTCCCAGCTTCACCCTCCTTTCCCAAACCATGAAGCCCCTCAATCAATATATTGTAAGTTGCCTTATTCGGCAAGCAGCCTTTATCCAGCATTTCCTCCAGAATTCGAATTCCCTCCATCGTATTTCCGATCTTACAAAACCCTGTAATCAATATATTGTAAGTGAACACATTTGGGTTACACCCTTTTTCCACCATATCATCCCACAGCTTCCCCGCCTCACTCAATTATCCCTTCTCACACATACCATTAATCAAAGTATTATAGGTCAATAAACTCGGAACTGAACCTTTCTCGAACTCGTCAAATATTTTCCTAGCCTCCCAAACCTTCCCCTCTTTACAGAGCCAATGAATCAACGTACTCAATATTGCATTATCCGGCAAACAATCATTCTTCAACATCTTCTTCCACAAGTAACAACCTTCCTCCACTTTGCCTTCTTCACACAACAGATCAATTACTTTACAAGAAAGTGAAGAGCTCGGGATATACTTCTTCTGAAGCATATCGTTAAACAAGTTAAGTGCTTCTCCGGATTTCTTCTCCTTATAGAAGGCCTCAATCATAACTCCATAAGTAATCTCATTTGGGTCAACACCATTTTCCTCCATTTCATCCATCACTTTAACAGCTTCATTGAACTTCCCTAATTTGCAATACCCATCCATTAAAACAGTATATGTCGTTGCATCAGGAATCCACCCTCTATCCAGTAACTCCCTGAAAACCCTCTTCCCGTTTAGCATATCTCTCCTCGCCAAATATCCGCCGAGAATTGTCGTGTAAGTAACCAAATTCGGCACCATCCCCATCACAGGCATTTCATCGAGCACTTTACATGCGGCTTCGACGTCGTTTTTCTGACAAAGTGCTTTTATCAAAATATTGGCAGTAAAAATATTCGGTATAACGTTGAATTTCGTTTTGCTGTTTTTGAACATAAACTGAACCAAATCGTACCGTTTGTTTTGAACCAAGACGTTTAACAACGTGTTCAAGGATAGAACTGATCGCTGGACATTGAAATTTTCGATACGCAAAAAGGTTTTCACTGCCAACTTTGGGAGGGAAGCGAGGCCGTAATTCCGGATCACCGTGATAAAAAGTTCTTCGCCGCATTTAATTTGGGAATTTTGGAGCTGAGAGATGAGGGATTCCATGGGTTCGAAGGCGCGGGCGCGGAGAGCTTTTGGATGATGGATTGGTAGGTGTTGTAATTATGGAAAAAGTTGGGGTGGAATTTGCAGGCGTAGAGAAATATTTGGAGGGCAAGATCGAGGTTTTGTTGGCGGTTGATCATGGAGACGAGGTGTTTGGGATGGAGATTTTGGGGCCAGGGTTTAATAGGGGGCGTGACGGTGTAGTACTGGAGGAGTGGGGAGGAAGGATCTACGGTGGAAAGGTCAACGCTGGTGAAAGATCGGAAGGCGGTGCTTCGATCGAGGAGTCCGATCACCATTTGGCAATGCAGTTCAGTATGACGCATCATGGTTTAGAGAAATGAGGTCCTCGGATCAGCTTCGAATTAGGCGCTGATGGAGCTGAGACTTGTAATGAACGACGGGGAAAATTAGGCTTTTTTAGGGTCAACTACACTATTCATCATTCAACTATCTTCTCATTATTATTTTGGTAACTGAAATACTAATAAAATACTAGTGATGAATGGTGTTGGTAAACTACGTAAATGATCACTATTATGGGATAACATTTCACTTAGCTTCTCCAACTGTGAGAAACCACATATACACGCACATATGATTCATTCCTATCATCTTTTTAAAAGTAATTATTAGTGAAAAAGAAGAATGATGTATATACATATACGTAGGCACTAAACACTGTTTTTCGTCCTTCAAGTACGATAATCTAATATCATTGCCAAATATTTCTTAGATAATGTAACGTTCTCGTAGAAATGTTATTTTTTTATAATTTTATATTGATTCCCTCAGCCTAGTCTAAATATAATTTTAGGAGTGTTATAAAGGAACCACTAGAATATGCAAGGCAAAATTAAAAATAAAATTGGTGTTATAATAGCCAGTCGGTGAAATGCAAACACAAGGGTTTTATCCAACATTTTTATTACACTCTAAGTTTAGCTCATAATTCTTAACTCTAAAGGGTTGGGCTTGGATTCTCTACAATAGACGCCACGAAAAAGTGATATTGAAGAATCCGAACCTATATGCCCTTTAGGCATCACTCAAACAACTTGCGTAACCCCCTATACTCGACCTATGCGTTTCGACTAAGTCTAGTGGATCACATTATGATTTTTAAAGATATTTTCTGAAACCATTATTCAATCAATGTAAAATCACATTATAAATGTCATGAAATAAATTATACCATCAAAACCCAACTTGTAAATATAATACCAATAAGTAATATATTAATTTAAAACAGGTCTTCAAAATCATAATAAACCGAACAGTAATAGCAAAAGTATCATCCTAAAATACGATACTTTAAAATAATGTCCATATCACCAAAATAAAGTCAACTAGCAAGATAAAACATTACAATCATATATACTTCAAGAGATATGTTGATCCTCCAAGTGCTCGAACCGATGTATCTAACCAACAGTATCTGAAAGGGGGAAAAATATTTTTTTTAAAGGTAAGATAGGCTCAGTGTGTCCCAATATTACCTTAAAATCACAATAGGTACATTAAACAAATAATAGTCCAGTAAATCTCATAAATTCATAAAAGAGTTTAACTTTTGAAAATCATAGTTTAAACTCTTTTCTTGTACACCATCAGTAATTTCCAAAACTATTTTCCATATAGCTTACTCTAAGCACACAACAAAAAGAAAGCCAACCTAAGGATAAGCTTTAGAGCTTGTATCCTTAAGCTCGTAAGTCCAAGTCCATATAGCTTACCCTAAGCACACAGCAAGGGAAGCCAACCTAATGTATCTTGGGGCCCCAAGAGTCACATTAGACCCATTCTGTTTATTAGCTTGATCAAAGCTATACTATTGTAATTCAATCCAAAAGTTCAATTGCACCGTGACAAAAATTCCATAAATCATCACATTAAATTGGTGCATCAATAAAACAGTAACCAAAGAACTCAGTGTACCTCATATTAAAACCAATAAAACAGTTCAGTAATAATTAGGGAACACACCTCGATAATATGTTTAAATAGTAGATCTACTGATTGCTGGTTTCACCACGCTCTGCTACAGTTTTCGAACCTATTTTATAATAACACTATATTACATATGGGTAACATAAATAAATCTCTAAAATCATAAAATTTACGGGTCTTACGGGTGAATACTGGCACACGTGGTTTAATTGATCTAAAAGAGCTGGGTCGAGTTGTCGAACGATCCGGAGAGTCTCTTGTACCTTCAAACAATAATAATTTATCAGCCTCAAATCTTACTTAATTGTTCAAAGCTAAATTCTTAAGTATATAAGCATTTTTAGGGTTTGACTATCAATTTGGAGGATTTCGAGTTTGAATTTGGCCAAACAGATTGCGGAATCGGAATCAGGACGTCGAAAAACATAAAGTATGCCTTTTCGAAAATTTAAATTCTTGGTCAAAGTCAAAGTCAACCACTTTGATCGTTGATTTGGAGGCCTTCGGGTTCGAATTTGGTGAAACGGACTTCGGAAACAGATTCGGGACGTCGAAAACTATCAGAATAGATATACTCGAAAAATATTTACGGTCGTTTAAGGGTCGGTCAAAGCCATTTAAGGTTCTGGTCCAATAAAGTCAACGGTCGGGTCGGGTCGGGTCAACGGTCGGGTCGGGTCAGGCCGGTCAAACTGGTTTTCCAGCTACTCACTCTCCCTGCGGCGGCGCGTGTGGCGCGTGAGACCTCCTCTGGGGCTCTAAAAATCCTGGAAAAATTTCTAAAAATTATTTTGAGCGATTTCGAGATACTTACAAAGATCGGTTCAAATTTTTGAACGGCGGAGAGCTCGATTTTAACTCGGCCGAATCTTTGACTGCTCCACCTCCTCACGCGCCTCCGTCGACTGAGACCGAGGATGACACCGACGGACTCGAAACGGCACAAGGAACACGATGGTGCAGAAGGTGTCGTAAACGGAGCAACGATCGGCGGTGAATTTGAGATTTTCCCGGCGATAGAGCTAAAAAAAAGTCGATGCTTTGACTTGAAATTCCTGACGTTTGGCAGCGTTTCGCTTCAATTAATTTAAGGGGATTGTTCCTGACTCGATAACGAACACGATGGTGATTTCAAAACGACGATCAGAATTCGGACGGCATCGGGATCTAAGTCGGAAACCAACATAGGGGGAAGAGAATTTAGGAGCAATTGAGGTGTGGTTTTCTGTTTTGAAACAGAAAACCACGTTTATAACATAACATGCCTAATTTTCTTGGGTAAATTCAGGGCTTGGTTCCTGAATTTTCTTTAACTCTAAAACAATATCCAAGTTTTAAAATCTTTCAATTTAGTCCCCACAATTTACCGATTTTCATAATTAAAACCTCAAATTTCAATTAAATATTATTTTGAAAATATCCGGGTTGTTACAACTTGAAAGTAGAATAGCCTAAATTTATTCAAACCAAAAAGACTTAAAAACCTTTAAATTTAATGTTTTACTTCCTCTGTAGCTGTTGTATCCATTGCTGCTTTACTCGACATGGAATCCTCCAACAGTTGGTTTTGTGTAGAGAGTAAGGTGGACACCAGGGTCATGACAAACGCATGAAGAATTGTACACAATTGAGTTATTAATGCCTTGCACATTGCTGTTAATGAATGCGTTCATAGTTATTGTCTTGGATGTGTTGCTCTTGGCCTTCATCTTCCGATCACCTGCCTCGTTGCTGTTGCTGTTTTCGAGACGAAACGAAGTTCCCTGAAACCCATTTTTATGGTGGGATGATTGGTTTATCTCCATGAAAGCGCCTTTATTATCACCAGTAATTGTTATGATCCTCATTCCTGCATCCTCGGAATCAGAAGAATACTCACATCCCTTAGATGCTGCTTTGCGAGTGCCACCAAATAGCCATCCCTTGGGCTTGTCGGTCGTGTTTTGCTCTGCCTCAGCATGACTCTTCTTGGGATCAATCTCAGCTTGAGCTTTCAACTGGAAAGGTGGGAGAGTAAAAGGAGAAGGTGGCCTACCAGTTGGCGGTTTGGTCATCGATGATTTAGGGCTTGGCATACGGGTCGTGGTGGTCACAGAGGAGGCAGGCTTTTGGGTAGGGAAACTTGCCACTGATGTTGCAGTTGGAGCTCTCTTGGCAGGTGAAACTTTCTCCCTGGTATTAGTAACCACTGGCTTCGCTGCTGGAGAAGATGGCAAGGACGAAGTTGCTGCTGTTTTCGCAGGAGTAGAAGTTGGCACGGTCTTCATGGGGAATCGGGGACCGAAGAAGTACCTGCATTGACCGGAACCGTAGGTTTTTTATCTGTAGGTGATGGTGGAACCGAAGAAACACTACCTGCAGGTGGTGGTGGAGCAGCGGCATTTGGTTGAGCTTGAGTTGGTGGCCTGAATGCAGGTCGTATAGTGTCTGATCGTGGCAGAGGTGGAGCTGGTTCAGGAGTTGAGGTTGGTGCTGGCCTTGAAATGGATGCTAATCGAAACCAGGGTCGAGTTGGTGCCGGTTGGTTCGACATATTGCGGAGTGGTTCCAAACAATTTGAAGATCAAAAGCTGAAAGCTAAATGCACAAGAAACGATGAAATTAATGTCTAACCATGATATGTTTATATGGTAGAAAGAAAAGCAACTGATGCTGCACATTACCATTTCAAAAGTTAAACGTCTTACGATAGGAATCGAATGGTGTAATATATAAGATTAACTCTTCCTTTTTCCACCCAGGTCTGTATACAAGGTTCAGAATTCGCATGTTATCAACGTGCAATAAGGGTTTTTGTAAAGTCATTTCAATGAACATTTAACCACAGCCCCGAACAAAAGAAGTTGTTCTTTTCATTTTTGAATCCTCGGCCGACTGAAGCTGTTCTTTACAGAAATGGAAATCATTCTTAATATATCATGCAAAATTCAAAGTAAAACCAACAGCGCATCACTTTCTCCAACCACCGTTCCTTTTTCGTAGAACCTGTTCTTATGACGGCTTCATACAAAAACTTGTTCAATGATTCACATATTCCGGGAAAGTTTCACGTGCGGCAGCCTTAATATATAGAATCTCTTAGATTTCATAAAGAAAACAGTGACAGATTCTTACAAGAGAAATTTGATGCCGTTGCTGTCTGTTTCTTCTTTCTTACTTTGCCTGCTGAGAATGGTCAGCAAGCAGATTTTGATGCTATCTGCTACGACTAGTTTACCTTTCTTTCTAAAAAATTATTATTTTTTAGATTTAAAAACTTCATAGTTCATACATCTTTAATCCTATTTTTTAATATAAATGAAGAATATTACTCTACGAAGTGGCTTGAGAGCTTACTTTCGAAACATCACGATCTTAACTTTGTCCCTTTTTGTCACAAAAGAGAAGAACCGAATTTACAGGTGGGACCCTAAAATATTGATCTCCTTTTCTTTTTATCATTTACCCCTCGAAGATTAATAGTTAATTCATTAATCAGTAATTTCACATTTAAAGTTTGAAATCATAAAACTGGTATCCGTAATCCGTAAACAATTAATCCATGATATCTTAGAAAAAATAGTAATGGTGGACTAGTAGCATAGCATTGCTATTATGATGTCAAAATTCATAATGCTATGGAATCGAATAAAATTAAATCATATTTAAATTTAATAAAATTTTGGATATAAATAAGAATGGACCGATACAACTCTGATTTATTTTTGTTTGGTTTAAATTTAAATCCAATAATTTATCATTTTCAACAAGGAAAATATTAGGATCTGAATTATATAAAGATGCACATGTGCGTCTATGATATGACTCATTTTATATTCCTCTCGTGTCGATCCCAAGCGATGGTTATGAAAGCAGCCGATATACTTTCCACGTTGTACAAATTCGGTGGTATTTGTGTCCATAACATCAATCTCACCAGCAATTTATCGATATAATTAAGAATAGGGACGAATCCATTAGGTCAAAACTGGGAAGCCATTAGGTCATTCCCCATAGTATCTTTCTCAAATGCTAATTAAAATCTCAAAGGATGGAGGATGAAGTAAAGTAGGCAGTTGGTTCGTATTCGACATTTGTCTTGTAATTTTTACTCTAATTCGGTTTTTGTTTCGGTGAAACACACTACACATCTCCTTTGACGTCTCTTCTTACTTGGTCAGCATACATACTTAAACTCTTGACTTAATTGATGTTATCAATTAATTGAGCGCTAATTTAGTTTGACAAGATTTTTTTTTAAAAAAATAGGATATGTTTGGTTTAAAAAACACATGTGATTTTCGTTTTACAAAAAAAGAGAGGAAAAAAAAAGCGCTGTTTGATTGAAGTTTATAAAAACGATCTTTTAAAAATTGGAAATGAATTATTGTTTTCTCTCAAAAATATTTTAAAAATTGAAATAAGTTGAAAACTAGTGTTTTTTTAATTTAACAATTTAAGCATAGTTCAAATCTACATAACGCAGAAAGAAATCAATATTTTTTAAATAACAATTCTTTCCCTTTCGTTTAAATCCTTAAAAAATAATAACTTTCATTTTTTATATTTTTATTATAAAAATGGGTACAAAGATATTATTTTATTATTAAAAACAAACTTTTATTTTTATTTATCAAACATATGATGTAATTATAAAAAAATTAATTATATTTTTAAAAATAAAACAAAAAATAATTTTTAAAATAAAAAATACATATTAAAAAAACTAAATGAGTCTTACTTTCTTTATTGTTTTTTTATTAATATGAGTAAATACAAAATAGTATATGTTTAAAGATAAACTTTTAACCTTTTGACATTGAATACTTACACCTCTGACACCTATGGTACTCGAACTCGGGTACTCAAGGAATAACAATAATTCATTTACCACGGAGACCACTTGGTTCGTGTTATTTTCTTTATTGTTAAAAAAATGTTGATTGTCACACCTCAATATTTAGGGATTTTAATTTGAAGCTAATTTGGGGGTGTTATAATTCTCTTTCCTTAAAGAAAATTTTGACTTCCAAATTTATCGGAATTGAAAATCGGAATTGAAATAGAATGAACTAAGAAAAAACGTGTAACTCATCTCATTCCTCGTGCCTCCGAGTAGAATACATCAACTCTTGTTGCCTCACTGTTGACCTAGTTGAATTTCTACTCTAAATTGGTTTACCCCCACTAGCTAAACCAAAATCAATAGGTTTATCTTGTTCTTTACCTCCGATCGGTATCTTAACCGATACTGAAGTTTGATTAGAAATATAAGGAGCATCAGTTAGAAGCGAACACTCACTGAAATAGTGTTCCAATTACTCACAACGGAAAACAACCTCTAGTCTTTCTCCAACATTCTCTTGTATGCCCTTCTTATAGTATGAACACTATGGTACACCATGAGTACTAGTCCTACCTTCAACACTGACAGTTAGAACAATAAGAGTCATCAGTCTCACTCTAGAAAATTCATGAGAATCTAAATTTTGTTTCGATCTCTTAACAAATTAATTCACATAACCAGTCTTAGTAAGTGGTCCTAGTTGCCTTTGGACTCTATCAAAATTTTGAGATTTAGGACATGATGACAATGATTTAATCCTCTCAACAGTCCTAGCTCATACAGTAAACCTACTAAACATTGTATCATGATGTAAAACACCTGACTGAATTGAGGGTCAAAGACCTATCAAAAATCAATCACACTTCTCTTCCTCCTCCGAAACCAACTCCGAAGCATACTTGATGTGCCTCAGAAACTCAATCTCATAGTAATTCACAGACATATTGTTCTGCTTTAAATTCAAGAAATCATTCCGACACTTCGTCAAATATTCCACTTACTCGATTCGGTTGATCTGACCCACCGACGCAGTTGATCAGACCCACCAAACCGGTTAAAAAATATCATGTATTTATAATGAAAATTCCTGACTTTCCAGGTTGGGTAGCCTCTCGACCAGCAAAACAGAAGACAACGAGTTAACACTTTAGAGTGCTCTTTAATATCATGGATGATTGGAGCAATCAACGAACCATCCACCAGCGGATAAGCAGCTTCTTAATAACAGTAAGGGAATCGCCTTCAAAACTAACTCTTCTAAAGCCAAGCTCCCTAGCAAAAGTGACTGCCTGCAAAAGCATCTTTCACAGACAAATAAGGAACAGTACAAGATGCCATTAGACAGCCGATGTATGGCGACCAATCACTCCTGAAACAGCCTCCATAGACTGCATAAAAAGCTGAGTCAAAATTAAACTTAACCATACCTTCATTTGGAACCTGCCACTCAGCTTGCCTCCTCGCAACCTCATAAATAATTGGACCAGCAAGCGAATCGATTTCCCTGAGATAAGCTTCAGTAAAGGATCGAGTGTTATGTACTGAAGGCACTAATCCTTCATGAACCACCTTATTACGAGCAGACCAGGTAGCCCAGAGAGACACCATCAGCACAGCCTTAAGTCTCGTAGGGAGAGAAATGAAGAACAAGGCTAGCCAATTCTGCCATTGGATGTGCACAAGACTGGAGGGAAGATGCACGCCTAGAGCATGAAGAAGTTGCCTCACGAACCAACAGTCTCGCATAACATGATCGACAGTCTCAGTTGATGACTGGCAAAAGCAGCAAACGTTATCAACACTAAGCTTCCGTTGCTGCAAGTTGTCAAAGGTTGGGAAAATATTATGAGCGATTCTCCACATGATTATTTTAACTTTGGAGGAAGAACAACAGCCCACAACTCAGCATAAAATTTAGAAACATCCACAGACTGAGCAGTCAAAGACCCGCCATGACCAGTATCCTACTTGCCCCTAAGTAATCTGTAACAGCTTTTGACTGAGTACTTCCCAGAACCATCAGGACGCCAAACTAAAGCATCGGCCATACCAACTTTTGACAAAGGAATGGAGCAGATCTTAGACACCTGCTCTTCATAAAAAATATCCTTCAAAACATTGTATCTACATGTCACACTGGAAGCATAAATAAGATCAGACACCTTGATAAATCTGATGTCAATACTCCGAGGTTTGACCCTACCATTGCCAAGACCTGGTAACCAAGGATCATTCCAAATATTCACTTATTCGCCCGAATCAATACGCCAGCCATGGCCTTTCTCAATTAAACCTCTAGCACTCCATATACTCTGCCAAATATAAGAGGGACTCGATCCCAAATTGGCAGTGAGAAAATTGCCTCTAGGGTAATATCTCGCCCGAAGAACCTTAGCAGGAAGACACTCCAGATGAGGGATAAGACGCCCGTACTGCTTTGTAAGAAGAGTAACATTAAACTGACAAAGATCACGAAAGCTGAGCCCCCCGCCCGATTTGGCACGAGTAAGATAACTCCATGTACTCCAATGAATCCCATTCCTAGTCTTATTGCTTCGCCACCGAAATTTTGCCATTCCTTGTTCCATTGCACGGCACAAAGTAATAGAGAGGAGGAAGCACTGCATCGCATAAATGGAAATTGCCTGAAAAACACTCTTAATCAAGACTTCCTTTCCCCATAAGTGTTGCGGAAGACGACTATCGGATAGAGCAAAATCGCAACTGATAATTTGAAAAAATAAAAATGAAGATAAAAAAGACACAAAATTTACGTGAAAAACCCCTAAAATTATTAGGGTAAAAAACCACGGTAACGATAGAAGAATTTCATTATGAGAAAATAGGTATTACAACCTCTCTCGATTTACCAAGGAGAAAACAATGATAATTCTCTCTTGATAAAAAGGAGAAAATAACTCTCAAGAAACTCTATAAATTCTCTCTAGTATTGGAAGAAAGCTAGAATTCTTCGGGATGATTTTGAAGCTAAATGAGCTAGGGTATTTATAGTTGAATCTTAAGGACTAATTTATAAATACCCTAAATTATAATAACTAAAAGTGTAATTTTATCATCACCAAAATTCAACAAAAGCTGCACTATTCGGTGCCTAATTTTTTTTCTCAACAATATCATGTTGGTTGGCACCGAAATGTTTTGCCAACTTGTTGATTTTGTTTTCAACATTCGGTGGATTTGTTCACTTTCAACAATCTCCCACTTGAAGAATTGATTGTAACAATCATATCTTCACACCATTCCTTCTACCTTGTACCTTCATGTTGCTTACGTCTCTGACAGGCCACAAGAGGATCGACACCAAGAAAATTTATCAGCATTGATCGCCTTTGTCATGAAATCTGCTATGTTGTCTTTGGTATGGATCTTCTGCATATCTATTGTCCCTTATTTCACCTTTTCACGAATGAAATGGTACTGAACTCGTATGTGCTTTGTCCTTGAATGAAATGCTGGATTCCTTGCTAGATGCAAGGCGCTTTGACTGTCACAAAATAGAGAGACATACTCTTGATTGTGCCCAAGCTCCTCCAATAGAATCTTCAACCAAATTGCTTCTTTACTGGCTTATGTAGCTGCTACATATTCTACTTCTGTTGTGGATGTAGCCACAACTGACTGCAATTTTGAAACCCAGCTTACAGCTCCACCAGCAACTTTGAACACATATCTTGTAGTAGATTTGCTTTTATCCAAATCCCCTGCATAGTCAGAATCTACATACCCATTGATTAGTAAGTTTGATCCTCCGTAACATAATGCAACATTTGAGGTCCTTTTGATGTATCTTAGGATCCTCTTTACAATATTCCAATGCTCTTTGCCTGGATTCGCCATGTACCGACTAACCACTCCCACTGCTTATGCAATGTCTGGTCTTGTGCATATCATAGCGAACATTAAACTTCTTACTGCTGATGCATACGGTACTCGAGACATCTCCATCCTCTCTTCTTCACTGCTAGGACTCATACTGGAGGATAATTTGAAGTTAATAGGAAGAGGGGTAGAAATTGGCTTACAATCTTGCATGCTAAATCGTGACAAGATTTTCTTCAAGTAATTCTTTTGTGAAAGCCAAATCTTCCTATTACTTCTGTCTCGGTGAATTTACATCCCTAAAATCTTGTTTGCTGATCCCAAGTCCTTCATTTCAAATTCCTTAGCCAGTTGTGCCTTCAATTTTTCAATATGATATTTGTTGGGTCCTGCAACTAACATGTCATCCACATACAACAGTAATATAACAAAATCGTTATCACCAGACCTCTTAAAATAAGCACAAGGGTCTGCATTAAGTCTGTTGTATCCGAGGCACATAATGAAGGAATCAAATCTCTTATACCAACACCTCGGCGCCTGCTTTAGACCGTACAGAGATTTGTTCAACCTGCAAACCAAGTTCTTCTTTTCGTCTTCTTCAAAACCTTCAGGCTGGAGCATATAAATCTCTTCTTCAAGATTTCCATGAAGAAAAGTTATTTTAATATCTTCTTTTTGAGCATATCCTTTGACCACCAGTCTTGCACGATACCTCTCCACTTGATCATCACCATTTCGCTTGATTTTGAAAACCCATTTGTTACCAATTGGCTTTCTTCCTTGTGGTAGTGGCACAAGGTCCCATGTATTATTTTTATGAAGGGCTTCGATTTCTTCTTGCATCGCCATCATCCACAGTGAAGCATCTGAGCTGTTTATTGCCTCCTGGTATATTGATGGCTCACCGTCCTCTGTTAAAAGGCAGTATGCAATATTACCTTCTATAACATAATCCGAGTGCCAATTGGGACGTCTTCTCACACGATCTGATTGACGAGTTGTTGGAGCTTCATAACTCTCTGGTTCTTGTTCATAATGTACTGGTTCTGCTTCAGAAGAATCTCCTTCTTCAAACTCTTTTTCCACATGTATCTGAGTAGTCTCTGACTTTTCAGCGCTATCATCGTCTTCTTTTCTTTGTAGTTTATCTTCTACAAAGATAACATCCCTGCTAATGATCAATTTGCGGGTAGTGGGATCCCACAAGCGATACCCCTTTACTCCATCAGCATACCCCAAGAATTTGCATTTCCTGGATTTTGGATCCAGCTTTGAAATTTCTTAGGCGTTGTACATCACGTACACAATACTTCCAAATACATGGAGGTTTGAATAATCAACTGGTTTACCAGTCCACATCTCCATTGGTGTCTTCAACTCTATTGCAGTTGATGGAGCTCGATTCACCAAATAACAGGCGGTATTGACTGCTTCTGCCCAGAATGATTTTTCTAGGCCTGCGTCCCTCAACATTGCTCTTTTTCTTTCTAACAAGGTTCTGTTCATCCGCTCTGGCACTCCATTTTGTTGAGGAGTGTTCGCCACTGTGAACTGTCTTTTGATGCCTTATTTCCTGCAAAAGTCATCAAATTATTCGCTTGTGTATTCTCCTCCATTATTTGTTCTGAAAAGCTTGATCTTATTTCCAGAATCAAGTTCCACCCGCGCTTTGAAGTTTTTGAAAGTTGAAAACACGCCTGACTTCTTCTTAATAGGGTGCACCCAACATCTCCTGGAGTAGTCATCAATAAATGATTGCTCCACCTAGGGACGTTACTGGTGCTTGCCATACGTCAGAGTGAACCAATTCTAGAACACTTTTGCCTCTAGAATTTGATGTGTTGAATTTCAACCGGTGCTACATACTTGTTATGCAATGCTCACACAAAGGAAGTGATACATTTGTTAAGCCTGGAAGTAGCTTTTGCTCCACAAGGACTTTCATTCCTTGTTCTGACATGTGTCCAAGTTTCTGATGCCATAGCATTGCCGAATCTGAACTACATGAGGCAACAGAGGCTTCTGCTTCTAGCAAAGTCTCTCCCTTCAGCATGTACAAGTTTGCTGCTATCTTTTCGCCTTTTAGCACCACAAGCGCTCCACGGAACACCTTCATGATTCCTTTCAGTGTCTCAATCTTGCTTGCATTATTATCCAACAATCCGTAGGATAATAAATTTTTCTTCAGGTCTTTCACGTGCCGTACATCTCGAACAACTTTAATTGTTCCATCATACATCTTCAATTTGATGGTTCTCACACCAACGATCTCTAAGGCATGATCATTGCAACTATACTAGATCCTCCTGAGACAGGTTCATAATGATGGAACCATTCTCTTCTTGAGGTCATGTGATATGTCGCTCCCGAATCAATGAGCCATATATCTGCAAATCTTTTTCTGCCTTCCACGGTAGTTGACGCTTCACAGCATAGAGCATCTCCATCATCTGAAGTGTTTGCGGTATTGCCTTGTGGATTGGAGTTTTTATTTAGACTTCAACAATCCTTCTTCAAGTGACCCTTCTTTCCACAGTGGTAGCACTTTAGCACTTTAAATTCTTCTTGCTCCTCGACTTCGATCTACCATGTTTATGATTGCTGCTTTGGCCACGTTCTGTTGATCTCCCTCTCATCGTTGTCAACGCTTCTGCTTGTTGCAGATTTACTTGTCTGTCTTCCTTGTTCTTGCGCCGATTTTCTTCTTGTAGAACAGCAGCTGCAACGTCATCGAAGACTAGACTGGTGACATTACTGTTTGTCAAGTTGATGATGAGTTGATCATACGAATCCGGTAGACTTTGAAGTAGAAGTTCAACACGTTCTTGTTCTCCTATTTTATAGCTTAAGGATGTAAGCTGAGAAAATAAGGTGTTCAGTGTATTTAAGTGCTCCGTCACTGAAGTAGATTCTGGCATACGGAGAGTGTACAATTTCCTCTTAAGGAAAATTTTATTGTACAACGATGTGGCCTCGTACAATTTGATGAGATGATCACATATCTCCTTAGCTGTCTTCTTCTCCTCGATGCTTGACAATACTTCATCTGTAACACCCCAATTTAGGGGCTAAAATTAAGAAATTATAAAGTGGCGGATTTAATTGATATTTTGAAAGAAACATTGGGGATTAAATTGTAAAGTTTTAAAGTTGGCATACCATTTTAAAAAGTACAGGAAATTCAGTGGCTAAACTCTTGGTTTAACCATTTTTATTTAGGAGATAATATATACCCCCATCCCCGTATGTTTCTGGAAAAAATATTTCCAGATTTTCCTTTTCATAAACCCCTCTTTCAACTCCGATCTACTCGCCGTCCGACTTCCGATCGACGAGCCGAAACCACCATCGTGTTCGTTGTCGAGCGAGGAACAAAACCCTTCAAACCTTACGTTGTGAATCATCTCCGTTCGTCGTTAATTTCAGTCGGAAGTATCGTCGGTAATAACTCGGTTTTAGATGGTTTTTCATCGATTCACGACGATCCGACGATCCGTTTACGACACTTCCCGCACCATCGTGTTCCTTGTGCCGTTCCGAGTCCACCGGTGTTCAAAATTGTGAACCGAGCTTTGTAAGTATCTCGAAATCGCTCAAAATAATTTTTAGAAATTTTTCTGTGAATTTTACACTGCCGGAACAGTGCCCACGCGCCCCCACTCGCCGCCACTGCGAGTGGGGATAGTCCAAATGACCGGTTTGACCGGTTTTAGTGAATCTTTGACCGGTTTGACCGGTCATAACCCGACCCGACCCGACTCGTTTACCCGACCCGTTCACCCGACCCGACCCGTTGACCGTTGACCTGTTGACCGGCGTTGACCAAAGTTGACCAAAACTTTGACCGGCTTTGACCGAGCATTAAACGACCTTTGACTTCGACCGAGTATACCTATCCTGACATTTTTCGACGTTCCAAATCCGATTCTGCTGTCCGTTTTTCGAAATTCGAACCCGAATGCCTCGAAATTGCCGGTCAAACCCGTTGACTTCGATTTTGACCGAAAATTCCAAATTTCCGAAAAGTCATATTTTATGCTTTCGACGTCCTGAATCCGAATCCGAAGTCTGTTTCACCAAATTCGAACCCAGTAAGCCGTCATTCACTGATTTATCACCCGATTCGATCATTTTATCGTAATTAAGCTCCGTTTCTGATATAATTTATGTTGATATGTATATGAGGAATTATTGGAAGTTGAATTGAAGATCAAAGGCGTTCGAATGGTCAATTAGTATTGCACGGAAATCGAGGTAATACTTTACTACCTCTTTATGCTTTATGGAACATGTGAATATTGGTAAATGCATGATTAAGATAATGTTGGTCTCATTTGTGTAGTTAATTAGTTTCTACACTTGATCTGAATACGGTAAAAGGGTTCAGTACTTGATTATGGTTCAGATGATTTCTATAAGAAATTGAGGGATTGTTAGAATTAAATTACAAGTTCTGTGCTTAGTGATAAAGAAATCAACATGGGTTTGTAACTTATAGTTTATTTCATCAAAGGTTAAATGTTAAAGGTACTTGGATGGGAAATTATGATAATACTCCGGTAGGGTAAAATTACGAAAATACCCTTAAGTTGGAAAAATGACAAGAATTGTCTCTGGAAGTGGATTAATAAATCTGAAAAGAATTATTGATCTACTAAAACTGTTGATGTACATAAGAAATGTTAGTTTTACTTGGAAATTATGGATAACCGGTTTTTAACCCCAAGAAGGTTTATGCTAGATACTAGAAGTCTTTTAAGGAATCATTTCAAGATCAAAGAATGTTCGAGGAAGCAATTAATCATAGGATCTCTATATTATATTATTTTCGCTAAGAGCTAATATCGAAATTATCTGGTTAAGAAATTACGAAAATGCCCTTGAGAGATAAAATAGTCTGAATTGACCCTGAATGAGAAAGTACTTTGAGGATTTGTACTTAACTCGATTAAGTACGAATTTAATTGTTAAGATCCTGTCTTTGTACAGAAAAATTTATGATATTCCGTTTGTAAAATCTGAGAAGACACTTGACCCGAAAATATTCGAATAATGAGTAAATACTTGAAGAGTAATTTATCGGGGGTATTCTGCTGTTAGAATTGTTCGAAAGGACTGAAGTAAATGATAATATTGAATTAAATAATAAGATCAGATGGCAAGAAAAAGATTGAAATACCATAGATCTGTAAAATGACCAAAATACCCCTGTAATGGAAATGACCCAAGAATATCACCAAGCTCAGGAATGATTGGATATCCTCGAGCTCTGAAATGAATGGAATAAAACTGAACACCAAAATTTCCAAAATACCCTCATGACCTATACCAAGTAAATGCCTTAGATTAATTAAGGAATCCAAATAAGCATAGGTATTGGCCTACCTTTAAAAGTAATGGGAAATAATTTAAGTGAGTAGATCAACCCTAAAACTATGTCAATACCTGAATGACATAGATATTACTGGAACATGTGTTTGTCTTCTCAAGTTTGGCTTGATGATAAATTTTGGAAGTATTCAGCTCAGCCCAGCTCTAGATTGTATTCAGTACTAAGAATTGGACGTTTGTTCGACAATCAACCACGAAGACCAAATTGAATGGAATGGAAGTACAACATGTATCTGAAATTCAGGAACGTTTGAATTACTCTGGAAAATCCTGAAGTAACTGGAATGGATTTGACTGCTAAATAATCTAAGTAACCTCAATGATCGAGGATTAAGTAAGTGAATTGGATAAGTCTGGAAATTCTGATGAGTTTATAAGATGTACTGTCCATGGAACATGAACTACAAATCAAGCACATCAGTATTTCATGATATCGTGGAAGCTTGGAAATGAAATAAAGATCATTGGAAGATCTATTCAGCGATGATTCTGAAGGTGATCTATGAACAAGAATTTGTGGTATTAAAAAGTAAATACCCTAGAAGGGAAATGAATTGACCAGTGGATATAAATTGTTAAGGTTCTGAATCTTCGTTATCAAGTTGTTCGATTATCCGATCAATTGACATGGATGTAAAGGATTCTGAATACCCTTCTGATTACGTACAACTTCTGAAAACTGTCTGAATAAGATAATATCCTGATAATTCACATTCTGAATAACTGATGATTCTGTCAGTTAATGAACTCTTCCAATAGTGATTCTAAATTCCAACATTCTATCGACATACTGAAGAACTGTGTTTCTCTGCCTGATACAGTACCTCTAAATAATACCTGTAAACTCTAGTGTGTTCCCTAATTACATGAATATTTTTATCTGATTTCAAATTTGGATTCTGTTATGATACCTGACCTGGATTCTGATCTGATACATGACCTGGATTCTGATATAATATACTTGACTTGAATTATGTTTTGATTTTTGATATATTCGTTTACGTACGGAACATGTTTTATTGGGGGTTATTGTTGGAGGAAGATTACTTGGAGGCTCCTCGGCTTTGTGCTCAGGGCCTTACTTGCAGGCTCCTCGGCTTTGTGCTCAGGGCCTTACTGTTCGTGACGGGGTTGTATGGTTCTGGGGAACCTACACATTTTGTTCGTGACGGATGGGGGTATATATATATATGTTTTAAAAAGATCTGAAAAGTTATATGGTTTTTGGGAACACACTAGATAACCTATTCTGATCTCCTGAACTCAGTCATCCAAAATTATTTATCTGAACTGAAAGCTCATTGTCCGTTAGCACCTGAAATATCAGTAGGATCCCTGCTCAGTATAAAAATCTGTAAATATCTGAACCAATAAGGAAATATATATATTTATCTATATTTGCACGTTCTTCAGCATCATCTGGTAGTTTTGTATTACTGAGCTTTCCAAAGCTCACTCTATTACTCACCTTTTCAGGTTAAAAGAATTGTACCAGTGCATCTATCGACTTCAGTAAGGGAGTTCTTTCGGCGTTGTTGCAGAGTATGGTACATGTGATTAGGGGGCATGTAATTGTATTTTGATTTATATATGAGTCTGAAAATCTGTTTTATTTTTAAATAGCGACAAATGATTTTATAAGTTTGCATGTTCTGATAAAAAGTTTTAAATTTTCTGCTATTTTTACAGTGGGTCGCTCCGGTGGCCCTAATGTGACACCCCGGATCGGATTTGGTTACCCTTATCGGTCTGTGGGGGTTACATTTAGTGGTATCAGATCTATGGTTTGAGTCAAAATTTTCAAGTTAGACCGGCCGGTCGAATGTTAAAATATGTCTGATCAGTACATGCCCCTAGACTGTGATCATACCTCTCTTAGCCGGAACTCCAGGGCTGAGTCCCTATCTGTAACGAATAAACCGAAGTTTCTATCCGTTAAGGTTATACTTGTACAAAAAGGAATACTAGTAACATCTGTCTAAACGCTGTAAAGTATCTCATGAGCCATGTGAGAGTTATTTATTTGAAAGATTCTGACTTGACTCCGGAAATTAAATTGGGATATGCTACTGTTCTATGAGCATATTCTCATGACCAAGACTGAATTGATTACTCACTGCCATTTTCGTTCGGATTCTTTTATTGAAATGAGAGAGAGTTCTGATAAGAATGTATACTCAACTGGTTAAGGATTAGTGGAGAATCCGTATTTCTATAAAAGCTACTCGAAGATATAGAAGAGTTGATGAAAGTTTAATTTCTACAATTATGTGACATGAATGAATTTCGAGGACGAAATTCTTTTAAGGAGGGGAGAATTGTAACACCCCAATTTAGGGGCTAAAATTAAGAAATTATAAAGTGGCGGATTTAATTGATATTTTGAAAGAAACATTGGGGATTAAATTGTAAAGTTTTAAAGTTAGCAGACCATTTTAAGAAGTACAGGAAGTTCAGTGGCTAAACTCTTGGTTTAACCATTTTTATTTAGGAGATGATATATACCCCATCCCCGTATGTTTCTGGAAAAAATATTTCCAGATTTTCCTTTTCATCAACCCCTCTTTCAACTCCGATCTACTCGCCGTCCGACCTCCGATCGACGAGCCGAAACCACCATCGTGTTCGTTGTCGAGCGAGGAACAAAACCCTTCAAACCTTACATCGTTAATCATCTCCGTTCGTCGTTAATTTCAGTCGGAAGTATCGTCGGTAATAACTCGATTTTAGTTGGTTTTTCATCGATTCACGATGATCCGTTTACGACACCTCCCGCACTATCGTGTTCCTTGTGCCGTTCCGAGTCCACCGGTGTTCTCCTTTTTCTCTGGCGGCGGCGGCGCGTGTGGAGGTGAAGCGGTCAAAGTTTCCGACGTTTCAAAATCGAGCTCTCCGCCGTTCAAAATTGTGAACCGAGCTTTGTAAGTATCTCGAAATCGCTCAAAATAATTTTTAGAAATTTTTCTGTGAATTTTACGCTGCCAGAACAGTGCCCACGCGCCCCCACGCGCCGCCACTGCGAGTGGGGATAGTCCAAATGATCGGTTTGACCGGTTTTAGTGAATAGTTGACCGGTTTGACCGGTCATAACCTGACCCGACCCGTTGACCCGTTGACCGGCATTGACCAAAGTTGACCGGCTTTGACCGGGCATTAAACGACCTTTGACTTCGACCGAGTATACCTATCCTGATATTTTTCGACGTTCCAAATCCGATTCCGCTGTCCGTTTTTCGAAATTCGAACCCGAAGGCCTCAAAATTGCCGGTCAAACCCGTTGACTTCGATTTTGACCGAAAATTCCAAATTTCCGAAAAGTCGTATTTTATGCTTTCGACGTCCTGAATCCGAAGTCCGTTTCGCCAAATTCGAACCCGGTAAGCCGTCATTCACTGATTTATCACCCGATTCGATCAGGTTATCGTAATTAAGCTCCGTTTCTGATATAATTTATGTTGATATGTATCTGAGGAATTATTGGAAGTTGAATTGAAGATCAAAGGCATTCGAATGGAATTTTTATGGTCAATCAGTATTGCACGGAAATCGAGGTAATACTTTACTACCTCTTTATGCTTTATGGAACATGTGAATATTGGTAAATGCATGATTAAGATAATGTTGGTCTCATTTGTGTAGTTAATTAGTTTCTACACTTGATCTGAATACGGTAAAAGGGTTCAGTACTTGATTATGGTTCAGATGATTTCTATAAGAAATTGAGGGATTGTTAGAATTAAATTACAAGTTCTGTGCTTAGTGATAAAGAAATCAACATGGGTTTGTAACTTATAGTTTATTTCATCAAAGGTTAAATGTTAAAGGTACTTGGATGGGAAATTATGATAATACTCCGGTAGGGTAAAATTACGAAAATATCCTTAAGTTGGAAAATGACAAGAATTGTCTCTGGAAGTGGATTAATAAATCTGAAAAGAATTATTGATCTACTAAAACTGTTGATGTACATAAGAAATGTTAGTTTTACTTGGAAATTATGGATAACCGGTTTTTAACCCCAAGAAGGTTTATGCTAGATACTAGAAGTCTTTTAAGGAATCATTTCAAGATCAAAGAATGTTCGAGGAAGCAATTAATCATAGGATCTCTATATTATATTATTTTCGTTAAGAGCTAATATCGAAATTATCTGGTTAAGAAATTACAAAAATGCCCTTGAGAGATAAAATAGTCTGAATTGACCCTGAATGAGAAAGTACTTTGAGGATTTGTACTTAACTCGATTAAGTACGAATTTAATTGTTAAGATCCTGTCTTTGTACAGAAAAATTTATGATATTCCGTTTGTAAAATCTGAGAAGACACTTGACCCGAAAATATTCGAATAATGAGTAAATACTTGAAGAGTAATTTATCGGGGGTATTCTGCTGTTAGAATTGTTTGAAAGAACTGAAGTAAATGATAATATTGAATTAAATAATAAGATCGGATGGCAAGAAAATATTGAAATACCATAGATCTGTAAAATGACCAAAATACCCCTGTAATGGAAATGACCCAAGAATATCACCAAGCTCAGGAATGATTGGATATCCTCGAGCTCTTAAATGAATGGAATAAAACTGAACACCAAAATTTCCAAAATACCCTCATGACCTATA
Source organism: Hibiscus syriacus (assembly GCF_006381635.1). NCBI lineage: Eukaryota > Viridiplantae > Streptophyta > Magnoliopsida > Malvales > Malvaceae > Hibiscus > Hibiscus syriacus. Next base: position 110,335 of record NW_024062689.1, read on the forward strand.
CCAAGTAAATGCCTTAGATTAATTAAGGAATCCAAATAAGCATAGGTATTGGCCTACCTTTAAAAGTAATGGGAAACAATTTAAGTGAGTAGATCAACCCTAAAACTATGTCAATACCTGAATGGCATAGATATTACTGGAACATGTGTTTGTCTTCTCAAGTTTGGCTTGATGATAAATTTTGGAAGTATTCAGCTCAGCCCAGCTCTAGATTGTATTCAGTACTAAGAATTGGACGTTTGTTCGACAATCAACCACGAAGGCCAAATTGAATGGAATGGAAGTACAACATGTATCTGAAATTCAGGAACGTTTGAATTACTCTGGAAAATCCTGAAGTAACTGGAATGGATTTGACTGCTAAATAAGCTAAGTAACCTCAATGATCGAGGATTAAGTAAGTGAATTGGATAAGTCTGGAAATTCTGATGAGTTTATAAGATGTATTGTCCTTATGGAACATGAACTACAAATCAAGCACGTCAGTATTTCATGATATCGTGGAAGCTTGGAAATGAAATAAAGATCATTGGAAGATCTATTCAGCGATGATTCTGAAGGTGATCTATGAACAAGAATTTGTGGTATTAAAAAGTAAATACCCTAGAAGGGAAATGAATTGACCAGTGGATATAAATTGTTAAGGTTCTGAATCTTCGTTATCAAGTTGTTCGATTATCCGATCAATTGACATGGATGTAAAGGATTCTGAATACCCTTCTGATTACGTACAACTTCTGAAAACTGTCTGAATAAGATAATATCCTGATAATTCACATTCTAAATAACTGATGATTCTGTCAGTTAATGAACTCTTCCAATAGTGATTCTAAATTCCAACATTCTATCGACATACTGAAGAACTGTGTTTCTCTGCCTGATACAGTACCTCTAAATAATACCTGTAAACTCTAGTATGTTCCCTAATTACATGAATGTTTTTATCTAATTTCAAATTTGGATTCTGTTATGATACCTGACCTGGATTTTGATCTGATACATGACCTGGATTCTGATATAATACTTGACTTGAATTATGTTTTGATTTTTGATATATCCGTTTACGTACGGAACATGTTTTATTGGGGGTTATTGTTGGAGGAAGATTACTTGGAGGCTCCTCGGCTTTGTGCTCAGGGCCTTACTGTTCGTGATGGGGTTGTATGGTTCTGGGGAACCTACACATTTTGTTCGTGACGGATGGGGGTATATATATATATATGTTTTAAAAAGATCTGAAAAGTTACATGGTTTTTGGGAACACACTAGATAACCTATTCTGATCTCCTGAACTCAGTCATCCGAAATTATTTATCTGAACTGAAAGCTCATTGTCCGTTAGCACCTGAAATATCAGTAGGATCCCTGCTCAGTAAAAAAATCTGTAAATATCTGAACCAATAAGGAAATGTATATTTATCTATATTTGCACGTTCTTCAGCATCATCTGGTAGTTTTGTATTACTGAGCTTTCCAAAACTCACTCTATTACTCACCTTTTTAGGTTAAAAGAATTGTACCAGTGCATCTATCGACTTCAGTAAAGGAGTTCTTTCGGCGTTGTTGCAGAGTATGGTACATGTGATTAGGGGGCATGTAATTGTATTTTGATTTATATATGAGTCTGAAAATCTGTTTTATTTTTAAATAGCGACAAATGATTTTATAAGTTTGCATGTTCTGATAAAAAGTTTTAAATTTTCTGCTATTTTTACAGTGGGTCGCTCCGGTGGCCCTAATGTGACACCCCGGATCGGATTTGGTTACCCTTATCGGTCTGTGGGGGTTACATCATCTGCTAATGCTAGATGAAAGTTTGCCATAGCATTCCCGTCCATCTCGTTCCATTTGATGTCATCTGCGAAATCCACCGGCCTTTCATTGATAGCCGCTAGACACCCGTCTTTCCTTAGGATGGCCTTCATCTTCAATTTCCACCATGAGAAATTTCTCCCATTGAACTTTTCAATATCAAATTTCGTTGCAATTGCTTCGTTTATGGATAGCTCCCACTATTTCACTATCGTGAATAGTTCTATGGAACCTTCAAAGAATGGGTAATAACTTCTTACTTTCTTATGTTGGAGGATCCACCTTTTGGTGGCAACCACAAAGACAATAAGCAGATATTACACACTCTAATCTAGCTCGGATACCAATTGTTGCGGAAGACGGCTATCGGATAGAGCAAAATCGCAACTGATAATTTGAAAAATAAAAATGAAGATAAAATAGACACAAAATTTACGTGGAAAACCCCTAAAATTATTAGGGTAAAAAACCATGGGTAACGGTAGAAGAATTTCACTATGAGAAAATAGGAATTACAACCTCTCTCGATCTACCAAGGAGAAAACAATGATAATTCTCTCTTGATAAAAAGGAAAAAATAACTCTCAAGAAACTCTCTAAATTCTCTCTAGTATTGGAAGAAAGCTAGAATGCTTTGAGATGATTTTGAAGCTAAATGAGCTAGGGTATTTATAGTTGAATCTTAAGGACTAATTTATAAATACCCTAAATTATAATGACTAAAAGTGTAATTTTATCATCACCAAAATTCAACAAAAGTTGCACTATTCGGTGCCTAATTTTTTTTTTCTCAACAATATCATGTTGGTTGGCACCGAAATGTTTTGCCAACTTGTTGATTTTGTTTTCAACATTCGGTGGATTTGTCCACTTTCAACAATAAGAGGAGGTGAACACCTCAATTATCAAGATTCCTGTTTAAAATATCCAGATAATAGCTAAAAGCTTCTCTTTTATTCCTACCAAGCATAGTTGGAAGCCCCAAGTATCGCTCAGAATTGGAGGAAATACGCACCCCAACATCCGACCAATTTGCTCTTTTACGCTTGACTCAACATTACTACTAAAGAAAAGGAACGATTTGTCGAAATTAACTTCTTGTCCAGAAAAATTACCATAAACATTTAACACATTCTTCATATTGATGGCTCCCACAATAGTTGTTTCTCCAAAGAGCACACTATCATCGGCAAAAAGTAAGTAGCCAATTTGTAAACGTTCACGACCAATTGTTGCACCTTTGAACATTTAATCTTTGTACATTTAAAAAAGTTACATTTTGGTTTAAAATGTTAAAGTTATCATTAGTTGATTTTAATATTTTGATTTAAACATAATTTAAGTCTAATTCATTTTTAAATTGAGAAAACCACGCTTCGACAACCATTCATAAAACACAAAACGAATCTCGCCGTCACCAACAACAGTGAGAGGAGTATCTCGGTGCCAGTTTTGACACCGGTGGCGATGGCTTTTCAGGGTCGTGCTTGGAGAATTCAAGGTAGAAGAAAGCGAGGCAATGACAGTGAGAGTTTGCGAGTAGGACCGACGACGGGGTTCACGATATTGTAAATGCAACTCAATGATGTATGTGGATAGCTCAACATGTTCAATCCTTGAGATTTCTCTCTTTTAACATTAAGTATTTAATTGGTGCAAGTACCAATCTAGTACTTTAAAAATGTTCTGAAATCACAACGACTAAATCAACAGAACTCGATAAAAATATTCTAGAGAAACCTTGAGGTAAATTTTTTAAATAAAACAATGCTCTCTTAAGATAATGATCATAAAAATCACTGCCGGGTTGCCACCATGATCTTCGATCAATTTATCATTATGTATTTTTAAAATGACAAAATCCAACTAAATTAAAATTTTAAATTTAGTTATCTTTTTTTTTCAATAATAAAGAGATTAAATTGACCCATTTAATAATAGAAGGACCAATTTGATCCACCCCATTTAATACAAAGGCCTCTTAGATACATTCACCTTTATCATAAGATTGTATATGAATCGAGAAGTGTTGAGGTAGAATCATACTCTTGAAAATTTCAATTTCTTATATATTTTTTATTAATAATTTTATTTTATACTTTTAAAATTATATAATTTCACGACTCTAAAATTTTAATACAATTTTCTAAATTTACAACGCAACATAAAATCTTATGTTTGTAAGGATTAAAATTCAAAGATTTGTTACTTTATGCAAGATGATTAAAACTTGATATAAATGATCAGAAACAGTAGCAAGAGATTGAGAATGAGACATGTCAAGCCGTTATTATTAGCAACAAATAGAAGATATTCATTGAATGTTACAACAAACACAGCTTTCACCAACTTTATTATCAGCAGCCGCACACCTTTTGAATGTTCAACAATGGGGGGAAAAGGTAGGAAAGCTAAGCTTCAGCTTTTCCCTTTTCCCCCAAGAAGCGCAAACCGAATGCGAAACATAAGATCAAGAGGGGAACCAAGAGCGGTAATATTTTAGACAGAAACCCAGATTCATCGCCTTTATGAGTCACTGAAATTGGCTCCCTTTTGATCTTCTTTGGTGCAGGAACAGTCGAGCTGTCAACCTCACCAATGTAGTATTTCCCCATCATGTTTCTTGCATCATCACTATGACCAACATCTTCGAAGTCCTGTGTCGCATCTTTTCCTGCATCAATAAGATGAATCAAACCCAGCTAAGAAATACGATACGTCGGCAGGGATGAACCGAGAGGTTAGGACAGTCGTCCCTAAAAATTTTAAATTATCATATATTTTAAATATTCTCTTTATATTTTCTGTTTATAATATGTATTGGTTCCTTAAATTTTACAAGTTCGTTCTACTCTAAAATTTTAAAAATTATCTCTCTGATGTAAACTCATGTATTTATCCTGTCTGTATGTAATTGTCAGCGGACAGCAATAATATCATCTTACCACTAGCGGCTAGCAAGACTTCATCTCCTCCAGGATGGTCCTCCAAGAATTTGGTTATGTCATACACCTGATACAGTAGGATGAAAAAGAAAATTGGTTCTCTGAACAATGAAGTCAACATTACTGCCATCAACATGGACAAAAGCAAAATTTTATGATAAGAATATGAATTTTTAAATTTTAGGGAACAAATTTTTTAAAATTCTAGAGATAAATAGATTACCTATACAAAATACAAAAAATTTACAATATGAATTCAATTTATACAAGTTTTAATACACCATTGAGCTCTATCGTGAATTTCATCGATAAGTTAAATTAATACGCAAACAGATGGGACACGAGATAAAGGCAGCTTACTTGTAAATTTTTTAATCGAAAGGGAAAATCTGATAGTTCGATGGTAATAGTTTAATACTAAAACAGAGAACACTCAACATAGTTGTCAAATTCCAAAAGTAAGCTATAAAATTTAAATCAATTACATAAATAAGCAGAGGGAAAATCCCAAAATCATATTAGCAAAGAAAAACTCAACCTTTCCAGATATCAATAGCCAACAATTATTCCTTTCCTTGTTCTTTGCCACGTCTTCGAAAACAAAAACCTTTTCTCCATCAACTACATATAATAATGAAAACAATTTTAAAAAAAAACCCAGAAAAGTACAGCAAAGTTCAGAGTTAGAATAGTGGGATTATGACAAAATAAATTCCAGACAACAAAATAATATGAGGAGGTAAATTTCAGACAATAAACTAAGTAGAGAATGGATTGTCTTACCTGTTGTGAGGAGAAGAAGACGGGGGAATGGAAATGAGGGGCGAGTGGAAAGGGTTGAGTCGAGGCTTGTCATATAAATGTCTGGGAGAATCTGAATTTTATCTTAGTTGGCTACGCTTGACCAATAAGGAGCTTGACACGTGTTTCCTTTTCAATAGTACATGTGAACCATCCTGGATCTATCTGTCCCACACTTGATCTCTTCTCTCTTCCACGACTTCTTTTTTAAATAGATTTAGCGAATAAAATTTCACATGTGTTCTCTTATAGGACAAAATGTACTTTAATTTATTTAATTATATATTTGCTAATAAATATGTCGTTTCTTTTTTAAAAGTTAGGATCATGTAATTATTAAAATATTGTTATAAAAATTACTTTATTATTAAAATACAAATATATTTAATATTTTTTAATAATATATTTAGTCATTAAAATTTAAACATTATATTAATTTTATTTTAACTCTACAGAAATTAATAAATTTAATCAATTATATTAAAAATTACAATATATTTTTGTTTATGATATTGTGAAATCAAATGATTCCAATAAAAGAACAATGGATAATTTTATTATGATATAAAGTAATGATAAGTTATCACTAAAACTTTCATCAATTTATTTTTATTTGTGTTCAGAGATGGATTGAGGAGTGTTGGGGTGTGGTCAGAGATGGATTGAGGAGGACCACACCCCCTTAAGGTTTAATATTATTTTTATTTTCATCAATTTTAAATTTCTTTGTATTTTATATGAATTATTTAATTTCACACTCTTTGAAGTTTAATATTATTTTTTATGTTCGTACCCTTTGACACAAATTCCTTCGTATGTCTCTACTTGTGGTATTGTCAAACTAAACGAATCTATCAAAATAACATTCAGATATCTACATTCTGCTATAAAGTGGAAAGTTATTGTCAAACGGAAATTATATCAAAATAATAATATAAATTTTTAGAGAAGAATAAATAATTTAAGAGAAAAATAAAGACTAAATGATTAAGTTTTTAAATACAAAGGATGAAATTTATTGTTTATATATTTTTTTTTAAAATATTGCTTTAATCTTGCTATTAATTAAACAAATTTTATTAGAAGTTCGTTGAATCCCCATTTCCAAGATGGTACAAATTTCATTCCTTTTCCTCATAGCCCAACCAGTCCCATTGAATATCTTGCAGAATGAAAATTTTGTGCAAAACACAATCAACTGACCATTAAAAGTTTAAAACAACAAAATGAAACAAATGGTATGATTAGCAAATATTTACTTGAATGATAATTGGAAATGGTATAGGTCCTGTTTGAGTGAACTCCAATTCTATTTCCTGGCCAGAAGTGAAGCACGCCAGGAAAGCTGGATTTATAAAAAAATTATATATATATTGGATTTACACCCATTTCCTCCTTACCATATATATATAATTTCAATTTTCATGACCCAAAATCCCACCACTGATAAACACAACTTGACTGACCAAAGAGACAATCAGAGTCATAACTGTGCCAAACTTCTGGAGATGTTAAAGAGTCATCAGCTGGTTCCACCATGCTTATAAGGTTATACTCTTCTTCCACTCCAAAATACTCCATCTTTGTGGCACTATCATAGTCCGATGCCCCTCCAAGTGCACGTTCCGATCTTTCCACCGATAAACTGAGCTGCCATTTAGAATCAGACTTTATAACTTCCACTTGCTCGCAACACTCGCCTTCCTCTTTCGGCTTCTTAACCAAATCGTTCAGCTTCTTCAACTGTTAATCAAAATCCAAAACAACTTCGATATAATCATTTGTTTACTTTCTTTGTATGCAAAGTTTGTTTAATAGTCAAGTACCTGAATCACCAAGGCCTGCTTTTCTTAGTTAATCTTTCGAGCTTGGAAGCCAGGCTGCTGTAATTTTGTTGAAGAATGGCGTAATCTCGTTCGAGCTGCTTCGATTTCCAGCGAGCCCTTTTGTTCTGAAACCAGATTGCAACCTGCGTGGGTGCAGCCCCAACTCTTTAGCTACCTCCATCGTTTTTCGAGGCTCCAGCCTGGTTTCGTATTCGAACATCGATTCCAATGATCTGATTTGTTCATCGGAAAATTTCCTCTTGTTCTTCTTTTTCCTGGCGGAAAGAGGCTCTGCTGTCATCATCTCCAGAGTATAATCCACCCCATCTAACATCTTTTCCGGGAAATCTCCGTCCTTCATATACAAGCTGGTAAATACTATTACAGAGCAGTGTGCAATAAAAGGGAATATTTTTTGATTGTTGTGCTTCTGACTATGCTTGTAATTATAGTATTTATAGCCCTCTTTTCTGCCTTGATTACGTTACTATTTTTTTTATTTGCTTAATAAAAAAATATTAAATTATATTTTTTCTATTTAGATATTTAATTTTTTTTGGTAAATTATATTTATTTTTATCTAGATATCTAAACATTTTTTTCAATATAGGTGTCTAACTTACAAATATTATCATCTTAATACCTACATTGTAAAAGACGTTAAAAATTTTCGTTACAAATTAATCAACTAATCAATATTTTACATGTTGCTTGATTTTTTTTTGTTTCTTTTATTTTTTTAAAAAATCATAACTTTATTTTTTTCTTTTTTAAAAAAAATTCTTAAAACCTTCAATTTTGTCGTCAATCATCGTCATTGTCAACGATTGCCCACTCACCCGCCGCTGGTTACTCACTCATCAATTAAGATGGATGTGTGTTACGGTTCGGGGCTTAAAGATTTTGGATGATTTTGGCTACGTGTGGGTGGCAGTATATGAGGGTGGCAACGACGGACAAGTGAGGTTGATACTTCGGGATAATGAATTTTGAGATTTCTTTAAGATTTCAAAAATATTTTGAGGTTTTTTGAAAATGATAATAATTTTAAGGTTTTTTAAATAATTTTTTTAAAATATTTATAAACTAGTCACGTGTTACATTTTGAATGATTGACAATATCTTTTTATAGATATTTATGGCGTGGATATTTAAAATAATAATGTTTGTTTTGAAATCAGACTGCGACCTATCATGGGTGCATCCTTAACTCTTTAGTCACCTTCATCTTTTTTCGAGGCTCGAGTCTGGTTGTGAATTCGAAAATTAATTTAGTTACATAGTTTGTTCATCCTTAAAATTTATTGATTGTGCACGGCATGTAAAAGTATTTCTGGAATCACGATTACTTGTGGTATTGGGACGTTGGATGATGTATGTTTGGTGTGAGAAAGCGTGTGGTGCTATGGAAGGAAGCCTTGATTTGGGGTAGGGGCTTAGATGGTTCGTTTGCTGGGGGTGGTAGAGGCCCCGGGTAATGGACAGTAACCCGGATAGTAGTGGCAGGCTGTGTGTGTTAGGATGCTCGGTGAGAACATTTAAGAGAATGATTGTCGGAGTTTGATTGAGAACGTAAAGGAAAGGCAGGATGTGGCGACCTCGAGTGCCAGAGTAGGTTGGAGTCAGATTTGTTCCCTCAAATCCGAGGGGGGTTGAGCTTGAAGGATTTGGAATGCTGGAATAAGGCTTTCTTCTTTCAGTTGCTCAGGAGGCTACTTCCGAATGACGGTTCTCTCCGGGTCGCGTGGATTCATGCTTATGTAATTAGGGGGCTGATCTGTGGAGTTTCTTGCTGAGCGCCATGACAAGATGGAGTCTAAGGAAGGTCTTGTCCTATAAAGATGAGGTGGTTGCTGTCTTTAGGGCTTTGGAGGGAGCTGATGCTTGCCGAACTAGGAAGGTGTGGGGTGAGATCTGCGCTAGGAAGGTGAGGGTTTTGTGGCAGCACTTGATTTGGTTTGCGTTGCACGTTCCTAGGCACTCTCTTATCACTTTGATGGCCTTGCTCGACCGTCTTCCGACTCGGAATAGGCTTATTCGTATAGGGTTGAGTGTTGACAGAATTTGTGCGTTGTGTAATGCTGCGAAGGAGACTCGATCCCATATTTTCTGTGGGTGCCATTTCTCAGTTGAGATTTGAATGATCGTTTTGGGTGTTAGTGGTATTCGTCGTTCAGTTCTAGATTGGGAAGGTGAGGTTGCTTGGGTGTGTGTTCACGTTAGGGTTAAGTCCTTTCGTGCCACTATTTTTTTATATTGGCTTGGAATGCTTTTATTTACTATGTTTGGAGGGAACGAAATAATAGATGTTTCAGGAATGTGTTTTTTGTTAACAATGAACATTTGGGCAGTATATCATTTTATTCCTCTTATTTTCAATTACAGCAAATTGGTCCTTATATACACAATAGCTTCCTATAACTAACTCAGTAACAGAAATCTAACAAACTCAACAAACTAACAGATTACATAACTGTATTGCAACAGTTAATACTTTCTACACTCCCCCTCAAGTTGGTGGTTGCAAAGATGTCTTTAAACCCCAACTTGGAAACTAGATATTCATGTTGATGCACACCCAAGGCTTTTGTCATCAAATCTGCTTGTTGCTCCCCTGTCTTGACATGTTTAGTTTGTATCAAGCCTTCTTGAATCTTCTCTCTGACAAAATGACAGTCTATCTCAATGTGTTTGGTTCTCTCATGAAAAACTGGATTAGCTGCTATTTGCAAAGCTGCTTTATTATCACACATTAATTGTGCTGGTGCTAAGTTTTTCAAGCCTAACTCTGCTAACAAACCCTTCAACCATATAATTTCTGCCGCGGTTCCTGCCATGCTTCTATATTCTGCTTCTGCAGAAGAACGCGCAACCGTGTTCTGCTTCTTAGACTTCCAAGAGATTAGAGACATTCCAAGCTTAATACAGAAACCTGTTACAGACCTTCTAGTCATAGGACAGGCAGCCCAGTCAGAGTCACAGTAAGCAATTAACCTGCACTCACTCTTCGCACTTAGCAAAATCCCTTGTCCAGGATTTTTCTTGATGTATTTTACCACTCTTAGAGCAGCTTCAAGATGCGACCTTTTTGGTTTATGCATAAATTGACTGAGGAAATGTACAGCATAGACAATCTGGCCTTGTGTGAGTCAGATATATTAATCTACCTATAAGTCTCTGAAAAACAGACTTATCCTGCAACAGTTCTTCATTGCTACAAACTGCTTCATCATACTCTGCTGAAGTAAACTTTTTATTTTGCTCAAGAGGAGTCAAAGCTGGTTTAGCTCCCCCTACTCCAATCTCTTCAATCAACTCTAAAGCATACTTTCTTTGATTCAGCACAATCCCTTCCCTTGATCTTAGAACCTCTAATCCTAGAAAGTACTTCAACTCCCCAAGATCTTTCATTTTGAAATTCTCATTCAAAATGTGTTTCAATTCTGCTATCAATCTCTCACTACTCCCAGTGATTAAAAGATCATCAACATATATCAACAAAACAACTATATCACTCCCTTGTTGCTTTGTAAACATTGAATAATCATACTTGCTCTGTATATAACCAGCTACAAGTAAGGCTTCTGTTAGCTTCAAATTCCATTGCCTAGAGGCTTGTTTTAGTCCATAAAGTGATTTATGCAGCCTACAACCTTAGACTCCCCCTGGCTGCAAAAACCATCAGGAAGTGCCATATAGACTTCCTCAACTAAGTCACCTTGTAAGAATGCATTGTACATCCATTTGATAAAGAGGCCAAGAAAAAATGGAGGCAATGGCAAGGACAGTTCGAACAGTGACTAGTTTAGCAACTGGAGAGAAGGTATCCACAAAGTCAACCCCTTCTCTTTGATTGAATCCTTTAGCAACAAGGCGAGCTTTGAACCGTTCAATATCTCCATTAGCCTTGTACTTGATTCGGTATACCCATTTACAGCCTATTGGAACTTTCCCTGATGGCAGAGTAACTATTGACCAAGTGTTGTTTGACTCCAAAGCTTCAATCTCTTCCTTCATGGCTTTAATCCACATAGGGTTGGTGATGGCTTCAATATAGGTTTTTGGTTCACTTATATGAGAAGTGGAAGATAAGAAACTTTGAGTTTTAGAAGGTAAGTGAGAATAAGAAATGAAATTGGAGATAGGATACTTACTTGGAAGAGATGAAGATTGGTAGGATTGAACATAGTCATGTAGCCAATTAGGGGGTTTGATAATCCTAGTGGACCTTCTCTGAGCCAGACCCTGAGTTTGTGGTAAAGAAAGTTGACCAGAACATGGAATTGAAGATGGAGTAGGCAAACTAGTTGAGACTTGAGGTGATGCAGAAGAAGAAGAAGGAAGAAGGAGAAGACAAATTAGGTGAAACAGAATCAACAGGATGAGAAGGTGCAGAAATTTCGAGAGTAAGAAAATCAGAATCATCAATGAAGGACTGAGTAGGAAAAATGGAGAAGGCTTATTTAATGGAATTGAGAAAGGAAAAATAGTCTCATGAAAGACTACATCACGATTAACAAAAAAAGACTTTGTATGAAGATCAAAAAGTAGATATCCCTTTTGAGTTGAGGAATAACCCATAAAAACAGAAGGTAAGGCTTTTGGAGAAATTTGTCCTTACAATTGACTTTAGTTGCATAACAAAGGCAACCAAAAACTCTCATATGAGAAAGATTAGGTGATTTTTTATAGAAAACTTCAAATGGGCTTTTCCAGTTTAGAACAGCAGTAGGAAGTCTGTTAATGATATAACAAGCTGTTAAGACACACTCACCCCAAAATTTGATAGGAACATGAGAATGGAATCTAAGAGCACGTGCTACCTCTAAAAGATGTTATGTTTTCGTTCAGCAACACCATTTTGTTGGGGTGTATGAACACAAGAGCTTTGGTGAATGATACCAAGGGATGAAAAAAGCTCAGAACAGTTATCACTAAAAAATTCACCACCATTATCACTACGAACATACTTAACTAAAGTAGAATGATGATTTCGAACAAGATTAAAAATTGTTTAAGGAAGATAATTGCATCACTCTTAAGTCTCAACAGGTAAACCCAAGTGAACCTAGTATGATCATCTACAATAGTCAAAAAAGACCTATGACCACTGTGTGTTGATATTCTATATGGACCCCATAAGTCAATATGAATTAAATCAAAAGGTGTAAGTGACCTAGAAGAACTAATTGGAAAGGGTAACCTAGACTGTTTTGCAAGAGGACAAACAGAACATTGCTTAACAGAATTTTCATTTAATGGGACAGAACACAAAAATGGAGTTTTATGCATTTTAACAGAAGTAGCATGCCCTAAACGTGCATGCCAAAGCATTGTATTATTGTCACAGGAAACAGACATACAACCAGAATCAACTTTACATTTGGATGATGACAAAACAGAAGTAATATTTGTAAAGGACAAACCAGAAACAAGGTCTTTAGAGTCGAACAAATAGAGACCACGAGCTTCCCTACCAATCCCCCTCATCTTCCCAGTGAAGAGATCCTGCAAAATACAAAAATGAGGGTAAAAACTGATACTGCAGTTGAGATCTTTAGTGAGTTTTGACACTGACAGTAAGTTATGATGAAAATTAGGAACATACAACACGTTTGGAATAATATCAACTGAGTTAAAATGAAAGCTACCAGTATGGGTGATTGGAACAGTTTTACCAGTGGGCAGATGGACAGAACTAGGCTGACATGAAGTTAGAGATTGCAAACAATGGATTTCAGACACCATATGGTCAGTGGCCCCTGTATCAAGTATCCAACGAAACGAATTAGAAGAGTCAGGTGAGCACAAGGAAGCAATACCTGCTAGGTTGACTGCTGCATCCACCGAGGGAGTTTTGTTCAAGAGCTCTAGAATCTGATGATATTGAGCTGCTGTGAAAACTGGAGAAGTATTAACTATGCTGGAATCATGTGAATCATGATTGGAGTCAACCAGGGAGGGATTAGTAGCAAAAGCTGCCTGAGAATTCTTCTTCTTGGTAAATTTGAAGTCTGGAGGAAAACCAATCAAACGATAGCAGTTGTCTCGCTTATGACCTTTGATTTTACAGTAATCACAAACACCATTGAATCGCCTACGATCTGAATTTCCAGATGCATTGGAGTACATGGCAGTGGCACCCGAAACACCAGATAACTGAGCTCGTTGTGCTTCTTCTTGTACAATCATGGAATATGCTTGATTTACATTCGGTAGAGGTTGCATAAGCAGAACTTGGCTACGAATGGCTGAGTAAGTATCATTTAGGCCCATAAGAAATTGCAATAACCTCTGTTGTGCGATGTGTTTGGAATTCTGCTGAGATACCTCGCAATTACAGGCTGAAAGAGGAACTAGGGCATGGTATTCGTCCCACAACAATTTCAATCTCGTAAAATAGGTCGAAACTGTTGAGTCACCTTGATTTAGGGTAGCAATTTCACGATGTAAAAAAAATATTCGAGATCCATCTACCTTATCGAAGCGCTCCTTCAAATCACTCCAAACTTGAACAGCGCTTGAAGCGAATACAATTCCAGCCGAGAGATCGCTGCTTACAGTGTTAAGAATCCAGGACAAAACAACCGCATTACAACGTTCCCATTGAGAGTGCAGGATCTCATCATAATCTTCTTTGCAGCAGGTGCCATCAACGAGACCTAACTTATTTTTGGCCAGCAACGCGATTCTCATAGATCTGCTCCAGACGGTATAATTGTCGATGCCAACCAGACGATGCGAGACCAGAACACCGCCCGGCGTATCAGACGGATGCAAAAATAGAGGATGATTGAAGTCGAGCACGGCGGTGGTAGCAGCAGCGTCAGGAGTGTCCATTTCTTCGAAAGAAATCGCCCAAAACCAGACCTAATTTAGACGAGAGAAAAAAAGAAGAAAGCCACGGGCAAAGAGTAGAGGAAAACGGCCCAAAAACAAATAACCTGGGCTAAACTGATACCATGTTAACAATGAACATTTGGGCAGTATATCATTTTATTCCTCTTATTTTCAATTACAGCAAATTGGTCCTTATATACACAATAGCTTCCTATAACTAACTCAGTAACAGAAATCTAACAAACTCAACAAACTAACAGATTACATAACTGTATTGCAACAGTTAATACTTTCTACATTTTTAACAAGGGATATAATTGTGGGTTTCATTAGGGAGATAATTCAATTTAAAGTCTATAGTAGGTATAGTGAGCGCCTACTGAAAATTGAGTATCTTGTTTTGTCGGATACTATCGGTTTGTATTTTCCTTGTATATAATATACACATTTTATCTATAAAAAAAATAACATAATTTTGGTAAAAAGAAAAACTAAACAAATTGGCTATTCCCATAATTACCCCATCGAACAAATTTAATTACACGTTTTTTGTCGTAAAATTGGAAGATATCGACAACTTTTAGCTATTGTTATAGATTTATTACGAAAAATAATATAATTAAATAATTTTTAATCGGTATTATTTATTAAGATTAGTTAATCCGGTTAAGTTTTGACTATTTTAATGGAGCTAGGCAATGAGACGAAAGACTTTATTTTTATTATAAGGGATGCTAATTAATTTTTTACTTATTTATCTATTTTGGTTAACACTTCATCTAGATTTTTTATTTGAAAATCAATTTATTTACGCACCGTCTAATTTCCCAACAATTGGACGCCGAGGATTGAGTAACTGACCCGCCAGCTCTTGTTTATTATATTTCAAGGGTTAATTACTTCATTCATACATTAAATATATCAAATTCTTAAATTTATATATATAATATTTAAAAATTCTCGATTTCATATACGATATTTTTTACATTAACGGATTTATCCATTTTTCTCACAGAATGTGACAAAAATAATAATTGTTCTTCTCTCACATTTTTCTTAATTATCACTTACGAATAAATATATTTGTACGAATAATAATTGTTCTTCTCTTCATTTTTCTTTCACATCTTATTATTCGAATTACTCCTTTTATTTCATTAAAATTAAAATTTATTAATTTTTATGATTAAAATTTTTATTTATAACATCTTATTATTTAAAATTTATTATTAGTAAAATTTTTGAGAAAATATATTTTAAAAATATTCAACTCGGTTATTTTAAATATACTGTAGGCTCTTAATTTCTTGTGAGTATATTGATAAATTAATATAAATTTGAGACACATGGAAACTATTTTGGGTCGTGCGTGGTTTAGGAATTTCAAATAGTGGGATCTGATGTGGCCTATTGGGACCTAAATTTCTTATTTAAAGCTTAATGGGCCACTTACAAATTCCGAAGTTCAACTACCATCAACCTTTACCGCATGTTGTTTGGCATTCGATTGATTACGGGCTATTGGGAATTCGTCCTGTGAAGTTTAGCGGATGGTTGGGTAATTAAGAGTTTACTAGCTCGTTTCCATTTTGGTTTGTCTGTTTTACCAAATTTGTTGTGTATGCTCGTTTGAATTTTTGAATATTTTGTTTTTCCACACATTTTGACCGAACTGAACTCCACTCCTTTTATTTTTCCCTTTCAGATATTTCAGGACAGACATTAGGATCGGCATCTCGAAGATGGGAATCTCGATTTTTAATTTACTTTTTATTAAATTATTTTATGTTAACATGATCAAAGTTGAATAAATTTTTTGAATATGTTTTTATAACTGTTAAATTTTTTGAATTGGTTTCCAGATCACTTCAATGATTAATGTAACCTTCAGGATCCGACCGTAACATCTAAGTCGAATTTAGGAGTTATATTATATTCAAATTGACAAACTCATACCATGACCATATAGCCAAATCGACAAAATCACACCATAACCATATAGCTGAAAGTTAAATTCATTTGAATACAAATCTTATATTACCATATATATATATATATATATATATATATATATATATTTTCATATTCAACAAGCATGTTTTCACTGTCAGAATATCCGAAATATGTCATTTAATCATGATATTGACAAACTTTATGAATCCGATCTATCCGAATAATTTCCTCTAGAATGAAAAATACATGTGGTTAATCTCAGACCCTAAACACACAATACAAAGTAAGTGTCTGAATATCCAATTCTAAAAGAAGAATTAAATTTAAAATATCAAATCATACATCGAATATGATTTCGTAAAATTTCACATACGTGATACAAATTTGTACTTCAAATTAAAATGGAAGGATTTAATTTTAGTCTTGATAATTAAATGTTTATTCTAATATGTTTCCAACAAATAAATCAATTCACTTCTTTAATTGAACTTCAAATTAAAATAAGATACGTTTCAAAAATCCCAATGTATAAGAAACATATATATAAAAAAACATAAAACCACTCTCATACTCCCCTTTAGGAGTAGGCTTAATTTCTTGTTTTTAACCAACTCATTTGTGGTTTCATTTGAAGCTCAACATCTGCTCTTCCATTTCGAGAAACTTCAACATTATGGGTAGGCTTTCTTCTTCATTACTTCTTCCTTCATTTCTTTAACCTTTCTATTTCCCACTCTGCTTTTTCTCGTTCTATAAAAACCATTAATACCAACGTTGAAGCTCAAGTAAGAAACATGGCCACTATTGTTTCTATGCGTAGCCATATGGAATTAGTAGGATTTACTCATGATACTTATTCTCTTAGCATATTGATTAATATTTTTTTGTCAATTAGAAGAAGTTGGCTATGACTTTTCTGTTATGGAGAAAATGTTAGAAATTAGGTGTTGAATTTAATGTTGTAACTTTGTCAACTTTAATTAGTGGACTTTGTAAGCAAGGCAGGATTGTTGAGACATTGATTTTGTTCCATAGAATGACCAAGATGGGTTATCAATCAAACTTAGTTGTCTACAACACATTATACTTCATGGGTTTTCTACAATATCTTAATCCATGGGTTTTTTTCGACAGCATCATACCTCATAAGCAATCAAACTCATCGAGGAAATGATCGGGAAGGGTTTTTCTACAAACATATGCACTGCCAGAATGATTTTGGTTTTCATACTAAGCTCTGATATTGCACGTATTGAACTGTTTAACACGCAGAGAAGAGATGTGGCTTGGGAATTTTAATCATTTTCAAAAGTTGTTTAGATTGATGTACTTAAACTTGAGAAGACACTGTTCTGAGGCTAGGTTGACATTCGTCTTTGGCGAATGTGAATTGGTTTGATAAGTTGTTTACATTGATGCTACTTCAGTTTGACAAGACATCATTCTGAGTCATGCTTACCTTTGTGTCGTGTTTGACAAACCCAACATGTTTATTGTAGAATATCTAAAATCTATCACTATTACTATAATAATATTTTGATGTTGGTTAAACTTTTATTTTATAACTTTTTAGGGGCATAATAATACTTAAACAACAAGGTCGATTGTATATTATTTAGGTGATAGAGTCAATCATATACTAAAACTAACACGAATACATAATAAAGTAAAAAAAAAAATTAATGTTTAACCAGAAAATTTATGATTATAAAACAAGTGAACACTTTTACTAATTCAAAATACAATTATAATATTACACACTTACCTCACTATTTTTCTATTTTTCACTCTATCAACAATGATAACTCTAACCCCCTATTTATAGATTTTAGCGATCATTGGATTATTGACACATGTCAACGTCTTAGTTATACTAGCTTTACAAATATCTAGATTTTTTTACACATAAATCTAGATGTAATATTAAATATTATAAATATCTAAGTTATTTTATTGATATTTCTAGAGAAATATTATTTTAGAATATTCTTAAGATATATCTCTATAGAATTAATCTAGAAGTTACATTTAGTTTCAGTTTCATCGATTTTTTACTTCATATTTAATGACTTTTGCTTGTAGAGGAGTTTCTTATTTCAGGGAGATCCCATAGCCAATAATCAGTCTGAACATTTTAGTATTTACTATAATAAGTGACTTGAATGAATTTTTGTTCGTTGTCCGTCGTAAGAGTAAGATAGAAGTTAATAATAAATTTGTTTTTCCCGGAATATATCTGGTAAAATTATTTTCGATAGTTTAACATCTCCTTCAAATTGAAAGGCAGGGATCTATGTGAAATTGATTCGCAAGATGGTTTGTTTCTATGTTCCAACAGTTTAACTGGATGATTATAGTTGGAATCATATGTCAGCATTGCTCACTTATACGTTGATAGTAAGTTACCTCATAGCTGAACTTTTGCCATCAATTATATACAGTGACAAATTTAAACTATTAACTGTTGGAAAGACTTCATTTTAATCTTAACTTCCCTTTAATCAGTAGAAATGAAATGACTTGTTGAAGTTTTACGTGATTGTAAGAGCTAAATCTCCTAGTTTTGAGGAGCATACATGGGAGATGCTATTGCATTTGTCCCTTTAACCAGGAACCTTTTTTTTAAGCTTGGGCTTGTATGTTTCACTTGTCCCCACTATTGATTCTGTTTTTTTTTTATCGGCAAGATAAATTTATCAATCAAGCCTAAGTTAAGAATCTCGTTAAAAATCCTTTTATATCTAAATAGAGAAAAAGAGTACTCTTAACTAGAAGAAGGTACAACACCATACCAAACTCTACTGCTGCAATTACACCAAAACAAACACTGAGACCACGTTAAGCCTCTCCTAGGTACAAAAAAGACAACAATCCGATGCTAAACATCACAACACTAAGCTATGCAAACACCACCATAATACTACTACCAACAAGATTGGGTGTAGTAACATAGCCCTGCTGAAGACAATCAAAAATAAACAAAGAGTAGCCAAAATCCACACAAAGAATTAAAATGCGCGCAAGATAATTAAAAGCAAAATCCACCTTGGCTAAGCACAACTGAAAAATCTTCCTAAAAGATCTAAAGCCATTGCAAACCTCTTCAACCAAAGCAACAGCCCCGCTCAGAACTAGCAGATCCCAGAAAAACATATAACAAAATGATAAAGCAGGTTTGCTCTTCAAAAACGACGGGTTTGATACAAATCCGAAAAACATCAGCCATAATGGAAAGCCCCAACCCAGTAATGACTTTGCTCCAAGTCTAGGAACATGATGCTTCAACCATAATAAAACACCATAGACCATTTCAAGAAGTGAAATACAGGTCCAAGACATCCAAGTCAAAAGCAGAACAGAGCTAAAAAAGATCCCGTCACACAGTCTTAGTGCAAAGACTCAGAGTCTAGAAATCCCGTCACGCTTTGAACAGTACAGCACGAAGTAGTCCTTGTTTCGCCAAATAATCCGCAAAGACAATTTCAACTAACAATTTTCCAGCCCACCCGTCCAGCTTCCGCAAACAGAAAATTAATGAACAGATTTCAAAATGTAACTACTTCTCAAAGAATGCAATAGATATGAAATAAGCACAAAAACTTTAAACTCAAAATTAGAGCAGAAAGTCATTCACTTGATAAGCTTCCGAGAAACTATAATAAGCAAAGCTTCACAATCATAGACAAAGTTCCTCAATTCTCCTTCGATCTGAAAATGAAGTCTTTTATTGTTACTTCTATTCTAACTCAAATCTATTGGTTGTTTGGGACTGTTCAGTTTGAGAAACACTTCTTCAAGATTTCAATACGAAAAAACCAGTAGCCCTATAAAAAAATGAAAACAAAACAATGCAAATCCTAACCAGAAGCAGCCATAACTCACCAGCAATGTATACAAAGAAAACTAACAAATCAAACGGATTGACCCCCACCCAAAATTAACATATAAACCTGCAGCACCAGACTAGTACGTAATAGTATAAGAGCTGAACCACAACCCCCTGCACTCACAGAAGCAGCAAAGGAAAGATTCTACCAGCAAGTCTTAGACAACTCTGATCTTACCATGCCAATGACTGCTAACCAAACCGTCAATGAGGATCGAGTAGGAAACGCAGACCAAATGGTCACTACCACCAAAGGATAAAGCCTTTTCATCAAATTACATTGATTCCTTCCACGTTACAATCGTCATTACAAGCAATACTTTCCCTTTGATGCAAAAACACCACACCCCTGAAACTATCATAACCGACACCTAACAACAGGGACCCAATTCAACCTTTAGACTACCTCTAGTGTTGTCAAATCTTTTAAAAACTCATTTTCATTACCGATTATCTGAATCCCCAACTGTTTCCTCAAACACAAAGTCTTCTCTGCCTCCCTCTTCGCTGCCAACCACCTTTTGTTAGGATCGGAATCAGAGAGAGACCGAGTAAGTTTCGAAGTCTCCACTTGGATCAGTTTCAAAATAAGCTTACTTGGTAATGTGTTGGGTTCACTGGACTTTGTGCCAGTTGTACCTGAAAGGCTGAAACCTTACTATTGAGGCCGATGCAAACGCTAAATGGAGATGTGATTAAAGACATGGACACCTACATAGATAAATGCAACTTTACAAATAATCTTCACTAGAAAAACCAAAAGAGTTCACAAAATTTTCAACGGGATGCTAATACTATTTGGTTCGCCATCTCATGTTTTTCTCTCTAGAAATAAACGACTTTGGACAAGCAAGGGAGGATTTCGGAAGCGACGCATAATTGACACAAAGAAAAAGCAAAGTATTAAGCCTAATATGTCTTTATATTTATGCACTTGTATGTGATTCGAATATAAATTGAATAGTCTGCAGATTTACACAACGAAGCAACTTGTATTCATTGTTCTTCCTTAAAAAAATTGAATGTATGCAGAAGCTTAAATAACTCTAATGCAGAGATATACTTTTTTTTTTGTAATTTGACTTTGAAGTAGCACAATGATAATTGTTCCCTTCTCTTTACACATTTTTCTTAATTACCACTTACGAATAAATATAATTGTACAAATTTCCAAGTGAAATTTTAAGCCCTCTACAAATAATATTTAATTTATTAATTTTGAGTTACTACAAATCGAAAATAATGCCTTTTTTCATGGAAGATTAATTTAATGAATGCTCTTTTCTTATTAGCGTATCGACTTATTATAAAATTTTATTTATGCAATGGACAAGAGTAATGTTACAACATCATCTTCCGAAAGATAAAATATTTTAAAAATCATATACTACTTAAATAAATATTTATTTGTTTGAAAGTATCTTATGTTTAAATTTATTTTGAAGGAGAGATTTTAATCGATTTTTGGTTTGATTTTTTTTTTTAATTTTCGGTTACTATTTATAATCCTTGAATGTTTAATTTAATTAATAAAGTTTAAGATTTTTACGTACTCCACACCTACCCCAAAGTCCATCAAAGCCATACATGTCCTTGAATCCATTTCTAGTTTCGAGCGTCTTTCACCATTTTTTTACTTTCCCGTCAATTAGGTTCCATGAATGGCAACGGGTCGGGTCGGGTTCGGGGTGGGTTTTGCTCACCCCATCCTCGAACCCGAAATGAATCCTCGTCCCCGACCTGAATCCCGACGGTTTTTTATCGGGACGTCCCGTCGAGGATTTTTTTTGTCCTGTCTCCGAACCCAAAAATATTTTATATATAATTAATATAAAAATAAAAAATATTATATATATATATATATATATAATAGGGGCGGGGATACCTTGCCCCGAACCCGACCTGAATCCCGACGGTTTTTTATCGGGACGTCCCGTCGAGGATTTTTTTTGTCCCGTCCCCGAACCCGAAAATATTTTATATATAATTAATATAAAAATAAAAAATATTATATATATATATATATAATCGGGGCGGGGATACCTTGCCCCGAACCCGACCCGAAAAAAATTCCCGATACCCGACTCAACCCGAACTTGACCGAATTTCGGGTTTCCCCGTCGCCATCCCTAAGTCGTCTCCAACTATAATTGTCTTCTAACATGTTAATAAAATTGTTGACAATTGTTGATAAATTCAACAATGTCACTGACAATTGTTGACAAGTAAAAAAAATGTATTTCAACACAATACAAGACAATTTCAGATAAAGACATCATCAGTTGTAGATAATTTCACAGTTTATTATTCGAATTATTCCATTAAAATTAAAATTTATTGATTTCTACGTTTACATTTTTAATTTTAACAACTTATTGTTTAAAATTTATTATTAATATAATTTTTTAAAAAAATATATTTCAAAACCTTAATGCAGTAATTTTTAAATATACTGTAGACTCTTAAATTCTTTTGAGTATACTTTTAAGTTAAAATAAAATTGAGACACATGGAAACTAAATTGGGTTTAGGAATTTCAAATAGTAGGATTTGATGTGGCCATTGGGACTTAAATTTCTTATTTAAAGCTTAATGGACCATTTACAAATCCCGGAGTCCAACTACCATCAACCTAACTACCTAGCTGATCCATCACACTAACCCATTACAACCGATCCGAATACCTAAAGCAATCCAAACCAACAATCATTACATTCAACACCCATTACCCAAATTGACCCTACCATCTAAACTAAAACCCCCAAAAAAAAACTATTAGGTCTATTGGGGGGCATGCAGGTAGATATGTGGTCGATTCAGGGCTTAGGTGAAGGCATATAGTTCCAGATGCGAGCGCAGTGAGCACTGTTAGAAAGGATTTCAGTCTATTTAGGCAATAGAGAGATAGAGGACAATGCATTAGTGGAGTTACGAAGATGATTGGTGGTTCGAATGAGAGAGAATGATTCAAGATATGAAGCAGTCGATGAGTTCTATAGTGGTGGTCCCATAGATAAAGATGAGGATGATGGTTAGGGGAGATGGATTTTTTTTGGGAGAAAAATGAAAAGAGCTGTTAGTTTTCTAAGGATGGTGGAAGAAACAGGCATTGAACATGATATTGCTGCATATACCTCTGTCATCGACTTTTATTGCAAGGTGGGGCTGTTACAGAAGGAAGTTCGCCATCTCGCGTCCCAAATGAACTCTGTTTTGAAAATCGGATCGGACCGGCCGGTTCAACCGGCTCAATCGGGAACCGTTTTTTAATCCGATTCAATCTAAACCGGTTGAAACGCTATTAGTGAACCGGCCAGAACCGCTGAACCGTTCAAACCGGACCGACTGAAAACCGAAAAAAGGGGGGGAAAACCGGGAAAATTTGGGATTTTTGTTTTGTTTAAAAAAAAAATTAAAACAAACAACGTCGTTTGTTAAACGAGCCAAGTCGAACTCGAGTATTGCTGAGCTCGACTCGAACTTGAAAACTTTAAAAGTAAGCTCAACTCAACTCAAACTCACAAGCTAAAAATTATCAAGTTCAACTCAAATTCGAAATATAATATTGAAACTTGAACTCAAAAAGGCTTGAATTCAAAAAAAAATTAGAAGCTCGATTGAAGCCTAAAATTCGAGCTTGATTGAAGTGAAAGAATAGTTCACTCAATGCTCACCAAAAGGCTCCATGATTTTGAATGTCAAATTACCTCTATTATTTATAGAAGTTAGTTGTGATGCGCTTCTATGTTTCTTAGCAATGTGAGATTGTTTTGTTCTCATGTTTTTACTCTTTAGACTTTTTGGATGCTCTTCTATGTTTCTTAGCCATGTGGGATTATTTTTTAAAAAAAAATTAAACCAAACAATATCATTTTGTTATGATTTTTTTAACCCCAAATATATTTTTTTAATTATAGTTATATAATTATATTTATTATTTAATATGTTTTACCTTAAATATTATGTTGTAGTTAATTTGAATCATTTTGTTTCACTTGATTTTATGGTTTTTAACTTATATATGTTATGACTTGCTTTGAATATGACTTTTGATATAAAAAATTATTTTTTATTAAATATTTTTGGTATTTTTATTTAATTTTTTAAATAATTATGACGTCGTCCGGTTCTTCCGACCGGTCGGACCAATTCGATCAGTTGAACCAGTAAACCGGTAACATGACCGGTTCGCTAACCGATCCGATTCTGAAAACCATGCAAATGAAGGAGGAGGGTATTAGACCAATTGTCGATACTTGCACATTCTTAATGCATGCGATGTATAAGTCGTCCCCACAGGAGGGCGGCAACTAGGCTTTTGACTGACATGATGGATTACAATATTTCTCTAAACATCTCCCTCTTTAACATATTGATTCATGCACACTGCAAGGAGGGCATGATTTTCAAAGCTATGGATATCATTGACAAAATGAGAAAGCAAGGGATTGAGCCTCATGCGGTCACGTATAATATACTTATTGTTGCACTTTGTGATAAGGGGATGGTTTCCGAAGCTGAAGGGATTATTAACACGATGGAAAAGTAAGGCATTAAGCTCGGTTTCGACACGTATAGTATATTGGTGGATGCACATTGTAAGGACGGAATGGTTCCCAAAGCCGAAGGTATTCCTGTCACAATGAGAAAGCTAGGCATTGAGCCTGATGTTTTCACGTTTGATATATTCATCGATGCACTTTGCAAGAAGGGGATGATATCCGAAGCTGAAGATATTGTTGCCACGATGTCAAACAAGGCGTCGCGTCTGATCTTGTCACGTATCGTACATTGATCGGTGCACTTTGCAGCAAGGGGATGGTTTCCGAAGCCAAATATATGCTTGACACAATGGAAAAGCAAGGCATTGGGCCTGATGGTGTCATGTATGATACGTTGATCCCTGCACTACTGTTGACAAAATGAGAAAGCAAGGCAATGAGCCTTGTGATGTCATGAATAATATATTGGTGGATGCCTATTGGAAGGAGGGAATGGTTACCGGAGCTATAGATATCATTTCCACAATGAGAAAGCAAGGCATTGAGCCTGATCGTGCCACCTGCAACACTCTTATGCAAGTCATGAGGTGCCAATTAGGGAGAATTGGTAGCGTATGAATTTTGGAGAAACATACTTGCTACCATCTAATTAAATGTATTCATGTCATATTGAAAACAACGAATATTGATTGCAGTGAATCTTTCTATCTTTTCTATTGAATGGCTTCGAAGCGTTTATATATGCTTTTTGATGCAATTTTGTATAAAATTCTCATCGAAAACTGCATATACCATGCAATACCCAATATTGAGGTGGGATGGTCTGACTCGCCCATAATAAATATCATATTAATCATTGAAGTGATATGAATCTGAACGAATCGTAATCATCTAATAATTCCATTATTTTTAGCAACATTCTAATTCATACAACGCAGGAC
The DNA here is from genome assembly GCF_006381635.1 of Hibiscus syriacus. NCBI lineage: Eukaryota > Viridiplantae > Streptophyta > Magnoliopsida > Malvales > Malvaceae > Hibiscus > Hibiscus syriacus. The sequence goes on from NW_024062689.1 coordinate 135,841, forward strand.
GACACCGTAAATTTTTAAGTCATTATTTCGCAACCCCATGCTTCGTCCGAAACATGTTCTTTGTTTTTCATTCACCTCTGCCCAAGGGATCCGTACGCTTACCAGTAAGTTTTACCAGAAGAGGCTCGAATTTATGTTCGTTTTTGGGCTGTTAAAAGATATGGGCTGAAAATCATGGATCCGACTGGCATCTGTTTTTTCTTAATGTAACTTGAGTTTCGGGATGAGTAAATTCAATTCGATCTAAAAATGTAATTTTTTTAAAAAATTTAAAATAATTTAAGTTAAATTATTCGAAATGTTTCAGTTATTTAAATCAACAAAAAATTATAATTTAAATTTTAATATGAGTTTCGATTTGTAAAATTCAAATAACTAAAAGATAAAATTTCAAACATCATTTTAGTTTTAAGCTAAGTAATTTAATTATTTTATAATTTGGTCTCTAATTTTTTTTATTTCTTTAATTCCATTTTTTTAATTTAATCTCGACAAAAAATGACCCACATGCTCCTCTAGTACTATGTATAACTATGTAACTTCGATTCTTATTGTTAACCATATATTTTATATTTTCAATTTAATTCATTAATTTAACATTTTATTCAATAAGGTCTTTTGACTACAATTTTCTTTTTTGCAAAATTTTTCCATTAATTCTTCGACACCTTTATGTTCTCTTCAATAATTTATTTTAAAAAAAATTATCATTTAAAAATTACATTATAAATAATATCTTATATATTGAGAGAAATTCTTTTAAATTGGAACTAAATTATACTATAATATTATAAATAAGTATAATTAAATTTTGAATAGAAATTCGAACAAATCAAACAATTCAACTCAAATTTATAAGCTCGACTTGAACGAAATTTAAATAAAAGTCTAAATCATAAAATAAAACTCGTTAACTTGAGTAACCCAAAACTTGATTTGATTGTATATAACCCCAACAATGAGTTGTGAACTAGTTGTTTCATTGACTACATGGAAATGGAATCAACAGTCCTTCAATTTTAATTTTATGATATGTATACTGTAAAATTCACACATTAGCACTGACAGAAGAAATAAAAATAATCGAATAAGATGTTAACCCAAAATCGTGTTGTGGTGAAACCTCAGGAAAAAAATTCGCCTCGATGTTTGGAATTGCTGCTTCAAATAGATCATCCCCCGAGGTGAACATGGTCACTTAGAGAATTCGTACACCTGAAATCTTTATTTTTAGGGTAGATATAGGGGAAGTTTCGTTTAATAATAAAATTAGAATAAATTTCTAGCAAATAAATACATAAATCTTTCACGTTTTTCTTTAAAAAGATAGCAAATGCACGTACAAGTCGAAGAAATGTATTACCACGAGCCATAACCTCGACATCGAACACGACCATGACCATTAGACAGACTAACGACGGTTGCGCACAAGAAGCCCCCTTGTTCTTTATTACTCAACAAGGGAGTGTATAATTCAATCCTCAAATACCCAATCCCAATGTATTTCTTACTCTTTGTATGATTGAGCATTACCAACATTCACCCACCAATGCGAAATAATTCTTCTGAAACTCAAAAAAAACTTTCCAGAAGAGCAATAGCGAGATTAGTTGCTTAAGCACTAGTTAACATATCTTGAACTAGTACAAAGTGATAATGAGCAATCCTTCTCTTAGATAAGTGAAATTAGTCCTGAACTTTCTAAGATAGCGGTAAACTCACAACACATAACTAACACCTTCATCCACCTGGGTCATCGATGTGTAAGACATACATATACAAAAGTATATATTAAGCCATCTTAACTCAGGATTCTAGTAAGTGCTCTAGAAAAATAATTCAATGTTTTTCAAAGAAGGTGACTAATAATTCTCACTTACGTAGGTTATTTCATCAAGTTTATATTCTCACTTACGTAGGTTATTTCATCAAGTTTATCTCAATGTAAACCACCTTAAAATTGGGCTATGAAATAATTAAGAATCTTTTATAACGACTCATCCTATCAAAGGTTATGGTGATTTTCTTCAAGTTCATTATAAATGAATCATTTATAATCTTGGATAAGAAATCTGTAAGAATAATTATTCAACCTCACAAATTGGTGAATTCAAAATGTCCCTTTTAATATGACCATCCAAATTGGAATTTGAATTCATTAAGAGTTTAAAAACTCAACTTTCCCAGCGATAAGTTCATTTTGTCATTCTCAAATAAAACTACAAACTCAATTCTGGGTAATGAACTTATTAAGGATAAATATTTATCCATAGTCGATAAATTCATCAAGTCTTTCTCGCTAACACCACCGAAACACAGTGCTATGAATTTATTAAGAGCAAACACTCATCATGTGCATGTACATTATTCACCATAGGGACATGTAGTCAGAAATGTACACTTTAATTCTTTCCATGGTTACGTTTGACCACATTGAACTTAAATAACTAAGTTCGGTATCCAACATGAATTCCTCAACCAATGCGCTTTAAACCCATCCCCCTCGACGAATCTAGGACCAATTTATGACTTAACCTTATGGTAAACATATAAGCTAGGTTCCTTTCCTACTTCACATATTGTAAGGAGAGTACTCTATTCCTTATCAAGCGTATAACTGAGTCATGTCTTATACGAATGTGCCTCTTCTTACTATTTTAAGTTTGGTTATTGGCCACATTTATCGCAGCTTGTGAATCATACAGTAAGGAAACTAGAAGAGTCGGTCTTCACCAGAATGAAATTTCAACCAATAAATTTCTGAGCCACTCGACTTCTTGCCCAGCTAAGTCAAGAGCTATAAACTCTAACTCTATAGTTGATCGAGAAATACAAGTTTGCTTTGCAGGTTTCCACGAGATCGTTGCTCTACGCAAATTAAAAAAATATACCCTCTCGTTGAGCTTACCTCATCATTATCAGAAACCGAGTTGGCATCACAAAATCCTTCTAACACCTTAGGATAGCCAACAAACTCAAGTCTCCAATCCATCGTCCCATTAAGGTACGTAAGTAAGCGACGAAGAGCGACTCAATTTTCTCCACTTGGGTTTTGAGTATATCTACTAAGTCCGCTCACAGCGTAAGTAATATCAGGTCGAATATAATTCACTAAAAACATTACGCTTCCAATTATTTTGGTATATTCAGTTTGGGAAACGCTACTTCCTTTTGTTTTTGAATAGATATACACTAGTGTCGTAAGGAGTTCGAACGAGTATGACGTCAAACTGTCAATATTTTTTAATATCTTCTCAATATAATGCGCTTGATTCAACGAAAATCCCTTTCTAGTTTTGTGAACTTTATATCCTAAGATTACATCTACTTCTCCCAAATTTTTCATCTCAAACTTCTTGGACAAAAAGTTCTTTATTATGTTAATGGACTCAATACTAGTACTAAAAATCAACATATAAAGTTATGATGATGCAATCAACATCAAACATCCTCGAATACACACAATATTACCAAAGGTGACAACATAATTGGATGAGGTTTCTTCACTGCTAGTATAAGGAATCGGAGAGGTCGCCAATGAACTAGCTGGTGACTTGAACAACACGTAATCCAAATCAAGTTATTCGAATAATATTAGAATGTGTTGTGACCACCTTCGTTAATTGGAACCATCAAATGCATCTAGTTTAGAGAGGTTTGGGATCAACTTGCTTAGTGTTGTCGACATTTTACAGGAATGAATTTGTTTGTAAATTGTAGGAAATGTATACTGCAAAATTCAAATGTTAACACTGACAGAACAAATAAAAATAATCGAACAAGATGTTAACCCAAAACCTTGTTGTGGTGAAAACCACTGTCTTATAAACAAATTTGCCCCCGATATTTGTAATCGCTGCTTCAGGCGAATCATCCCCCAAGGTGAACACGGTCGCTCCGAGAATTCGTACACTCAAATTCAGAGTGAACCACCGATGGTATTGCCCTTCTGATTAGAAAGAAACTTTAAAAGAATAGCTTAGAACACTTGAGAGTGATTTGTGAGCGATTGGATGATTTGAAAAGCCAAATGAACTCTCTATTTATGGGGTAGATATAGGGGTAGTTTCGTTTAACAATAAAATCAGAATAAATTTCTGATTTTAATTATGTAATAAAACCCCAAAAAATAACAGCCAAAACAAATGCACCTGGCTTGAAATCAATCCAGGTTCATCGTATCAATGCTCAGCTGTTGGAAACTCCTGAATTAAACAACTTGTCTCTCCATTGAAAAAGTTGCAAATTCAGTCCAAATTCATCTTAACGTACATATTAATTTAAGGAGAAATATGATTGCTAAATTCTATAAATAAAACAGTATATTATTCAGATGTCTGTTATTTTTTCTGAATTTAAACAATCATCAGTTACTAATTTTCTCTAAAAAGATAACAATCGCACATAGCATGAGTCACGAGATAAGACGACAACATCAGCGCACGTGAAGCCCCCTTATTCTTTATCACTCAAAAAGTGAGTGAATAATGAAAGCCTTAAATATCCAATCTTAACGTATTTCTTATTCTAGGAGGGATTTAGCATTACCAACATTAATCTAATTTATATATTTCATATTGATTAGATTGTATTAATCTTTGTTTCTTTCGACATGAAAAGAAAGACGAGGGTGGGCAGCAGGGAACCAATAGGATAAACACAAAGGATCATGACTTCATGAGCTGGAAGGATGCGGGTAAGTTCAGAATAGCAGAGCAGAGCACAGCACAGAGGTCAGTCGATCAAAAATTAAAGAAAACAAAACAAGCAGAGAGAATTTTTAATGTACTTAAAACTTCCACTAATTACAATACTACTGCCCTATATGTGAACCAGTTTAATTAAAATGCTGCAGATATTGTAACTTTGAAAAGCAATTTCTTCCTACAATCATTTATTAATTAATTTTGTTTTTTTTATTTTAGTCTTATATTATATTAAGGTACTATTTATTCAATTGCTAATAAATACATACACATCCTATAAATATAAATATTCAAACTTAAAATTCTCAAAAAAAAATAACATTTTTTATTACTAAATGGAAGAAACTAGAAAGTTATAATTTTTTTTTGAAGTTTAAAACTTTGCACCTCCTTTTCAACTGCTCTATCAAAGGCGTAGACCTTGAAAGAGAAAGAAAGGGGAATAGCACGTGACGATGCATCATGCATATGGAGAAGAGTGAAGATGTTAAGCCTAAGCCTAAGGCCAGTGAAAAAAGTGCAACGTGGAATACCCATTTTTAAATGATGGAACTTTATGTTTTTGATTGATTAATAGGAATATTATTATACAAGTGAAGAGGTGGACAACCTGGGGTGGAGGATGCAGGATTTGACATTTACGTGTTGTCTGTTTATTTGGCACGATTCTCAAGACCTGTGAAAGCGTTGAAATCTGGAACCAGTATCGTCCTATCTCTTTGTCACTCTGAATGCACAGTTCGACAAAGAGCGGCAAGCCGGCAATGGTGGAGCCTTTGCTGTGCTAGACAAGATTCATAGCATGCCACCATATCTTCCGTCAACTCCATTAGGCCTTTCAATATATGCAATTTACATACAACTTGTTTAAATTCACATAATCACATTATATATGTTAATACCTCCTAAAGCGATTCTCAGCCTTTTAAAATTTATGTACAACCATCTGCGTTTATCAAAATTACTAATAATTTCATACTTTTCGAAAGCAAACCTCTAGATACAATTTTTTATATGTTAGATAAATTTATTAAGATAAAATTAAAAAATTTATTTAACATGTCAATCTAAAAAATAATCATACTATTATATATCATGAAACAATATAAATCACTCTGTGTCATAAAAAGGAGGGTTTCTTTTTCTTTCTTCTTCACCAATATTAACCATTTTTCCAAAAGTTGTCAGGAATAGCTGTTTTCCCTCGTCAATAGCAATTTTTTATTCAAATTAATAACATATAAATCATTAAAACACATTTCTTACTGGTTTGGTTTTCTCCCCACAGATTTGTTGAATTTATTATTGTATCATTGAGTAGTGCATGATGAGTTAGTTAATTTTGAATGAATTTGGTAACATTTAATGTGGAATTTAATTGACATTTGAAAATTTTGAACAATTACGGGATTATTAATTAGAGGGCAAAGAGAAATACCCAACAGTAGATGGAGTAGCAGCAGTAAGTTTGCAGTATATGTAATGACAATTATCTTTCTATGTTCACCACCACCGTAAGGCCCTGAACCGGCAATGTTTCCCTCTCTGTGTCAGCTCTAACTTTTAAATTTATATACATTGGCTCGCCTGTATGACTGCAAAACAAAGCCTGGAACGTCGCCATTAATATTTTTTTTTTGAAAGCGTTAGAGATTGTGATATATTTTTTTTTCCGATTTCGTTATATTTTTATTTTAGAATTTTTATGTAAAATCTATAATATATATAGTAACGTAACAGTGTTTATAGGAGGGATAGATGAAGAGATTGATGAAACGGGATGGCATGGGAAAGACAATGACAAAAAAAAACCAACCTATATACTTGTTTTGCCAAGTCTCTATCCTGACACTCGCACATTAATGTACCCTTTCAAAGAATCCAAAGATATCATAATCCTATGAAAACTATTGTTTCTTACCAAAGCAACAAAATCCAGTATTAGTAAAAGGAGAGGGATTTTTTTTTTAATTTTACTTTTTTCTAAAGTTAATAATTTTCAGACTATGTTCATATGGGGACAAAAAGTACTTGTCGAATGTCAAAATTTCCTTCTTAAAGGTTAATGGAAACTTCTCTCGTGTTATGTCATTGTATGCCTTTTGATATAGACAAGACATTTGTAACACTTATATTTCGGCTAGTCAAAAACTGGATTTTGTAATGTCATTAGTTGTTCGAAATTATGTTGATAACATCATTAGTTCTAATTAGGGTACCGGATAGTCAATTAGACAATATTGTAGCTTAATGCAACATAATTTAATTTCTATTTTTATAACACCTCCAATATGTCCAAATTGATTACAATATTAGTTGTTAATTGTTATTGTTAACCGAAAAGGTTATCAATTTAGATATACTACAAATAACACTCATTTTGTCTCATTAAATGCGTCCCATTTGAGTTTTAAAATTATCTCATTATTTCTCTTATTTTATATATGATCAAATTTACCTCTTAAAACAATGTGTTTTATTGATATGAGACACAATTAATAGGACGATGGAGTATAAAGAGTAGAGGATTAAAATATTCTAAATCAAAGTAAATGGATTAAATTTCACACGTCAACGTTATGAAGGATTAAAATCATAATTAGGCCAAAAACAGTAATGTCACTATGAAAAATATCAGATACGGCGAACATTTCTCGGAAAAAAATACGAGCGAACAAATTCGATTTGAATAAAAAAAATTAAAAAATAGAGAACAAAAAAGTTGGATAAAAAACAACAACAAAAAAACAATATGGGGATGCCTTTAATAAATGTTAGCCTAAGAAAATAATGAGGAAATTATGAAGTCAAAGTGAAAACGGAGCCGCATCGACCTGGGGACTAGCCCAATAGTTGGGGGGGGGTTTTAAAAAGATGAGGACCGAGGAAAGGAGAGGGCGTGGACCCTGAACCCCTTATATCTGTCCATATCGCCTCGAATTCTTCGCCATTCCCAAAAGTGACACGCCAGACGAGGGCCCCTCTCCCATGAAAAACAAAATTATAACATTTTTAAAATTAAAACCCCATTTTCAATTCTAAAAAGTAAGAGATATTAAATGTGTTTGCCATTATCGGGCAGATCAATTACTCAACCACACCTCTCACTGACTTTTAGGTCATCCTTTAATTTGATTCCTTTTCTGTTCAATTATTTATGCATCATTATATGTTTTGATAGTACAGACTCTCTCTCTTCTTACTACAAGCTCCCGAATAGACAGTATGATCTCAGTAGCTTTTTTCCTTTTTTTTAGTATATTTCATGACACCATCCACCACCATCCCCTAAATTAGATGCAACGGTGTGCTTGCTTGTACGACGAGTGTAATGTAAAACTGATGATAGAGGATAATTTTGTTATGCCACAATCAAACTTAAGGTTAATTTAAGGTGAGTATTAGTTTAAAATATTATTTTATTCAACTTAAAAGATTATGCAATTGATAATAATTTTAAGCATAATCAGAGAATATTACATTGCAGCATATTTTAACCTTAAATGTTATTTTTTCATTAAAAAAATTATATAATTAATAATAATTTCATTAATAACAAAAAATATAACACCATCATCCATTCAAATTTGAATCTAATGGTAAAGGATATTTTAACGAGAAGTGTATAACTATTGGTAAAGGATATTTCAGTTACACCACAACCTAACTTAAAGATTAATTTATAAAGATTTTAACTTGAAATATTATATTTGCATCCCATCATCCCCTAAACTTTGAATTTAATTATATTTGCTTGTATAAGGAGTGGAACATCGTTGATAATTTTGATTATACCGGAGAATGTTATATTGGAGCGGGTTTTAACCTAAAATATCATGTATACCTTAAAAAATTATACAATTGATAAAAAATTCAACTACAATTGAGAAAACGATAACTTTTTATGTTACAACTAAAATAGTTATACAATTTACGTGATTTATTATGTATAACATATTTTTCCGTTTAAACCTAAAATATTATTCATATTATTCTAAAAATTTCAGCTCTTAATAAAATTTTCGATTACAATTAAATTTTATAATTTTTTATAATAACTTGTTGTAGTTGACATTCATCCGTCCGTAAAGGTTTTCTTAACATACATATAAGACCCAAAGTAGAGAGAGAAGTAGATGAGAATGCATGGGGTCGTGGTTATTTCTGGAACTGAGAGAATAGCTGGTAGGGTCGTGTCTCTACAGCTATGTTCTGTCTTTTTCTTTTTTGAACGATGGGTTTTCACCTCTTTTTACTCTTCTTAAAACCCCCCTCTTCACCATCTCATGATCATCTCTCTCTCCCTTTGAACACAGGCGATACTCTTGGGGGGTAAAGAGCAAAATACATACGTAAATTCGTTTGAAGATGGTTTTAATGTCTTGAGGGGAGCGACAAAATTGAGGGGAATGTTGTCTGTTTCGAGGACAGCTTCTTTTAATCCATTAGAGAATTCATTTATGGGATCTGATTATTTTGCTGCAATGGATTGAAGTTGTACCAGTTCGTCGGACCAGGCTTCATTCCCCCTAATTATTGCTTCCTTCCATATGGATCACCATCCAAAGGTTTGTCTTGTTCTAGATCTTCTGGTGTTTTGTTTCTAGAGTAATTAACGTTGTTAGTTATGTGCAGATTGGTGTAATGATAAGGTTTTTGACCATTTTTTTTGTTAATCAGTAAGTGTAAAGGTTTCATTATTACTCTTGTTTTGTTTTTTCTTTGACACCTGATGTTGTTTTTGTCAGTCCGAAACCCTCCTTTCTGGTTCCGCATTTGTCAGATCTGTATGTTCTGCTGTTCTCAGATTCAGCTTTTAACTTTTGGTAAACTTTCTCTCTTCCTTTTTCAACTCCATCCCTATATTTCTAGAGTTTCAAGGTAAAGAGCTTGGCTTTTCCCTGAAAATGAACCCTTTTTTCAATAAACATTAACTCCGGTAAAGAACCAAAGGTAAAGAATGCTTTTTCCCCGAACTTTCTTCTTAATTGGTGTAAGCTGATTAGATCTGTTCCATCTCTTATCCTGCTTTGCATGGTGAAGAAAATGTGATGCAATTATAAAATTGTATATCTCAGTTTTTTATCACTGGAATGAATGATGGAGCTTTCACTTTAAATTTTACATGTTTTTTAGAGTTAGGATAGGAAAAAGACAGCCTTTTCCCCCCCCTAATTTTGATTTCCAAGATGCCATCTTTGGGTGTTGAAATTTAGTAAAATAAACACCCTTAATTGTTCCATCTTTCAAATCCCTGGTTTCCAGGACTGATCAGTGGGTGTTTCAGGGGATTGAGATCTGAGCTAATCACTTACACCAGGGTTAAGAGCCTTTGTGCAGTAAAAAAGGACATTCATTTGAAAGAAGGGAGCTTTTACTAATGCAGCTGGTGTTTCTTCAGTACATTTTAGGGAATTGGTGTTCAAAACGAGGTGTAAAGTTTTTACTATTGTTTGCACAATTTCCCCCCTATTTTCTCCAAGTTTACCCCATGGGGCCATGGATACTGAAGAACAGAACACAAGAAGAAACAGTTGATTAGAAAGTTTGGCAGAGTTGAGTTTATGTAGGCGAACAGGACAATAGGTAATAATACGTATCCTAGTAGCTTGTCACACCGGCATTCATTACCTTCTTTATTCAGAAATAATCACATGACTTTTTTATGTCTCCCTTTTTTTTAAGGGTGTCTTTGTTTCACGTAAATGATTTACTAAAAATATTTTTCGTGTTTTCAAGTGTTTGGTTTAAGTAAAATAAAAAGTCAATGTAAAATAAATTACTAGTCAACTAAAAAGTCACAAATGACTTTCCTTTTATTTTCGGTAAGTTGTTTTACATTTCTTCTCACTTTATCTGGAGAGCATCTGTTACTTTGAAAGCTTTCAAAACTCCTGTAAAAATATCACTACTGGCGTCTCATCCTTTTTATGGCAACGAAAATCAGGTGATAAGATTTCTTCATCCATGAAGATTTATTTTTTTTACAAGAAAAATCTATTATCTCTTTTTTTTTTTTGGATAAATCAGAATTTATTACCCAAAATAACAATGTTATACTACAATAAATCAGCCAACAAAGAGACAAAGCAACCTAAATGCAAAAGAACCAAAGCTTGGTTAGACTATACCCCAAGCATTACAAAGCAATTGGTTAGTTCTATCAAGTCTATTAATAGCTTTGCCCCTAAGTCTAATACTAACAGTTTCAATAATGTCATTAAGCAAAATATCGATCGATCTTTGTCGACCCTGGAAAATACGTTGATTCCTTTCCTGTCAGATGAAATAGATAAAAGCGTTCCAAGAAATCTTCAATAAGGTGGAGATAAGAGACTTCCCTCTCCAAGTTGTGCTAGCCCAAGATACCATAGTTTCCCAAGTAAGAGGAGTAATAGTCATATCGTTCAGTTGTAAAAATGCTTTCCAAAGTCCGATAGCAAAAGGACAGTGAGAGAAGAGATGATCTCGCGATTCTTGATCTTGACAGCAGTTAACTCATGTAGAATCAGAACATAAACCCAATTTATGCAACCTGTCTCTGGTTGGTAACCGATTCAATAAGGCCATTCATGAAATCAAACTGTGTTTTGGGATATGCAAAGGATACCAGATAAGTTTGTGCCAACAAACCTTCATGCGTTTTATCCGAATCTTATCCCAAACTTCCTTGATCGGCTGATGAGCAGCCGAGACTATAGGGAAAGCAATAGATCTCAACTTGAGAATTCGACAAAAGCTCCAGCTGACATTAGATCCAGCTGCAAAAGTCCAGAAATCGTGCTCCTTTAGGACATAGGATTTTAGCCATGCAACCCATAAAGATCCATCGCCTGCTAGAATTTTTCTATTAAGATTGATGGTACAAGCTTTATTCCAAATAGCAGTGTTTTTTAAACCTAGACCTCCTTCAGATTTCAACAGACATATGGATTCCCAACTTACTCTAGCACCGGCTGCTGAAGTATCAGCTCCTTTCCAGAAAAACCTGGAACAGAGTTGATCCACAGATTTAAGAATGGAAGCAGGAAGTATGAGTTGCCTGCACCAAAAGTTACAGACGCTGAACAGGACAGAGCGAATTAGCTCAAGCCTGCCAGCATAGCTAAGGTTCCTGCCAGACCAGTGCTGCAAGCGTTGCCTGATTTTACCGAGTAAAGGCTCGCAGTCTTTGGCAGTTAATTTCCTTGTAACGAGAGGAATGCCGAGGTATCTGACAGGCAACGACCCAATCTTGAAACCAGTAAAGAGTTTAAGATCCTCTAACGTCCTTGAAGAAATACCTGCTGCAAAGAGTTCACTTTTTGAAGAGTTAAGATTAAGCCCAGAAATTTGGTAAAAGTGATCAAGAACACTTAGGACACCAATCACCGAATCAACATTGCCTTTGCAAAAGATCAAGAGGTCGTCTGCGAAGGAAAGGTGAGTTAGCCCAATCTTCTTACACTTTGGGTGGAAAGCAAAAATGCCTTTAGCAGCAGCCAAATTGAGCATATTTGAAAGGACGTTCATGGCTAAAACGAACAAATAAGGGGAGATGGGATCCCCATGTCTGAGCCCTCTTGCTCCTTTGAAATAACCAGTTAAAGATCCATTGAAGGAGATAGAATACCTGGCTTGGGTGAAGCAGATTACAATCCAATCAATGAAAATATTAGGGAATTGAAGGGCTCGAAGGATTGATAAGATGAAGCCCCAATGCAAGGAATCGAAAGCCTTATGAAGATCGATTTTCATGGAGCACCTTGGAGAAATAACTTTCCTGCCATATCCTTTGACCATTTCTTGAGCAATGAGTGAATTATCAATAATGTTTCTTCCTCTTATAAAAGCAGTCTGATTCATGGTAATAATCTGAGGAAGGTAAGCATTCATTCTATTGACAAGAATTTTAGTGATGGCTTTGTAGATAACAGAGCAGCAAGAAATAGGCCGGAAGTTCTTGACAGCTCTGGGGTTGGGAATTTTAGGGACAAGGGCGATAATAGTGGAGTTAAAAGCCGGATGCATAAAAGCGTTGCTGAAGAAAAATTTAATAGCAGACATAACGTCATTGCCCACAATAGCCCAGGAAACTTTGAAGAAGTAGGGAGTGAATCCATCTGGTCCAGGGGCTTTATCGTTGCCTTGACAAAAGATAGCATTTTTTATTTCCTCTTCAGTAACTTCCTTCACGAGATTAGAGGAAGCTTCAGCCGACATGGAAAAATTAAGGAGGTTATTAAGAAGAGCAGGATCGGTGTCCTTGACCATGGGGTCAGAAGAACCAAGAAGCTTAGAGAAGAAGGAAACAACTTCTTTAGACATGTCGTCATAAGTTTCAAGTCTATTCCCACTGTCTTCCACTAGAATTCTTAGAGTGTCCCTCTTATTTTTAAAGGCTACAATCGAGTGGAAAAACTTTGTGTTTTTGTCACCATCTCTCATCCATTGGATTTTAGCCTTTTGCTTAAGAAGATTAGTTTCAGCCTCTTCAAGGATTTTCAACTGGTCTTGTAGTTCGAGTTCTTTCTCAATGGCATTCTCTCCTTTAAGAGTTAGGAGTTGTTGGTGTTCCAATTCAGCCCTCTTTAATTTAACACGGTCCGAAAGGTTGCCATAGTGTTCGATGTTAAAACCCTTAAGGCAAATTTTGAGTCTTTTCAGCTTAGAGAACAAGGCAGTCATAGGGTTGACGAGAACATTGTGGGACCAAGACTGTCTAACAATACTCAAAAAAACTGGATGGGCAGTCCAGAAATTAAAGAATTTGAACGGTTTCGGCCTAGAAGCAGGAGGATCTTTGGAAAGCCAAATTACAGCCATGCAATGATCAGAGACACCAGGAGCGAGGAATTCAACAAAGGAATTAGGAAAAGCAGAGTCCCATCTAGGATTGACTAAGACTCTGTCAAGCTTCCTAGCAAGTGTCGCGACCGTCTTTCGGTTGGGCCCCGGGAATTGGGCTTCGACTTAGAAAAATGGATTGGAGTCGCCACCGATTATTTATTTAAAAATAAATAGGTTAATCGGATACCTTATATTTTACCTGATCTGCATTTTACCAGAAATACGTTGGGTTCGGGAGTCGGTTACGGTCAAGGAAGGATTAGCACCCTTGAACCGCCCTTTCGGTACCAATTAATTTTTTCGGTTGTCTTGATTGCGAAAATTAAAATTTAAAATCTCGATTCAAATTACTTACCTTTAATCGAAAAAAATTCTCCTAAAAAGTCAAAAATGTTAGATGAGAAATAATAAATAAATATTAAATAAATCAAATAAAAAAAAGTGATAAAATAAACTAAATAAAGAAGAAGAAGAAACCCATAATAATTGAAGTGCTATGTAGAGAATTTACCCAAGTCCAATTCACGTGGGCTTATTCAAAAACAAAATGAATCATGCTATGATAACATGGGTCCCATGTATAATACATTTAAAGGGGTTTTAACCCCAATATTTGCCTTCAGTAATGACAATCTCCACAACTTTTTGGAGACCATACACGTGAGGTCCCTTTTGACCCCACCATATATGCATGTATTCCTGATCCCTGATGATGCACCAAACTGACTCGTCCAAAGAGTCTCTCATGTATGATGTATGAACAGAAATGTGCATAGCATACATGGCCATATTAAAGATAGATTGAATTGAATTCATAAACCATTTGAGGACTCCAACACACTGCTTGAGAGGGAAAGAAGCTCAGGATAATTACGTGTGTATCAACTTACCTTTTCGATACCACCACGAGATATTACCTTCACAAAAAGTTTGTACAAATCTAACTCATTCCCTCCTGTGATCGGTATCATAAACTTGGTTCCCATAGTAGCATGGAGCTTCTCCAACGTAGAAAAAAAAGTTTCGGACGAGCTGCTCGGGCGATGCATGTTATTGTAAAGGCTCCAGAGTTGTTCGATGGTTGGGAAAGTATAATTTGGCTTGTGGGTTATCGAACCAGAATGTCCATGAATGCTCAAGCGGGTGAGGTTGTTCAACGACATCTTCCTTCAACGACGTCGCAGACCGAAGCAACGCCAAATTTCGGATATAACTCTGAATCAATTGTGATTGCAGGCATTAAAAGCTGGAATTGTGTGACTTTTAACTACCATTCCTTTGGTTCTTGATCTTCCATTTTTCTTGTCCACCTCGGAGATGGAAGAATTATTATCTCCAACGTTTTCACGGTCTAGAACACACGCGGCTGCGTTTGCTTGGAGATTGCAGCGTTTCCGACTATTCTCGGCCTCGGATGGAGTGAAACCAACGAATTTAAACCGTCTAAATGTGGTTCTACGTCTCCTAGACGAGAAGGTGTTTGGCACGGTGCTGGTTCTTCGCCTTCGCTCATCACTCCGCCGCTTCCATAGACCTCGACCATCATTGATCATCTCGTAGTTGAACTTCGTTGGAGTTGATCTGCAGAAACGAAGAAGAAATCCATTTGGGAAGAGAAACTGAAGTGCTGTAATGCAAAGAGTTGGAAGTCAAAGTAAGGATTGGAAACGGAAATTGCGTGAAAGAAAAGTTCAAAGCAAGGCAGCGTCATTCCCCTTGTTAATCCGCTTTGAAGTCATGAGATTCAATACCACCCGCTCCAAGTCTCGACCAAACAATAAGACGGGTGCCAAAACTTGAGCTTGACAGAAAGGTAGCAGATTATCCTCAGCCACGCGGCACTCCCTTTTACTCTTTTAGCTCTCTCTAACATTTTTTCTCCCCTGGTCTGTATCAATAGAAGAAATAAATAGAAAGGAAATTCCCACGCAATGTCCCATTTTTTCCACGTGGTCCCCTTTCCTTTTTGTGTTTTTCCCCAACATTATTTGAAGTCAAGGCCCACTTCCCACTTTCCCTTTTTTTGAGAGAAAAAGAAGCAATCATGCGAGGTTAGTTGCACTGGACATGCGAGGTGGTGGGCGCGCACGTTCCCGGGAGTCCACGTTCGGTTGAGTTTAGTTGTACTAGCCAGATTTTTAGGGATTTAACAGAATGGTGGGGTTGAATATGGCACCTACAAAAATAAAAAATAAAAAATAAATAATAAATAATAATAAATAATAATAATAATAGATAATAATAGTAATAGTAATAATAAATAAATAATATTTTTTTAAACTCGGACAAAAACGGGTGTCTACAGCTGCCCCTCTTTGCACATTCTTGTGTTAACAAGGATAGGGCAAAGACGAAAAAGACAACTAGTTTTTTGTCCGGTTTTCCATTTTCTGATTTGATTTGGGGGACGACACTACTCATAGGTGATGAAAAGGTCTGGTCGTCTAGGGGTGATACGGTTATTGTGACAGAGATGACTCCATCATCGTGAAGTTGGGTCAAACTGTTGGGGTACGATACCCTTCGTTGTGAAGTTGGAATCGTATATGACCCATTCGTCGTGAAGTTGAGCCTTGGAATTGGATATCCTTCGTCGTGAAGTTGAAATCCAAGTATTGTTCCGAGTCCAATATCATCCACTGTGAAGTTGAAATTGGTTCTGAAACTGGAAAATTGTTTATTGACAACCAGCGGTCCCTTCGTTGTGAA
Source organism: Hibiscus syriacus (assembly GCF_006381635.1). Lineage (NCBI taxonomy): Eukaryota > Viridiplantae > Streptophyta > Magnoliopsida > Malvales > Malvaceae > Hibiscus > Hibiscus syriacus. The sequence continues at coordinate 152,085 of NW_024062689.1, forward strand.
GTAGAACTTGTGTTGTCTGGAGTCCAATATCCTTCGTTGTGAAGTTGAAATTGGCTCTGAAATTGAGAAGTTGTTTATTGACAACCAGCGGTCCCTTCGTCGTGAAGTTGAACTTACGTTGTCTGGAGTCAAATATCCTTCGTTGTGAAGTTGAAATTGGCTCTGAAATTGAGAAGTTGTTTATTGACAACCAGCGGTCCCTTCGTCGTGAAGTTGAACTTACGTTGTCTGGAGTTCAATATCCTTCGTTGTAAAGTTGAAATTGGCTTTGAAATTGAGAAGTTGTTTGTTGACAACCAGCGGTCCCTTCGTCATGAAGTTGAACTTGCGTTGTCTCGAGTCCAATATCCTTCGTTGTGAAGTTGAAATTGGCTCTGAAATTGAGAAGTTGTTTGTTGACAACCAGCGGTCCCTTCGTCGTGAAGTTTAACTTGCGTTGTCTCGAGTCCAATATCCTTCGTTGTGAAGTTGAAATTGGCTCTGAAATTGAGAAGTTGTTTGTTGACAACCAGCGGTCCCTTCGTTGTGAAGTTGAACTTACGTTGTCTGGAGTCCAATATCCTTCGCTGTGAAGTTGAAATTGGCTCCGAAATTGGGAAATTGTTTGTTGACAACCAGCGGTCCCTTCGTTGTGAAGTTGAACTTACGTTGTCTCGAGTCCAATATCCTTCGTTGTGAAGTTGAAATTGGCTCTGAAATTGAGAAGTTGTTTGTTGACAACCATCGGTCCCTTCGTCGTGAAGTTGAACTTGCGTTGTCTCGAGTCCAATATCCTTCGTTGTGAAGTTGAAATTGGCTCTGAAATTGAGAAGTTGTTTGTTGACAAACAACTTTTCTTGACTTAAGCTGTGCTGTAAATTTCCTTTAAATGAATGATGGCCCTTTTCGCCAAATTTTGAGTCGGATATCTTCCGTCGTGGAATTGAAATCTGGCTTGAAAGTTTTAACTGGAAACATGATGCTCATGGATGAGTTTGAGTCGAACTGGATTTGTTTTGAACTGAACCTATCTGAAATTGGTTCTGAGATATCAAGTCGGTTGAGGTGTAGCTCCTTATTGCCGAGTTAAGCAACCACCATCCTTCTTTGAAGGCGCTTGAGAATCGAGTATCCTTCATCCTGAAGTCAAAACTTGACTCTAAAAGCTGCAAAAACGTGTATGTTAAAATGATGAATGTGACGCACCTAAGTATGTCTAAGATGCATGCAACATGAATGAATTATGTGTTATCTCTTCGTGCTTTGTCTGCCAATCTGGTCCATGGAATCGATCGTGCCCCATTTGTTTCTCGAGCTTGGGCTTTACAGACATTTCATATCTGAGATTGTTCTGTTTGAAAATGTTTTTCTCATTTTTCTTGTTTCAGGAGAGAAAACGATAAAAATGCTGTAAAATATTATTCGCAATTATAAACGTGAGTTCGAAGAATATCAAAGGAATCAATAGCTCTTTTAACGTTTTCAGAGTTACAGCTCTTTGACCAGTGTCAAATGGATGGGTTGGCTTTAGCTTGGCCTCCTTTATAAGGTTTTGGAAAAAAATGTCATTTTTTTTAAAATATCGCAACATGCTTTGGCACTTCAATTGGGTGCGGACAAAATGACATAACTAGCATGATCACTTACTAGACCTTTTATTTCAGTCCTCTGAAATCTTCTATTTGTTCAAGCTTTGTAGGCTCCTCTAACAAAGGCAGTGCAAAAACATCGATCTAAAAATGAAATTCTTGAGTGCTCGTGTGTAGTTGACTATAACAGGTGTTCCTTAACTCCCTTAGTCCATTTTACCGAAAATTTCTTGCTTAGATAAATTTGATTTAATTTGTCGTTATCTGACTAGCTGAATCCATAAAGCCGGGGCGTTTAACCAATTGCTTTAGAGGGACAGCTTAATATTATAATCACAGTTATCAAGTTAACTGAAGGGTTCATCTCATCACAGAGTCTTCAGCCTGACAAGAGCAGTGGAGCAAACACCGAATTGCCAAGTGTCCGAGCAATGTCATGGTTTAAACGTAATCTACTCATAAGGCCAGGGCTTTCAAGTTTCCTCTATAACCAATTGCCTTAGCGGAATAGCTCAGTTTTTACGGATTTAATTTCCTAAGATTGTCAAGAAGAACCTGTTATAGCCTAGGTGTTTTTTGAAAGTAAAAAATTTCATCTTTAGAGTTCAATTTTCAAGCAACTGACCTAAACTAGATTCACTTACTCGACTATTCCATCTGTGAAGATCATTATCATCACTGAACGTCTTAAATAAAAAGTATAATAATGTCATATGCAAAAGGATGCCCCATGTTGTCCGCACCTTATGAAAGGAAAATGTTATATTGGTTAATTACAAGAGCAGGGTACGATGTTTGAGTGTATATTCTGGGTAAAGTCAAGGTCCTTGTTTTAAAACATGTTACTTGGTCAAAGATCTGTAACTTTGAACCATTCACATAGTTTCTTAATTCAAATGATATTCAAAGAATTGCAAGTTTGCAAATGTGATTTATTGCTCGCCATCATTAAAGCAACATAAATTTATTTAAAAGTCCTTGCAAAAACTTGAGAAAAGAATGAAAAAACAAATCCAAACAGAATGGCTCAAATGATGAGATGATATGCCTCACTTGGATGCCCCCAAGTTGTTGAAGTCGATCTGATTCTTGTTACGTATTTTCTGTATGATTCTCTTGATGGTGGAGTAATTCTCGATAGTGCACCCTGGGACTCCGCTATGATTTTCGCAATGAACGTTCTCATCATACCACCTGGGGTACGGGGCTTCATGGACACCACGTGTGCATCAAACAACTGTTGGTAAAGCTCCTTATATGTCATAGGATCGGAATGTTCTCATTTTTGATGAGACATGTGAATGTAATGAAAAAAAGGAATCATAATGCGAATGTAAAGAAAAAATAACAAAATGCACAATATGTCTGAATGTATGATGCATGAAATGTTCAAGGCATTGATCCGAAAAATGTGCCTATTATTCTGAATAATCCTTATTGGGGACAAAAATGTTACGTCTGAAGAGACAAAAAACTTTTTTTTGATGGTATAGATCCTGCACAGCCTCTGGAAAGTTGATTCGTCTTCCGCTTTTTCACCGGTTGAATATCTTGTCGAACCATTCCAGTTCCTTTGGCTAAACTTGTGCGGGTAACGAGTTGCTTACCCCAAAAAAGGTCTCGAATGACTGCATCTCCGGCCTTTGCTCTATGCCGAACTCGTTCCAAACGAAAGTGCCATTGGAGCCCTCAATCCGAAGTTTGTCGACCTGTTCTTGGAATTAATCAATAATGGTCTCCGGCTTAGCTAGGGTTTCACCATCTTGTTCTCGTAATTTTCGAAAGGACTCTCCGGGTCAGTAACCATTTCCTCGTCTTGCCCCTGCAACTTTTGCCTCTGAGTATTCTTTGATCACGGTTGGACTTCTGAGCTTTTTATCTCTTTGTATTATAACCCCTTTGCCCATTAATGCAGATTATTTACGTTTAACAAACACATTTTTGGTGGATCAACACCCCGTTTTAAATGATGCGAATGATAAAAACATAATAAAAGAAGACAAAAAATAAAAGAGTTAGTGAGGTAAATCAAAACAATAATAAAAATGAAAAAATCCTACCCCACATGCTTTAATTCCTGCCCGGACATGATCTCTATCCCGCATACTAATTTCAAACAAATCCTAACCGCATATTTGTCTAGTTCGCATGCTTTTGAGCAGAAAATAAAGTAGGAAATAAAATAGCCTAAGGTTTGGAATGAGGTTTTGGGGTGGGCTTTAATTCCCTGCACTCTCCCGGTTTAGGTTCTAAAAAGGTACTCGAGTTCCCCTTGTCGGTGCCCCCTTGGGCTTGCCAGACCCTTAGTCCTAAGCCCATTATAAGCTTATGTGGACTAAGTTAAACTCGAGAGGAAACATTCCCTTATGCCCGCACGGTGAATAAATTCACACGAAGACATAAGGTATATGAATCCCGAAGGCTACTTGCTAGGCATATGCGGTGAATAAATTCACACGAATGCGTCGCTTTCACCCCCACTTAAAAGGGTTTGGAGCTCGGGTATAGAGCTTGAGATAGAAACTTTTCAAAAATCTCTGAAATCATTAAAAAAATGTTAGTACAACTATTTATTTGAAAAATAATCAAAGGTAAATAACTGGAATCGAATAAATAAATTTAAATTTAAATTTACCATTTTCGCATAAAAAGACAACCGAAAATTAATTTCGGCCTGACTCACTTACCTGTCCCCAGCGGAGTCGCCAAGCTGTCGCGACCGTCTTTCGGTTGGGCCCCGGGAATTGGGCTTCGACTTAGAAAAATGGATTGGAGTCGCCACCGATTATTTATTTAAAAATAAATAGGTTAATCGGATACCTTATATTTTACCTGATCTGCATTTTACCAGAAATACGTTGGGTTCGGGAGTCGGTTACGGTCAAGGAAGGATTAGCACCCTTGAACCGCCCTTTCGGTACCAATTAATTTTTTCGGTTGTCTTGATTGCGAAAATTAAAATTTAAAATCTCGATTCAAATTACTTACCTTTAATCGGAAAAAATTCTCCTAAAAAGTCAAAAATGTTAGATGAGAAATAATAAATAAATATTAAATAAATCAAATAAAAAAAAGTGATAAAATAAACTAAATAAAGAAGAAGAAGAAACCCATAATAATTGAAGTGCTATGTAGAGAATTTACCCAAGTCCAATTCACGTGGGCTTATTCAAAAACAAAATGAATCATGCTATGATAACATGGGTCCCATGTATAATACATTTAAAGGGGTTTTAACCCCAATATTTGCCTTCAGTAATGACAATCTCCACAACTTTTTGGAGACCATACACGTGAGGTCCCTTTTGACCCCACCATATATGCATGTATTCCTGATCCCTGATGATGCACCAAACTGACTCGTCCAAAGAGTCTCTCATGTATGATGTATGAACAGAAATGTGCATAGCATACATGGCCATATTAAAGATAGATTGAATTGAATTCATAAACCATTTGAGGACTCCAACACACTGCTTGAGAGGGAAAGAAGCTCAGGATAATTACGTGTGTATCAACTTACCTTTTCGATACCACCACGAGATATTACCTTCACAAAAAGTTTGTACAAATCTAACTCATTCCCTCCTGTGATCGGTATCATAAACTTGGTTCCCATAGTAGCATGGAGCTTCTCCAACGTAGAAAAAAAAGTTTCGGACGAGCTGCTCGGGCGATGCATGTTATTGTAAAGGCTCCAGAGTTGTTCGATGGTTGGGAAAGTATAATTTGGCTTGTGGGTTATCGAACCAGAATGTCCATGAATGCTCAAGCGGGTGAGGTTGTTCAACGACATCTTCCTTCAACGACGTCGCAGACCGAAGCAACGCCAAATTTCGGATATAACTCTGAATCAATTGTGATTGCAGGCATTAAAAGCTGGAATTGTGTGACTTTTAACTACCATTCCTTTGGTTCTTGATCTTCCATTTTTCTTGTCCACCTCGGAGATGGAAGAATTATTATCTCCAACGTTTTCACGGTCTAGAACACACGCGGCTGCGTTTGCTTGGAGATTGCAGCGTTTCCGACTATTCTCGGCCTCGGATGGAGTGAAACCAACGAATTTAAACCGTCTAAATGTGGTTCTACGTCTCCTAGACGAGAAGGTGTTTGGCACGGTGCTGGTTCTTCTCCTTCGCTCATCACTCCGCCGCTTCCATAGACCTCGACCATCATTGATCATCTCGTAGTTAAACTTCGTTGGAGTTGATCTGCAGAAACGAAGAAGAAATCCATTTGGGAAGAGAAACTGAAGTGCTGTAATGCAAAGAGTTGGAAGTCAAAGTAAGGATTGGAAACGGAAATTGCGTGAAAGAAAAGTTCAAAGCAAGGCAGCGTCATTCCCCTTGTTAATCCGCTTTGAAGTCATGAGATTCAATACCACCCGCTCCAAAGTCTCGACCAAACAATAAGACGGGTGCCAAAACTTGAGCTTGACAGAAAGGTAGCAGATTATCCTCAGCCACGCGGCACTCCCTTTTACTCTTTTAGCTCTCTCTAACATTTTTTCTCCCCTGGTCTGTATCAAGAGAAGAAATAAATAGAAAGGAAATTCCCACGCAATGTCCCATTTTTTCCACGTGGTCCCCTTTCCTTTTTGTGTTTTTCCCCAACATTATTTGAAGTCAAGGCCCACTTCCCACTTTCCCTTTTTTTGAGAGAAAAAGAAGCAATCATGCGAGGTTAGTTGCACTGGACATGCGAGGTGGTGGGCGCGCACGTTCCCGGGAGTCCACGTTCGGTTGAGTTTAGTTGTACTAGCCAGATTTTTAGGGATTTAACAGAATGGTGGGGTTGAATATGGCACCTACAAAAATAAAAAATAAATAATAAATAATAAATAATAAATAATAATAATAATAATAGATAATAATAGTAATAGTAATAATAAATAAATAATATTTTTTAAACTCGGACAAAAACGGGTGTCTACAGCAAGAAAAAGCTCTTGTTGTTTGTTACTCCAAGTAAAATTGGGACCAAAAAAAGGGTGATCGTGCAAAGCAAGCTCTTGAGTGAATACTTGGAAATCTTTCATGTCAGGAGTGAGGTAATGACCTAAGAGATCGTGGTCAGAACTTTCTTGAGAGTGCAAAAAAATATTGTAGTCTCCTCCTAAGACCCAAGGAGATTGATCAACAATAGACTCAGCATCCTTTATCTTTTGCCAAAGCTGCCTACGGTGAACTCCATCATTACTACCGTATATGGCAGAAATGAATACCAGTTTACCTTGAAAGTTCCCTTTGGCAGTAATACACTGATCAGCAACTTGAATGATGGATAGGTCTATTCCCTTCCGCCAAAGCATCCATATTCTTCCATTGATGGCATAATCATAATTAGAACAAAAATTCCAATTAGAAAATTTAGAAAAAAAAATTGTTTCAGATTTATCCACTTTGATTCTGGTTTCCAGCAGACAAAGGACATCCACCTTGTTCAGCATGGCTCTATGAACCACTTTATTTTGTTTTAGAGGGCTATTGAGTCCTCTAACAATCCAGAAACTGATTATCATAAGTTTGGCGATCCAGAGGACTCCCCTTGGCTTTCTACAGACATACTTTTAACTTTGTCAATTTGATTTTTCTTTTTTGATTTTAGCTCCTTGACTAAACAAGCAACTCCTAATGATGCTGCTCTAGGCTTTCGAGGTTGATTCTCTAAATTAGGAAGTTCATCAACGGAGTTGAGCACTTCAAATTTGTTTTTTGATCCTGATAGAGAGCCCTGGCCAGTAACCTTAAAATGTTTACCTCTTCCCTTTTTAGACTGAGGAACTGAGCTGGTGGAAGGAATAGTAGCAAATTGAGGATTAATAAGGTCTGCAACAGCAGTATCCAGTTCCTGATGATGCTGTGACTCTGTAATAGCAGAGACAACATGGTCGAGCTTATCATTAACAAGAGTTTCAGACTGCTCCTGGAGAATAGAGATATCAGCATCCTTTGGAAGATCACTAGTGGTTATAGCAACTCCTCCTTTGGAATTATCTTGATTCGAGATAGCACCTCCCTTCTCCTCCTGCAAATTACCGACCTCAATACCTTCTGAGACATTACAGACTGGTTCTTGCAGAACTTCAATACCTCCTACTTGACTGTCACTTGGAGTAGTTTCCTTCATTTTCCAGACTTGAGCAGGACCAGAATTGACTTTTAGAGTGGTTCTTTGCTGACAAGACTTATCATTATGCCCAAATACTCGGCATTTCTTACAAGAAGGAGGATGCCAAGGAACCTCAACAATTATTGAAGTTTGATGTCCATCTCTGAGGACGACTTCTATGAATTTTGGAATGACATCATTAACACCTATTTCCACACATACTTTTGCAAACTCAAGCCTAGTTTTAGAAGCAGTGATGGAGTCCATCGACAGAGGATTACCGATTGCACTAGAGATGTAGCTAAGTCCTACTCTGGAGAAAAGCTCTAATGGAACATTGTATAGATGAACCCATATAGGAATCTTAGTTAAATCAAAACAAAGGCTTTGCGAATTCGGTTCCCAATTCCTAAGAATTAGGGTCTTATTATGAACATGCCAAGGACCATTGTCAACAACCCAATCTCTAGCAGATTCATTGTCAAAAGAGAAGATAAAGAGATTGGAACCTGCGGAACTGACCTGAACACGTGAACCCAGCAAGGCTTTACTCCAAAGATTATCGACGATTTTCTGAACTGAGGCAAAGCTTGGCGTGACTCCAATGAACTGACCCACGAGTGATAGTTTCCACTCAGAGATTCCAGCATCAAGTATCTCCGGAGGGGGAAGCACTATCGGGGATCCACCACGAACATTTGGGGGGAAATATTCAAGGTCGTGAGATTCTGAACTCTTGAATAGTTTCCTCCAATCCATCCAGAAAACAGTTCAACCGAGAGAGAAACAAGAAAACAGAGTAAGGAGAAGGCGAACGGAAGAGGGCCGACGGAGATCAGCAGGAATTTTACTTTCAGATTATTGATTCCACTGTTGATTTTTTCTAAGTTTGTGGGTTTTCTCAAATTGTGAAATATTCAGACTTGTATTTTACGGATTTTAAAGTGTCTACAAGTATAAAGGAAAATTTCTTTGTTTTAAAGTTTTTTTTTGGAAAATAAAAAATTATTAGGGATTGAACTTTTGAGCTATAAGATCCGTATATGAGCTTTAAAAGTTTTGTTTTGGCTATACAATGTTTTCTAGGTTCTGCCAATTTGCTAAAGACATTGTAGTTTACTTGTATTATTTTCAGAGCTTGTTTCTTCAGTGCATTTAGATATATAACTGATGTTAGTAATTTAAAATTTTAAAATTGTTATTATTTTAGTAAAAACTGTTATGTTTTTGCATTCACTTTTATATATATGCAAATTCATCTTTTGAAAAATCCTAATATTGATGAAGCTCAACAAGTCTTTGGATTGTCAGAGCTAAATGTTGTATATTTACAAGAAAAATTGAATGTTGACAGTGAAGAAATTGGTCATCTGATTTGTAGAGGTATTGACTTGTCCACTCCAAAATTTTTATTTGGACTCTTCAAATTTAAAATACATATTACTATTAGCGATACATGATTATGCTATTACAATGATTTTTTCAAGATAGTTTCATACATTATTTTTCTTTTGTTTTATACTTTACTAATTTTGCTAATAACAATGTTGGCGTGAAGCCAGTTATATTTTAATGGATTATGCTATTACAATGTTGGTTAAATTAGCATTTTTTGTTAGCAATGCCCAACCTTTTTTTGACTTTTTGCAGCAACTGAAAATATTTATTGAAAAGAAAAATTGAAGACGTCAAAGAAAGGTTATAGAAGGGATGAAACGCCTTGGATATGTACCAGTAAGAATGATAATGAAACACATGAGAGTTACAGGAAAAGTTTGATGATCTACAAAATTTAAAGTAGATAAATTAAGTTTTTTTTGATTTATTTTTGTAATGTCATTGTAAGTTGTAAATGTTTTACATTAATTTGTTACATTTCGTTTTGGTGAATTGAGAATTACTCAATGACTAAGAACACACAAAAATATATGTATAACTTCATCAATATAATTTATTCATATTTTTTTATAATTATAAAAAAATGAGTGATATTTAATTTTAATTTAATTTACTTTAATAAAAACATTGTAGTCATATGCAAAATTTGGTCAAAAAGACAATTTTATAATTATAAAATTAAATCAATAAAATTAAAAGATTATTAGATGAGTTTATTTAACGAAAATTAAATTTTGAAAATTATTTTCAAAAAAATTTATCAAACAAAGGAAAATGATCTACAGGGTTTAATCCAAACACCGAAAAATAGTTTATGTAATTCATTTTCTAAATCATTTTTCAGGAATCATTTTTCAAAAATTGTTTCTAGTGAAACAAACATACCCTAGTTACATTGTATGTTAGTTGTACCTGAAGAGCATAACAACATTAACTTTGAATATATTTGTCGTTCTTCTCTGAATTATTTTCTTTGTTAAAAAGCACTGGTATGAAAACGGTGCCAAAGAAAAGAAGTCCCTTTTGGGGATTTGAGTATTTTTTGACCTTTGCAAAACATAAAGTAAAAACCTTTCTTCTTTGCCTTTAATTCATGATTTTCGGGAATATCGTTTTAGGACCCTTGTAGTTTTCCAAACTGAAAAAGATACTTCATTGGGGCCTGATTAGATGAATTCTTGAAGCCCTAAATCTACAAGATAAAGGTACATAATGGCTGCTCCCTTGAGAGGGTCACAGCCTAGTAATGAGTTGATGGTAGTAGACTAGTAGTAGTACATTAACTTCGAATTTTTCGCACTGACTTCACCATGTGATTTTGTTTGGAAAAAACTCTTTTATCTTGCATCAGGTTGATTATACTCTTAGGTAATGTTTTTTTTTTTTTTTCTGTGCAAGCTCTTCAAATCACTTATTTCTGAGTCGCGCAGATTACAGGCAGATATTAGGCTTCGCAGAATGTTTATTTTTTATAATGCAAAAACTCTTTAAACGTCTGCGCGAGCTCTTATTGGTGTAGATTTGATTTTATGTCTTCAAAGGTCTTCAAACCTCTTCAAGAACAATTATAAAATATAGTTATTAATTAAAATAATTTTAAATAATTTAATAATTTTATTTATTTTAAAATAATTTATTATAAAATAATTTATTATAAAATATGGATTAATTTATTTAAAAATAATTTAGTAGTATGGATTGATTTATTTTAAAATATGAATTGATTTATTTTAAATAATTTATTAGTATAGATTGATTTATTTTAAAATATGGATTGATTTATTTTAAATAATTTATTAGTATATATTGATTTATTTTAAAATATGGATTGATTTATTATTGTAGTTGTATGGATTGATTTATTTTAAATAATTTATTAGTATGAATTGATTTATTTTAAATAATTTATTAGTATGGATTGGTTCATTTTAAATAATTTATTTGTATGGGTTGATTTATTTTAAAATATGGATTGATTTATTATTGTAGTTTTATGGATTGATTTATTTTAAATAATTTATTAGTATAGATTGATTTATTTTAAAATATAGATTGATTTATTATTGTAGTTGTATGGATTGATTTATTTTAAATAATTTATTAGTATGGATTGATTTATTTTAAAATTTGGATTGCTTTATTTTAAATAATTTATTAGTATGGATTGATTTATTTTAAAATTTGGATTGATTTATTTTAAATAATTTATTAGTATAGATTGATTTATTTTAAAATATAGATTGATTTATTATTGTAGTTGTATGGATTGATTTATTTTAAATAATTTATTAGTATGAATTGATTTATTTTAAAATTTGGATTGATTTATTTTAAATAATTTATTAGTATGGATTGATTTATTTTGAAATATGGATTGATTTATTATTGTAGTTGTATGGATTGATTTATTTTAAATAATTTATTAGTATGAATTGATTTATTTTAAAATATGGATTGATTTATTTTAAATAATTTATTATTGTAGTTGTATGGATTATTTAAATTTCAGTATTGCAAAACTAAAATTGTTTAAATCTTAGTATTGTAAAACTCTTTTAAGTTTAAAAAATCAGTTTATTTATATTTCAGTTCATTTTAGTAGTCTGCAGACGTTAAAAAACAAATAGTCTTCTTCTTGCAGACTGCAGACTTTTGGTCCACCTCTTCTGCTGCGGATGTCTGCAAATGTGATCCGCAAACTACATACCTTTTACCTCTGCAAAAACAAACACCACCTTACTTCCTCTCTTTTTAGGCTAATCGAGGGTAGTTTGGTGGGATAATATCTTGAAAAATTTTAAATTATTATATATTACAATTACCTTTTTATTATAATCTACTTTTGACTCTAAAATTTTAATCTTCTAAAAATTTCTGTTTCCTCCATATTTTCTCTTCGGGACAGCCTTTGCCCCTACCAAATTTGCTTTGTTACCATTCTTTCAATATATATATATATATATATATATATATATATATATATATATATATATATATTTATAATTATGATTTAAATTTTAAAAAAATCAAAGAATTTATGTTATCTTTTTTTTATATATATTGCCTTATATTTACTTAAGATTAATCAAAGGATTTATATTAGATTTGTAGAGTTTGAAGTATTTAAATATGAACTATAAACTTTGAAATCTAACAATTACCGATGACAACACTTGACAGTCATCAACCGTAATTGATGCAAGTGGTTAATGACAACCAGTGAAATCTGGTTAGATTTAAGAGTTAAATTGACATTTTAATTAAAATTTATGGGATAAATTAATTTTTATATAATATTTAAGGGTCGAGTTAGTTTTTTCCCCCTGAAGTTCATGGGTCACTATTCTTAGGGGTGTTTGGTTCAAAGATTGTGAGATTCCTATAGGATGAGAATCCCACATTCCCATGTTTGGTTGACCGGGAATTTCATTACCAGTAATGTTTTATTACCAATAGTAGATTTTTGGGGTATATTACCGTGAATGTGATTACCTCCATTCCCTTAGGTATTGTAACATTACCGGCGTTTTGATATAAAATGCCCTTAAATTTTTATTTTTTTTAAAAATATCCTTCTTCTGTCATTGAATAATAAAAATTCTACGAAGGTTAAATTATAAATTTATCCTTAAATTATTTTAGATTTACAAAAAAAGTCTATAATTAAAATTTTATATGAAGTTCAGGGGTTAAATTTTTTTTACCCTTTCATTAAACCTTTTTATATTTTTAATTTTGTAAAAAAATATATAAATATTATGAATTTAATTTTTTAAAGAAAATATATAAATATTTTACAATTTGTAATATTATACAAATATATAATAAGGACAATTTAGTCAAATATACATTTTAATAATCTTTTATTCCTTTAACCAAACACGGTAATCTTACATTCATGCTAAACCAACCAAACACAAAATACTACATTCCCAGTAATCCTATTCTCTGGTAATCTTTTATTCCCACTGATAATCTTACATTCTGTGAACCAAACGCACCCTTATAGTATACGTATCCATATTTAAACAGTTTTCGTAAGATTAAAATATTTAACGACAATATGTCAAATATTTGTTTATATATAAATACTAACGTGATTTGATTAATTTAGTATTAAGTTGTGTACAACTTACATTTGAAAATAACATGTCATCAAGCCACTAAGGATTGGCCCATTGTGGATTACAGATGTAAATATAAATGGTTGTTCCTTGTTCCTATATGTAATGTCGTATGGGGGAGGTAAGATAGTAGGCTGCCACCAATACCATGTTGAGAGCAGCTTTTGTAGTAGACATCCGAATTATGAAATGCCTTCCGTGGGACTCGATCCCACGACCTCAAGTTAAGAAACTTGTGTTCTACCAACTGAACTGGATAGTTATTAAATTGATAACTGTGGTACAGTCCGATAATCAAATTCTGTATCTCATATTGTAGCCTATACCCATTGCTTGTTCATAAATTGACCTATGATTAGACCATACATAGTGATATAGTGGGTGCCATGTGAAAGCTTGGCTTTTTCCCTCTCAGCTACTGAAAATTCATCCTTGTTATCGGCACTACCATTTTCAAGTTTCGTCACAGTACTACTAATTTAGCCTAATCAGGATCCAATATGAATTGCTTTTGTGCAATACGTAGGTGATTTAACTGTCAACCCATCTGTACAAAAAAAGATCTTGCTTGATTTATGTTTTCGTCAGTGTTCGAGTGTTGTATGTTGCACGAGCTTGATTTAGTAATCGACTTCCTGAAAACCCAATGGAGAAACAAATTTTCGGTTTTGATTCCTACAGGTTACACTGTAATCTTCTTTCAGACACAAACAACGTTGGACAAACTGGAGTTAAAGTGGTTCCCAGAATCTGCAGTACTGGTAAGTTGTTCCTTTTTGTTGATATCGTCAAAACCTTAAAAATGCACCTCGATTTCTTCACTTAACCATCGTCTTCTTTGAAGTTTATGCAATTCAACAAAAGTGACCCTTGTGCTAGGCTATGTTATGTGACGTTACTGAATACTGGTAGCGTTAAGCTAAAGTGTTAAACCCCCACAATCTTAGGACCATAAATCAACTTTGATCGAATACACTTTTATTTATTTTCTTCTATTTACTTTTAAGTTTGTGTTAATTTAAAATTACTTGTCTTCGAACATGTTTATAAATACAAAACTAATATGTTCATTAACGTTAAATAAAGTTTATTAAAAATATTTATAAACAATAAAATGAATATATTTACTTTTTTTTATATAAACTAATTAAACATGTATATTTCGGAGTAATAGTTATATATAACTAATTAAAATAAACATAATTTTTTTTAATAAAGTGAGCACATAAATAAATTATTATTTCTTTAATATAATAAATAAATGAATGGTTCATCCTCACTAAAATTTGTTATTACATATTGGGTTACCCTTTGTTCCCACTGACTAAATCCATTCAAGCCCAAAGTCCTCTTCACCTTCAATATGTTACCCATTGTTCCTACTGACCGAATCCATTCAAGCTCAAATTTGTTCTTCTTTTTTCAAGCCCCGGCCTAATTGAAGGTGGGGTTTGTGGGTTGGAAAGAAGATATATTCCCAACCCCTTATTTAGCTTGCACAGTTAATCTGTTTATCAGGTAATATTTTATTTAAAATATTTTCAGTCATTAATTAATTAATACACATCTTACAAATGAAATTATTTGAACCCTAGATCTTTAAAAGAACAATTTAGATTCAACATTTAAAATGAATATATTTAATATCCAAGTTTAAAATGTTGGGTAGTGACCATTTTCATCGAGTGTTGAATAATGGTGATTACAGAACTGTCATCATTTGTAGAAAACTATACAAGCAATGACGTCAATTAGGTTCCTAAAACGGCTTACCACACAACGAAAATTGAAAAGAAAAATAGAATTTGGGATTTATATACAACAGAAGTTAATTATTTTTTGTTTATTTTACGGACACCTACCTTAAACAGCATCAACGGGACGACATTTTCAAGCTCTAGACATAAAAGTAGCAATAACCCCAGCAATGAGAGCGGTTGGATCACCAAGCACAGCTGAGATAACAAATTGCAAAGCCAAAGCAGCCATTTCACAACACTTCTTAACCTTACCTTTACTCCTTTTATGACTGGTTTCAAGTGTGTTCTTCAAGCTCGGAATTCGATTCAGCGATTTACCACCATCTCCGAAGTACAATTCATGCCAATTCTCCACCAACATTTCCCTAACACATGCCACATGCAAGTTGTATTTTTTGCAATCCGATCGGTAACTCCAGCTCCTCCCTTTTCGACCACATCGATGACACGGTGAACTCACCTTCCTATACAGATACAGTTTCACTTCTCCATCATCTAACACCATTGGTAGCTTTGCACAGCATGGATGTAGATCGAATCCACACGATTCGCAATGGTAAACAAAGCCGGTAACATACTTTTCACAGGCGTTGCAGTAGCGAGGAGTGTCACCAGGGGGCCTCGAGAGGAACTGAAATGAACATTTTGTGTAGAAAGGGTGAGAAATCGAAATAGACGGCATAGAGCAGTGCATGTGGAGATCAAAATCGCAGAAGGAGCATCGATAACGTGAGCCTATGCCAACTTCTTTGCACCCATCACACTTGAATGGAACTTCAGTGTACTCAAATTTTAGAATGTGTTGGGGGTGGCTGAAATGGGAAATCTCATTGTATTTCATGGTGTTTGTCGGTTTTTCTTTTCAATCGTCTCTAAAGAAACCATATGAACTGGTGTTTTCATAAAGCTTAAAAGCTCAGATTCTTGTTTCTTCTAAAAAGGATTAAGTAAATTTGGCTTGAAACCGAAGCTAAGTATGGAATTAAATGACTAAAGATGGCAAGTGAAAGAAGGGAAAGAGGAGACACAAGGCATTTTCGGTCATGCCCCACGGAAGAATACGAATTTTTCACTTTATGTAACCCACTTAAGTAAATATCATTGAAATGGTTATGCAAATTATTCGAGTTGCCAAAAGACGAAGTTAACAACTATTAATCAAGTGAAGGGATTGAGTGGAAGATTAATATGGAGGGTTCATATACTTGCTAAAAATCGTAGGATCCAAATCCAGTGAAGGAATCAATAATTTCTTCATCTTAATCGGATTTCTTTTAAGACATAATCAACATTATCACCTAGGCAGTATTCTGGGATTTTTAATCTCTCTAACATAAGGTAAAGCATCTAACAGCATCGCCTGAAAGTAACCTAGTAATGTTTCAATCTTGATTACGCCTCCACGCAGATCAACTTTGAAATAATCCCCCTGTTTCTCTACTCGACTATAGTCTTTTGATTTACTATTGTCAATTTTATCGTCAACTATATTTATTTATTATTTGAAAGTTGAATTTATTCACCTGTCAATCTATCAATAATCATCAATCCTAAAACTTTCATCGCTCACCCTACTATTTGATGTTAGACATATAAATACCCACACAAACAAGATTGACTAGGAAAACGTGAAATTTAGCACCTTTAAACTTTTATCATCCATTCTCAATACAACCCACTGGAAAATTAAGAATACATTAACAACAAACATTCATTCCGATATACACAACATTTTAATATAATTTATTTTCTATATTTTTATAATTTAGAGTGATTATATGATAATATTTGTTTAAAATCTTCTTTAGTCATTTACAATATATACTTTATAATCGGGACTGATCGAATCTGAATCATCTAAAAAGAATAATATTTTTTTTAACCTCAAATCAAGAATACGTGAAGAACGAACATTCATTTCGATATACACAACATTCTAGCATTTCGTCATCTTCAGTGAATAGCAAGATGATTTCCTAGGCCTTCATTTATTTGCGAGCAAAATTTCATCCAAGGCCGAGCAAAAAGATTCGTTCTCATTTATCAAAATTTCCATACTGAACTCTATATATAGTCATTATTTGTAAGGTAATTTTTTTTATTAAGTTACATAAAATCAGATAATATAAATATATTTTATCATTCAACCAATTAATAAATATAATATGTGAGCAGTGCCGTGGCTGGGAGGTGCGAACTGTGCGACGGCGCAGGCCCCAAAAAAGGGGGCCAAAAAGTATATCTATAGTGGCGTTTTTCAATAAACGCCACTATAGATGGACATATTGTGACGTTTTTTTTTCAAAAATAAAACGTCACTATTGTTGCGGTTTTATTGAAAAACTCACTATAGATAGATCTATTGCGGCGTTTGTCAAAAACGCTACTATTATTACCCCAAAATCTAATATATCTAAAAAATAGGAGCCCTTTATAAGAATTTATACAGGTTCCCCGAAAACCTAGCCACGGCCCTGTATGTGAGGTATTTAATAACCAATAAAACATCCCTCCCGACTCCACAAATATGAGTGTTGGCAGCATTAAAGTCCCTATTATCGCCTCTGAGAATCGGCCCCAAAGCCCATCTGCTCAACATGCAATTCCCTTATTAGCATCTATCATTAATGGCCAAAATAGCTCTATTTTACTATCGATGACTAGGGAGGATTATATTATTTGGTTTCACTCAAAAGAACATAACCCCCTAGATTAAACACGATCGAACCATTTTCTGACAAAAGAATCAGAATCAGAATCAGAAGCAGAAGCAGAAGCAGAACAAGCAAAAGCAAAAGCAATGCTTGTGGAAATTATACCAACAACATCATCAGTGTTTGAAAAAAGTTACCTTTTAACTATTTATATATGATCATTTGTAGTATATGGTAATTACACTGTTGATCGATTCAACTAATAATTCCGAAGAAAAATCCATGGAATCCTGTAACATCAATCTAACAAAGACAAATGAAGAGCAGAAACACATTTTAAGCATTTGAAGAAATTCTTTGGCCAGAAAACACTCGAGATCTTTTTCGAATCTGCCTTGTGGGGGCGCGAATTTAGTAGCTATAAAGTAAAAAATGGACAACAATGGGAGGAAACATAAAGAAAGACGACAAAGCAGTACTTGTTTACATATTTAAGAAATTAATATTCACTCTCAGAGAAAGCACATGCTGAATCAGCAACAATCAATCATTGAGCTCTCCCGCTTTGTTGTGATTCCCGACATGCGTCAATTCTTGACGATTAAACAGCTAAGCCCAAATTCCCTGCTTCCATCCGTAGCCCTTGTCGAACAAAAATGTGCCATGTTTTTCTTGAAATGCGTGGTTTCATGGAAATTTACTCATCAACAGGAATTAATTAACGAATAGAAACTGTTTTTGAAAGTGAGAGATTAAATGAATTTATTCATATATAATTATTATTTTAATTTATAGCTTTTGTATTTCTCCCTAAGAATTGCATTGGGTAGGATGTAATATAATAATCGAAGAAGAAAGTGATGAGAAATTTACCATGTATTTCGGGGACACATATAGGAGCTAATGTTGGTTGCTCAAATTTCTACTATATTCTATATGAGCAGTACATATAGGAGCTATTGTTGGTTGCTCTGGTGGTCCTGGGCCCACTTCTTCCAAAATCTCTCTCCCACAACACGTGCTATTAATTCGGCCACTTTGGTTTCAATGACTTGATCATTCACAATAGTTTTTATTTATTATGAATACTATTCATGTTGATATCCTTTCATATTTCGTATTCTTAATCTTTAATGTAATTGTTCATACCTCCTATATTGTTAGAGTTCTAATCCTATAAATAACAGTTTTGTAAAGCTCGTAACACAGATAATAAAAAAAAATTCATCTCGAGTTGTATTTGTCTTTTATTACCTCTATAAATGGGAGTTTTTGTTCGAATTAAACACCCTTAATATAAAATGACACAATCGATTTTATTATTATGTTAAGGTCAAGTAAGGAGTATTACAAATTTGTTATGTTATTAACAATATGCTCAAATATAATTTGCAATAAATGATAAAAAAACTGTGCTTAATACCCATGTAACTACTCATACTATACTTATGTATAAGAAATATTTTTATCGTTTAACAATATATAAGATTAATGTGAGTACTACTTTAAAAGTGCAAAAGTTACCAAAGCCTCTAAAAGAGCAAATAAATTATCAAGGGCGGACCTTATAGTTGCCCTGGGTATCCCAGGCAACCCCACAAAATTATCTACTTAGTGTTAATTTTTTCTAATTTTTTTTAATTAATACAAGTGTCACCCTTAATATTGTGTGTAATTGCTGCTCTTTATTGTAGGAAAAAAATAATATTCTATTTAAAATTAAAAAAAAAAGATCAAGCCCAAAAAACAACCTTAAGCCTATAAATCAAGCACATATTTTCAGTTTTGTGATCATTTGGATACGCCTAAATTTTTGTGCAACTCTTAATTTTTGTCCTGGGTCCGCCTCTGTATATTATTATCGATGGAAATTAAATTAAAATAAAGATGCATTGTAATCTCTAAAATTTTAAAGAATTTTGTTAATTCAAAGAATATTCACTTAAATGAATGTCATATCAAATTATAACTGAAAGTGATGATAAATATCCCCAAATTACAAATATAACTTAGGTATTAAACATATATTGAAAAAATGGTGCATTCTCCTCTGAATTATAATTAAAGCGTATGATATTGCAAATTAGAAGTTTATTGATAGTTATATAATTTGGAATGACTAGTTACATCATCCAGTTAAATTATAAAGTTAAAATTTATTGACAATCTATATAGATACTCATTGAAGAATATAATGAATCTTCAAACTAACTTTTTTATGTGATACTTATTCTCAAAACAAATGAACCATTCGACCATCACTAGATAAAATGAAGAATCTTATGTGGATCATTTAAATGTTTTATGACTTTAATCGATGTATCGACTAGATGATCACATATATCATTATTATCAACTTGTAATATAGTGTTTATGAGATTACTTTCTAAATTGATCAAATTATAAACATATTTTTCAGATTTTATATTAAAAATAATTATGCTAATTTGAAAGACCAATAAGATTCGAGATTTCACCATGAAGATTAAAAAATCTCAGTCCATCGACGAATTTAAATACATTTTCGCATTTATTTTGCTGTTATTGATGGTTTGGCATCAACATATCCTAAATTTAAGTTTCATATTGAATCGAAGACTTCATTGGCGAACTATTTAAAGAGTTTGGTTTATTCTTTGATCTTGCACGGGTGAAATTTGTTAGTTATGACGAGTTTAAAATATTATTTGTACTTGTGTTTGATATTAGCATTGAATACTAAGTATGACTTCACAGATGTAGAGTTGATTAAACTCGATCTACAATAATTTAATCAATTCTACTGATGTACAATAATTGTATTTGTTTATCGATAAAAACAGCACCCACACAAAATCGAGTAAAATATTAGACTAATTTACCCACATGCATAAATTCTTCAGACTTCCATGGGATGTTCTCAGCATAAAACATTAGCAGAAAAAGAGAATTTTTTTTAAAGTGCCATGATAGGGAAATTATCGTTAAACTGCATTATTGACAACACTAAATATAATAAAAGGTTTTATTTTAATTTAATAGCTTTATTTATGTTGGAATAGCTTTGTTTATTCCGTTGTATACTTTAGAAGATATTTCAAATTTAATTTAATCCAATATTTATTATAGTTGAATTTTGTTTTGTCTTTAACCACGGGCGCCTCTCTATATGTTTAATAAGTTAGATATAAATTAATGTATCGAGTAAGATAAAATTATAAATATGAAAACTTTTTTATCAAATATTTAACATTAAATTATCGTAGTTTTAAAAATTAAATATATAAATTCTTTCAAATAAATTAAATATTAAATTTGAATTAAATTATAACAACTCATATAAATTGATACAAATAATTAATATTTTTGTTTCAACAAAATATGAAGGATCACTACTCATCTTCAGCCAAGTTCATGGGTAGGTGAATGAAGTAGCCGTTCTTTCAAAAAAAAAGGAAAAAAGAATGAAGTAGCCGAGCAAGTGAAGTTATTGCAATTTTTGAAGGATTTACATCAGCAAGTGAAGTTTCTAATCACTCTGCATTGTGATAATTTATCAACCATACATTTCGTTGAGAATCCAGTTTTTCATGCAAGAACTAAACATGTGGAGGTACACTATCGTTTTGATAAAGAAAAGGTCTTGTAAGAAGAAATGAAACATATGAAGACAAAAAATTAAGTAGCAGACCTATTCACTAAAGGCTTGGGTGACAATAAACTCGAAAATTTCAGTAGTCAACTCGACATGAAAGTTGGTGTTGAGCGGGAGTGTTGAAATATAACACTAACATATTTGCATTGATTTATTTATATTATAGGCTTTAAGCTTTAATTGTTGTGAAGGTTAAGTAATTTCTTGCCTATATATGAAAGCTTTATGCTAGCTTTATAAAATACACCAAAATAAATCAAGTGTTCTTCCATTTGATTACTTATTTATTCATCTTTTTTTTTTGAGCATTTGTTAGCAATGTGGGTGTTTAACATTAAGATTGTAACATTTTTCATTACAATTTTGAATATTTTTATTTTTAATATAATTAAGAGATTCTATGGAAAATCAATTAATTATATAAATTATATTTATTTTTTGACACATCTTCCGTCATAATAAGCATTTTTATCGGATAAAAGGAAGACATCGAAACCATCAATGGAATGACATACCTTTTTAGAATATTATTTAAAAAAGAAAAGGCATAATGAAAAGTTCACATTTTCAAATTCAAATACAAAAAAATTAAGAAATTTTGGGGAAACTTAAATCTTAAATATTATAAAAATTAACATTAAAGCAAATCAATTTGTGTTTACATAATTATATAGGATAACTTTCTGTAGACAAATATTAAGTTATCATGTTAAAAACACTAAAAAAAGTACTTTTAGACTCTATTCTGAGTTACAAACTATTGAACATAGAAGATGTTGGGAGTGTTGCGTGTGTCAAGAAGGGTGCAGCAGAGGATAATTAGCACTCAGGTTGGTTAGCAAGCTGTTAGTTAGTTGTAACAACAACTAGAACGTTAGGCAGTTAGTTGGCTTTAGCGTGAGTGTGATGTATATAAAGCAAGAACTACACCTTGTAAATTCAGATTGTCAATTTCATTCAAGTATTCTTTACTAGCAGTTTACATTCTTGAGTAGTATTTCAACATGGTATCTTTCGCCATAGATCTTGGCTTCTAAGCTCCGACTGCGGTAATGGCGCTTGACAGTCCGAATGTCTCCTCAACGTCTGGAGGAGGTTCGTTGGTACGTTCACTTGTGTTCACCAACAAGAAAGTGAACGTTGTCTTGGATGAGATGAACTTCTTGCTGTGGAAACAGCAAGTGCTGCTCACAGTTCGAAGCCATCGCTTGGAAAGGATGTTGACTGGTTTGATGGCATCGCCACCAGAGACTGTGGTTGATCAGAATGGTGAGCTCGTTCCCAATGAAGCGTTTGAAGACTTCATGGCCCAAGACAGTGCCCTCGCGTCTTGGTTATTGTCCACCATCAATCCCCAGCTGCTGACTCAATTCGTTGGTGCTGAGACAGCAGCTGCCGTATGGAGTAAGGTCACACAATTCTTTGCTAATCGCTCCACCACAGCAGTAATGAATCTGCTATACAAGCTTCAATCTCTCAAGAAAGGAGATGACAGCATGCGTGTATATCTCACACGTGTTAAAGAAGTGTGCGATGCGCTGGAATCCTGTGGAAGCCCCGTTGCACCAGTTGAGCAGATTGTAAGTGTGCTTAAGGGTCTACCTCGTGAATACCAGTCTTTTATGGCGGTTATAACCACCATGCGTGAGAAACCCACTCTCGATGTTGTAAGTAACATGTTAATTGATGCTGAAACTCAATTGACTGGTTTTGAGTTTTCAGCGGACAACCTTCCATGAGTGCCCATGTGGCACAGGCTGCTAATCGGTTTGTTCCTGATTCAAGAACCAATCAAGAGCTTAATCGTAAACCTTACTCTGGTGGTCGTGGTCGAGGCCGTTCCCGAGTACAGTGTCAACTATGCGGTAAGATTGGGCACTTAGTTCAACAGTGCTGGTACCGGTTTGATCGCGATTTCCTTGGTGATGGCAATGACACAACGATACAAAGCCAATTCTAGCAGTGCTAATTTTGCTGACAGCACGCAGTATGACTCCTTCAGTGAAGGAAGAGCCACTGAGCCCCCTCAAGCCAATGCAGCCTTTCCTCTCGCGAGCATTAGGTAGTCGATTCAGGTGCCACGCACCATGTGACGCCAGATATTGCCAAACTAGCTCAACCATCTGATTATAGGGGACCATGTAATCTCTTGTTGGCAATAGTGCTTCTCTTCATGTAGAAACCGTTGGTAACACTTTGCTCTTCTCTCGGTCACAAGCATTAAAGTTAACCAATATTTACATGTGCCTGAGATTACTAAAAACCTCCTTTCGGTGTCCAAGCTTGCTAGGGACAACCGAGTCTTTCTTGAATTTCATGCCAACGATTGCTGTGTTCGGGATGAAGTCACTGGGAGTGTTCTACTTCGAGG
Source organism: Hibiscus syriacus (assembly GCF_006381635.1). Taxonomy (NCBI): domain Eukaryota; kingdom Viridiplantae; phylum Streptophyta; class Magnoliopsida; order Malvales; family Malvaceae; genus Hibiscus; species Hibiscus syriacus. The sequence goes on from NW_024062689.1 coordinate 175,708, forward strand.
AAAACAGAATGGGGGCCTTTACTCGTTCGAGCTAGCTGATGGCAGGCATCCGGTTAATAATCAAGCTAGTGCTAGTTTAGTTACTAACTCAGAGGCGTTCGATTTGTGGCACAAACGCTTGGGACACCATTCTCTTCAAACTCTAAAAGATGTTTGTCATAAGCTACATGTAAAGATTTCAACTAATACCAATAAAGTTTGCTCGGCTTGTTGTATTGGGAAAATTCATAAACTACCATTTGAACACTCACAGACTGTATATTCTGAACCCTTTCAACTTGTATTTTCCGATTTATGGGGTCCTGCACCTACTCCTTCAAACGGATTTCGATATTACGTTGCCTTTGTAGACGCGTGCACTCGTCATTCTTGGCTTTACTTGCTAAAAGATAAGTCTCAACTTCTGAATGCCTTCCAATTGTTTAGGAGTATTGTAGCTACACAGTTTAATCTCACTATTAAAGCCATTCAAAGCGATTGGGGTGGTGAGTACAGATCACTCAATACTCTTCTGGCCAAAGAAGGGATTGTGCATCGAGTAACATGCCCACATACCTCTGAGCAAAATGGGGTTGTGGAGCGGAAACATCGACATTTGATCGAACTTGCCCTTGTTCTCCTTGCTCAGGCTGCCTTACCTTTGAAGTTCTGGTCCTATGCTGTGACAACGGCAGTCTATCTCATTAATAGACTTCCCACTCGTGTGTTGCAAGGTGTCTCACCATTTGAAAGATTGTTTAACAGGCAACCTGACTATAATTTTATGAAGGTGTTTGGATGCAGGTGCTTTCCACATCTTCGAATTTTTCAGAAGCACAAGTTCATGTTTCATTCCCAGCAGTGTACCTTCCTTGGGTACAGTCCTTAACATAAAGGCTACCCATGCTTGGCAGCGGATGGGCGAGTTTACATATCTCGTCATGTTAAGTTTGATGAACTAACATTTCCTTTTGCAGAGCTGCAGTCCCCTCGTGTCTTAGCCAAGAAGAAGAATTTGCCTGCTTTAGACATAATTCTGCAACCACGACGGTTACATGTTCCTATGACTTCTTCACATACAAATACCTCTCCTGGGCTTATATTGACCCCCACTGCCTCTCGCAGTCCCATCGTGCCTATTGGGTCAAGCCTACAATCGGCAGAAAACCAACACGCCTCTCCCTCGCAAGCATCAGTGTCTCCTTCTACAGCCTTGAATGAAGAAGCATGTCATGAGTTTCATGCATCTGAACAACCTGTAGATGAGCCGGTTGTGGTACCCGAACAGTTCGTAGCTGAGCCGACTGTGGTGTCACAGCTGAATGTGAAAGTCAATACGCATCCGATGTGCATACGCAGCAAGGCTGGTGTTTTCAAACCCAAAGTTTTCCTCAGCAATCTTGATGAGGCTATCCCAGAAACTGTTTATGAAGCTTTTCAGTCTGAGAAATGGTCCGCAGCTGTTCATGATGAGTTTGAAGTTCTACAACAAAATGGCACCTGGACTCTCGTCCAACTCCCAGAGGAATGACGGTTTGTAGGATGTAAGTGGCTCTTCAAAATCAAGAAGAATGCTGATGGTACTGTGCAAAGGCACAAAGCACGCCTTGTTGCGAAGGGGTACTCACAGGTACCAGGACAAGATTTCCAAGAGACGTTCAGTCCTGTGGTTCGATTCTCCACGATCAATATCATCCTTTCACTGGCTGTGTCGAAGAATTGGCCGCTTCGACAAATCGATGTTAACAATGCGTTTCTCAACGGCGGGTTGACTGAAGATGTGTTTATGAAGCAGCCACCTGGATTTGAGGTACACAATCCTGATGGCACACCTCTTGTCTGTAAGCTACAGAAGGCCCTTTATGGTTTACGACAAGCACCGCGTAACTGGAACAACAAGCTTCGAGATAGTCTGATTGCTCTGGGGTTTCGAGGGTCCAAAGCTGAGCTCCTTGTTTATTACTGATCAGGCTGGCACTCGCACGTTTATCCTTGTATATGTCGATGATATCATACTGACTGGAGAATCGCTAAACCATATTGAGCATGTGGTTCGCGAACTCAACAAGCAATTTTCGCTCAAGGACCTTGGTGATCTGTCCTACTTTCTGGGTATTGAAGTCAAGCGTGATGCTAACTCCATTGTTTTAAGTCAAAGAAGTTTCTGCTTGATCTGCTGGCCAAAGCCAAGATGACACATACTAATCCGACTGCCTCGCCTATGGTTGTAGCTAATAAACTCTCTAAGGATGAAGGTAATTTGTTAGTTGATGCCTATGAGTTTCGCAGCCTTGTTGGATCTTTGCTGTACATATGTCATACTCGACCTGATGTGGCTCTTAGTGTGAGCAAGGTTGCTCAGTACATGCAAGCCCCTCGCAAATCCCACCTTATGGCAGTTAAAAGGATTCTTCGATACTTGGCAGGCACAGTAGACTATGGATTGTTGTTCTCGACTGCTGGCTCTAATTTGTCTATTACTGCATTTGCGGATACAGACTGGGGAGGTGATGTCGATGATAGACGGTCAATGTCTGGTCATTGTGTATTCCTTGGCAAATGTTTGGTGTCCTGGCTATCAAGGAAGCAAAAGACTGTTTCACGGTCAACCATGGAAGCCGAGTATAAAAGCCTTGCTGATGTTGCTGCAGAAGTCACCTGGGTGAATACTGTTCTCGCTGACTTAGGTGAAGACTCGAACACAACACCAACAATCTGGTGTGATAACTCAGGAGCTGTTGCAATGAGTGCTAATCCGATTTACCATGCTCAATCCAAGCATGTTGACCTCGATGTTCATTTTGTTCGAGAAAAGGTGGCAGCCAAGCATCTACGAGTCCAATATGTCCCAGCCTCGCATCAGATTGCTGATGGCTTTACCAAACCATTAGCTAAAGGTGCCTTTGAACTTTTTCGTGATCAGATTATGGTGTGTTTAACAGAAAAAAAAACAAGGGAAAAGAGGGGGAATATTGAACATAGAAGATGTTGGGAGTGTTGCGTGTGTCAAGAAGGGTGCAGCAGAGGATAATTAGCACTCAGGTTGGTTAGCAAGCTGTTATAGTTAGTTGTAACAACAGCTAGAACGTTAGGCAGTTAGTTGGCTTTAGCGTGAGTGTGATGTATATAAGCAAGAACTACACCTTGTAAATTCAGATTGTCAATTTCATTCAAGTATTCTTACTAGCAGTTTACATTCTTGAGTAGTATTTCAACACAAACTATGATCGAGAGATTTCTCGAATTTACCCTCAAAATCCAAATCACATTTATGGGCTTATGGCCAACAAAATATGATGGTGAAAGATGCATTGTTTTTTCCACTCAAAATTTGTATTGGCTCAATTCTAACATTTATGAGACAGCTATATCGTTGATGGCCATGGGTGATGCTTTTAAATGTTTCTCAATTATGAACCGGAATCTTAAAAAAATTATTCGCATGGTTATTAAATTTATGATTGTATGAGATGGATCAATGTGAGCAATAATATCTTGGGCCCTATTTAAAACATTAATCATGAATTCTGGAATTTCATTTTATATTAGAGGACATACTATTGTTTATTGCTGATGAAAATATCTGGATTATAATAATTGTAAGTGGTTTATTCTTTTAATTTTAGTGGAAGATCATAATAAATGATGAGATATAACAACTCGTATCGTACACTGAAATTAAACCTTAGTTGTTAAATAAAATCAACATGTTAGAACTTTTTTAATGATAATTTTGAATGATTTGATAGACCGGTGGGTAAAGAACATAGTGATGGCAATATTGAATAATGTTCATTCAAAATTAACTGGAAAAGGAACAAAAAACGCAGACACATAAATAACCAGCATTTCTGCAAATGTTCACTAACTTTCTAAAATGTTGTGTAGGGTTTGACATTATTGGGCTTGGAGAAACTACAGTTCAAACCAGCGCAACACCATTAATGTCCCTTATCACACCAGCGCAAGCACCATTAATGTCCCTTATCACATAATATAAAGACAAAAAAGAAGGTATTATCAATATCAGGAGATGGACCAACTGATCATAAATAAAAACGAACGCATAAGCATTTATAAAAATATTCAGATTCTTTAAATTTTACTATTACATTCCTTCTTTAAGAACATAGTGTTTTTATTTTTTTTTTAATCGATTGAAATAAAGGATAGGTTCAAGAAGGAAAGGGCGGCACTAAAGTAGGACTCGTGTAAAAATGATAAAACTTAATATTTTAAAATTAATAAAAGCATACTTTTAACTTATAATTATTTCTTTAAAAGAATTATTTGTTGTGAAAAAAAAGAATTATATATTTTTTTTACTTTCGTTGAATTACATAAAACTTGAACTCTATTCTAAATTACAACAACGTTTCATTTTGGGACTTTGTCAGCGACAAATTGGACGAGCTTCGAAGCAGCACCCTCATTAACTTCATCGCTTTCGGTCCTAATCAGCAAAGACCTCATAGAAATTATACGGCTCGTATGCACGACATTAATTTTATCTTTGCATGGAGTTAATTATGTTCCAATATTACCTAAATTATTCACGTCATGACAACTTGAACTAATGATATTACGATTTAAACATATATACAAAATGATATAATAGTAAAAAGTGGAGTATGAATCAATGGATCTCACTGATTAAAATGATACAAAATGGATCTCACTGACTAAAACTATAATTAGACCTAATTTTAAATCATGGTCGTGTAAAAATATTCCTCTGAAATACTTTCCACGAATAGCCCAACAATATTTCATGTAGCACCAACAATTTTTATATTTACACTGAACTAGATGATAATAATAGAGCTTTAGCCATGGCAGTTGGCCTTAGCCAAACTTGACAAGAATAATGTGATGTATGATCATAAATGGACAACATTCTACCGTCTGTCTCAATTAAACTATTTATGCATGATGTCGTTGAACAATAACGAAGAAAAGAAAAATTAATTACATGACACTTGGTTGTATATTTTTTCTATTTTCACGTACATCAATGATTTAACTTGATTAGAAGCTTTAAGAAAATTTTGGTGGCGTTAAATTATTAAGAATGGCTTGAAACGAAGGTGTAATTCTGTTGCATGTCAACTTAATATAAAGCTAAGGAAAGACGTTATTAAAAATATTTTTTTAACATTTCTGGTAGAGCGCTACCTAAAGTTATTTTTTTTCTACAGAAAATGTTAATTTCGCTACCTAAATGTTTTTAGGTAGCGCCCGATATTAATATTTCCGGTAGAAAAAATAACATTTTAGGTAGCGTTCTACCGGAAATGTTAAAAAATATTAACATTTCTTAGAGTCTTTTCTTTATATTAGACGTCTTTACTTAGACAGCCCAGGGGTTCAAAGCCATTTAATTTGAAATTAAATGAAACCATGACTTTGATATTAAACGGTGCATGAATAATTGTTATTTGGTCCATAAACTATTAGGTTATTATAAGACCAGTCTCTAGAGTTCAACTATATATAAGCCTAATTATTTCATTTGAAATCATCTTAATCTCAATAATCTATCTCATTTGATTCTCCTCCTATTTGTTGTATTTGAGAATTCTTAAGGAATTTCATTTGTTTTACCATTTTGATAATAATGAAGTTATCATCTGATGGTGGTGTCTGAGGAGTAAGATAACATTTTATTGAACCTTGTAAATTCTATGTGTCCTCTCCATTATTTATTTTGATTGTTCAATATTGGTTTTTTCATTGGATTACAATATCAATATCAATAGTTTGACGGGTTTGTCCACTGTGCAAATTTTGGTATTTCGACTTGACATTTCAACTCAAATTTAAAGTTATGTTCGTGTGGAAAATAACCTAGTTTCCCCAATAATTGGTATCAGAGCTTTGGTAAAGGTTATTTTGGTTGCTTGGTTGTTGCAAAGAATTGTGATATTGTGACAGTGCATGTATAGGAAGTTTTGGCTAGGAAAGATTTCGTATTTAAGCGATTCGTGTGATCTACCTCCCTTTTATATGAACTTACCATATGCGTTGTTTTTAATATTCAATTTGTATTGTTAAATATTGTTTATTACCATGGAAATACGTGTCAGACGGAGCGTCAAGCTCTGGCTCTATACTATTATGAAGGATAATGTCAAATACAAGCTTCTTTGTGGTGTTGTTCGATGGATTCAATCATTCGGCATGTGACAAGACAGGTGGTAGACGTTTTATTCCAAAATGGTCTAGATATTGTCATTGAGGAAGAAAAACTTACAAATGGTGGAAAAAAGATTGGAAAACAAAATATGACGTTTAGTACAATTCGGTCTTATCTTTATAAGGAGTAGAAGTATGGCTACAAAAATGAGACTTATGCAATTAAGTTGTGAAAGCATTGAAGGAAAAGTTCCTAAGAAAACTCTTAGAACGGTCTTTAAATTAAGAAAAGATTATCAGATTAGATTATCAATCAGATACCAATATGAATGAACACATTATTGCCTTTAATGAGTTAGTGTCAGACTTATTGGGCATTGATGAAACTTTCAAAATGAAGATTTGACTTAATGTTGTTGTCATCACTTCCAAACGAATTTGAGCACCTGAAAACACATTACTTCATGGAAAGGATTAAATATCCTCTAAACATGTAATTTTTGCTTTGTACAATTACGAGCTCAAAAAGAAAATCAAGATGGACGATAAGTATAAATGGAGGCCATGGTGGTAAAAAGTTGCTCGAAAAGCTAAAAGTTAAAGTGGAGAGGGATATCAAAGTCAAGTTCAGAATTGGGAAAGATGAGTGTGCCATTTTTTATGAGAAATGCCATTGAAAGAAGGAATGTCCAAAGCTGAAAAATGAAAGAAAAGTTGCTCTAGATATATGTCTTGCAGAGCATGATACTAGTGACTCTAAAATATCAATGGTTGCTTCACCATTATCATTTCATTCAGATGAATGGATATTAGATATGATTTGATGATAACTCTCCAAAAGAGTTGCTCGAAAGTCAAAAGTCCAAAGTGGAGAGGGAGATCAAAGTCAAAGTTCAAACTTGGAAAGATGAGTGTGCCATTTTTATCATAATTGCCATTGAAAGAAAGAATGTTCTAAAGCTGAAAAGGAAAGGAAAAGTTGTTCCAAATACATGTCTGCAGAGCATGATACTATGACTCTAAAATATCAATGGTTCTTCACCATTACCATTTCATTCAGAAAAATGGATATGGACCTGAGTTGCGATAATTCCAAAACAATTATCTTTTAGGATCTTTTCATCGAGGTTAATCTTGAACTTAAGCATTATTAGGAACATAGGCATTTGTACATGTTTTTGCATCATTTGCATATTGGGAGTTAGTCGAGAAACTTTAGCCCATTTTGATTTTATGTTGGAAATTGATACACTAATGTTGTGACATTACTTAAAGTCGCGGATAATGTTGTGTTGAAACAACAACAACTGATGAATCACCAGGAAAGTATGAGAATCTTCTAGAATGGACACTGGCGGGGTAATTGTAAAATGGCTGGAAATCACTCGAAACATGGAAAATATTATTGGTTAAGGGCTAAATTTCCTAGCCTAAAAATAGGAGGGGTATCCAAATAATTGAAAGATGAACTTTTCTCTCTAATTATTTATCCACATATTTATCTTTAATAAGCCATGGTTGCTTAGACTCTTCGCCAGAGAGTGTCGCAATAACTTGGGAAGCTTTGTAGTGTAGAAGTGACGTCAATCTTATCCTATTTATACTCTTGTTATTCGTTAAGATAGGGAAATAACAAGTACATTTGGGATGTGTTTGTTAAACTTTTGGGTTGTTTTTGATACTAAGCTTTAATGTTTGTTCAAATGTTTTTGCTACGATTTATGTTTAAATTCTATGTTTATGTGTTGTCACACTTTTAAGATAATTTTAGAAATGAATTATCTTCAAATATGTCTTATTGATGATGTTTGGAAATAAACTTTATTAATATTTCATGCTACTTGTGTTCATATTGGTTTTGATGAAATCAATTTTGCATATTGAGATGTATGCTGCCAATAATCCGACATTGTTAATTGTTTAATTGCTTTAATGAATGAAGTTTGACTCTTTTTAGTTAAATGTTATTAATCTTTGCTAGATACATGAATGTAGGGTGCATGCATAGTTATAATAAGAGTGGCCATTGTCTTCCTAACCCATTCGATTCTTGACTTAAAGCTATCCTTAACACTTAGCACTATATGACACTAATTTTCCTGATTTCTTTAATTACAGTTAGCTTTACTTCACCATTACAACCATATCTTGTAGACATTTTCACTCAACTCTATGTAATATGTTATGCTCTCTGTGGGTTTGACATCGGAAGTTTTTCAGCTTCACTTTATTACTTGACACAATACGTATACTCGCGTTGATGGTGTAGCAACATATTTTTGACGCCATACTGGGGAGCAATGGTTTGCATTAGAGTTGTTTTAAGTATTTGTTTGTTTATTTTATTTTATCGGTACTATTTCTTCTGTAGTGATAGTGTAGTCCCGTAGCGATGATAATGACTGCAATCTTTTGATCCGGAATAGAACAAACATTTCATCTCCGTCGAAGAGAAGCTAATAGATATAGAACAAACGTTCGTCTCCCTTTCTAAATTGTATATATAGTGGCAAGTTCATAGTTTTGTGTTACGTTAGGTTAATTGTTTGTGTTTAGGGTTTAATTGTCTCTTTAGGAACATTATTTCAAAATCTAAAACATTCTATTTATATTATTAAATTTTAAATAAAATAAACACAATATTGAAAGTAATCGAATATAACAAAAAATAAAATATACTTAAATATAACAAAATTTATATAAATACAAAGGGTTAACTACACGATTGATCACTTATGTTTTGTGTTTTTTCCACTTTTTCTCACTGATTTTAAAACATAATATATGTCACTTTCGTTTTTATTAATTAAGACATGATCACTTTCATTTTTATTTAATAAGATGTGGTCACCACGGGTTAACGGTCGTTACTAGGTGACGTGGTATTTTAGTATAATCACACAATTGGTTCTTGTTATTACATATTCTCTCAATTAGTCATACTTTTAATAAATTAAAATAAATTTAATCCTTCAATAGAATGATATATCGTATCACTAGTGCCACATGTCATGCCATTTGCTTATCACCCATCGTTTCACTGGTCGATCTTGACCCCGATTATTTTGAGGTCATATATACTATTTAGCGATTTGGTACCGCTCGAGGCTTGCACCAAAACAATGCTTAACCCCTACATGTCCAATCAACTGTTGCTCGAGTGGCATTTCATCCCTAAAATAACTCATCCGCTAATTCTTCAACATTAGTTGGTTTGAATCTCCACTTAAATTAAAATAAAGTTAATCTTTCAACTTAATGGTGACACGTGACACAATGTGTGATACTATTGACACGTGACATCACTTGAACAAAGGATTAAATTTATTTTAACTATTAAAAGTAAGATTAAATTGAGAGAACATGTAAATAATAGAGACCAAATGTGTGATTATACCAAAATATTTAATAACAATTAATTCGTGGTGACCACATTTTAATTAAATAAAAAAAAGTGATATACTATAATTTTTTTAAATCGTAAGGAAAAGTAAACAAAATATAAAATAAGTGACCAATCATATAATTAACTCAAATATAAATTAGTAATAAACATAAATTCAACAATTAATGTTTACTTTAAACACCCTAACTCATTTTTAAAAGTTAAATTTGACCCTTAATCTTTAAGAGAGAGTTAGATTTAATATTCAATCTTTTAAAAGAAATAATTACTCTATTTTAAGTGAAATGTTGAATAAAAAATAAATTTTAGTGAGGTTGATAGGTAGTATGATAATACATGTGTATTTCATGCTAGTATTTTTAAAAGAATTATTTTTTTAATTTTTAAATAACCACTCTTTTCATTGTTTTATGAAAATGTTTTTGTTCTTTTCAATATTTTCATATTTTAAATTATTTATTAATATAACATATTATAAAAATAATCATGTAGATATTATCACATTCTATTAAATATTTGTACAAGCAAATTTATTCCAGTGGACAAATGAATCATTGTTATTTAGAGGTTTTGAATTCAAGTATCAATCATTGCAGTAAGAAGATTGAGCGTTTATTGTTAAATGATTGAAAATATTTAAAACATATATTATTTTAATCACCTTAGTTTAATAAAAAAATCTATTAAATATTAATTGTTAAATTTATTATTTAGTTATAAAGTATTAATATATTAAAATATTGTTTTGATGTATTAATACGGTACTATCTATGAGCACAACTCGAATGAATCCATCTTTTGGATTCAATTTCACAGTTAGTTTATAGTATTTTTATTTTTTACATGAAAGTGACATTAATGCATGCTATATTAATCTATGGCACACCGATCGCTGTCTGTTTCTTTATTCATTGCTTTCCATCGAGTAATGTTGATGTAATGCATAGCTACTTTTTATGTTATTTGACGTGACATATGTAACATCTTTATGTAGTGTATTGGGAGACATGAGTGTTGAAATGTGATTTATATAATCTAAAGGGAATGTGCCAATTGATACATACTAGGGTAGATGATTATGTTGGTTATAATACAAGGCACATGCATAATTGGGTTCAAAATCTCCTGTAACTATCAGACCACAACACAAGAAATAGACACTACAATTGTAGAATTTAAAGCATTGTGTCTAATCGAATCTTTTCTTATTTTTTTGAGATTTGGAATTATTCTTTTTAACAATTAGAGAGAATTTTATCGACATGATAGTATATATATATTTTTATTTTGTTGCGATGATATGGACTTAACGATATCGTTGTGATATAGTTATTGATGTTTAAAATGATATCATTTTAGACATTGAAATTTAAAGTGTATTGGTTTTGTCACTAAACTTTTACAAGGTTCTATTTATAGCAATGCACTTTTCGAACGTAATCAACAATCAATCACCACTTTTCGTTGATTTTTACGTCAATATTGATATCAAAATTTACATTTCACTTATATTTCTTCTATTATGATTGATTTTTTACGAAAATCCATTTAAAAGTTCAACGTGTTAATAATTCGATCTCTTCCGATAATCACATGATGATGTTAATTTTAAAGTATGTTGTTCGTCTTCTCCAAATATTGTTTTTCATCATTTGAATTTTCGAACAAAGGCCTTAAATTTCTCAAATCTAAGAAAGTTCCTAAATCCCTAAAAATGATCGTTTTTTATTTAATTTGTTGAAACTGAGCATGTTTTGTGAAATTCAATCATGTGATAAAAAAAGGAGTTAAAAGCAAATTTTGTATGAATCTTGTTGCGCAACACGATTGGTGACAGACGATGATTGGTCGACGGTAGTCGAAAACTTATAGTACCATAAATGAAACTGTTCAAAAGGTTAGTAACAAAATTAATACATTAGTAAAGTTCAATATTTGAAACGATATTGTTTTAAGTATTAATAATCACATCAAAATGACATCATTTTATTTGTCATCACACCCTTTAGATTGTAGTAGTCAAATAACATAATTGAAAATTAACATTAAAATTAAATGTTATAATTGAAAAAACCAAAATAAAAAATAATAGTATGATATACCATCTAAAATTAAGTCGTAGCTGATAATTTAGCCATTAAAAATTTATTTCTTCTGGGAAAACACAATTGAACCCTTAGTCATTTCAAAGGAAATCATGGGGCCGCGCACCGTCCTTTGCTACCTTGTCCACAAGCACATTAGCTTGTCCACTTTTGATTTTTAAGCCAATAAATTTAATCCTTAGTAGTGTTTTATTGAACGGTAAATTATATTTTGAATTTCTAGATTTAGTATTATTTTGATATAAAGTTTAAATATTTATAATTATTTTTTTGTAATGTCAATTAAAATAATATAAATTAATTAAAAAATATTAAACTCATTTTTGTCTTTTTTTCACTTCCAAATTACTATAGTATTAAATGGGAAGGCGTTCTTTTTATTATTATTATTGTGGATCGGTTTAATATAATTTTTTCGAGTGATGCACATTTAAAGTATAATACAAGTGCAATAAAAAAAATAATACAAGCGAACTCATTTGATAAATTTTGGTGATTAAATGAAATATATACATTTTTAAATATTTTAAGTTTAAGTAGTTACATAAGAAAAATATGAATATATTATAACTTATTAAAGGAATTATAATACAATATTCCAAAAGTACAACCGCTCTTTCCCTCCTTTTTTTCTTTAAATTCTGTGCTATTTTAAATAAATTAGTTTTAATTTTTTTCTTTAATTTATTTAGTTGGTGGCGGTACTAATTTGATGTTGGTTGCTGATGTTGATTCTCTATTTTTATTAAGAATGATTCCGTTTTTGTAGTATGTTTTTCTATATTTATGACACATTTTTGTCTTTTTTCTTGGTCATTTGATTGTTCCTTTATTTTTTGGTTTTAAAGTTGAATGTGACGACACCACGATTGATCAAGATGTCGCTTATTTGAAATCATGTTAATCTCTACTATAGATTCTCATATTAAATTTGGATAAGTATAGATTGATTTATTTTAAATAATTTATTTGTATAGATTGATTTATTTTAAAATATGGATTGATTTATTATTGTAGTTGTATGGATTGATTTATTTTAAATAATTTATTAGTATATATTGATTTATTTTAAAATATGTTTATTGTTTGATTGTAGTTGTATGATTGATTTATTTAAATAATTTATTAGTATGGATTGATTTATTTTAAAATATGGATTGATTATTTTAAATAATTTATTATTGTAGTTGTATGGATTATTTAAATTTCAGTATTGTAAAATTAAAATTATTTAAATCTCAGTATTGCAGAACTCTTTTAAGTTTAAAAAATCAGTTTATTTATATTTCGTTTATTTATATTTTAATTCATTTTAGCAGTCTGCAGACGTTAAAAAACAAACAATCTTCTTCTTGCAGACTACAGACTTTTGGTCCACCTCTTCTGCTGCAGATGCCTACAGATGTGGTCCGCAGACTATAGACCTTTTACCTCTACAAAAATAAACACTACCTAAGTCGTAACTGATGTAATTTAGCCATTAAAAATTTATTTCTTCTGGGAAAACACAATTGAACCCTTAGTCATTTCAAAGGAAATCATGACTCTGCCGAAGCGAAAAATTAGCAGCGCACAACATCTGAAACGAAATCATGGGGCCGCACACCGTCCTTTGCTACCTTGTCCACTTTTGATTTTTAAGCCAATAAATTTAATCCTTAGTAGTGTTTTTATAGAACGGTAACTTATATTTTGAATTTCTAGAGTTAGTATTATTTTGATATAAAGTTTAAATATTTATAATTATTTTTTTTGTAATGTCAATTAAAATAATATAAATTAATTAAAAAATATTAAATCATTTTTATCTTTTTTCACTTCCAAATTACTATGTATTAAATGGGAAGGCGTTCTTTTTATTATTATTATTGTGGATCGGTTTAATATAATTTTTTTCGAGTGATGCACATTTAAAGTATAATACAAGTGCAATAAAAAAATTATAATACAAGCAAACTCATTTGATAAATTTGGTGATTAAATGAAATATATACATTTTTAAATATTTTAAATTTAAGTAGTTATATCTATAGAGTGATACACTTTTAATAACTAAGATAAAATATGAATATATATTATAACTTATTAAAAAGAATTATAATACAAATATTCCAAAAGTACAACCGCTCTTTCCCTCCTTTTTTTTTCCTTTAAATTCTGTGCTATTTTAAATAAATTAGTTTAATTTTTTCTTTAATTTTATTTAGTTGGCGGCGGTACTGATTTTGATGTTGGTTGTTGATGTTGATTCTCTATTTTTATTAAGAATGATTCCGCTTTTGTAGTACGTTTTTCTCTACCTTTGTGATATATTTTTTGTCTTTTTTCTTGGTCATTTGATTGTTCCTTTTATTTTTATGGCTTTTAAAGTTGGATGTGACGACACCACGATTGATCAAGATGTCGCTTATTTGAAATCATGTTAATCTTCTCTACTATAAATTCTCATATTGAATTTGGATACGTAGTTGTAACACCCCCAACCCGTACCCGACCCGGATCCGAGTCTGAGGTGTCACATTGACTTTTCAAACTTTGACTCTTGACAAAATTCAAAAAAAAAATTAAAACTTTCATTAAAATAAAAGTAGTTTATTTACATAAATCGACCAAAATAACCAAAATCGATCAGAGCATATTCAACTCAATCACTTAGTACATGCCAACTATATTCAACATAACCAAACACATTTAAATTATCTATTTTCTGATCTGAAATCTTTGTAAGAGAGATACTGACTTGTTTTACTCTTCTTTGCTTCTCTTCTCGCTTCTGTAACCTACGTGTGAAACAATCACGCTAAGTATGACTTAGTGAGGCAATAACATATATGCAAACTTTAACTAATAATCATACATGAACAATTACTATTATCATTCATACAATTCATACACTCTTACAAGTAACAAATACATACATTCATATATGTCATAATTATTCATACCTCTTTCTCAAGTTCCTATGATCTCTTATATTCATATCATTTATCATGTAAACTTGTTACTATATCCTCATGTAAATCAATTATAATCATTCACATATACTGTAACATGTACTCATATACGTCTTATCATAAGACACATACACAAAAGCAACTATATCATCATCTTTATGCTTATCACTATCATTGATTCCTTTTATCATATGATTATGTAATCACCATTTGTACAATCATATATCACACATCACATTTCACAAGGAAACAAACATATCATTATATCAAGTTTATTAATATTATCTCGTATTTAGCCCATGATACACATGTGAGAACTAAAGATATGCGAGTACATGGAGGTTGTGCACTATGCTGTCACCACAGTTCGTATAATTCCCTCAAGGGGCACTGAATATTTATCTCGAATGACCACTATGTCCCGAAGGACCACTTATTGTTCCGAAGAACCACCATGTCCCGAAGGACCACTTAGACCCTCGACTCTTGGCATGCCAACTATACCTCTAGCTCTCATGACACATAACATGGGCATTATCATTTATTTCATTTCACGTATTCTTATATACACATAATTCACTTACGCATAGAACATTTCCATGTCATATAACTTATATTCTTTTTCACATAGTCATGTAGATCCATATCATATAACATATATCCAAAATGCATATAATCACGTAGATCATTTCTCAGATATTCATGTAACATACATATCATATCTCGTTCATATATGATCATATATACTGTATATCGCATATAGAACACCTTCACATAGCTTATATTCATTTTCAGAGTCATTTCATATTACTTAATAATATATATCATATATGTATATAATAACTTATATCATATCATTTACCTTAGGCTTCATTTCTTTGTATTCCCTTAGATTACATAAACTATGTCGTATTTCTAAACATATATCATTAAATAGTATTTTATTTATGTATTAATTTAATCTATTTACTTAATTCAAGTTCATATATTCATTATAACCTTTTCATATAGCTCGATAGATCTTTAGCATATAACTTATCTTACATATTCTTATCATCCCTTTATATTCAAGTTTCCTACTTGAAATATTATTCCCCTTTCATTCTATAATTCAATCTTATTTAGTTCCCTTAACTCTCCTTAAATCAAAAAGCTCTATTATACTAATTCTCATAGTGGATCATATCACTATGTACTTATCCAACTCATGTTTCTATTATTCATATAACTGTTACATCTGTTTACCTAGTTCTTATCACTACTCACGAACTCACTTTCATCACATTTTCCTATTATTGCATATTTTATCTCATAAATTATTTTATATTCTTTCATCAACACTTAATAGTGTTTTTACATCAACCATATAGCACATACCAAAAACATATCAATTCATATAATCAAACATTCATACATTTCATATTAATTACCATAATCATGTACTATACTATCGAAAATAGACTTATCGCAAGTCACTTTCCATATAATCCTATGTAATAAGATGCACTCACCTTGGCCTCACTAAGTTCCAATCCTCTTTATGATTTCCTCTCTTTCGATCGAATCTTAATTTGATAATCGTTCCGGAACTAGTTCATGTTCGATATCTACATAATCATACATTGATACATATCAATATCCCATTGATATACTTTAATCTATTATTTCTTAGACCAAAAGAAACGTCTATTTCAATTTCCCTTGAAGTGCATCGATGCATTCTACAGTGTACCGATGTATCTCATAACATGTGCATCGATGCACTCCTTATGCATCGATGCATTAATTGCATTCGATGTTTCTATTTTTAAGAGGTGCATCGATGCACTTCCTGTGCATCTATACATACTGAAAAATTTCTGAAGATTTTCCCTTGATGCATCGGTGCACATTGAATGTGCATCGATGCACATAGCCCATAATTCATTTTTAAGCCCGAAAATCTACCAAAATCAACTCAAATGCTTCATCTGTCATCCCCTTTCATGTTCTCAACTCATATACACATGCTTAAACCAATTTATATCCATATAAACCATCTTTAACTTCAAAAATTATATTCCTCATATGTAACTCAAGAATTAAACCAACTTTGCAATATGTTTTGATTCCAATTCTATGGCTTCTAACTTCTTAATTAGACCCTTGACAAGTCAAATTTAACTTCCAACTCTAGTTATGAACTCTATTTCAAGATTTCACCTAAGAACCTCAAATCTTTAATCCCTCATAACTCCATCATACTTTGATTTTAAGATAACTTAAACTTTCCTTAAGCTTAGTTATCATCTAATAATCAAACTCCAACCTTAAAATCAACAATTAATCCATAAACAAAGAAACTCACATTTGAGCTTGGAGATACGGGAGGAGAGGAAGAAGAAGAAGGAAGAAGAAGTTCTGGAGAAATCTTTCCTTCCCACGTGGTTCCCTTATCTTATAAAGAGAAATAAAAATCTTCCTTGTCAAATGATCATTTTGCCCTTTAATTCCCTTAATAATTACTAGGAAATTCAGGAAATATTTCCAGGTAAATCATTGAACTATTCAATTCTTCTACTTTAATCACCAATTTCTAAAACTTTACAATTTGGTCACTAACCCGATATTGAGGATGTTACAGTAGTTCTAAGTTCGTGAATAGTTTCTCACATCACTTGACTTTGGTTTGTAGTTTTCGATGGTCTTTCAATAATTTAGTTCATTTTTGTGATTTGTTAGCTGATGCAGGCAGACTTGTTTGTTTATGTATTTTTCTTTCGAGTATTTTGGTTAGGTTTTTAGCATTTCCCATGTGAGATTTTTATATGATCTAAAGTAACTAATTTTAATATTATAAAATATTTAAATTATATATTTAAGTTACGACAATAGTTGTAAACTTTTATTATAATTTTAGATATTTTTACTTTTTTTTAATAAGAGTAATGGCTTCTGTTACAAAAATCATAATACAAGTATCTTACACCATTTTTAGATGGAAGCATAAATAACACATACATACCAGATATAACCTTAAATATTTGTGTATGCCGATACTCGTGTAAACAAGGAGGATTGGAGTATGCACCCTAAAATTCTTGTGTATACGAAACTATATATTACTCGTAGCGGATAACTTAATTTAAATTATAACATCGTATAACATAACATTTTTTTAGTATGAGATGAATTGCAAAGTAAACTAATTATTTAAAAAATTTAAATCTGTTAATTACACACATATATATAAGACTCAGTAGGTTCTCGTATAGTGTGTACATATTGCATTAATGATGGTTTTTTAGAGGTTATGGAAGTATACGTGTAGTATTGTTAACATGCACTACAACATAAGTGTTCTATAGTGGCGTTTTAAGGACAAATGCCACAAAATTTAAGCATATCGCAGCGTTTACTATCCAAACGCCACAAAATGTTACTTTAGCGGCATTTTTTAAACAAACGCCGCAATTAAGTGGTAATTTCGCGGCGTTTATAGCTAAAACGCCGCAATAGATATGTTTATAGTGGCGTTTTTTCAACAAACATCGTAATAGAGTGGTAATTTAGCGGTGTTTTTACACAAACGCCGCAATAGTGTTGTTTATAGTGGCGTTTGTTCAATAAACAACGCTATAGAGAAGTAATTTAGCGGCGTTTATCAAACAAACACCGCAATATTATTGTTTATAGTGGCATTTGTGCAAAAAATGCCGCAATAGAGTAATAATATAGCGACATTTGTCCTACAAACGCCGTAATATGTTGTTTATCGTGGCATTTATATAAAAATGCCGCAAAAATAAGCACTACAGTGGTGTTTTTTTTTAAAAAATGCCGCAAAAGGGTCAATATATACTCTCTTTCCTAATCCCTAAAACCATTTTAGCGTTACTTCCCTAAAAGGGATTTCTCTGGTACAACAACCCTCACACGATTGCAGCCGACGTCATCTTCTGTATGTCCCGGCGACCAAATTTTCCCTCTCAGTAGCGAACAATTATCTCACGATTGCATGGTTTGATCCCTTCTCTCACTACTGAACTTTTTTCATTTATTTTTTGTTGGTATTCTGAAAATGGGGAAAACCAAGAAAGCTAACGTAATGGAGAAATATAATAGCTTTCGAATAGGAAAATAATATCTATACATATTGTTTTACTGGTTTACTGCTTGGGAAAAGTATTTTTTGCTTTCGAATAGAAAAATAATTGCTTTTGAAAACGTGAACAACTGGTTGTGATACAAAGAGTAGGTGTTGCATTCAGTTAGAGAAATTATCGTCGGAATGTCCACGTGGCGTCTTTGCTCTGACGATGGATCAAATTATCGTTGGGAGGCTATCAGTTCGAACTTGCCGTCCAAACTCGATGATGACCCGAAAGGCCCTCCTATTGCAAAACACCCTTCCATGTCCGATCTCCTAAATGAAGGTAATAATTAATCGCTGAAAGTTTGTGGCGCTAAATTTTTTTTACTATAAAATTTCATAGATCGCACGTATGTAGGGTGTTCAAGGCTTATTGAGAACGATGATAGAGGAGTTGATAAATACCCGATGTTTAGAACCGAATTTGGTAACTCTGTGGCGTTGAAAGAATCTTCAATAGCAAAAGCAATATATATCCTCAATGAAGAAGACATTAGCTCTTCTATTACTCCAAGTAAACCTTTATATCATCTATTTATTTATTTTTAATGTGTGATTATGTTTCCAAGCCACCTCCAATCAAGTTTCATATTTTAGGTGAAAGGTCGTTATCTGTTTCAAGTGAAGCACTGAAGAGCGCATGGAGTCTTATTGGTGAACCGGAGGTAGGGGATTTATTTGGTGAAATGGATGAAGAGTTTCTCCATATAGAGTTTTCACGGAGGAAAAACCTAACGATGCGAACAACTTTTTTATGTCCTTTCCCCACGAAGGAGCAATGAAGACTAAATTCTAGTGAACAATATTGTTAAGACTGCTTATGCATAACTTTAATGTTGGAGTGAATTTTAAAGTATTTTGTTGTTAAGTAATTGTATGCATAACGTGTGCCTTAATTAAAATATATGGTTGTTGTTAATTACATTAAGCGTTATGATAGTAAATTAAGTTTATGTAGAGAAGAAATGAAATATTTAAAATCAAGAAATCTTATATAAATAAAGGTAATTAGCGGCGTTTGTATAAAAAATGCCACAATATGTTCATCCATAGTGGCATTTTTATACAAATGCGGCAATAAATTTAATATTTAGTGGTGTTTTTTAATAAACGCCGCAATATAATAGAATTTTAGCGATGTTTTTATGAAAACGCCGCTATAGAGGCTTAAGTTAGTGGCGTTTTGAAACAGAAACACCGCGCAACATACGGACAGTAGTGGTGTTTTTTAAGTAAATGCAGCGATAGAGTGCAACTATAGCAGCGTTTGGATTACAAACGCTACAACATTCTATAAAACCCCCAAATTTTGCGACTGAGCCCTAGCCTTATTCTCTTCATCGTATTATTCCCCAGTCAGTTGCTCTGTTTCCTCCATCAACCCTCATATCAGTTCTCCACCATCGGCGACAGTAAAAAAGGTAAGAACATCTTCCTCCACCATCGACATTTTGGCTCTTATTTCTTTATTTCTCCGCGTTATTCCTCTTTTGGTTTGATTTCTTCGCAGTATTTTGTCTTGAAGTCTTTGTTTTGGGATTTTCCACTCTGGTATTGAAGGTTTCCTCTCTTTTATGCCTCCTTGTTTTTTTAAATATATTGGTCGTATGTTTCTTTGCATGTTTTGGGATGTGGGTTATAGATTCCCTCTACCTAGAGGAGCTTGAAGATTCCCTCTAGCTCTTTCTTTTTATAGTTAAGCCTGCACACTGCTTCTTTCTATTTGAAAAATTGAAATCTTGATGGTTGTGGATAATTAGTGATTGCGAGTGTTAAATTTAAAAGAGAAAAACACTCAATTAGTAGAAAAAGTTTGCTCCATTCCTACTTTTTAATGGTTTCTTTTATATTTTTCAATGAATTTATCAGAAATATTTCTGGGATTTCTTTTCGAATTTCAAGTTATCGATATTCTATCATGAATTTAGTATAACAATGTCCGTGATGCTAGCTTCTGAATGGTTGTGTTGAGCTTAATATATTAGGGATTAAAGGTTTATACTAAACACTTGTGTAGTGGGTTTTTTATCAGATGCAAGATCAAAATGTAGAAATAGATTACATTCGTGGAGGATAAACTCTTATTCTTTGCAATAAGGAAATAAGGGTTTAAGAAGAATTTTCTGTAATCGAGAAGATCGAATTTTGGGATGCTGTAAAGATTGTTTTGATTCATTTTCTTTTTAGCCTGCCAACGGTGCGCAAAACATTTGTGTTAACATCATTCTACTTGAACAAAACAGAAGAGGGACATAAGAAAAGGATAAACGAAAACTGCATTTATGTCTTAGGTGAACATAGAACAATGGACATTTTCGTTTTTGATACAAATTTGAAGTGTTTCATTTCCATAGTGTTATTCATTGAACAAGGAGTAATACATAGAATAGGCTTGATCACTGGATATGAGCTGAAACAAACAAGATTAGATATAACCATACCGCTTATTATGAAGCATAGGTGAAGTAAATGACGCTTTCTTTACCCAATAGCTTCAACATCTTCATTATCTTACTTTTGTCTTTTGGAAATATTTTTTCCCCCCAGGCTTTGGTTCATAGGAAGGATAGAAGGGGTGAGAATGAAAATCTTAGAAATCCAAATGATTAAATTTCATAACAGCTTTCTTACTTTTTAACTAAACTATTATATTAACAAGTTTTCTATCTTTAGCCGTTTTCATTCTTCTTTCTAGGCAAAATTTTAAAGCTAGGACATTACTTGCTTGGGGGTTTTTGTATCGTATTCTAAATTGGTTTTCTTGAAGTGGTTGAACAATTGTTTATGTTTTAGAGCAAGTTGAGTTGGGTTGTGCTTCTTCTTGTGGTATTCAATGGGAAAGTGAAGTTGGATTCATTAAATTTCTTGTCAATGCGGCTTTTGTCGTGCTCCAATTGTGGTTCACCAGACAGAGATGATACAACTAGCATACCCTAGCTTTGCTGAAATGAATTTTTTTGTTACATAAAGAATAGCTTGAGCCTTGAGGCTTCCTTGTAATGGAACTTTACTTCTTGTTAATGGGTACTTTTTAAGTGAGTGTTCCAGTTGGTGGATTTTGCACCAAGACATTGCTAATGGCAATGGCAGTGCCCTTGTTTTTGTTGTTGTTGTTGTTTTGAATGCAAAATTTGATGTCTCTTTAAATAAGATATTAAATGGTAATTACTAGTTAATCAAGCGGAACTTGATGTTAGGCTATTCAGATTTTGTGGGTGAAAAAAATAATATTAAGAAAAGTTTTATTTTATATTTAAGAGTTCGACTTTGAATATCAATAAGCTCGCGTGACTACTAGATACTACAATATATATATATATATATATATATATATATATATTGTAGAGTAAATTACATATTTAATACATCCGGTTCTAAAGTTGGCCGAATCCAACTATTCGACATGATGCATACGAAGAAGGATGTCACTCTTATGACTGCTGAAGCTGCAGAAATTATGGTACGTTTATTGGGTAGATGTTTTAAATTTACCTCACTTTATTTATATTTGTACCATGCCATTTTTGACATCTTAATTATTTATTCACTTTATTATTAGGAAAAATTGAGGGAGAAAAGGGCAGAGTATCACGCTACTAATTCAAGTCAAGGTCTTGTTAATGATGATGACATTGAAAACCGAGCTATTAATGACGTTTTGGGTCCTGAAAGATATGGCCGGGTGCGCTGTCAAATATCATTTGTTACTCCCACCAAATATTTTGGATCCAGTTCATCACAGTACACGTCGCCACAGTCTCAATCTTCCCAATTAGAAGTTAGTCGTTTAAAACAAAAGTTGGCTGATATGGATCAACAAATGGCTAACATGAAAGCGAAAAATGAAGCAAGGGAAGCAGCGGCAACACAGAGAGAAGCAACATATCAACAGAGATGTGAAGAATTTGAAAAACGACTCAATGATATGATGCATATGCTACAGAAAACTCAACCTCAAAATCCACCATCATAGTCTCATTTATGTTATCAACATTCTGTTAATGTTACTGAACCGTGTTTAACTGAACTTATATTACGTTAATGAAAACTTTTATTTATTATATTAGATTTGATGTTGCTTGTTATTGATATAGAGTTTGATGTTATTGCTGTTATGTTTGTTGGATAATGAAACAAGTTGAAAAAACAGATTTGGGGTAATCGACAATAATTTTTTAATTGGTTAAATTCTGTGTTATTTAGCGGCATTTGTAACAAAAACACCGCAATATTTCGCATAGTTAGCGGCGTTTGTATCAGAAAACGCCGCTATGTACCAACTTTTAGCGGCGTTTGTATACTAAAAACGCCGCTACATACCAGGAATATAGCGGTGTTTTTAGGATACAAATGCTGCTATATACCACTCCTATCGCGGCGTTTGTATCCTAAAAATGCCCGGTAAATACCATACCTATTGCGGCGTTTTCATAAAAAAATGTCGCGAAATATCAACACTTATTGCGGCATTTGTGGTAAAAACGCCACTAAATATTGACACCTATTGCGGCGTTTTTAAGACAAACGCCGCTAAATATCGGTACCTATTGCGGCGTTTTTGGTTAACAAACGCCGTAAACTTTAGCGGTGCTATTTTCAGCGGCGCATTTTACGGCGTTTGTTAACCAAAAACGTCGCTATATATCGTTACCTATTACGGTGTTTTTAGTTAACAAACGTCGTAAACTTTAGCGGCGCTATTTTTAGCGGCGTATTTTGCGGTGTTTTCCATAACGCCGCTATAGATAAAAAAACCCTCAAAAACCAGTTTTGCTGTAATAATGGCGTAAGAGCCCATACCCACGAGTATGTAAAAAAGGCGGAGGAGGCCATGCCCAAGAGTAGTCACTCCGCCTCTCGCTATCAATTCACATGCACCTGCACCTGCACCTGCGCCATGCAAGTGGTGTCCATTACTAACCCACCTTAACCTAATGGGTTAATCAGGGGCCAAACTAGCTATAAGCAACAAACCTTATAAACTCCACCCCGTCTCCGTTTTTCCCTGTACTCTCTTGTTTTTTTTCTTCTACATTAATGTTTGTTGAAAATCGTCTCTCATTTCTGTTGCTTTTTGGCCATTTCTATGTCAACATTGCTTTTTATAAGATTTTTCTTTTATAGAAGCTTTCTTGGTAAAGAACTAAAAAAATTAAGTGTTTTTCATTCTCTTTGTTTCTCTTACCACTGCAGTTTACGTTTCCTTTCCTTTTTGTTTCTTTGTCCGCTATGGAAGAAGTGATAATCTCTCCATCTTCATCTTCTTCACTGGTTTATTTTACCCAAGAAACTTCACCACCTTCAACTCTCCAGCAGTGTCTTCAGTTCGTAGTTCAGAGCCAGCAGAATTGGTGGACTTATGCCATACTGTGGCAGACATCAAACGATGAACAAGGTCGTTTGTTATTGTCGTGGGGAGATGGGTATTTCCATGGCACTAAAGATGCGTCTCCAGCGTGCCTAGACAATGGAAGAAGTAAGGTGATGAAAGGAATCAAAACACTCATTGGAGATAATAACAATGAATTTGATGTGTCGATGATGAACGGGATCGGCGTCTCCGATGCTGAATGGTTCTACGTGATGTCGTTGACTCGAACTTTCCCTGCCGGAGAAGGGATTCCGGGCAAGGCTCTTAGTACTGGCTCTTTGGTTTGGTTAACCGGTACTCATGCAACGCCGTTTTACAATTGTGAAAGAGCTATAGAAGCACAAATGCATGGCATTGAAACGCTGGTTTGTATACCAACTTCTTGCGGGGTTCTTGAACTAGGATCCATGGAAATGATCAGTGAAAATTGGGGTTTGGTCCAGCAAATTAAGTCCCTATTCGGGTCTGATCCCATTGGCTTGGTGGTGCCAAATCAATCAGGTCAGTTCCTTGACGGGAACATCTCTTTTGCCGACATCGGAATAGTTTCCGGTGTTGAAGAAGAAGATGCAAATCCTGATAATGAGACCAAGCAAGAAAACCCCAACAACAGAAGCAAGAAATTATCCACTAAAACTGGGAAATCTTCGTATGTGGACTCAGAGCATTCCGATTGTGATCGTCCATTATTACTAGCCATGAATCACATGGAGAAGAGAAACCCAAAGAAACGTGGAAGGAAACCCGGGCTCGGGCAAGAGACACCGTTGAGCCACGTGGAAGCTGAGAGGCAACGCCGCGAGAAGCTGAACCACAGGTTCTACGCTCTCCGAGCCGTAGTTCCGAACGTGTCGCGCATGGACAAAGCATCGCTCTTATCTGACGCTGTGTCGTACATCAATGAGCTGAAGTCGAAAATCGATGAACTGGAATCGCAGCTTCAGAAAGAGTGTAAGAAACTGAAGGTGGAAACAGTTGATGGTATGGATAACCAAAGCACCACCACTTCAGCATCCCCTGCAACACCGGGCTCTGTTGGTCTCGATTTCAATATCAAGATCATCGGAAACGATGCAATGATTAGGGTTCAGTCAGAGAATGTGAACTATCCAGCTGCTAGGTTAATGGTCGCCCTCCGTGATCTGGAGTTCCTGATCCATCATGCAAGCATCTCTTGTGTTAACGAGATCATGCTCCAGGATATCCTTGTAGCCGTCCCCGTTGAACTGAGAAATGAACAAGGACTCAAAACTGCTCTTCTCAGGAGGCTCGACCAGTAAGTTTATTACCATTGCGGTAATAACTAATGTTATTCCGATCATTACGAATATTGCAGTCATACAATAACAATTTTCGGATAGCATCTTTACACGCAGCCGTTATTCTAATCAACCGAGGACCTTTATTTAAATTCTAGGTAAGAGTGTGATTTATGTGAAAGTGAACATCTTTTGTTTCTCAATGCTTTATTTTATCTGTATTGTCGTTTTATTTGTTTGTCAAATCTCAGTTGTTTTTTCTTTGCTTTGTATTTTAGATTCCTCGGGTTTCCCTTTTTGTATTTATTTTCTGCTTGTCACGTATAATTAAGAGATAAAATCAAGCAGTTTGTTGTTTTTAGTGTTGGTTTCTTTTTTCATCCGTTGCTGTTCCCCAATTCTGCGACAAGTTTGTGCTTGAAGCAAAACCAAACCTTAATGATCCAAATTACGTACTAGCATGGAAAGTACAAAATATATACCTCCACATTTGTTAACAACTCGTATAAAACCAAAATATGAGTTACTTATATATTAGGTCCTCACTTTCATTTTAAATTAGTCCTTATATTTTAAAATGTTTTACATCGGTCCTTAAACTATCCTATTTTGATCTTTCTATTAATGTATCATTAATTTTATTGGTTAAACAAACTAATATATTTTTTTAGGTCTTGAAAATTGAACATGCGGCATACATTTTTTTAATATGTTCTTGAAGATCATGTGATTCTTTTAGAAGATTACAAGTTTAATTCTCAAGATCTTTAAAAATAGATTAACTTTTTTAACTAATAAAGTTAGCGGTATGGTAACAGAAACATCGAAATGGAATAATATTGATAGTTCGAGAATCGATATAAAATATTTTAAATTTTAAGAACTAAATTGGATCGAGGGTCGTAATTTAGATGTTGATATAGAACATTTTAAAGTTTAACGACAAATTTAGAATGAGATTAGTAGTTTGAGAACCTCTTATACAATTAACTCAGAAAATAAATATAGATTATGATATAAAAGTAAAATACGAATATTGTTTTAATAAATATAAAAAATAGTATATATTATGTTATGGAGTTAATTACACATGATATCCTAAGCAAAGACCTCATTTAAACTGATCTTAAATTTATTTAATATTTTATATTAATCCTCAAATTATTTTAAATTGATCTTCAATTTCTTTAATATTTTATATTAATCCTCAAATTATGATTTTATTCTAAATTAATTTTAAAACTTTAAAATATCATTTATCGTTTCTCAAACTATCAATATCATTCTTTTTTAATAGTTTTTCTAACATGTCATCAATTTTACTAGTTTTTAAAGGTCGCAAGAATTGAACACATAACCACCTAAACATAATTTATTTGTGAAGGTCTTGACTCGTGACATTATAAAAAAAAGTAATATATTTGAAGATCATGAGAATTTTGTGGTTCAATTCTCAAGACCGTAAAAGATAATTTTTAATAAGTAAAGTTAACGGCATATTAATAAAATAATCAAATGAAATTATACTAATAATTTAAAATTTATATAAAATGTTTTTAAAATTAAAGACTAATTTAAAATAAATATCATAATTTAAAAATTAATATAAAAATATATTAAATTTTATAATAATTTAAAATGAAAATCACAATTTAAAAATATCTTGTCCAATTATTCTTATGTTGTGTTTACAAATTAATCATGTTTAAACTTGAACCCGTGACCGAACAATAACGATTTCTTTTGACTATTGAAGTAAATTAGTTCGTACAAATTCGGGTTTTTACCACTTAAAAAAGGAAACTTTTTACTTATGCAATATTTACACTACATTTACTAGAGTGGGCCAACGCTTTTAGATGAGGGGGCTCATGATGAGGACATCTCGGTTTTTTGACAGGAACCCAACGTCCTTCATGGCTCAAGGTGATTAAGATGGCATTGCCTTAATCTTTGGATATTATATTTAATCAGGATTTAACATTCTAAAGTTATACATTTCCTTCAATCATTGATATCACTTGATGAGTTTATGAAATTATGGGATAATACACTATATTTTTTAAGCAATGTTAGGAGTTTTAAATCTTACGTTGTGAACAGAGTAAATTGGGTTAAAAGGATAATCCTATAATAGGTCTTTGCAATGTCCAATCTAAACTAAACAATCAATATATCAAATATCAGTGAATATATATATATAATAAAAGTTAGCACATAAGAGTTATATCTTTTAAAATGGACAAATAAGGATTAAACTTTTTTAATATACTTAAATGGAGGCCAAACATCTCAAATGATGAAATTAAGGATAAATATTTCACAAAAATTTTATATAAAAGAATCTTTAAATGTTTTTTATAAAGTTTCAGAATATTTTCATGGTAGATTATCACATAAATATTGTGTACTGTCAAATCAACACCGTAAGGATCAATGGCGAAAATTGTTGATCAAATGATCATTAAATTGTATAAGTTTGAAAGTCATATTGAATAAAAAAAATAGTTCATGACTACAAATTTGAAAATTTCATATAATATTAAACATTGTTTTCGTAGTTGGTAAGAATATTGGTTTCATTCAAATTGACTTTGGACAATTATATTAGGTGCAGGGTATAAAGAGAAACAGGAGTAAGATTGGATGAGAATTTGGAGAAGCAGACGTGCATGGGAAATTTTCATAATTGATTTTGTAGTAATATTATATAACATGCAATTTTCATCGATTTATATTCAGTTTATTGATTTAAAATTTAATTCAAATATAAGGCTTAAAATTAATATGAAGATTAAAAAAATACTACAGAAATTATAAATATTAAACTGCTTGATTTAAACATGTGCCGCAATTCTTATATGGTTCTGTGGAGTCGGTCAAAGTAGGCGCTGTGAAATTTGCAGTTTAATATTCTATGAATTTGGGTGCTCTCTTTTGAAACCGTTTACGTCCAATGAATATACAGTAATTGGTGTCAGGCTTCACGAGAATGGTACTATGAATCTGCACATCTATGTTCTCACCATCATCCAAAATTGTGGTCAATCATATCATATGGTTTTACTACTAGGTAATATTTTCTTAATTCTTTGAGTGGATTTAAGTTTTCAAAAGCTCAGTGATTAATAAATATTAATCTTTCTAGAAATTCTGAATTTGGGAAATAAAACACAAAAATAAATAATTTGACCCATCAGTTAAATACAGTTACTCATTATTCGATTAAACCTGGACACTTTAAAGGACGTGCAAAACAAAATAAAATACAAAAAAAATGAAACTACATTACTGCCTTTCGGTGTTCAGACACAGATACTTCTCGTTATTTATCTTCGTGTTGTCACAGATAAATAATTACCCTTTACACCGTACAAATATTAAAAGTGAAACATCCAATCAAAATAATTCCTAGGATAGTAACCATTCACTGTACAAACATTACGGTTCAGTCTGCCTAGATTCCACAGTCGATGGTGAAACATCCGTCGTGCTCCTTAAAAAACAAAACGCCCTTAGGCCCTCTGGCGCCGATTCGAGTGGACTGGTTCCTCTCGTCTTTTTAATGCCAGGCCCAGCCCTCAAACTATTTACTACTAATATCTTTCAAGTGTAGGCCCAACCCTTAAATCATTTATTTTAGACAAATTAGAATACTAGTTGAATTGCAGCGACTTTCAGGAGAGATTTAACAATATTTTTTTTATCGATATATTGTAAACTACTTTTTTTAAGGTATCTTGAAATGTATCAATTGAATGTCGAGGATTCAAGTAATATTTGTTTTAATGAAAACAACGTAAGCAAAAAAAAAAATGGATATGAATGTAATATATGGATTTTAAGAAAATACGGATTCGAGACATCCCATCAATGCCACTTAAAGAAATTTACCAGGGATGACGATATATATATATATAAACTTCAAGTAAAAATGTCATGTTCGGCTAAGAAGCACTTCAGACAATACGGGTACAAAGGGAAATGTTTGAATTTTTAAAGTCTCTAGCGTAACTCACAAATACAAAAAGAAAAGAACAAAGAACTGACTTTTAGCATGTAAAACTTGCTAATGCAGAATTATAATAATAACTTAGAGTTGGAAATACATTTATCATATTCAGAAGCACTGTTGAATTTCACCTGCAAATCTCACAGAGCCTAATCACTGTCTTTATCCCTCCAGCGGAAGTAAAAGACTAAATCATGAGAAGTGAAAGAAGAAAGTTTGCATGCCTTGTCAAACTAACAAGATGAATTGTTTATCTTATTAGGATATCTTTTTTATGAGGTAGGTAACAGTTTTGGTCTATAACACAAACTTTCAATAATTAAAATATTATTCAGAACAACCGAGAAAGGTTCCTAGAGATTCGTCGTAACCGTCTTTCGGTTGGGCCCCGTAATTGAGCTTCGACTTTGATTAAACGAATTGGAGTCGCCACCGGCCATTTTAAAACGAATTTAGGTGGGTCGGACACCATCTTACTTGATCTGCGTTTTACCAGAAATGTGTCGGGTTCGGGAGTCGGTTACGGTCAAGGAAGGATTAGCACCCTTGAACCGCCCTTTCGGTACCAATTAATTTGTCGGTTGTCTTAATTGCGAAAATTAAAATTTAAATTAAAACTTAAAATTCAATTTGAATTAATTACCTTTAATCGATTGAAAATATCCCTAAAAAGTCAAAATGTTAGATAAAGAATAATAAATATTAAATAAATAAAAGGAAGGAAAAAATAATAAGAAGAAAATAAGAAAATAAAAAGCATTAAATAAATCAAAAGGGAAAAAATAAAATAACATAAAAAAGTAATAAAATAAATGAAAAAAGGAACCTATAGATGAAGGACCATATGGTGAATTTACCCAAGGTTCAAAACCATGGGGTTTATTTGATTTTCACGGCAGAAGCTTCCTGTAGTGAGTTCAGATGGCTCCTCTAGCAAAGAGATATCACTGCATTAGATGGAAATCCTCTTCTCTTTTGCAAACATATGGTCGTGCTCCATTGGAAAACCAGCGAGCCAAAACGGAGTGATCGTGCCGCCTCGGAGATCCTTGCTTCCGATCTTTCGTTTGAATAAGTTGAGAGAATCGTGACCCAAATAAGTTCTACGTAGCCCACCCAAAGAAGCCTTTGTTCTACCGGAATGACACCGTAAGTGATAAGATGTGCAAACGACCAAAGCTTCCATCCGACAATCTTGGAAAGGAAAAAGCTTCTCACAAAACTGGTAATAGTAATGAGACAGTGAACCCTGCAGAGTAAAACCAACAAGGCCAGATCTGAACATTCGGGTACGATCGAACTCGAAGAGAGATTTCCCTTCAAAGCATTGCGCAGTCCAATCCCCAAGAGAATAGATGACTCTGCTAATAACCATTTTGGTAAAACATGATTTGTCTTCAAAGCTTCTTCATAAGCACTCCAGTTGTGTTGAGGTGCATATCTTAATATCTCATAAATAGTTCATCCTTGAGTCACTAGGTCTTTCCCCAGTGATTCTCTCTCGACCTGACTCATCGCGACTCTTTCTTGCATGTCGGTAACATCCTCGCTTTGAATTGGGATCACGTCGAGCTCCTCGGCTAATGAGTTCATCACCACCGAGTTGGCCATTTTGTTGCAGTTCCTTTTCTGTTTGGTTCCGAAGAAAACGAAACCATCGGACAACTTTGAAGTGGTTAATGAGGAAGATGAGACATGCCTCGTGATGGGTTTTCGAGGTTTTAATAAAGAAAGGAGGCTTTGAGAAGATATCGCGGTGTGCAGCGACGCCATGGATAAGTTTCTAGGACGATTGAGTTGAGCTGAGCGGACCGAGGTATGTCCCGGTCACTCACAAAGACCTCCTCCTCTTTAATACCCCAGAACTCCATTTTAAATGGAAAAAATTGGGAACCGCTCTCCACTTTTTCAGCGTTTGTTTTTCATGGCTTTGCTGGTCGTACGTGGGTGGAATTGAGCCGTTTGGAACGTGGAAAACAAACCTACAAGGTGATGTGGCTGGATAGTTGGGGGTTGAATCGTGGGGCCTACAAAGATAAAATAATATATATATATAATAATAATAATAATAATAATAATAAATAAATAAATAAATAAACAATAATATATTTTTTTAAAACCCGAATAAAAACGGGTGTCTACACCTCTTACAATAAAATTTGTTTGATTGTTTCCCCTCGTCTATCTTATAATATTATACAGATATTTTTTTGCACAACCACGGGAAACTTCAGTTGGATCACAATGCAGATAAAGGCAAACTTTTCTGTCGTCTTAACCCTTGTTCTTTATTCTTTGACATGCCGCGAACCTAAAACTGGCACACCCCAAAATTAATTTAAAAGTATATTAAATTTAATTATTTGGGACTAAACCCTAGCCGTGCACCCATCTCCTCACCAACCGTCATCACTCGGCCGTCGTTCGACGCACCTTCGCCATCAATGGACTCGTCACCGACCGACGACCTCAACCCAACCCTTAGATCGCCCAAATCAGTCGCCGTCCGTCGCGAATTAGGAGAAATTGCCGAAACCCTCGCTGCCTCGGTTAATTGCAAAATCCAACCGCCACGATCGTTCCCTCGCCTCACCGCCTGTACCACCAGACTCCCCTCCTCCGTGCGCTCAAAATCGACCTAGTTAGTTGTCCGAAGCTGTCCCGTTGTCGAACATCATTTTGTGAGTAAGTTTTGAATATTTTCGGTTGATTTAAGTTGTTTTGGGTTGATTGATTGGTTGTTGTGGATTAATTTTGGTTCATTGAAGCTATAAGAGTGCTCGACCGATCAACCCGACCCGTCGCCGCCGTCACGCACCATCGCGTGCGCGTTGGGCTCATCCTCGCTAAAAAAATCCTTCTAGAACGGTCCAGGTGGACCGAACCGGCCAAACCCGGTCTAAATCGGGTCTGTTTGACTCGAACTGAATTGGTCTGACCCGTTGACCTTGACCCGAACTATTGACGTTGACATGCCCATTGACCTACCATTGACTTTGACTTTGACCAGTTCGACTGTTGACTTTTACAAAAAAAAAAGTCAAAATTTTTGAAAAGTCATATTTTATGTTTTTCGACGTCAGTCTGAATCCAAAGTCTGTTTTTCCAAATTCGAACTCGATAAACTATTTTTTTGGCATTTTATCTCCCAATTCAATATGAATTTTCATGTTTACGCTCCATTTATAATGTAATTGATTTTTTCATGTATTCGAGACATTATAGGACGTGAAATTAAATTTCGAGGGCGATCAAATGGAGTTTAATTACTTAATCGATGTGGCTAGAAAATCGAGATAATACTTTACTACTCTATACATGCTCTATACGATTTTTGAGACAACACTGGTCACCGTAGTGTTACTGCCAAGTTTTATCAACTTCTTTCGTGAAGCCATGAATCACTCCGCCTCTCCTGCCAAATAAGCAATAATCTTTTTGGCATTTGGTAAGTTATCAACTCAAGTTGATTAAGTCAGTTTCAGTTCATCAGATTTGTTTTGCATTCTCATTGTTTTCAGCTTTCTTACAGATTCTGTACCTTGATTACATGCATCTCTTCTATCAAGCAATACAACATCAGTAGAGGTATACCCTATGGCTAATATTCAACCTTCTTGATTTTGTTTATGGTGTTTTATTTTGTTCCATAGAGATTGGGTAGGCAGTAAGATGTTGATTTTTATCTGTTGTCTTCTTGTTGTTGAGAATATATACGAAGCTCATGCTTTATTTTAAACCACCAATCTTGAGCAATGATATTATCATTTGGATAGGCTGTGTATTTGAAGGCTTTATTTGATATTTTATGTATTATATATTACCTTCTGAAACAATTTTCCAGGTTCACGAGAAGAGAGGATTAGTCAGATGGAAATATGACTTGGGAAGGAAAAAGAATTTTGAACAGGTGAATACTTGGTTTGCATACTCCCTGAGCTTCTTGTTTTATTTATCTATCGACGTGAGTATGAGGAAACTTGATCTATTGATTAAGAGATTTATTCAGGGTTCATAGAGGTATAATAATTAAGGCATGTATAGTAATGCTTTGGTAGGGGGATTCAAAGAAAAATCACATGATGCCCTTTTTGTCTGGACCATTTGGCAAGTCATTTTAATAGCTAGTGATGCCACGAACCATGCTATAGGATGGTCATGCATATCTTAATCGGAATTGGCGGAAAATGGGGTTCTTGCTCATTCTGTTTTTGCATATTCCAATGTGCATTATGATCCATTTTCACTGTTTAAGGTATTTGGCACGAAGAAAAGCTTATGGTTCTTCCCATTGTTCTCGGATGATGATTTAGACAACATATCAGCACTTCACGGTCTCGAATTTCCAACACTTTCAGATGTTGAGGCATGAGCTTTTAATGAGAGGACATATGACCTCAGTTGTGTATCATGTTGCCACATTATTTATTACCTTAGGTTTGACAGTATGTATGTCGCAACATAATTGTATTTGATGATAATCGACATATTCCCGTGCTACTGGCTTGAAGTGAATGGGAGTAAAAGCTGTGCCAAGTTTTTGTTGTTAAAGTTTTGAGAATGAAGAATGATGTTAGCAACGTGACATTTTAGAGTAGAATGCGTTGGCGATTGCATGGAATTCGTATGTTTCAGCCCCCATCCAGTGGTGTTTTTGTCTCTTCTTGTTGGCGACGGTGACAAACGAACTGGAAATAATTTTTTCGATGACAGTAAACCCCTACCAACTCTTATCCCAGTAGGCCGCGCATGTTTCATGTAGGAAGCTATGTTGTCCCTTTATCAAAAGTCAATGGCGGCCTGCAGGTAATATATTATACTATATATTATAGATGGCTTAGATTGGACACTACTTGAGGACCAATATCAACTGCTCCAGGAACGGACAGCATGTCATTGGAATTTCCATAGATGGCTTAGATTTGTTTTATAATAGTTAGATTTAAATAAATAAATGATTTATATTTGATGAAAATTTAGGGTAAAGTATATAAATGGTCCTCCGATCATAGAATAATATTTTGTTGAGTCCATAGGTTATTAAAAATTATAAAATGGTCACTCTATTATTCATTATGTTTTAAACTTGTCATTTTTTCTAAAAACAATTAACGATTATCTGAGTTTGACATTAACATGCTGACTGAGATACGATAGTTGTTTGAGATTATGAGATCAAATTTTATCATATCTTAGTAAGCAAGTTGACGTACAGCTTAGACTACCATCAAAATTTTAATGGAAAATGACAAGTTTCGAACATAATGTATAATCAAGTGATATTTTTATAATTTTTAATAGTTAAGAGACTCAACAAAATAACTTCCTACAGTCGAAGGTTTATTGTGTAACTTTCAATAGTCGGATGACTTAATAAAATAATATACCATAGTTGGGGGACTATTAGTATACTTTACCGTAAAATTTATTATCTATAAACAAATATTTCTTTGGCTCATGGTAAAGTTATCTTTTATCCTAGCAAACCTTAAATTCCAAATCTTAAACATGAAATTCTAAACCTTAAATTATAAATCTTAACTCTAAAAGAATATATTGTTTTATTGTTAGTTAAAAATATTTATTTATAAGTTAAAAATTTTAATAAATTTAAGTGATTTATTATTTAAATCTATTTATAATGTAAAATTTATTAATTTTAAATAATGTAAGTAAATCCTAATCTTTGCGTACGTCTCTCTCTGTATGCTTCTTTGGTTTCTGATTTAGTGAAACTTGAGGCCCTACTTTTTTTATTATTATTAAAATATTGCTTTCGCCACTCGTAAATGCTTTTGAAAGCCACGTTGATGAGTAGTTAAGAATGCAAATTTAAATAGGAAAAGAAAGCACATATTCCAACTAATTATGTTGAGTTCAAACATGATCAAACTGATTTGATTATGAAAAATTAATAACTAAAATTTAAAAATTCTTTAAATTTGAAACAATTAAAACTTAGAAGGATTAAAGCCCAAAATGATTAAACTCGAGTATAAAGTTTAAAATAACTCAAACTTAAAAAGATTTAATTTAAAATTTAATTAAAAGAACTCCAATCCAATTATTTGAATTTAAAAAATGACTGAAATCTAAAATGACTGGAATAATCCCTCTGAAAATATTAAACAAACATAAATAATTAAAACTCAAAATAATCCAAAAAAATACGAGGAAAAAAAAATAACAACTGAAGCTCAATGTAATCCTAAAATTTTAGGGCTTGTATTGACAAGTCAGTAGAATGGAGAGGATTAAGCAAGACCATGCGACTAATTAAAACAAAGATAGAGAGAAGACGAGCATTAAAGTTAAAAAAAAAAACAACTGGGGAGGATAACAATCTTGGTTTAGTTTGCATTTCAATTTCCTCCTCCTCATCATCATATTCTTAATTTCACCGACTACATCTTTCATCATTTAATCATATAAAACCAAACAAATCGGTATCCCATGCTTTTTAATTCACATGAAGCAATCATAACAATGTAATATAGAAGATAAGGCATAAGGAAGGGTGATCTAGCCTGCAATTCGTGTATACCAAAGAAGAAAAAATATAAAGCTTGAAAGAACAGAGAGTAGGATTAGGAGATAACTTGGGCGATCATGTTTTCTGGGTCATGAACCGATGAGCCATCTGTCGGTCTTACTTCCCCATTAAAACTGCAAATACCGGAAACAAAAACGGCGAACCAAATGACCAGTGGAGTTACAAACAGAATAAGACCAAAGGGTACCATCCAAAGCTGACTATTTGTCCGATGATATTCGTATTCCCACCATCCCAACATCATTCCTCCGCTCAAACTCACCAAAAACGACCATAACCATGCTATGCATGTACTTGCTATCTTCTCTGATTCTTTCGTCTTTCTCTCCACTCGCTTTTCTTTTTCAGAATCCATAGCAGAAAAACCCCTGTTGCTTTAAGCGTGCCAAGAAGAAATTAAAGAGAAGAGAAAAAGAAGACTACAGAAGCAATATTCTCATGGAATGGGATCTGATTTTAGATGATACTCAATCCAGGTAAGAGCGACCAAAGTAACAATCAGAAGTGGCTTCTTTTATAGAAGTCACTATCATTGACGATTGTAATAGAAAAAAAAATTGTGACGGAAGAAAGTGATTGCGTTTCAGCTTCTATCAACTACCATAGCTGCATGGATGAATCCTGGGAAAGATTCGTTTGGCCTTTTTATAATGCCTCGTTGTTGACAGCTGCCTTGTTTTCTTCCAGATAAATCATATTTGAATGAACGCCCATAAAAAAATTATTATTATTTTGTTAGATTCTATCTATCTACCAAAGGCAATGAAATTTAATTTTGCTTATAAGCTTGAGTCCGAATTACTTTCACGGTGGTTACATATGAATTTAGTAATATTATTATTTATATGTTATTTTTAAAAATATAATATAAAATAATTATATATTTAAGGTTTAAATTTAAATTCAAATTTAAGTTTGAATATAGTTCGAGTTTGACCTTTAATTGAGCTAAGTTTGAGAATATTTCAAAATCAAGTTTTTTTTAACTTGAGTAATGCTTCAAATTTTATTTCGAGTCAAACTTAAAAATTTTAAGCTCGCAAGCTTTCGAGTGGAGCTTCAAATTTGTATTGCGAGTTCGAATCGAGTTTGACAATTTTAAGCTTGTGAACTTTCGAGTCGAGTCAAATTCATCTTTAAACTTTTCAAATCGAGTCGAACTCAACAATACTCGAGTTCAACTCGGATAGTTTAAAGCGGTACTTTCATGGTGGAGAAATACTTGTTTGAGTAATATTTTAGTATGTGGGAATTCACTTTTGGGGTGTCTATGAGCAATTTAACCTAGGATGTAGTGTAGCTAGCGGGTGGAGCAAGAAGACTGCTTGAGTGGCTATGATTCATCTTTCCCAGGGTGTTGAGTGATATCTGCAATTCATTTTTCTGCTAAACTGAAAGTTGTTTGGAACTATTATTCAGACGGGGGGGCTTATAATGCAATGCTTTTGTTGTGCGTTATAAGAAAAATAGACATGAGGTTGAATTGCATGCGTGAATGAATGGGATATGAAACCTTATCCAAAAGCAAGGAGGTTGAACTCAATAAGTGTTGGATACAAACTCTATCGGTTTCAATGAATATGTTGATTGCTAGCACAGTAGAGTCTGGCATGGAGATTTGAAGGTTCAAGCTCTTCCCTTCCAATTAACTGATTGATAAGTTCTCCACTTTGGAACTTGAATTTTGCTTCTTAATTCATATGTATAAGTAGTATTTTTATTCCAGCCCTTCATTTCTTGAATGTAGTATAGATCGTAAACCTTTGTAGCATTGTTTAAAATGTAGTAGGATGGGTTGCTTAACACAACATTGTGGCAACCGGCCTTTCGGTGAAAAGGCGACTAGTTACGACGATGTGTTTTTTTTAAAATGATTTTTTATTAAATGTTGGGAGTCGTCGCCAATCATTTTAAGATGCGATTGAAACTAATTTTAATAAAACGTTTTTATTTTATTAAAAATACCAAATTTTGGCATCACAATGGTTTTTGAAATTGTATTTACTCACCAAATTAGAGTTAGATCGGAGGACGTGCATAAGATAGCATTTCGGACACTGATACATTTCATTGCATTCGTGTTTCATGCATAAACACATGATTTTGACAGATCTTCCAGTAAAAAGAAAAGATGCAGGATGTTAAAATCCCGACGATTGAAAGGTAGAAGTTAAACATCAAATACATGGAATCATGTTTAGATAGGCAGAACCTGAGGAACGCAAGGGTTAATCCACAGAGGAAGCATTGCTTTGAAGCGGGACACGTGGCCCGACCATTAAGTCGTTTTATGAAGTGGAATAAGAAGGATTTCTCATTAAAATATGAAGTTTGTGATTTTGAAAAATAAGAAAGTGATGTTTTAAGAAAATAAAACCTTTGAAAACTAAGAAGGATTTTTTCCCAAAATTTCGCACTTAGTAAGTCCTTCGGGCCATCAATAAGTCTTTCGAGCATGATGCTTAAATCCTTAGGGCCATCAGTAAGTCTTTAGAGCATGATGATTAAATTCTTAGGGTAATTGTAAGCCTTCACGGAAGAGTAGTGAAGCAAACCCATCAGTATGTGCCATCAATAAGTCTTTCGAGCAAGATGATTAAATCCTTCGGGTAATTTGTAAGCCTTCACCGAAGAGTAGTGAAGCAAATTATCAGTAAGTCTTTCGAGCATGATGATGAAATCCTTCAGGTCATTTGTAAGTCTTTCGAGCGAGATGATAAGTCCTCCGGGCCATTTTAAGCCTTCTCGGAAGAGTGTTGGAGCAAGCCATCAGATCATCAGATATGAGAGGAAAGCGAAGGTTCTCGAGTAAAAAGAAGCGGATCAATTGATTAAAAGGAAATGCACATGAGGAATTATTAACCAATTCAAGGTCATAGGAAGAGAGAGGTTTAGATGGCAGCCGAGTCCAAGAAGATTCTCATATCTAGTTGTTGCGAGACAAGCTCCCTCAAGAGAAATGGATTCTCAAAGATTCTATTAAATTTTAAATTTTTCGAGTATAATGTTTTCAAATCTTCAAGCATACATTAACGAGTGGCAACGTTTGATTTTCAGGTTTAACCTTCGAAGTTGAACCTTCATGGGAGAATATTGTAGCAAAATCACACCAGAAGATTGTTCGAGTTCTACTCCCTGAAGCAAGAGGGAGCGAACCCGTAGGCAGAAGATTGTTCGAGTTCTACTCCCTAAAGCAAGAGGGAGTGAACCCGTAGGCAGAAGATTGTTCGAGTTCTACCCCTGAAGCAAGAGGGAGCGAACCCGTAAGCAGAAGATTATTCGAGTTCTACCCCCTGAAGCAAGAGGGAGCGAACATGTAAGCAGAAGATTATTTGAGTTCTACTCCCTGAAGCAATAGGGACCGAACCCATTTTTAGAAGATTGTTCGAGTTCCTTAATCCCTTAACAAGAGGGAACAAACCCGTCATTTGAAGATTTTTCAAGTTTCATTTATCCCGAAGTAACAATGGAATGCTTTAATCTTTTGAAGTTCTCAAGATCGGACAAACTCGATTATCTTTTGATCTTTGCTCTATTCTCGTTACATGACAATGAGCAAAGAGGGGCAGCTGTAGATACTCGATTTGTCCGGGGTTATGTCAGAGCAGACCCGAAGCAGACCAGTTGAAGGCCCAACTCAAGCCCAGTGATCTTGCAGAGCGATTTCCAGCCCATGTGAATACTTCCTGGAAAACCAAAAAAATTGGTTATCAGGAGTTAACAAAAAGGGGGCTTCAGTTTCATAGGATAGATGGGGATTTAAAATTGGAGAGTGGGCAGTTCTAGAGTAAAAAAGGAGGGGACCAGACATAGAAAAAAAAGAGCACAGAGTAAAAAAGAGGGAACCAGACATAGAAAAAAGGAGAGCACAGAGTAAAAACGGGAGAGAATAGACATACAGAAAATGGAGGATTTAGAACGAGAGAAAGCAGAGACCATTGTAACAGAGAAAGAGAACAAAGATCAATTTTTTTTATTTTATTTACACACCAGAACAAATAGAAAACGGAAGATGTGTAAATAACGTTCAGGGATTCAGAGATCAAGCAGTGTAATCGGGGCATTCTCTATCTTTTTTCGAAAGCAATACAAGCAATTTGTAAGCAAGTTATTTTTCTTTTTCAAAATATCCAGTCATGCTATGTGTGGTTCTTTATTTTTCTTTCGAAACCAAGAAAATAACAGAGAAAGGAAATAGAAAAGTACCTTGGTTGTGAATGACAGTGGAGCCTCAGCGATTCCATCTTAGGCATTCAAGATTTAATTGTTAGGATTAAGGATTCGTGGTTAGCATTATTAAGCCAAATAAATCCTAAATTAAACAACCTACGAGAAAATAAATTAGAGGTATGAGGGGGTTTCGGGTTACCTTCGTCGGGTTCTCGTTGGAGTCAAGATCATCGGAGTAGAAATTAGGGGTCGATTTGGTGAGTCTTAGTTTCAGGTTTGTGGTCTAGAGAGAAAATCAAGGAGTTATATTGATTTGGGGCTTTACTCGGTGGTTGAACAGTGGTCGTTTGGTGTGTAGAAAACCTAGCTGAGAGATGGAGAAGGTTTAAGGGTTAAGCGGCGCTGTGCAACTGAGGGAGAGATGAAGAGTGGAGAGAAGGGGAGGGAGCTAAACACTGTGCGCCTTTGTTTAGGATTTATAATAAATATGTTGGGTTTTTGCGTAAGGTTAATGTAGGGTTAGTATTTGGGCTCCATATTAAATGTTTAGGATAAAATTAGGTTTTAGTCTTCTTATTTTGGCATGTTTGTATTTCAGTCACTTGTAAGTCTATATTCGAATTTTAACATTTCGTGTTTGTCCTAATTTCATTATTTTTCCAGTTTTAGTTTTAGTTATAATTTTGTTGAGTTATTCACGTGTAGACCCTTTGTTATGGATGTGTTTTTATTTAAGTCTCTGGTTTATTTTTATTTGTATGCTGAATTTACATTTATTTAAATTTAGTCATATTTTAAATATGTATATACATGTTTTTTTAATTTGTAGTTTAGCATGTTATGTTTTTATTCTTGTATTTAATTCACATTTGTACATAATATGTTATTATACATAATTTATGGTTTTAATTAAAATATACATGTATATATATATATTTGCCACGTTATATGATATTTTAATTTTGTTTAATTAATTTTGGCATGACATTGTTTTTGCACAATTTGCATGGTAACCTCATTTGCATAACTCGATATATTACATAATTAGATTAAGGGTAATACACTTTTAATTTAAAATTATTTTAAGTGGTTTGTCATAACGCATTTGAGATCCGCTTTTAATGATTTTAAAATAAAAGTGTATCCCATTAGTGACGCCTAAAAATTGATCCATCCCTTTAAAATTTGGGAATGAAAGAAAAAGAAATGTTTGGCTATTTAAATTTATCGATAAAAGGTTGTTATAACTTTTAAGATCTGGTCTCGATATTTGTAAATAATCGAACATTATTTATCTTTCTAAAACGACTTGGTAATTTTAATTTAATTTATTTGAGTGCTTTTGAATATTATTAAATTCACATATTTGTTTTATGGGATCAAAAGTCAAATTAAGTTCGAATTTCTAAAGTTCATTGCAAAGACATTAATTAATCGACTAGGTACCGATTTAGGGCATTGTGGGGGTGCTAATCCTTTCTCACACGTAACCGACTCCCGAACTCATTTTTTGGTAACGCAGAGCTCAATTTGTTGTTTTAATTAAAAGTAATTTTTATTTAAAATGACAACATTTTTGGGTGCCCAATCACACCCTAATCAAGGATCGGTGGCGACTCTTCAAACTGTTTTTTTATCATAAAGGAAATCTAAAATTTTTTGAAACGAGAGGTTTTTTTAAATCGTATTTGTTTTTAAATTAAAAATCAATTGAAAGATGTAAATTAAAAATTAATGTGTTTTCAAAATCTCACTTTTGAGAAAAAATCGTTTCGACACCCATCTCTCTCCGCCATGATAGTGAACCATTACAAGCTACGTACAGATATCAACAGCTACAACCTTGGAGGAATGGGCTGCAGCGCCGGTCTTATATCGATAGAGCTGGCCAAAAGCCTCCTCGAAGCCAACCCCAACACGTACGCCGTCGTGGTAAGCACCGAGAACATTACACTGAATTGGTATTTCGGAAATGACCGGTCCATGTTGCTAAGCAACTGCATATTCCGCATGGGTGGAGCCGCCGTGCTGTTGTCGAATAAGGCACGAGACAAGGATGTGTCCAAGTACAAACTCGTCCACTTGGTTCGAACCCATAAAGGCGCGGATGACAAACACTACAACTGCGTTTACCAAAGAGAGGATGAACAAGGAACCGTTGGCGTTTCATTGGCTCGTGAACTAATGGCTGTGGCTGGAGACGCATTGAAAACCAATATCACCACTTTGGGTCCCCTTGTTTTTACCATTCACGGAGCAGTTCATGTTCTTCGTCACCCTCGTTCGAAAGAAGAGTTTCAAAGCTAAAGTTAAGCCTTACATACCCGATTTCAAGCTTGCTTTCGAGCATTTTTGTATCCATGCGGGTGGAAGGGCCGTTTTGGACGAAATACAGAAGAATTTGCGGTTAACTGATTGGCATATGGAGCCTTCAAGGATGACTCTTCATAGATTCGGAAACACTTCAAGCAGCTCATTGTGGTATGAATTGGCTTACATGGAGGCTATGGGTCGGGTCTCGGGTAGAGACAGGGTATGGTAGATTGCATTCGGGTCGGGTTTCAAATGTAACAGTGCCGTTTGGAGAGCTCTTAGGTCGAGTCCCATGAATGAATTAAGGGGTAATCCTTGGAAGGATGAAGTTCATAAGCAACGGGTGAAGGTTCCCATTGATTGATGTCTCCATCTCCAATTTGTGGCCTGTGGAGTTCTTTATTTTCTCTCTTTTTCATTTATTTTTTCTAGTTAATGGAAATGTAATTACATATATACATTGTCAGGTTGTTATTGTAATGAACTAAATAAAATTTATAGATTTCTCATTATTTTTTGTTTGAATAAGTTCAATTTTTATTACCAAGCAAGCAACATATTTATATATAAATACAAAACTCTACACCAATCACAAGAGAAAATGACAAGATTCATCCCAGTTGTTAAGAATATCCAAGTTTGCATAATATATCCAACCCAAATTTCAATACTATGCAAGTTATTGAATATTGTAAGATATAATTATGATAATTATTATTATACCAAC
This sequence comes from Hibiscus syriacus, assembly GCF_006381635.1. NCBI lineage: Eukaryota > Viridiplantae > Streptophyta > Magnoliopsida > Malvales > Malvaceae > Hibiscus > Hibiscus syriacus. Next base: position 218,824 of record NW_024062689.1, read on the forward strand.
AAAAAAATGTTAGAGAACATGTAAATGTCCCGATTTTAATAGTTGATGGGTTTCTAAATCTTAAATAGTGTCTGAGCTTATAAGATTTCTAATGTGAGTATATAAGGAAAATTCTATGTAGCACGTCGCACACCGCAACACACCACTAAAGCGACGTATCAGAATGTGCTACTAATTAAATTGTCTTTATTAAAGATAAATTACACGTTTTGTACCTAAATTATCACTTTTGTTTAATTTTAGTATTTAAACTTTATTTTTTATATCATTTTTCAGTATATTTTAGTTAATTTTATTCAACCAATTAGGTGCAAATGAAATGTGTCATCACCTATGGGATAAAAGATAAAAATCATTCTTTCTTCTAGTATGAATTGATCTTGAGTATCTTACATAAGAAATATCACTCAACCATTGAGCTAAACCATCCATTTGAGTAAATTTCACCACATTTTGTATTTAACTTATATAATGATATCACCACAAAATTAATATTTTTCGATAATTATAAGATTCAAATATGAGACACTTTGAATTAATCACCGAAAGCATAGTTACTCAATTATAGTGTGAATTTTTACTTTATCTAGAAAAAATAATTAAATAATTGTTATATTTTTATAAAAATTATATGAAATAATTATAGAAAAGTATATTTATAATATTATAAAAATACTTATTTATTTTAAAAATCCAAATAATTATTTATTTGATACAATATTATTTTTAAATTATCTAATTTATTTTAAATAATATAAATTTAGGATAAATTATATGTTTAGTAATCAACTATCACTTTAGTTCCATACAATATTATTTAAAATTAAATAGATAATTTAAAATAATCTTATTTCAAATAAATAATTAAAATTATTTTAAATAAATAAATAATATGATTTTAAAAAATATTTTAAAATATCTTTGTAATATTATAAATTAAATTTTTAGAATAATTTAATTTAAATTTTATAAATGTAACACCTTAAACCCAAATGAGCCTAAATTGTCACATTAGGCCGCCGATACAATTCCTGAATTTCAAAACCTGTTTATTTTTATTTCAAACATACTGAATGGTATCATAAAAGACGTAAATAACAATTATAAAACATTTTATAAATCAGAGCTCCGTGACACATAATTTAAAACCAAATTTATAAAACTCAGAATTATAAATATGAATATAATAATAAGGGTCTTATGAATACATATGCCAACTAAAGCTACAATACAATACTCTGAAGGGTATGTTGGAAGTCCTACTGTGGCAGTGCTCCACGATCGGCTCTAGCTGCTGATCTGCGAACAGAAAATATCCTAACGTTGAGCTTACAAAGCCCAGTAGTATAATAACTAATCTAGAGCAGCATTAAGAGTCTCATAATCACAAGCATGCTAAAGATATGGTACCAAGCAGTAGGTACATGCATGATTTTAGCAAGTGTTACTTACTTAGGGTCAATTGTTCTATCACTAAAGTAGGAGTCTCACACTTTCCTTAATCCTATGCTAAGGGTCTCGCCATGAGAACACCTCTGAAGGGTCTCTAATCCTAATTACTAATTGCCCCTACAGTATCAATACTCTCCCTAGTAGTAACGATACTCCCAGCTGAAAATCCCTAATTTTCGTCTTAATTCATCTAGTATCGATATTGTTCATATAATATCGATATTGTTCATACAATATCGATACTCGAACCTAGAAATATCTTATTAAGCTCAGAAAACACTCAAAAATCATCCTCAATGTCTTAGTTTGGTTCTTAATCATGTGCTAAAGCTTTAGGAAGTTACTTAGGGTCTTAAAGTGGCATAAAAACACCTTTTTTACATCAATTTTGTCATTTAATCATGAAATCAAGCATGAAGCCTAGAAATGCTTAAAAACTCAAATCTCAATAAAACTTCATGATTATAAAAGCCTTAACACCACAAAGGATTAGAAATACACTACCTTGCTATTTGAATCTTGAAATGAAGCTCGTTGCTTAGCCACAATCATTTCCTTTGTGATTTGGATGAAAACCCTTATTTTTTTCTTTAGCTAGGAATAATCCAAGACTTGAATCATTAATATGATGTTGTTGGAGGGATTGGAATGAAAATGAAGCATAAAAGAAGTAGAAAATGGCTCAAAGGACTTACCCTTAGCTATGTCACTTATAGGGGAAGAGAATAAAGAAGAGAAGTAAGAATGAAGAAAGTGAAAAGAAGATGAAAAGAGGTATAAAATCTCTCATCTTTTTAAAAATGGGTTAATAATAATTTTAGTCATTCTCATCTTTCTACAATTTAAAAAATCTCCTTTTTATGATTAATTGGGCCTAATTCCAACCCAATTAAGCCCAACGACTTAAATTATGAAATCCACAGGATCCACATGCCTCTCGGGTAAACCCAAAACTATTAGCCTGGAAATTAGGGTGTTACAATAAATACATAAAAGTAATTATTTAATTATTTTTATTTCCAAATAAAGTGAAAAATTATCCTTTAGTTTAATAATGATACAAGTAAGTATTAAGTTTGATATAATAAAAAATAGATTTGTATTATAGTTGAATGATTAAACTTTCAATCATTAATTTAAAGTCTCATATGTTATAATTTTATAATCATCAAAAATATTGATTTTGTGGTGATATTATTATATAAGTTAAATACACCATCTGGTAAGATTAACATAAATGACTAGCTTAATTCAATTGTTGAGTGCCTTGCATTTCATGTAAGAGGTTTAGGTCCAAATTATGCCAAGAGCAAGAATACTTTCTTTTATTTTATCATCATAGTTGGTGACACGTGCCATCATTTAATTGGTTGAATAAAATTAATTAAAAATACTGACAAAAAATAGAAAAATGACATGGAAAATAAAAAAATTGACATGACATGTCACATCAGCATTGTCGTTAATGGTTTTGAAAAAAATAAAGTTTAGGTATTAACTAGAAATAAAAATGATAGTATAAGTACGAAGCGTATAATTTACCCTTTTAATATTTACTTAATAAGGACATTTTAGTTAGTGGTGTGATTCGGTACGTTGCATTAGTGGTATGTTGCGATATGCGACGTACGCTGTAGCCTCATCCATATAAGCTTAAACATATGAATATTGTAAAAGTGATTGATTCATGTAATAAATTATTTTTAGAAATGTAACTTTCATGATGTAAAATTACCTAATACATTAATAAGACTAAATACAAAGACAATTATACCTATATTATTATTTATCAATATTTATTTATTTATTTTTCACTTTTTAGTTATAAAATAACAAAGATTTAACTAAGTTGAAATTATGATTAAATTATGCTATGTTTTAAAAAATATATAAAATCATGTTTTTATTAAAGAAGAAGATAAAGTATACTAAAGATAACATAATTCCAACTTGAAAATTTAAGGGTGTGAAGAGCCAAAAAAAACTAAAAATCTTCCCTTAAATATATGTATCATATTTCACAAAATCTAGAAACAAACAATAATTTTTATCTCTAGCCAAACATAGACACAATATTAATGTAGGCATGAAGATTGAGAGTATCAATATGACAAATTGCTCTGCAAACAATTTTAAATGCATCAACAAACTACCATAAAATGATATCTAACTATGAAAGATTGTCGACCTTTCCTGATCACAGGATGTGTCATGATGAAAGTAAAATGAAACACCAAACTATCATAACCATGGAGAAAACCGTGCTATAAAAATAGAAAAATCAAACTCTTCAAGAATATGCAAAAAAAAATCAAATCGAAGAGAATATTTTATTTATATCTGAATTAAAAGAAAATTAAAAAAAGAGTAATAACACTTAGACTATCCCTTAAGGCTAAATTTTAAAAGAAAATTTAGATAATCATTTTAGTTATGCTAGACTTTTGTAACTTCTCACCCAGTGATTAAGAGATTTGTTACTTTCCCTAGAGGTTCCAAATTTGAGCAATGATAAGGGTATGAGCATTCATTATCAATCCGTTGATAGTTTTTTTGAACAAATATTACCTTGAATTCAACCCGAATTTATAAAAAAATCATTTAACATATGCATATTAGACTTTAATGTATTTTATAGTTTTATTTATTAATAACAAACATAATTTTATCATTAATTAGATTTTTATTATCTTTTTTAATTATTTAATAATAAATAATAAAATAAATAAATAACCGATGAAGTATAAATTCATTATAAAAATTCAGGGAATAAACAGGTATTTTTATAACTATAAGAATAAATACAATTTCCATCAAAGTCAATGAAACTTTGTTTTACCCTTTATTTTACTCTACAGTTTAAAGATTATAACAATAATAATTTTGTCATGTTTACTTGAAAATGAAAATTAAAGTAGAAAATTACATGTATGGTTAGAATTTTTTTTGTTATTATCATATAATAATTAGTAGTATACTAATCAATTATTCTTTTTATAAATCTATAGTCGATATAAGGTAATATCTGTTTAAAGATAATTCCCAATAATTTGACAACAAACGCTCTTATTCATGGTATATGTGGTACTCAAACGCGAAATCTTAAGGGATAACCACTAGGATCGTTTGATTTGTACACTAATAAATTATTTCTAAAAGGTAGAGTTTGAATTTTTTGTAGTTTAAATATTATATTAATTTATGTAACCATTTTTAAAATTTTAATTTAATAATATAACAAATAATAAACTATATCGATCCAAACATATTTCCAAACTGATACGTGTGTGTATATATATATATACTAATTCTATAGAAAGAGAGGATAATGATCGGAGCCTGCTTCACGGATTCAATAACGAAACCCGTTCGGCTTCGACGTCTCAGTCAATTCATGTTTACTTTGTCAAAGCCGTAGTGACGGCAATAAACTCCCGATTTCCAAACATCTAGAGGAAAAGGAAAGAAGATAAATAGTTATGGAAGATAAATCTCTACTCTGAATTTGAATTTTCTTCTATTTATTAATTTTTTATTTTTAAATTTTTATTTATATTTATCTCATATAAAAAATTATGTTATTATATATACTCTTAAAATTTTATTTATATTTATCTCATATAAAAATATATTGAATGAATCTAAAATGAATTAATTTAAAATATTTTTATATGTTAAATTCATTTGTAATGTTAAAAATATATTTACCTTAATCTTGAGTAAATGTATAATTATGAATGTCTGACGTACATGCTTTGATATATTAGAGTACATCTTAATGTAGTAAGTTGATGACTCATATGTTGGCTATTCAATTCATACATTATATAATTGCATTTATAGATATATAATCATAACTTGATTAAAGAGAAAAATATATAAGTTCAATGACATTATATAATTTATGAAAATAAAAGATAATTATGGGATACTAATTTAGGGTGAATGATTTAATTATTTTGTTTATGATAATTATTTTCATTGTATAGTTTACAATGAAACATAAAGATAAAAACAATCGAATTAAGTGATCAAATAAAACTTAAAAGATCATGAATATCTCATGATGAAAACATATTTGCGACAAGATTATTGGACAAAAGCAACAAGTATTCAATAATTTTATATGGGTAAAAGCTTGATCCTACTACTTTTGTGAAATAACCCTATTTTATATGGGTCATAGAATATAATAGTAATCTCTTAGCGGGCATATATATTCATTTAGACATTACTTGTATTCAGTCATAATCCTAAATTTTTAATTCTTATAGATCATTTTGTTATGTCGGAACTCCAAGTTTTGTATTAAATGCATTAAGATACGTATTCTATGACATAAATTATATTATGGTTGACAAGTGATTTTTATTTATCAAAAAAATAGATAATCTGAATGTTTGCATCGCTCAAAGGTTGTATATGATATCTTAGACCCATTGTTTATAACTAGTTAAATTTAGGTGTTACTATATTTGAATTAAGTATTTTGGTCTCTTCAAATATAACTTGAAGACTACTTTCACCAACACTCTGGCGACTTTAAGAAGACTTCATGTCTCTCTAGGACTGCTCAATTACAAAGACATATGTTGCATTATATTTTTAAGCAGTTTTATCTTATAAGAGATATCTTTATTTTTTTTGCACAAGTTAGTTAATCTCAAACTTCAAAATAAGGGCAATGGTTCAAGAGTTGAGAACGAGTCACGAAGTGTCAAATCCATAGGGGCCGAGATCAGTATCAGAGATGGAAAGGGTGATGTTAGGGAAGACGAAGACATGAATTCAAAATCCAATGGCATTGGGGTGGCTCAAGTGTCGGACAACTGTATTGGGGTAAATTCTAAGTTGCAAATATCCATGTTGACAATTTGACGCCATAGTAGCAACTCCTAATTTTTAGTATTTTTGATGGGACAATTTAGATATGGTAACAATTCTTGATGGTTCACCTCTTTTAATTTAAGTAGAGAATTGTAAACTATAACTTTTTGTGAAGATGGTGAACTTAAGACGATGAATAGCATAAAAAGATATTATGAGAGAGAAAAGTTTGATATTCGAAAAAATATTTATCGTAATTCTTCATCTAAATCAGAAATGATGAATCATAATCCAAATTATATCATTACCAATTGGTGCGCTAAACGTGAATTTATCTTCCAACCAACAAAAAATAATCAAAATGACAAAACAACCCAAATTGTGCCATCAATGAATATATCCATAAACTTATGAAATTAGTGGGCATCTTGATTATGTGAAGATGATGGGTTACACAATACCACCCCATCTAAGAATTAGTTTTACTATTATTTATAGTCAATACAAAGTAAACATATTCATCACACATAACTGCTGTAGTAATTCAACCTTCTGACATTAGCAACTATTATATATTAGCATATATATATATATATATGGGGGCAATTGATATGTTATACACTAGATGATATATTGATTATATTTTAGCATATATAGTGTGGTCATTGAAACAAGCTAATTGCCAAGATGTCTCTGTTTGACATTGAGGTGAGAAGCTACAAGCCGATCAAATGCTTCCCAACCGGTGAGTTCACATTCATTGTTGTAAAGCGAGTTGGTGATTTCATTGTCCATTAACATGGATTGGCAGCTGCTGGAGTTTGTGTAACATCCTAAGTAACGGGTTAGTGACTAAATTGTAAAAATTCAGAATTTGGTGATTAAAGTAGAATAAATATATATAGGTTAAAAATAATTGTTAGTAAATATGAAATGAATTTAAGGACAAAATGGTCATTTGCAAGGAAAAAATAATAATAATTAAAAATTTTAAGGGGTTATATTATAACCCACGTGGGGCATTAGTAGGAAACAAATGTTTCCAGAATCCTCTCATCTCTTCTTCCTTCTTTCTTATCTTCACTCTTCTCTTCTTCCAAACGTGAAGACCAAGTTTAAGGTAAGAATCTGAACCTTGGTAGTTTCTTTGATTTTTAGATTGGAAATGGAAGTTTGGATGTTATATAAGCTAAAGGAAAGCTTATATGACATTAAGGCAACAAGATAAGTGTTTTAGGTATAGATTTGGAAAATGAGTTTTTAGATGAAATTTTGATATGGATGAGTTTTTGAAGTTTGAATAAGATTTTTGACTTGTCAATAAGTTAATTAAGAAGTATGAGGTAATAGAATTGAAATTAGAACAAGTTGGAATTTGAGTAAGATTCTTCAATTCTATATGGATGATTAGTTTTTTTAGTTTTAGAGGTATTGAATGGATAATAATTAGTTTAAGTAAGTGTATGAAAGCTAAGAGTATTAAAGGGGAGTGAAATAGGTATGTTTGAGCTGAAATGAGATGATTTTCGAGCTCAAAATAGGATTTCTGGGCTAGGGGAATCGGTACCCATTCAAGGGGAATCGATACCCCCTCAACGAATATGAATTTCCAGAATGCTAGAGGGGAATCGATACCCCCAGAGGGGGGAACCGATTCCCCCATGTAAAAAAAAAAGAGAAAAGAAAGAAAGACTAAACTATTAATTCCTTAAATTGGTAAGCTATTAAAGATTAATTTCAAGACATAGACATCTGATGATCATCTTGAAAATTATGTTTATGTAGATACCGAGCCTATACGAGTTCGGGAACAATCTACAAGTAGGATCGATCGAAGAGAAGGCAAAGAAATATAGGTGAGTGCATATGCATAGCATAATTATAGAAATATACTCCATTCTAGACTTGTGATAAGTCTAGATTTTATATCTTGGCATATGAGCATATTTTGTATTATGAGACATGACATGAATTCATATAAAATGCATTATATGACATGAATATGCAAGAAAAGTTATGAGCTATGTGAAAAGGTAAGAATTTACATGTCTACGCGATATAGACTACGTGAAATGTAAAAGCCCATGTTATGTAGATGAGAACTATAGGTATAGTTGGCATGCCAAGGGTAGAGGGTCTACGCGGTCATTCGGGACAAAATTCTACGCGGTCCTTCGGGATATATATATATATTATTTTTTGGAACATGTGTGAAGTCTGGTGAGACACATATGTGATCCCTAGCATATGTATATGATTCTTAAGGAATTCTATATGGTCCTTATGGACATTATTATATGGCACTACGGTGCAATTCTACGCGGCACTTCGGTGCATTTATACGAGCTGTGGTGACAGCATAGTGCACAACCTCACATTACTCAGATACCTTAGGTTCTCAATATGATATCATGGGCCAATAAACTTATTAATACAGATTCATGAATGTTAAAGTCATACGCTTACAGGTATGGATATTGATGATGTAGACTACATTGATTAAGTACATGTTTGCATCTCATTTCATATGATTATGACATTTTCATTACATTGCCTTGTTATTATTATTACATTACCTCACTAAGTCGATGACTTAGCGTGTGAGTGTTTCACACATAGGATCCGAGAAAGTAGACGAGACAGGTGAAGCAGCTTGACAACATTACTCCTGCAACCACCAGATCAGAAGCAACTTAATCAGTAGGTCATTTTGTTATGTAAATGGCAGTTGGCATGTAATTAAAGAGTTAAGTTGTGTATGCTCTGAATATTTTGGTAAACTTATATTACAATATGTATATTATCGTATTTTCTTAATATAAGTTCAAATATTTTACTATTATTTGTTAAGAGTTGTGTTTTAAAGTAAATGTAGTATCTCTGACTCATATCCGGGTCGGGTACGGGTTGGGGGTGTTACAGTTTGGGCACCCTAGGCTTGTCTGTTCCGTGAATGACTCGGCCGGGTAAACGTTGTTGCTGCCCAATTCTATGGGACCGAGGAATCTCGTACTCATTGCATTGTTGGCTCTACTGTCTTCCATGCAATTCCTTTCCATGTATTCAAGTATCTTCTCCAAGTCTCCTTCATTTAACGCACTGAGAGATGAACTAATAGGGTTATCTAGGGTTTTGTGGGGATTTTTCTTCTTGAAGATCCTACATACGACCCATCCCTCTTCTTGTGGCCCTTCCCCCATACCATTCGAGACCTTGACTCAAACAAAAATGAACTGTTAATGCTATTAACATAACGAACGAGGGGGGATTAGGAAGATTTGAGGTTATAGGCTTACGATATTTGCTTCAGCAATGTTATCGTCTAGTCTGTATTCATGCATGATCCAATCAGATTTCTGGCCATTAGGGGCTCGTCCTTTGTAAAACACCAAAGTCTTCCTCATCCCGATCCGGTCGCCGTCGCCACTAATGATCTTGTCGCGACCCGTCGCTTTCCAAAACCCGGCAGCCGTGGCGCGGTTCGTCCGGGTCCCCGTGGGATACTTCTTGTCTTTCTGGCTAAAAAAGTACCATTCGTTCTGAGGTGTGGTTCCAGTTCTGCAGCTCTCTGCAACGGTACATACATGAGTACATATAAATTGAAATCTTGGTAAAGTAAATGGCAGTGGAAAATATAAATCAGTAGTTGCATGTAAAATATATATACCTTGGATATCCCAGGGCTCAAGCTTATTAAGATCGACATCCTGAATTACATCCAAATCGACCTTCTCAGTGAAAACCTTTTTCCTGAGATAATATTGCAGGAGTTCCTCTTTGGTGGGATGGAATCGGAATCCAGGAGGGACTTGAGATTGTCCATTGACACATAGTTTTATTTTCTCTGATATTTAAAATAATTAAAACTGGGGTACATTAGATTGTATCGAATCAGATCATATTAGAAATTAAGACATTCAAAATAAATAGTAAAAGGAAGACGAGAGAGTGTGAATTAGAGAAATATTTTATGATATAGGCGGTGTAACCAATGAAATATGAAGAGAAGCCTATATATACATATATGAATGGACCGACGTATTGGTAGGGCGCTCCCCGATATATATTTTAAATTTTGATATTTTTTAATATTTTCTGTTAATAATATATTATCTTTTAAAATTTTATAAATTTATCCCCTTAATATAAGATAATACATAGATTCCTATCCCCTTCGCTAAATCAAGTCGTGCAACAGCAACTTCGTTGGCATGTCGCCATTTCAGATTAAGTCTCACGGCAGCATCATTGATTAGTAGCATATGATTACCTTGACGACATTCTAAATGGAAATAGTAGATTTTATTACAGGTTAGGGATCAGTCCATTCATGTCCACGCTACTCACCATCCCATTGTATTGCACTTTATCTCCATCAATTCGACCGCCAGTTATCAACTTTGAAAATATCAACAAAAGACAATCGATAGTTCAAAGAAATGAGTAAACAAAATATTTATGTCGACAATACTCAAAACTTTATTCCTTTGTATTTCACTTTAAGGTATATTTTAACCCTTCTTGTAAAGTTTTTGACTCTGCTGTTAGTTTACCTTAATATACATATTGAAACTAATATTACATTATCTTTACTTTGTTGTATAGGCGCCTGTTGATATCATGACAACATTTTGATCTCAAATTGAAATTCATGCAAGTTTGGAATTGCATGGAAATTAAGCAATCTTAATTAGTTGCATGGGTCGAATTTGGTGAAGTGCCACCATTAATTGTTCTTAGTCCACGGGATACTAATTATAAAATTCACACATGAATTAAAAAAATGGAAGTAGAACAAAAGAATAATTAAAAGCTGATATTTAGAGGAGAGACAAAATGTACCCACGTTACAGTGGCACGCGCTGCAGCTGAACACATGCAGGGGCCGACCACCCCACACTCCTCTCCACCCACCCAGCAATTACCTGCATCATCTCTCACTTTAAATAATGCACCATCCTTCCTCCTATTTCCCTTCACAAAACATTCTGATGCAGCAACAAAAACAGCACCAAGAATAATAATGCAATACAATGGGCGAGATGCAAGTGCCACACTCTCACTTTGTTTTTTGCAGCCTTCATGTGGGTCGAATGTATACTACTATATGCTAAAACTCTAGTTGGATCCATCTCTTAAACCATGACTAAAATATTTATAAGATAAGATCTTACAAAATTTATTAGTGATTTCAACAATAAAAAAAAGTGTTATTCTTTCCAAAAGACGTTCATGCAATTGTATCCTGCAAAATGTGTCTTTTTTATAACTAATAAGAATTTTGAATATGTAGTACCTTACCATCACTCTGAATTAATAAAAAAATCAGATCTGATATTTTATTAGAAAAAATATTAAACTCAAATTTAGCCTATATAATAGGCGTCGATCGCGTTGGTTTCTCTTTTCATTTCCCCCCTTGGGGCTAATAAGTGAGACTTTTCCAATGCCTCAGGTGGGGTTTGTTGGTCTATTTTCTACATAAAATAAAATGGAGGTTTGGGCATGTTGATTAGTTAGTAGGGACTGGGGAGAATTCAAATGAGACATGCCTTAATTACCGATTTGAATCAAGTGATAATGCATAAAAGCAAGTTCTATTACTCCGTCTCCTCCAATCCCTTTTTCTTAATCTTTACAAACATTGGACCTAATAATCATCACTCAAATTCATTCTTTAGTCTTTTATTTATGCATTTCTCTATACACGCATCATGCATCCACATATTCCTTGAACTTCTCTTTCAAGAGGTGTTTGACTCGTAGATTACACTTTTTTTTTTTAAACAATAAAATATTTATTGTTTTGAATTAAGTTGGAAAATAAATTGATAAGATTTTAAAATATTGAGGATTTATTGAATTATTTTAAATTATGATCAATTTGATAGAACCAGTAAATTTTGAGAATTAAAATTGTTATTATATCATATCGTGTCATCATTTTTGTTAAGTTAATAGTCAAGCTTAACGGAGTCATCAAAATAAAAAATGAAATATAACATTATTTAAAAACAGCTTAATATAAAATTAAGTGTATAAATTGTATCATTTTTTAAATAGGTGTCTAATTTATTTTGGTCAATCCAAGTGCCTAAGGTTATAAATATTATTATTTTAGGTGCATAAGTTGTAATCGTCATTAAAAAATTTCGTTAAGTGACACATTATGTTCTGGTAATTTATAAAAAAATACACAAGAATTTTATTATGTTTTTATTAAAAAAATCTTAATTTATCTAAAGTTAAAAAAAAACATAAAGACATCTCCAAATCTCTAACCCTAACCCTTATTTCTCTCTTGCCAATGACAACACGGTGTCAGCGTTGCCATTTCCATCTCTTTTTTACTGTAGTCTTCTTTATTGTCAATCGCACGATCAAGACCCGTAGAATCATGAAAAGGTCACTTTTTTATTTACCGTCGACGGGTTCAAAACATAATTTGAGGTTCATCGTGGTTGGCCCTTGGGTGGGGGCACGGTCGAGGTTAGGTCATGTCGATGACAACGACGACGACAAAGGCGGGAGGTGTGAGTATAAAGATTAAAATTAGTTTTTTTTAAGTTTTGGAGTTTTTTAAAGATTGGAAAAATTATTTTTTAAATATATTTTATATTTTTTGTTTTAAATAAAAATCTCAAAATTACTGCAACATGAAATGTATCACTTAATAGAATTTTTAACGAAAGTTATGAATCGAACTATTTTAAAAGAATGGTATATTTGGATACTTATTGTTAAATTAAGCCTTAAAAAATCACTGAGCCACCAAAATAAAAATATGAGAATAGATAAGTGACCAAATAAATAATTTATCCTAGATTTTTAAACAGTAAAAAAATTAAGAAAAGAAAGAGGTTTGACCAAACTCCAATATCAAGACAATCCAAAGCCGTTGGTCTGGTACTGTAGTTAGGGGTGAATGTTTCTAGTTATTTGAGTTAACGAGTGTTATTTTATAATTAGGAGTTGATTTGAAATTTTTTCAAATCGAGTAGAGTTTGTAAAATTCGAGTCGTGTCAAATTTTTGAATTTCTATTTAAATTTAATTATAAATATTTAAAATATTATAATATTACTTGATTACAATTTAAATGGTTGTTTTATGATCATATGTAATACATATATATAACAATCCATTAATGTGTATTTTTTTATAAAAAATTACAATACATGAATATTCTTTTATAGTGATATATATATATATAGAATTGAGGGACTCGACTTAAACTTAAAAATTAATCCACTAATTACTAAAAATTTTGAGTTATTTGGGTTGTATTTTATAACTCAAATTGAACTTTAAATTTTTTTGAGTCGAGTTTATGAAATTACAAACAACTATGTATTGTCCCAAATTTTTTCGAGTCGAGTCGAGTTTTATTGGGTTCAAGCCCAACTCAAACAACTATGCATTGACCCAAAACTCTTAAATGGTTTCCTTAATCCATTTAAACTCACTCGGTTTTTACCCAAAACTACTAACCCAAGAACCAGGGCGTTTCAACAATCATTATCATTATAGTTTCGACATTTTATAAATTATAAGTTCAAATATTTTTTTGAATAGTATGAAGAGATTATAAGATAATATTTTTTGATTTTTTTGAATTCGAGTTCTTTAGAAAAATAATATTTTCTTTTACCATTAAGATCACATTATTTTTAAATATAAGATAATTTATAAATTAAATACTTTAACGAACAAGTGTAATTTAAAAATTATATGAAAAAGAAATTTATGATAAAAGTAATCTTTATAACAATTTTTTTTTTTTTGCTTTACACTTGTCATCATTCATCCTTACCATTTTAGCATGATAATGGCTGACAACTTGGAATGCAAAAAAAAAAAATGAAGTCATTGGTGTTAGAGGGGACCATTGTCTCAAAATGGGAAGGCATGTCAGTGGATAATGTTTAGATGAAGTTAGGTTGTGTTTATTTTGATGGACAATCGACAAAACATTAGTAATCTCCCTCTCTTTTCTTTCAAATCTTCAATTATGCAGCATATGAATGGAACGGGAAAGAAAAAAAGAACCCACAAATGGTAGAAACAGAACATGCAAATAATAAAGAGTAGAAGGTTGAAGACAGCCAAGTTATGGTTGTCAAGCAATGCAAGCTCATACATATTATTATTATGAACACTGTTGGATTTAATTTGCCACCATTTCTATAGAAGAAACTTTTTTCCAGGCTTTTTAATGAATTGGAGGGATCACATGTCAGAATTCAGAAGCCATGACATTGTACAAGCTGCATGCTCGACTCTGAAACAAGTAAAGGTATACCCTTCCACCATTGAACACCCCCCTTGGCTTCCATTGTCTAAACACATGCATCCGTTCAAATACCCCAAAGATGAAAGCCAAAAGACAGATATAATATAAGTTCATGGGTGAGCTATCCGAGCTCGCCCTTTTACTTGACCGATAAAATCGAATTTGGGTTCGAAGATACAAAATCAATCTGAACCGCTTTACAAATATGAACAAGACTGTCATCGGATGCTCTTTGCAACCGAGACAAAATCATCTAATAATTTGTGTCTTAAGGTAGAATCCAAAGCCAATATTTAGTTTCCACCTTGTGCACATACATACATACATGAATGAATATGATTTCTTCTCCTAATGCTAAACAACAACTAATTCAGACTCTCCCTACCGTCCTAGACCAGACATGTATACGATGAATCGGTGACTTGAATGGAGAATGACTAACAGTTAGTGGAGCGAGCTTTACATCTAAAATGCCCTTCCCATGAATCGACAATCCCCTACTGAAATTCTTGAGAGTCATTTCCTGTTATGCTAGGTAAGAAGGCATGAAGCATCCTTCTTTTGAATCAATAACTTTGATATATTCTTTGTTATTCGATTCTTTCTGTTATCTCTAACTTTGCTTCCCTTTCAAAAGATATGGACCGTCTACTGTAAGTCACCATGTCCCAGAATACAGATTAACTTGAGGGTTTCTTTTCAGTAGGTGTCCCAGAAGCTTGTGAAGGACCTGTCTCCGCTTCGACCACCCCAGTTGGTGCTATAGTTGCTGTGGTTAGTGGTTCTGTTATTGACAATGTTTTTTCTGTCTCCGATGATGACATTGGTGGTGTTGTCGATGTTGCAGATGCTGTAGTTTTTGTTGCAGTTGTCGTTTCTGTAGTTGTTGCTGCAAATTTTGTTTGAAGATTAACACTTGAGGTTGCATTAAAGTTCCCTTGCAATAAGTATTACAAACCAAGAGATAAACCGATTCAAAACTATTGCAAACATACTCCGAATCTATCAAGAGATTGTGTAAAATTATCACCTGTGGAAGTTTCTGCCATAGGCAATGAAGACGGAAGCGAAAAGATCCCGGTTGAGCTATACTGATGAGGCAAATAAGGATATTTCAACATATGAGGATATTGGACACCAAAACCATGAGCTTGGCTATTTTGTCCATGTTGAGCATAAAATGGATACAAATTATGAAACATTCCCGGTGTCATCGATGTTCCAGTAGCGTAGTAAGGTGAAAACTGCTGACCTCCATACAAACTATAATAGTTCTGCAAAAACACCATGGAAATTTAGCTAACCAAAGTAACGTCAAGGAAGTTGTGTACATCGTTTCTTATGCTCAATCTCTGTTTCTAAAGTCTAAACACTAACCAAAGGATAAATACCGTCCTGTGAATACCCCGTATACCTGAAAGTAAACAATCAGAGAATGAAGATGATGGAAGAAAACAAATGAAACAAAGAGTACTAAAATGCATGTTAAAAGGAAACAATCCGCGAAATCAAGCTTAGGGATTCAAATCGAATTCAGTTCTAGAATAATTAAACTCACCCGTAAGCAGAGTAAGGAATTGAGTATTGACCATTTGGTTGTTGGATGAATGCTGATGAGGAACCGTGATACACAGGCGATGCCATCAATCTAGGTGCTGGTATAAACCGTCCACCTCCTGCATTTGTTTCCAAACAATCTGTTTTAGATCCACATTTTCATTATACCAGGCACATTGTGCAACACAAACCAACACGAAATGTTTTCCCAATATAGTAAAAAAAACATCTTGAGAATGAACAAAGGAGAACAAAAAGGGATTTTGAACATTTGAAATATCATTATCAAAATAATAACTTCTTTTCATCACCCAAATATTGAAGTGAATCTTCACCAGAACCAATGTTACTAGAAAGAGAAAAAAGAAGAAAGAAAGAGAAAGAAACCATGTTGAGGAGTTAGTGGACGAGTCTTCTGTGCACCCAATGAAGCGAGGTTGCAATTCGCCCTCCTTCCATCGATGGTAGGAGAAGGGTTTTCACATGCTCTCATGGTTGCATCTGGATCCTTAAAGGTAACCTGGAAACCAAAAATAATAAAAAGATAAATCATTTTTTATTTGCTTTTTTTATATATTAACAGAAGGGATCAATAAGCTTACAAAGCCATAACCCTTGGATCTCCCGGTATTCTTGTCTGTGATAACAACAGCTTCAACAATCTCTCCAAATTGCTCAAAATAACGCTTCATGGTATCTCTTTGTGTTTCCCAAGCCAATCCACCAACAAAGATTTTCGTAAAAGTCGTGTCACTGTACTGCCCTGCTCCTGGATTGTTGTTGTTACCACTCACCATCTGGAATTGCCTTTGTTGAGACATGTAAAAAAAACAGAGGAATCTCCCAAATAAAACAGAGGAAAATTAAAGAAAATGGCTTTAGAATCCCAACCAAGAAGAAAAAGAAAACCAGAACCACCACCGAAGCCAAATATAGAGTGGTTAAAAAAAGGGTAAATGACAAATTGGAAAAAAAAGGAATCAAACCAAAAAGCATTTATATTTTTCTCCCGCTGGCCTTCCTCCAGCACTCGTGCAACCGTGTATCACGTTCTTTAATTTATCGGTGATATGTTTGTTGTTGCTGTTGGTCTTTTACCTGCTGTTGTTTTTCTTAATGTTATATATAACTTTTTCCAAAATAAATATAAAATAAATAATGTTATGTACTGCCACTTTGTTCACAACCACCATGATTTTATTTGTTTTGTTAAATGGGCCTCCAAAAACGGAGGGCCCAATTTACTTTTTTCTTAGTTTAAGACCCCTTTTTTCATCAAAGCCGAAGAGAAACCCTACCAGAACTTGCTTTGAGAGCGGCGCTTCAAGATTTCATCTTTCAGGTAAAGTCTCTGCCTTTCCTTGTTTGTTTCTTTGGAAATTTAGTTTTTTCATTACTTGTCTTAACCCTTGTGTTGATTGGGTTTTGATTTGATGTCGATAGCATAAACGATGTCTTCTGTTAGTGAAGCTGCTTGCTCTTATGCTGCTTTGATTCTCCATGATGATGGCATCCCCATCACCGTATCCTTTTTATGCAAATATTTTAGGGTTCTATGCTTTATGCTTTGGAATTATTTTTTGATATCTCTCATAGGGTTATTGAAAAAAAGGAGTTCGATTATTTTTGTTGAGGATTCTCCATTTGTATGGGGAGAAAGTTTCTCTTTTCTGTTTCTTTAACTGTTATTAATAGGCTGAGAAGATTGCCACACTTGTTAAAGCTGCAAGTGTTAATGTTGAGTCTTATTGGCCAAGCTTGTTTGCTAAGCTTTTTGAGAAGTGTGACATTGAGAATCTCATAACCAATGTTGGAGCTGGTGGTGGTGCTCCGGTTGCTGCTGCTGCACCAGTTGCAGCTGCTGGTGGAGATGGTGCCGCTGCTCCTCCTCCTGCAGAGGAAAAGAAGAAGGTGAGACTAGAAATTTGAAATAAGTTATCTGATCTCTTTACGCCATTTGGTCTAACATGTGATTCTTTGATCATTTGCAGGAGGAGCCAGAGGAAGAGAGTGATGATGACTTGGGATTTGGTTTGTTTGATTAGGAATTCCACCCGGTTAACAGTTTCGTGGATTATGGTTTAGATCATTAAGCATGAGGGTAGTTACTCTTTTGGAGTTTTATTGGTATTGGTATTTGTGGATTAATTATAAGTATTGATTTGAATGAAGTGACAATGAGTTGTGCTTTTCCTTTTGAAGAATTTTCCAATTTATACGAAGTATTTTAGACCCTCTTTTTTCACTTTGCATTTTAGTGAATTGACATGATTTATCTCTTGCAATACATGATTTTATTTTGATTGGTAGTTCATTATGCTATTGTTGACATTACATGATATGTTACATAAGAATTATAGTGTTGACCAGGGAGTTGTCTTAAGCATTGTGGAAACATATATCTCGCTTAATATGGGACTGAGGATGGAAATGGTCACGGGCAATAGATTTAGCTCGACTAACTTGTTGTTTAGGTTAGAATCGGGTATGTGTACCTAAAATTCATATAAAGATTCTTTTGAGAAAAACAGAGAATAATGGACAAAAGCATTAGGTGATCTGCAAACGCAGGATCAGCTCCTCCTAATAAGAAGTCACAGCCATTGCCAGGGGCAGACCGCCCAACTCCCACCATTGTTGCTCTATTGACCACCAATCTCCAGTCCAACAAAAAAAAGCAGTCGTTCAAGTCTTGGTTAAATTTTATGTGCTTCTGATATCGTTCATCCACTGAGAATTGAAAATGAAAAGACCTAATATCTGTCACGGTTGCTTTGAGTTGAGATCCCACCCCATAGTTGGGCATGCATGGATTTGGGTTTGTATCAAATATAAAGATCCTTGTAATTTCTAATTACTATGAAGACATTAGACATTTTTGTATATTAAATAATAGAGATCATTTATAGCAAAATTAAGGAATACTTTATTCTAATTGAATGATGTTGAATGTATGATTAGGAAGATGATTGTCTTATGCTGTTCTTTCTTTTTGGATTAGATGAAGAGTTGTAGTTGGTGGTATGGAGAAAGTAAAGGTTTATTCTTTTTGAATTAGATGAAGAGCTGTAGTTGGTGGTATGGAGAAAGGAAAAGAAAGGATTGTAGAAGATGTTGGTGGTATGGAGAAAGGAAAAGAAAGGATTGTAGAAGACGATGAACAATGGATGGGAGGTTTTAGATTCTCTCTTTAGCCTTGTATGTGCATGTTTATATGTCCCTAACACAATGCAATGCATTATGATGCTTTGTGTTAGCTCTAAAGTTGATAATTATTGATGGGTTGATAGATAGATCCGGTTGTAAGATAATAGATTTAGCTGATAATTGAATTGTTAGATCATGTTAAAAACTTATAGCCAAGCAAAGAAAATGACAAAGTTACCTTAAGGTGAATTATGTGATATAAAAAAACTTTGGAGGTCTTGAGATTATCTTATGGAAGAGTGACAATTTGTCCTTACTTGCCTTTAGTCTCTCAACATAATTGTTATCACTAAATCCATTGTTTGACAGTTTGATCTATCAATAGTCATCAACCTGATGACTGACATTAGTCTTTCTTCTATTCGATATGGGAGACATATATACTTGCACAAACAAGATTGCAAGGAGAACTTGAAATCTTACATCCATTATTCATAATCTTTTCAATCATTTTTCTTATTTCTTCGTACCATCAAGCATGACTCTTCATTCAATTTATAAAAAAAAATTATTTAAAATCACTCCCATTTTACTAAGACCTTTAACAAAATATATAAACAAGAAAAAGGCACCGTATTCAAGGAAAGAAACCTGGTAGTTTCTTACATGAATCCAATCAATTTCAACTATATTTGCTTTATAATGATTCGAATTTACTAAAATTTAAGTATTAAAATGAAACAATTCCAAACCATAAAAATGAAGTCTGAGACAATGGTTCTACAGTGAGCAATGGACTGATTGATCCCAACAGCAGTGGCCCAAACTAGAATAAAATTATTGATATCAGCGGGGTGTAAGTAACTGACGATCAAACGCAGCATCCCCAGCTCTGTTTTGAAAACCGGACCGGCCGGTTTAACCGGGAACCGTTATTTAGTCCGGTTCAATCTAAATCGGTTGAACCGTTATTAGTGAACCGGCCAGAACCGGACCGGCTGAAAACCGGAAAAAACCGGGAAAAATCGGGATTTTTGTTTTTTTTTAAAAAACAAATTAAACCAAACAACGTCGTTTGTTAAACGAGCCAAGTCGAACTCGAGTATTGCTGAGCTCGACTCGAACTTGAAAACTTTAAAAGTAAGCTCAACTCAACTCAAACTCACAAACTAAAAATTATCAAGTTCAACTCAAACTCGAAATATAATATTGAAACTTGAATTCAAAAAGGCTTAAACTCAAAAAAAATTAGAAGCTCGATTGAAGCCTAAAATTCGAGCTTAATTGAAGTGAAAGAATAGTTCACTTAATGCTCACCAAAAGGCTCTATGATTTTGAATGCCAAATTACCTCTATTATTTATAGAATTTAGTTGTGATGCGCTTCTATGTTTCTTAGCAATGTGAGATTGTTTTGTTCTCATATTTTTACTCTTTAGACTTTTGGGATGCTCTTATATGTTTCTTAACCATGTGGGATTGTTTTAAAAAAAATTAAATCAAACAATATCATTTTGTTATGATTTTTTTAACCCCAAATTTATTTTTTAATTATAGTTATATTATATTTATTATTTAATATGTTTTACTTTAAATATTATGTTGTAGTTAATTTGAATCATTTTGTTTCACTTGATTTTATGGTTTTTAACTTATATATGTTATGACTTGCTTTGAATATGACTTGTGATATAAAAATTATTTTTTATTAAATATTTTTGATATTTTTATTTAATTTTTTAAATAATTATGACGTCATCCGATTATTCTGACCGGTCAAACCGATTCAACATGTTGAACCAGTGAATCGATAACATAATTAGTTCGCTAACCGATCCGGTTTTGAAAACCATAAATTCCCCAGTGTATGCCTCCTTAAATTATGAGTCGTTAAGTTAGGTGGCTTTCCTTTCTTTTCCTCGCAAGTCCTTAACATCGTATCCTCCGCCTCCATTATATCTTTTATCCTCTTCCTTCCCCTCTTCACTCATACTTTCCCATTTTCTCTCCTTTTCCTCAAAGAAGATGGCTTTCTCTGCTCCCACTGCCAACTTTACTCCTCTCAATACCCCTTTCCTCAGATCTCACGATAACACCCTCGTATCCTCCCTCTCCCCCTCACCCTTCTTCGGATCCACCGCCAAACTCCGCCTCTCTTCTTCCCCCAATTTCAATCTCCACCGTCGATCTGGATCCGTCGTCGCCGTTTCCGAAGCCGTCAAGGAGAAGAAATTCAAATCCACCCGCAACCTGGTAACCCTCTTTTTCTCTCTGTTTACTACTTAACTGAGTTTTTTGTTCCTTAACAAATCTGAGATTTTTCTTCTTTTTTTTTTTTACTTTTTTTCAGTTAATTACGAAAGAGGAAGGATTGGAATTGTACGAAGATATGGTACTGGGACGGGCATTTGAAGACATGTGTGCTCAGATGTACTACAGGGGAAAAATGTTTGGTTTCGTTCATCTCTACAACGGCCAAGAAGCTGTTTCAACTGGTTTCATTAAACTCTTGAAGCTACAAGATTCTGTCGTCAGCACGTACCGCGATCACGTGCACGCCTTGAGCAAAGGCGTCCCTGCACGCGCCGTCATGAGCGAACTCTTCGGTAAGACCACCGGCTGCTGCCGCGGCCAAGGTGGGTCGATGCATATGTTTTCTCGTGAGCACAATTTGCTTGGTGGGTTTGCCTTTATTGGTGAAGGGATTCCCGTCGCGACGGGGGCAGCTTTTACCTCCAAGTACAAGAGAGAGGTTTTGAAAGAAGCAGATTGTGATCATGTAACCTTGGCGTTCTTTGGGGATGGAACTTGCAATAATGGCCAGTTCTTTGAGTGTTTGAACATGGCGGCGTTGTGGAAGTTGCCCATTGTGTTTGTTGTTGAGAACAATTTGTGGGCTATTGGGATGTCTCATTTGAGGTCTACTTCTGATCCTCAAATTTATAAGAAAGGACCAGCTTTTGGGATGCCTGGTGTTCATGTCGACGGGATGGATGTTTTGAAGGTGAGGGAAGTGGCTAAGGATGCGATTGCTCGGGCGAGGAGAGGAGAAGGTCCAACATTGGTCGAATGTGAGACGTATAGGTTCAGAGGACACTCGCTGGCTGACCCTGATGAGCTTCGTGACCCTGGTTAGCTCCTTGCTTATTAATGACTGTTATTTTTATGTTCTGTGAATTTCTAATTCTCGTTATTGTTTTTTTTGTTTGATTCAAATTGATAATTCATGTATAGAACCCGAATCCGTTCTTTTGATTGAGCTAGTAGGCATTGATTAAACATAAAACAACCTGCATTCATGTGTTTTACTGGTCTAATCTTGAAATTCCTTTGTGTTTTAAGCTCCGTGTTCTTTCTTTTCTATGTGAAGTTGTTGTGTTATTGAGAAAGCACGGTGAATGAAGTTAAATGATTGAGTTTCTGGACTTACGAGTCGGATTGGTTTCTGAGTGAATTAGTGATGTACTCTGTTTCAAATTTCTTTGGTTCCTAACTGGCAGATGAGAAGGCGCGCTATGCCATGAGAGATCCCATCGCAGCCCTGAAGAAGTACATCATTGAGAACAATCTGGCCAGTGAAGCCGAGTTAAAGGCCATTGACAAGAAGATAGATGAGGTGGTCGAGGATGCTGTTGAGTTTGCAGATGAAAGCCCGGTTCCACCTCGTAGCCAGCTACTCGAAAATGTGTTTGCAGATCCAAAAGGTTTTGGAATTGGACCTGATGGCCGATACCGATGTGAGGACCCAAAGTTCACCCAAGGCACTGCACATGTGTAAGCCTTTCCAAAGTAGGACAGAGATCAATCTATTTATGTACACTTCTTACTGGCATGTTGGGTACTTGTTCTTGGTGTTTCTTATGTCATGTTTAGGTTGTCTGTTTTCTAAAATTTTGAATTCATGATATAATCTCCATTTGTTACTGGAACAAATGCTTTGAATGGAAAACCCCAAAAGGTTGGATGGCCCTATTTCCTGTCATTTTCATATTTTGGTTTTTTGTTTTATAAATTGCCATGGAATTAGGTTTCCCTAGATTTACCTGTTACTTGTCTTGGCATTTGCATGGGAACTGTAGAGTAATTTTATAGTCCTCTTAAGATACCTGTAAGACTGACAAGTTCAAATGTGTTGTTAAAGATTTTGCATCCTACAAATGTTAATAAATTATGTTGGGTCAAAGTCGGTAGCATTTTCATTTCTTGTTTACCTACTTTTTTTCAGGCAAATTACTTGAGCTTTTTAGAAGTGGTGACGATAGCAACTTTAATTTTTGAAAAATAATAAAATCCCACAATTTGCACAAGTAATTAGGAAATCTTTTGTTTAATTCTTCAGTCGGCACGCCTTTCTCATGAGCCCACTATACCTTCATTTTAGGTCCTAACCTGATCCGAACAAATTTAAATAGAATTATAAATATCAAATATTCAAATGATTTTTCTCACCGACTATCAAAATCAAGGGCGAATACAGTAATGACTGAAAAGACGATCATAAACAACAATAATCAGTAAATGAAATATTTTCCACTACTTTTCACTACATCGTATATGTCCCAAGATCTTTAATATTATTTTAAAGATTATTAAGATGCCAGAGGAGTGTAGAGAGTCTACGGTGATATCAATCTAAAAGAATAAAGGAGATCCCCAACGTTGTGGTAACTACAGAGGTATTAAATTATTCAACCATACCATGAAGTTATGGGAAAGGGTGATAGAGGCTAGGTTGAGATAAGTTACTAGGGTTTCGGAAAACCAATTTGGCTTTATGCCAGGCAGATCTACCACGAAGGTGATTCATTTACTTCGACGGCTTATGGAGAAATATAGGGAAACGTCTAGAGATCTTCACATGGCGTTCATTGACCTTGAGAAGGCTTATGATAGTGTGCCCCGCGATACGATCTGGAAGACTTTGGAAACGAGATGGATCCCAACTGCTTATATCCGGGCGATTCGTGATATGTACTGTAGATCTACTACATACGTCAGGACTACAGTTGGCGACACCGAGGCATTCCCGGTGGAAATCGGACTCCACCAGGGGTCGGCCCTTAGCCCTTACATCTTCGCCTTGATTATGGACGACTTCTATTGTGCGACACCAGACGGTGTACCATGGTGTATGCTTTTCGCTGACGACATTGTCCTAGTTGCTGAAACAAAATCTGAGTTGAATTGTAGACTAGCTACCTGGAAGACTGCTTTGGAAGAAAAAGGTCTAAGGATCAATATTGAAAAGACAGAGTATTTATGTTCAAACTTCAGTGGGAACCAAAACGATGAAGATGTAGAAATATGCATAGAAGGACACGTTCTCCCCTCAAAGGATTGTTTCAAGTACCTAGGGTCTATGATACATAAAGATGGGGGTGTAGATGATGACGTTACACACCGTATAAAGGCGGGATGGCTAAAGTGGAGGGCCGCTACTGGAGTTTTGTGTGATAAGAAGGTGCCTCTAAAACTTAAGGGAAAATTTTATAGAATGGCAATAAGACCAGCTATTAGGATATGACAACAAACTCTGTGGTCATGTGGTAGCACTCTGTGGGATATGACAACAAACTCTGCTATTAGGATGTCCTTGGGGGTGGTGTCTGTTTCCGAAAAATTGAGGGAGGAAAGACTACGGTGGTTTGGGCATGTCCTTAGGCGACTACCGTCGGATGCGGTCAGGAGGGTAGAGTCGATTACAGTCGACGGTGCCAGAAGGAGAGGACGACCAAGGCGGAAGTGGGAAGACTGCTTGAGATCTGATTTGATGGATTTAGCCCTTATCAAGGACATGACCTCTGATAGGAAAGTATGGAGACTTAAGACTATGGTAGTCGAGTAGTGTGGGTCACATCTATAGGGTGTATCATCTCTGTCTTCTTTTAATGCCTTTGTAGTAATTCTCATGACTTCTACTTTTTATACGTTTCTGTTATTGGTATTTAAGAAAGCTTAGAACTGTGCTTGCTATCGTTGACTTCTGTGTATCATTCTCTTCATGTTTCCTCTTTTAAATTTAGTCGGGTCTTACGTTTCTGTCTATATGCAGAGATTTTTTTTCGCAGGGATTTATTTGCAGGGATTACTTCCCATTACAGACACGCATATGATATTAATGACTGCATATAAATACTGTTCAACTATGTATTTATGTATTTATTTATACATGCATTGCATTTTATCTATATTTTTAATTTTCTGACTGCCGGAGGTCTTCCACGGAAGCTACTCTCAACCTGGCGTTGGGGGCAGCCTACTACCCTACCTCCCCCTTACCCCATTGCATATGAGAATTGGGTTTTGTTGTTGTTGTATATGTCCCAAGAAGTTTATTAAACAGTTAAAACAAAAATAGAAAGCCATAGAGTTAAGAAAAAAATACGGTAGACTACATTTAGTACTTAAACTATCTTATTTGATCTGTTTTAGCACTAAATTTTTTAACATTTTCAAAATCATACTTAAAGTTTAGTTTTTGTTTCATTTCAGTACTCCATCATTGAAAACTTAACAAATGGATTAATGGGGCATAGCTCCAGTGGACGGACGACCAATCTGAACGATTAGCGATGAAGATTGGAGGATGGAGAAGTCGAAGAGTCCATTGTTGATTTGGGGAGATTTGAATCGTTTCCCAGGGAAACAGAGGTTGGAATCGCATTTAGGGGGTCGAAAAGATGTCGGCTGAAAACTTTGGGTTTCATCGGCCGATGAATGCGACAACTGACAACTGTTGACTGCCAGCGAGCTCGTCCATTAAATTTTTAACGGCCGGGGTACTAAAATGAAACAAAAACTAAAAGTTAGGTATTATTTTTAAAAAATAAAAAGTCTAAATACTAAAACGAATTAAAATTGATAATTTAAGTATTAAATACGTAGTTTACCCAAAAAAAATAGCAAGCATTCATTTGACATATAAAAAAGACCGTTGGGTGGTTGTGGGTTGACTATAGAAGCAAGACGTGCTCTTTCCTCGAACCTTACTCAAAGAATTGGTTGCCATTGAGAATGAGATGGGTCAAAAAAGCTTAACAATATATTCAGACGTCAATGAATATCGAGATTCTGGAAGAGTATAGGCTTTTGCATTCTTCTTTGAGGAGTTTATGAAGGTCTATATTTTACATGGAACGCCAAACCATAGTTGAGATGGACAAATTTAGCAGAACTCCATGGTCAGAATGACTTACAATCTATTCTCTGGATCTTATATTTTCCACATATCCCAAAGGCATTCTTTTTTCTGTTCAACAACAAATATACTAGCACACGAACAATTAATATAGCACACATATAATTGAGCCTTTCCTTTCGTAGCAAAAAAGAAAGCACATATATAACGAAGCAAATGATACCCAAGTGAGCATTTTCTTATCTTTCGATGAAGGTTTAATTAGGGCTTTGGTTTCATATACTTATACCACGCATTCTATTCCATCAAACATGAGATAGTGTTCTTCAACGTTCTATTACCAATGGATGTATAACTTGATAAGTGTTTTGCATTAAAACATGCTAGTACCATTGAGATTTGTTCGTTTTTATATCGGACCGTATTATTGCAATCTATGTACAGTCTCTGGTCCACGATGCAATGCATATGTGAGGAAAAACAATTTTCCGGATTAGGTTGGCTTTGAGTTTCACGTAGAGACTGCGTGTTTTGCCACCTATTGTGCAGAGCTCTTGTATAACACCTTGGAAGCTAAGCGTACCTACATAAAAAATGTGCAGTGTTTCTCAAAGTCAAAGCGTATGAATGGCAACCTTAGCGGTTTTGGTAGAGACCAAGGAAATGTTGTCAAACTGGGTCAGGCGTCGATTCAAAATGAGGGTCAAGCTGAAGGTATATATATATATCCATTTTACCCTATTTTAAGATCTTAGATTTTGCTGAAAGAAGGAAAGTTCTGGAAAAAATTCAGAATTCCTTTTGGATTTCAGCTAAAAGAAAGAAAATTCTGACAAGCCATTTTTCCAGAAATTTTGAATAGATTAGTAAAGGAGGTTGCTCACTGCAGTGACGCTTGTGAACTAAATGCATCAAAAGTGGAAGAAAACCCTTGTTTTGTTAAAGGGATGGTTCGGAATGACGCTGCTGAACTTCAAAGTAATAGCGGAAATGTCAACGTTATGGTTAGAGTTGGCTGCAATGATGAACTAGATGAACCTCCCACTGGGGCTATTGACTTAATTGGTTCGTTTACTAATCAGCCAAGGGGCACCATTGCACTTTATCATTTAAGTGATCGTGCGGGCCAGGTCGGATGTTCTCCACAGTTGGAGCTATGTTTGAGAACTTATTTTAGTAAGGCGAAGAATGAAGTTGCTACCGAAAGGCATATGCTAAACCATTGTGATGCATCGGCTTTTTCAAGGTAAACTTTTGTGTACATTCTTTTATTTAGAGTATAATTGAGCCTGATATCTATATATGCTACATATTATCTCTTTACACGATTCATTAAATTTGAAAGAAGGCCGTGTAATCTCTATTTCAGGAAATGTTATTGCGTGGTTTTCTGCTGATTAGCAATTTCTTTTTGCAGGTATAAAAATAGCAAGTCGTTACAGCCTATTTTCCCAACACTTGCTGACAATCAAGCTGCAATGAAAGAGGGTGACAGTAAACCTGGACAAAACCTGGAATGTAACAGCGATACTTTCCAATCTCTTGCCATTACACAGAGATATCGCAGGGTGAATCTGCCAACTCTAGTAGCGGGTCAATCTAAACTACAATTGCCAAGCACCCAACTCGTATGTATTCCATTTCCAGGGGTGAAAGTGCATGATATGGATGTAGCATGTAAAAATATTATCCCACGGGTTGATTATGGGAAAACAAGTTTATCTCCTGAGTGGAGACCAAAATCAATTGGACAGCGAGAGTGTTCTTCCTTTCCTTTGACCACCTCAATGCACTCTAATCTTGAATTTAATGACTCAGAGCAAGGTTACCACCAAAAGAATGATGAAGCTACCAATTGTTCTATTCATCATACTGTTCAAGAGCAGAATAAGCGGGAGGTGTTTCAAGTATACGTGATGCAAGTGCAAGTGCAAGTGCTTTTGCTGCAGCAGGTTATAAGAGCACAACAACAGAGAGCTTCAATGGTAGCAATTTCTTCAGTCATGATGGATCGAAAGGGATGGATACTCTTCGCTCCACCCAATGAGAAGCTGCTTTGTTAAAAAAAAGGTATATTATAGCTACTATTATAATTTTAATTTGTTGAGGATAGAAGAAAACTTTTCATGTGGAACCTATTTTTGCATGCAGACAACAATGTACTTTTATCACCTAAATTGTGCTGGTGAGCCTTCACCACAACCACTCTATCTTCCCAATCTTATCAAGTTGATGCCATTTAGACCATCATTTATGTGATGGTCAAGTCTTGTTATTCCAATAGGTCCTTTCTCAAGTAGATGCCTTGTTTAGCTACTAGTACTTTTACCTGGATTCAGAACCTAATTTTTAATTTGCATCAAACTCCAAACTATCTACATTTAGAAACTTTTTTATGTAAACCTCCCAGGAAGGGGTAACAATAGCATCCCATCTCACTCTGTGTTGAGAAAAGATAAATCTGATTCATAGAGGCATGTGCGTTTTTTTTAATGAGTAACTTCTTTGCACAGGTTCGATACCAAAACAGGAAAAGACTGGCGGAACAGCGTTCCCGAGTGAAAGGACGGATTGTTCGTAAAGTGCAAAATGACAACCCTAAAGCTGATGCTGGTGGCCCTTGAAGATGACGATACAAGCTCGTCTTCCCCATTGGCAAGGAAATTAATTCTGGCCGGAAACATGAAACTATATAATTGTTTGAATCCAACTAAGAGAGGTAGTATTGTATTTATATAGTGTAGTCTTGCTTTTTCCCTCATGGATTATTTGTGATTGTATGCGCACTAGACAACCGGCTAATTACAGTTAGGCAGGCTAGTTGGTACAATGTAATTTGATTGATTGGATTAGAATACGGATTGGTTATGTTCTTTTTACTGTAAAAATTGGTATTATGCCGAAAGACTTCTTTTAGCATATATGCTTTTA
This sequence comes from Hibiscus syriacus, assembly GCF_006381635.1. Lineage (NCBI taxonomy): Eukaryota > Viridiplantae > Streptophyta > Magnoliopsida > Malvales > Malvaceae > Hibiscus > Hibiscus syriacus. The sequence goes on from NW_024062689.1 coordinate 248,167, forward strand.
TTCTGCATATTTTTGTATCAATTGCAGATAAAGGTTAACAAGGCGGTAGTTTAAGATTGTACAAGGGACATGTCCCATGACCCTGTTCAACCCACCCATTAGCACACTCACCATGAAGGTGAACATTTGTAATTAGAAACACGCAGACTATGATTACACAGCTCACAAGATCAGTAAGAGGCCGTTGGTCGATAAGACAGTATAGTTTGTACAAGGTACTTCATGTAGTAGGAGATCCCGTTCAAAGTATTGGGAAATCATTCAGTTCAGAATGCTGACATGGTCTTAGACAATGTAATAGAATACAGTAGAGGGACTACAATGACAGTCATGTTACCATACATATAGTGCTGGAAAGGGAAACTGTTGACCCTGTTTTGGGACCTCAATATCCTCTCTTGTGAAAACTATTCATATCCTAAAAGAATAAATATGTATATATATATAGGTGGATTATAGCTGCTGGAATATTATCTTGATTAGCACATTATTTTCAGCGCACTAGTCCATGTCCAACATCTAATCAGTGATAGATATTATGTAAAATTTCGTTAGTGGAATAATCTCTTTCGGTCCATTTTCATATTCTTTTAACCATTTTAGTTCGACAGATACAATGCATTCTATTGTTAAGGAAAAAGTTGTCATCATGGTGTGAAAGAAATTTAGCCATCTTTACCAACACAGCTGCATATCAACTGTCTCCAATTATTCTTAAATATTTTTGTTCGATTCAGAGGGTATACATCATATGAAATGGGGGTTGAGCACCTGGCCCGTGAACACACCTATTTAGTTACTATGAACAGATTTACATGTGATGTTTGCAGGTGTGGGGGCACTGCCATTGTTGGCTACAAGCTTAATGAATGGAAGAAAGCAGTTTAAATGAAGATGAAATTCAACTTGGAAAAAGGGGATAAGGTTGCTTGCAATCCTAGGGCTTTGGTTTAACCATGATAAGATATAGATGAGATTAGTGCCAGCTCTGTAAGAAATGGTAAATATTTACCGCTATTATTTTCCAATGAACTCATCAATTATCCAGTTATCTTTATGAACTACAGGACAAGACCCTAAAAGAATGCCTTTCGGGTTGTGTGGCTAAAGACATGCAGAGCAAGTTTACCTTAACCGCAGTTCAAATGGATAAGATCATCAAATGAATTTGGTGTTTCTCAAAAAAAAATTCTCATGCTCTAATTTTATTACAATAGGTTGTCTTGTTGTTCGAAGCCATGTCTCTTACATATCTTGCCACCCATCATCCATCGAAGGACGTGTAAGCTTCACAATGGCTTCTTAACATGTAGAAACGAAGGAGTTCGCCACATGCATAAATCATCATCCCAGAACAACTTTTTTCATATAAATATTTTATTTAATGGGAAATGAAATCGCCTTACAAAGACAGGGTTGATGCTTATAAAACAAATGACAGCTTATGTGCTCTGATAGCAACCTGAAAAACCAACACCACTTTTCCTGCAAGTCAAAATTGTTGTCCATGCTGGACCTTTTTGAAAGATTTTGGCACGCTCAAAGTACAATTATTGTGAGAATTTAATGGGTTTGTCTCATAAAAGGCACAAGTATGGGTTCAAGTCATGTATGTAAATGCTGAAACCTGCCATTTTTAAAAGCTTATAATGGAGTATTTTTTACCATGACAAGATTGATGAACAAAATTTATGTGAGGCCCCCAGAAATCATTAACGCTTATTGGCTCATTTGAATCCAAGGACTGGGTTTGGTTGAGGTTCATGAAGAAGAAAGACAGATCTAAAATTCAATTTCCTTTGCTCCTCACTTGAAGACAAATTTTTATGTCCTTGGACACAAGTATTAGAATAAGCTCATATCCTGTGTGGCTAAGGAGGGTATTAGGCCCCTTTCCAGTCAGCTTTTTTCTTCTTCAACTTCGGGATGGGACGGAGGGGTAGCGGGGTGGTTGTCTCCCCTGAAAATTTTAAATTATTATGTAATATAATAGTTTTTTTTGTATTTTCTAATGATAATCTATTTTAATATCTTAAAATTTTGTAACTTCGTCATCCAAAATAAAATTCCACTCTTATAATTGAAAACACACTACATGCTTGTGTGACAACCTGAAACCTCATCCTTAACAAAAAAAAAATATGATTAGCAAGAAAGATTTGATAACCATGTCAACATGATAAAATACTAGGAAGTATGGAATTTGAAGGCAAATCAAATCAAATATTTAAGAATTTAAGGACTGAATTAAAAAAAGATAAATATCATGCCTTATTCCTGATTACCGAAACCCAGAAGGATTATGGAATAAATTTGAAGGGTCACTGTTACCACCCTGGAGGCAAGGGACGTCTCAATTGTACGATTGGACCCCCATGTGCCGAGGGAAATGAATGTTTATGTCATATATGCTTAGCATACTAACAGTAAATGGGATTATTATGTTATGTTTGTCTTAGTTTTTTGTTTTTAACGAAATAAAATAAAACGCTTAATTTCATCCAATATCATCGTTAGAATTCTAAATTAAATCCTAATGCTAAAATATTATATATAAATCTTTAAGTTAGTAATATGATATTTATGTCAATCAAGTTATTAATTTAAATATTAAAATATCGGTTCATGTATGATGTAAAGTATATTAAAAATATGTGAATTAATTTGTAAATGTTCATATTCCTAACATTGACATTAAAGGTTCATATTCCTAGCGTTTTTTGTGTTCGAATTCGAAATCTCAATAAATAACAACAATTTTTTTACTATGAAAGTCACTCAATTCGTACTTAGCGGAGAAGCTAGAACTCCTTTTAAAGATAGAATTGAATTTTAAATTTTTGGTCCCAAAGTACAGTTTTATTATTGTATTAATTTATAATTTTAAATTTTTTAATGGGAATCGAGGGAAAATTTCTTATTTTAGCGGGACTAGTGCACTCCTGCTTAGGTCCGAGTTATAAAGGTGTCATAGGACTAGATTTATGCATGAGAATCGGATTGACATAATTTATGTTTGTTTGGTCTATCGTGGAATATGACTATCAAATTTTGTTCAAGCTCGTCCACATTTATAAATAACTAGTCCGAGCTCAATACCAATTTGATATGTTTTTTACCACTTACATTATAATGTTATATATTATTATAATTTTAAATGATATAAACTATATTATATATTAAAATGTAGATGAATATTTTGTATATTGACAATAGTGTTAAAATAATATAACACTTAATTTTAATTTTAACTTTAATTATTTTATTGGAAGATTAATATTTTGTGTCATTATGATAACATGGACAAATGACATTATTTTGACGGTGACTATTGATGTCCAAAACGACATCATTTTAAGTATTGAACTTTAGGGTATATTAGTTTTGTCATTAAACTTTTAAATAATTTACTTTTTGACACTGCACTTTTCTTGTTGTCCATTACTCATCATCCGTCGCATTTAACAATAAGATCGGTGTCAAAACATTCATATTTTACTCTTCTTTATTCTCATATGATTGTTTTCTATGAAACTCACTTAAAATCGATAAAAATTCATTTAAAATTTTGATATACTAATACTTCGATCTATTCTAACGATCGTCCGACAATACTAATTTTGAAATATATTATTTGTATTTTCGAAATAATACTTCTTATTCTTCAAATTTTCAAATACAAAACCTTAAATTTCTAAAAAAAAGAAAAGAAAACCCTTCAACTCTTAGAAATGATAAAATTTTCTATTTAATTTTATTAATTTTGAGTGTGTTTAATAAAAAAAATCATCATGAAAAAAGAGAAAATAATGAAATATGAACGTTTTAATATTGATATTGTTGCTAACATTATTGATAATGTATAATAAATTGACATTTAAGATTTAAATTAATAATTAAGGTAAATACATAATAGGAATATGATATATATAATTATAAACAATTAAAGCGTTTTAGAATAGAAGTAGAATTTGGTGGAATAAACCCAAAGGAAAACGAAAATGGAAAAGGGTGGAGATGCGTTATAAGGAAATGAGGCATCATCAGACGGGTGACAGAATCCATAGGATGACTTTCCAGTTTCCAAACTTTTTTTTTTTGGTTTGGGGTAGTCCCCACAACTGTCTGTCCCCGGTGCTGGACAAAACTGCCACCGCCAATAATGCTCGGGACCTCGCGAACCAGACAATCCCTCCTCTCTGCTAAGTCTCACCAACTCTGCCACTCCCTAATACATCACTCTATATCTCTCTCTCTCACTCTTATTCTCACTTGTGTATTTTTTCACCTCAATCTGCTCCTTCTTTCAACGCCATTTTCAGACTCAACTTCACCACCTTCGAGTTGCATTCCCAGTCAGTCACTTCAAAGCATTTAATGTCAGTTCCGTTTCTGTGTGTGTTGCCAACACCACTAAGCTAAAGGCAAACTCAATCGTGTCTTCGGCTTCTTGGGGGTGGTTTGCATTTATGGAGAGTCTTCAAGAACCAATTAGTTATTATGTATGTCTTACTTTGCTTTCTTTAGTGCTGCATTTACTCCTTTGAAAATTGCTTGCATTCAATGCACTGCTGCCTGTTTTATTACTAACATTCTATTCTCATTCCCTCTTATAGCTGCTGACACCTTTCTTTTTCTTCTTTATTGCAGTTCATGGGAGATCAATTGGACGTTGAATGTTTGGAACCAGGATTTATAAACTCAGAGCTGTTGAGTTTCGGGAAAGAAGAGGAGGAGGAAGAAGAAGATTCGCAGTATACGATATTTAGCTTGAAAGATAAAGTGCCTTTCCTTCAGATGCTCCAAAGCGTTGAACTTGAGCCCCCACAGCTTTTCACCTTCAAAAACCCCAACTTTCAGACACTTTTGAGACTGCAACACTTGAACAACAACGACCCTTTCATGGAAACACAAATCCAAGCTTTAGAGCTTGAAAGCTGTGTCACCCGTGAAGCACTGGACTTGCCTTCACCGGTCAAATCCGAGACCAATAACGACCTTAAAAACAACCCACATTTTTCGTCTTCATGCTTTGATGTTGTGAGCTCCGAGTACAACCAAAACGCAGAAAATTGCAGTAAAAACGTCACCAAATCCACTCTCGTTGCCAGAGAACGAAGGAAGCGGAAGAGGACGAAGCCGGTTAAGAATAAAGAAGAAGTTGAGAGCCAACGAATGACCCACATTGCCGTTGAACGCAACCGTAGACGTCAAATGAACGATTATCTAAATTCCCTCCGCTCTCTCATGCCTCCATCTTATATCCAAAGAGTATATCAATCCAATCCCTCCCACCAATATTTTTAGTCCCCAACTTACTTCTTTTGCTTCACTTTCGTTACCATGTTTTCCTTTTCTTGGTTTGCAGGGTGACCAAGCGTCTATTATAGGGGGTGCAATTGACTTCGTCAAGGAACTAGAGCAACTTGTTCAATCCATGGAAGCACAAAAGAGAATGAGAACAACTGAAGAAAGCGACAACAACTGCAGCAGTAATAATTCGGAGTCAAAATCTGCAATAGAAATTTCACAGCCTGAAGTTGTAAAGGGAGAAGCTGAAATAGAGGTTAATGTAGTACAGAATCATGTCAACTTAAAGATTCAATGTGAAAGAAGACCTGGTCAGCTAGTACTAGGCATTGTCACCCTTGAAAGTCTCAGATTAACAGTTCTGCATCTCAACATTACTTCTTTACGAGCTTCGGTTCTTTACTCATTCAATCTCAAGGTAACATATAATTTGTTTTTTTTTGTTTTTAAAACTAGTGTCTTTGACTGTCAAATCAAAACCCTAGTTCCAAAATATCGCAAACATCTTATCTTGTTGGTTTTTTTTCCTTTTGTTCATCTATGGGGTGTATTGGAAATCGGTAATTGGCAGATGGAGGACGATTGTAAGCTAAGATCAGCAGATGAGATATCAGCAACAGTCCACCAAATATTCAGCTAAATTTTATTGGTAAAAGGAGGCAGCTGAATTGATTCCTCAAGGGAATATAGAAAAAGACCAGAAGTCCAGAAGAAGAAAAAGAATAACTGTAAGCAATGTTTTTGTACCACAAAGACAATTCAAGACAAGAGATGCGAGCCCTTGATGTTTACATCTTTAACTTGAGGAAACCTCCCATGTTTATCACAAATGATTTCTTTTCCTTGCTTCATAGGATGATAAATATATTTAACTTTTGTTTTGCTATTTCCAAGTTGTTTTCTTCTTCTTCTTTTTTTTTTTGCGGGGGGGGGGGGGGGGGGGGGCAATTCAGAGTGCAGCTATGCTACAAGCTATGACTTCCACCAAGTTTGAAGAAATGTGTGTATATGGTTGCACCTTAGTGAATGATGCTTTAACTTTTTAAATTCACTTTCGCCACCCTTCAAACTCTGCAAACTCATGACCACAATCTAATGTTTAAAATTATTAATACCATTTCTGATGGGATAAAAAAAAACTATAACGGCTATAAATGATTCACTTCATTTGACTTGGAAAGAAAACACATGATAATCATTAGAGATACGAAAGTTTCAAGGTTCAGCACCTTGTTAGCTAAAACATAAAGCAAAGAAGAGGATGAGCAAAGGATTTTGAGGTTTAATGGAAGAATAATAAGCAAGGTCAAAGGCAAAATATGATGAAAGGAGTTGAAGACTGAAAATTTATGATGTGGGGGCTCAGATGATCAGAGGCTGCAAATGCAAAAGTGTGCAGCAGCTTAAAGCGCACATCCCCATGTGAAAGGGCAAAACAATAAAAAAGGAAATGGGTGGCAGTGACAAATCATACTCCCCAATGTAAGCCAAAGTCGTAGTCACTTTTGGTCTACGCGTTGCTTCTTTTTACAGCCTTTTTGCATTCCGTTTCTCCCAAGGTCGTCTGTCAGCCCTAAACCCCGCCCATCAAATGTCAACAACCTTAATCTATTAATTACTAATCCAAAATGATTTAAATTTTAAATAAGTAAACAAATCATCTCAAGTAATAATTTAATGTATATTTATTTTACGTAAAACATATTTTAAATTTTTTTTTTATTTTTTATATTTAATTGGAGAAAAATTAGTTGATAAATGTAAAATATTTTCATAATTAACGAAATTTATTTTGTATTTTATGAAAAATGACTTACATTTTGATTTTTTGTAAATCATTTTCTTAACTTTTCAAATAATAAATAGTCAAAATAATTTTATTTTATGTATTTACTATTAATATAATATTTTAATAAAATATTAATTATTAAAATATTTAAAATATAATAATTATTAATTCTAATAATATAATATTATATTTTTTAGCATTATAATAATATAAGATATTTTATTTTTATTTTAATAATATATAAAAAATTATTAATAAATTTTTTATTATTTTCATTTAAATAATATTATTACATGATTAATAATGAATAATATTATTTATATATTTAATATTCATATAATAATCTAATAATTTTAAAATAGATTAATTAATAATTTTTAAAATATAATAAAATACTCTTATTTTAATAAATAATTAATATAATTTATAATATTTTTATTTGAATAGAATGCACCAATCTTAATATTTTTATTTATAAAGACAAAAGGGTAGTTTTTGTCCCTGTAATACACTCGATTTATTATTTTCGTCCATATCGTATTTTTGTATCAATTTACTCCTTGAAGTTGCTTAATTGCATCAATGTTTAAAATATTTATTATTGTTTATGTAACCCCCCAGATCGATGCGGATAACCCGATCCGATCTGGGTTGTCACATTAGGGCCACCGGAGCGACCCACTGTAAAAATAGCGGAAATTTAAAACTTTTTATCAGAACATGTAAACTTATAAAATCATTTGTCACTATTTAAAAATAAAACAGATTTCAACACTCGTATATAAAACAAAATACAATTACATGGCCCCTAATCACATGTATCATACTCTGAAAACAACGCCGAAAGAACTCCCTTACTGTTGTCAATAACTGCACTGCTACAATTCTTTTAACCTGCAATGTTGAGTAATAGAGTGAGCTTCAGAAAGCTCAGTAATACAGAACTACCTGATGATGCTAAAGGACATGCAGATAAATGGAAAGTCATAATTTTCTTATTGAACAGACGTATACAAATTTTCAGAATAATCTGAGGTTCCACTGGTAGTTCATCGAATAGAATCCATGAATATCTCAGTTCATAGGAAGCATTCATAGTATCACGTTTTTAGGATATCGAATAGGATGTCTAGTGTGTTCCAACAATACAATAAAATCATAATAGGTACAATAAACAAATCATAGTCTAGTAAATCTCATAAATTCATAAAAGAATTTAACTTTTGAAAATCATAGTTTAAACTCTATTCATGTACACCATCAGTAATAATTTCTAAAACTATTTTCCATATAGCTTACTCTAAGCACACAGCAAAAAGAAAGCCAACCTAAGGATAAGCTTTAGAGCTTGTATCCTTAAGCCCGTAAGTCCAAGTCCATATAGCTTACCCTAAGCACACAGCAAGGGAAGCCAACCTAATGTATCTTGGGGCCCCAAGAGTCACATTAGGCTCATTCTGTTTATTAGCTTGATCAGAGCTATACTATTATAATTCAATCCAAAAGTTCAATTGCACCCTGACACAAATTCCATAAATCATCACATTAAATTGGTGCATCAATAAAACAGTAACCAAAGAACTCAGTGTACCTCATATTAAAACCAATAAAACAGTTCAGTAATAATTAGGGAACACACTAGAGGATCCAAGTATTTTTCAGAGGCATTTTGTAATTATCGGTAAGGATAACATGAAGCTCGTGCAATTTGATCGGATTCTAAGAACAAGGTCCTATTGGAGAGAATCGATTATTAACCGATCTAATCAGACATTTAAAGTTGATACTTTAGAATTCCACTATGATTCATGTGCATCAGGAAAGCGTTCCAGAATGCCCAGAGTGATTTGAGCTAATAAAGGAGAAACGAAGCTTCAAGACATTTACAATCCATGTTAATCGATCGGTTTATCGAACAATTCGAACTGAACAAGCTCTCTGAACTAATGCATGTTGACCCGTCAATTTACTGCCTTTTCAGAGTATTTACTCTTTAATACCAAAATTCTTGTCCATAAATCATCTTCGTAATCATCGCTGAATAGATCTTCCAATAGTCTTTATTTCATTTCCATATTTCAACGATATCAGGAAATACATACGTACTTGATTCATGTTTTATGACCCATAAGGATAATTCATCATGTAAGTTCAACAGTGTTCCCAAACTCATCAAATCACCTATTTAATCCTCAGTCATTGAGGTTATTCAGTTCGTTTATCAGTCAAGTCTATCCCGATTACTTCAGAGCTTTCCAGATAATCCAGACGTTTCTGAATTTTATATATATATATATATATATATATATTGTACTTCCGTTTAATTTAATTTGGTCTTCGTGGTTGATTTGTCTAACAAATATTCATTTCTTATTATCAAATGCGACCTAGAGTTAAGTTGAGCTGAGTACTTTCAAAATTATCATTGAACCACACTTGAAAAGACGAACACACATTCAAGTAACATCTATACATTTCAGGTACTGACATATACACTAGCATTGATTGCTCGGCTTAATATGTGATCCATAACTTTTAAGAGCAGTACCATATCCATGTTTATTTGGATTCCTTAATTAATCCAACACTTCTACTAATTTTAGGTCATAAGGGTATTTTGGTCATTTTGGTGCTCAGTTTTATTCCATTCTTTTCAGAGCTCGAGGATATCCAACCATTCTTGAGCTTGGTAATATTCTTGAGTCTTTTTCATTACAGGGGTATTCTGGTCATTTTACAGATCCGGTGTATTTCAATTATTTCCTTCAATTCTGTCTTATTATTTAATTCCAACTTATCATTTATTCCAGACCTTTCAAATAATTCTTACAAAAGAGCACCCTCGATAATTTATTCTTAACTCGAAGATTTTCAGATCGATTGTCTTCTCAGATGTTACCAATAGGTTATCATAAATTTTATGTACAAAGACAGGATCTTAACAATTAAATATGTAATTTATTGAGTTAAGTACAAATCCTCCAAGAACTTTCTCATTCAGGGTCAATTCGAGCTATTTTTACCTTTCAAGGGCATTTTCGTAATTTCTTAACCAGATGATTTCGGTATTAACTCTTAACGAGCATACTTATAATTTAAAGATCCTATGGTTAGTTGTTTCCTCGAACATTCTCCGATCTTGAAATGATTCCTTAACAGACTTCTAGTATCTTGCAAAATCCCTATTGAGTTTAAAAACCGGTTATCCATAATTTCCAAGTAAAACTAACATTTCTTATGCACATCAATAAATTTATCAGATCAATATGTCTTTTCAGATTTACTAATCTACTTCCAGGGACAATTCTTGTCATTTTCCAACATAAGGGTAATTTCGTAATTTTACCTAATCGAAATATTCTCATAATTTCTCATATAAGTACCTTTAACATTTAACATTTGATGATATAAAATATAAGCTACAAATCCAGGGCTGATTTCTTTATCACTTATCACAAACTTGTAATTTAATTCTAACAATTCCTCAATCTCTTATATTATTCATTCGATCCGTATTCAGTTACAGAATTTCTACCACATTCATATCGAGTGAATAAATTATTCAACTCCACAAAAGTGACCAACGTTATCTTATTCATGCATTTACCAATATCAACATGTTCCATAAAGCATAAAGAGGTAGTAAAGTATTTCCTCAATTTTTGTGCAATATCGATCGACCATTTAAATTCCATTTGAACGCCCTCGATCTTTAATTCAACTTCCAATATTTTTCCCACGATCCAGGCCATAAAAATTACTAACTCGTATCCAAATAATTTCCCTTGCCATGAAAATAACTTATTAGAATCTAAATAATAAAATGGGAACCCATTTGTTAACACTAAAAACTTTAGGAGTCAATATAATTTTTAATTACTAAAATTAGGGACTAAATCGATCTTAATAAAACCATTATGTCATAATCATAACAATATAAAATCTAAGAGACAAGGTTGAGCTTTTAACACTTGGATGTCTTACCTTGTAATTTCCCCCTTTCTACTTTAATAACAAACCCCCAAATTCACGTGCTGCTCCCTTTTCACTTTCATTTTCAATTCTTTTTTTTTTCTTTCTTCCTCACATAATCTTTCTTTCCAGACTTAGACTTTAAGTCATTTTTCTATTTCTCTTAGATATCTTCACTGAGCTCTGCAAATGAAACAAGGAAGCTTCGTCGGCCGACAATCAAAAGTCGATGACCACCGCGTCGGTTACCGTCTTCAGTCACCGTTCGAGAGCCAAATCATACCATAGAAGCCGCCTCATTCTTCTCCTCACGGATCTTACCTCCCTTCACCGAGACTCGCAATGGACGTTTGTAGATACAGTCACGGCATGTCCGCCAAAGGCGTAGAGTATGTTGGCAACTCTGGTGAAATTGAGGACTAGCTTTGTTGGACCACTGTGTGTGACGACCTCAGCCTGGCCGTGAATAAGGGCAGCTATGGCCATGTACCAGACCGTATAGGTAATCATTCCAATACCTATAAAAGACCAAATCCGGTAGTTGTGAAAGAACGATATGAAAACTGTGGTGGCACATCAAACTCCAAAAATATAGGTCCATGTCCTTTGTCCAATTTATCATTAATATAGAAAATATTGCTTGCACAAGCAATGAGTTGTATGACAGATCCGAATAAGATGAAACTACAATTGAAAGCAAGTCCAGTTGCCTTCCAGTATGGTCCCAACAACCCATCAAGCATTTCTAACCACTGGATGACATGTTTTTTTTTAAATTAATTCCCATCACTCATAGCTTTGCTTGGATTCATTTGTTCCTTTATTAATGAGTTGGTCTGTTTTTTCTTTCTTTCCAGTTGGCATGTATTGAAAATAATACAAAGGCTTTGATGGATACAAAAGCTGGCCGAAAGTGAAAGCCCGAAGCAATGGATTCGAACCATGGCTGCATTATCCTTACTTAAAAAATATATCTCATATGAGTGGCCCTCAATTGTTTAATAAAAAATAATAGTATAATATAACAATTATTAGCCAATCACACTTCATATCATTTAACAATAATAAGCTAACGTATTCTAGAAATCTCTTAACTTATAATAATCAAATGAGGGAAAATAATAACTAAAGTCCATGAATTTTCTCCATAATTCTTTTGAATCCAATACTTTATCATTTCTAAAATTTAGCCCCTAAGTTGGGGTGTGACAATTCTCCCCTCCTTAAAAGAATTTCGTCCTCGAAATTCATTCATGTCACATAATTGCATAAATGAAAATTACATCAGTTCTTTCATATCTTTCAGTAGCTTTTATAGAAGTACCAATACTCTATTAATCCTTAACCAGCTGAGTATACATTTTATTCAGAACTCTCCCTCATTCCAATAAAAGAATCAGAACAGATTTATCCTTGTAGAATCAATTCAGCATTGGTTACGAGAATAGGCTCATAGAGCTGTAGCATATCCCAATTTCATTTATAGAGTCGGGTCAGAATTTCTCAGATGAGTAACTCTCACATGGTTCGTGAGGTACTTTACAGAATTCAAATAGACAATACCGATATTTCTTTCTGTAATATTATAGTCCTAACAGATAAAAAAACTTAAGTTTACTCGTTACAAATAGGGGACTCAACCATGGAGTTCCGACTCAGAGAGGTACGATTGTAGTCTAGGGGCATGTACTGATCAGACATCTTTTTGAAATTCGACCGGCCGGTCTATCTTGAAAAATATTTGACTCAACCATAGCTCTGATACCACTAAATGTAACCCCCCAGACCGATGCGGATAACCCGATCCGATCTGGGTTGTCACATTAGGGCCACCGGAGCGACCCACTGTAAAAATAGCAGAAAATTTAAAACTTTTTATCAGAACATTTAAACTTATAAAATCATTTGTCACTATTTAAAAATAAAACAGATTTCCAGACTCGTATATAAAACAAAATACAATTACATGCCCCCTAATCACATGTATCATACTCTGAAAACAACGTCGGAAGAACTCCCTTACTGTTGTCGATAGCTGCACTGGTACAATTCTTTTAACCTGCAATGTTGAGTAATAGAGTGAGCTTCAGAAAGCTCAGTAATACAGAACTACCTGATGATGCTAAAGGACATGCAGATAAATGGAAAGTCATAATTTTCTTATTGAATCAGACGTATACAAATTTTCAGAATAATCTGAGGTTCCACTGGTAGTTCATCGAATAGAATCCATGAATATCTCAGTTCATAGGAAGCATTCATAGTATCACGTTTTTAGGATATCGAATAGGATGTCTAGTGTGTTCCAACAATACAATAAAATCATAATAGGTACAATAAACAAATCATAGTCCAGTAAATATCATAAATTCATAAAAGAGTTTAACTTTTAAAAATCATAGTTTAAACTCTATTCTTGTACACCATCAGTAATAATTTCCAAAACTATTTTCCATATAGCTTACTCTAAGCACACAGCAAAAAGAAAGCCAACCTAAGGATAAGCTTTACAGCTTGTATCCTTAAGCCTGTAAGTCCAAGTCCATATAGCTTACCCTAAGCACACAGCAAGGGAAGCCAACCTAATGTATCTTGGGGCCCCAAGAGTCACATTAGGCCCATTCTGTTTATTAGCTTGATCAGAGCTATACTATTGTAATTCAATCCAAAAGTTCAATTGCACCCTGACACAAATTCCATAAATCATCACATTAAATTGGTGCATCAATAAAACAGTAACCAAAGAACTCAGTGTACCTCATATTAAAACCAATAAAACAGTTCAGTAATAATTAGGGAACACACTAGAGGATCCAAGTATTTTTAAGAGGCATTTTGTAATTATCGGTAAGGATAACATGAAGCTCTTGCAATTTGATCGGATTCTAAGAACAATGTCCTATTGGAGAGAATCAATTATTAACCGATCTAATCAGACATTTAAAGTTGATACTTTAGAATTCCACTATGATTCATGTGCATCAGGAAAGCGTTCCAGAATGCCCAGAGTGATTTGAGCTAATAAAGGAGAAACGAAGCTTTAAGACATTTACAATCCATGTTAATCGATCGGTTTATCGAATAATTCGAACTGAAAAAGCTCTCTGAACTAATGCATGTTGACCCGTCAATTTACTGCCTTTTCAGAGTATTTACTCTTTAATACCAAAATTCTTGTCCATAAATCATCTTCGTAATCATCGCTGAATAGATCTTCCAATAGTCTTTATTTCATTTCCATATTTCAACGATATCAGGAAATACATACGTACTTGATTCATGTTTTATGACCCATAAGGATAATTCATCATGTAAGTTCAACAGTGTTCCCAAACTCATCAAATCACCTATTTAATCCTCAGTCATTGAGGTTACTCAGTTCGTTTATCAGTCAAGTCTATCCCGATTACTTCAGAGCTTTCCAGATAATCCAGACGTTTCTGAATTTCATATATATATATATTGTACTTCCGCTTAATTTAATTTGGTCTTCGTGGTTGATTTGTCTAACAAATATTCATTTCTTATTATCGAATGCGACCTAGAGTTGAGTTGAGCTGAGTACTTTCAAAATTATCATTGAACCACACTTGAAAAGACAAACACGCATTCAAGTAACATCTATACATTTCAGGTACTGACATATACACTAGCATTGATTGCTCGGCTTAATATGTGATCCATAACTTTTAAGAGTAGTACCATATCCATGTTTATTTGGATTCCTTAATTAATCCAACACTTCTACTAATTTTAGGTTATAAGGGTATTTTGGTCATTCTGGTGCTCAGTTTTATTTCATTCTTTTCAGAGCTCGAGGATATCCAATCATTCCTGAGCTTGGTAATATTCTTGAGTCTTTTTCATTATAGGGGTATTCTGGTCATTTTACAGATCCGGTGTATTTCAATTCTTTCCTTCAATTCTGTCTTATTATTTAATTCCAACTTATCATTTATTCCAGACCTTTCAAATAATTCTTACAAAAGAGCACCCTCGATAATTTATTCTTAACTCAAAGATTTTCAGATCGATTGTGTTCTCAGATGTTACCAATAGGTTATCAGAAATTTTATGTACAAAGACAGGATCTTAACAATTAAATACGTAATTTATTGAGTTAAGTACAAATCCTCCAAGAACTTTCTCATTCAGGGTCAACTCGAGCTATTTTTACCTTTCAAGGGCATTTTCGTAATTTCTTAACCAGATGATTTCGGTATTAACTCTTAACGAGCATACTTATAATTTAAAGATCCTATGGTTAGTTGTTTCCTCGAACATTCTCTGATCTTGAAATGATTCCTTAACAGACTTCTAGTATCTTGCAAAATCCATATTGAGGTTAAAAACCGGTTATCCATAATTTCCAAGTAAAACTAACATTTCTTATGCACATCAATAAATTTATCAGATCAATATGTCTTTTCAGATTTACTAATCCACTTCCAGGGACAATTCTTGTCATTTTCCAACATAAGGGTAATTTCGTAATTTTACCTAATCAAAATATTCTCATAATTTCTCATATAAGTACCTTTAACATTTAACCTTTGATGATATAAAATATAAGCTACAAATCCAGGGCTGATTTCTTTATCACTTATCACAAACTTGTAATTTAATTCTAACAATTCTTCAATCTCTTATATTATTCATTCGATCCGTATTCAGTTACAGAATTTCTACCACATTCATATCGAGTGAATAAATTATTCAACTCCACAAAAGTGACCAACGTTATCTTATTCATGCATTTACCAATATCAACATGTTCCATAAAGCATAAAGAGGTAGTAAAGTATTACCTCGATTTTCGTGCAATATCGATCGACCATTTAAATTCCATTTGAACGCCCTCGATCTTTAATTCAACTTCCAATATTTTTCCCACGATCCAGGCCATAAAAATTACTAACTCGTATCCAAATAATTTCCCTTGCCATAAAAATAACTTATTAGAATCTAAATAATAAAATGGGAACCCATTTGTTAACACTAAAAACTTTAGGAGTTAATATAATTTTTAATTACTAAAATTAGGGACTAAATCGATCTTAAGAAAACTATTATGCCATAATCATAACAATATAAAAGCTAAGAGACAAGGTTGAGCTTTTAACACTTGGATGTCTTACCTTGTAATTTCCCCCTTTCTACTTTAATAACAAACCCCCAAATTCATGTACTGCTCCTTTTTCACTTTCATTTTCAATTCTTTTTTTTTCTTTCTTCCTCACATAATCTTTCTTTCCAGACTTAGTCATTTTCTTTTTCTCTTAGATATCTTCACCGAGCTCTGCAAATGAAACAAGGAAGCTTCGTCGGCCGACAATCAAAAGTCGATGACCACCACGTCGGTTACCGTCTTCAGTCACCGTTCGAGACCCAAATCATACCATCGAAGCCGCCTCATTCTTCTCCTCACGGATCTTACCTCCCTTCACCGAGACTCGCGATGGACGTTTGTAGATACAGTCACGGCATGTCCGCCAAAGGCGTAGAGTATGTTGGCAACTCCGGTGAAGTTGAGGACTAACTTTGTTGGACCACTGTGTGTGACGACCTCAGCCTGGCCGTGAATAAGGGCAGCTATGGCCATGTACCAGACCGTATAGGTAATCATTCCAATACCTATAAAAGACCAAATCCGGTAGTTGTGAAAGAACGATATGAAAACTGTGGTGGCACATCAAACTCCAAAAATATAGGTCCATGTCCTTTGTCCAATTTATCATTAATATAGAAAATATTGCTTGCACAAGCAATGAGTTGTATGACAGATCCGAATAAGATGAAACTACAATTGAAAGCATGTCCAGCTGCCTTCCAGTATGGTCCCAGCAACCCATCAAGCATTTCTAACCACTGGATGACATGTTTTTTTTTTAAATTAATTCCCATCACTCATAGCTTTGCTTGGATTCATTTGTTCCTTTATTAATGAGTTGGTCTGTTTTTTCTTTCTTTCCAGTTGGCATGTATTGAAAATAATACAAAGGCTTTGATGGATACAAAAGCTGGCCGAAAGTGAAAGCCCGAAGCAATGGATTCGAACCATGGATGCATTATCTTTACTTAAAAAATATATCTCATATGAGTGGCCCTCAATTGTTTAATAAAATAATAGTATAATATAACAATTATTAGCCAACCACACTTCATATCATTTAACAATAATAAGCTAAAATATTCTAGAAATCTCTTAACTTATAATAATCAAATGAGGGAAAATAATAACTAAAGTCCATGAATTTTCTCCATAATTCTTTTGAATCCAATACTTTATCATTTCTAAAATTTAGCCCCTAAGTTGGGGTGTGACAGTTTATGATTTTAATTTATAGTTTAGGATTTGAGGTTTAAAGGATAATATGTTATGATTTAAGGTGTATGGTTTAGAATTTATGGGTTTAAGTTAGGGGTAGGATATAGAATGATATAATTAAACAGTTGTAACCTAAATTGATGCAAAAATACTTAGAGGCAAAAATAATAAATTAGATCTACTATAAGGAGAAAATTATCAAGTAGTGGAAAATAGTTTATACTCTTCCAAACACCGTAAAATGTTTTTCAAAAAAATGTTTTCCAAAAAATATAATCCATATTACGAAAAATATTTTAAGTGAATTAAACCGACCGTTAAATAAAAATTGTTTTTGAAAAAAATAATTTTAATTTAAAACATTAATTTGTTTTAATGTGTAATGTATAAATTTGTTTTTTTATTATCACAAAACCTATCATTTCTAAATGTGTAGCATGTAAATTGTATATTTGTATTTAAATAGTATCATTTTTTTTTAATTTACAGATTCTGACTTAATTTTATAAAATTAATTTTTTTTGAAACAATAAATTTAAGGTGAATAAGGTCGAATTTAATGAGAGAAAAATTAAAATTGATTTAAAATCAAGTTCAAATAAAAAAATATTTAATCTACTTTGACCTAATATAATTATATT
This sequence comes from Hibiscus syriacus, assembly GCF_006381635.1. Lineage (NCBI taxonomy): Eukaryota > Viridiplantae > Streptophyta > Magnoliopsida > Malvales > Malvaceae > Hibiscus > Hibiscus syriacus. Next base: position 266,207 of record NW_024062689.1, read on the forward strand.
ATTTAATATATTTACAAAAATATCATTATATATGTGAATTAAGTTTCAAAACTATTAAGTGATCTTAGCGGTAAAATGAAGTATTATTTTTTTTAGGTCTTAGATTCAAGTAATTACATATGTAGGGTGTGTGTGAATACATTGTCAAATGAGTAAGAAAATTCTAAACAAATATTACCGTAATACCCTCATACTAATAAAAGAATATGATTTAATTTTAAATTTGAACATATAAATAATTTTTTTTTCATTTAGAAATTTCTTGGAATGTATAAAATAATCTTAAATCATATTTATCCCTCCTCATTCAATTAAAAGAAATGATTTAGATAGAAAATCTCCAAATATCTACTGCCATTGTTGCAAGCTTAGGATACCGAACACAATTATCTTTGCAATTACCAAGAATATCATATTGGTATTAGATGAAACAATATTTATTATATATTCTACTCCTTTGTTCTGCCATCCTTTCATGTAAACCATATTTGACCAATAGCAAATAACCTATCCTTTTGGTCGACAACATGATCATCACCTTCATTAATTAAACAGAAGAGTTCCTAACAAGGCAATAAAAGATTGCAAAATGACGTAAAAGAGGAGCATATTACCGAGCGCGCTTGGGGTGCCTCAACTGCACTCTGCATTGGTGCACGTTTGCCAGAAATACAAAAAATGCAAAAAAGACAGCGAATGTGTATTGTATGTCTTCCAACGTAGACTTTGATTTACACGTCATGGATTCCTCTCCAATCTCAATACAAAACGCAGCATGGGCCATGGATTCCTCTACAAAACTTCGGCTTATTGATATGTGCCCAAGCCTAAAAGCACCTAAGATGTTGATAGTAGAAATTGGTATGGTCTTCCATAGGCCTTACTAACACTTGGACTTGACAGCTTAAAGGGCCTAATGGCTTGCTTTTACTTTTGCATGTTATCCCTTTTATGGTTAAAGTACCATAATCATTCAACTCATTGACTTATCTCGCAAGTAAAAAGACTTATTATTATTATTTATTTAAGTGTCAAATTTAAACTATAGAAAGTGTGTACATTATTAATAGATTAAGAATACTTTTAATAGGTATCTTACCATTAAGAAAACTATTAGAATCGTTTGGAAATTTTAATTTTCACAACCTATCAAATATTAATTTAAATTCACTTGTGAGTTGCACGAATCAATTTACCTTAGTGGTTAAAGAAATCGTTGTTATTCCTAGTGACTGTAGTAGCAGGGTGATTGAGCGGTCAATGTCAAATGGTTGAGAGTATTTAGAACATATACTACTTTGTAATCACCTTAGTTTAATAAAAAAAATTCACTTGTGAGTTAAGGTAAAATTAGTGAAAATGAAAAATAGAAAATATTAATCCAAAAATATTTGGGAATTTATGATGATTTGAATGTTAACTTTTAAAGTCGTCGGTAGCTAAAAGTGATTTTAACAGTCACCGAAAATTGTTTAAGAACTAAATGGAGAATAAGTAAAATGTTAGATATTTAAAATATAATTTACTTAATTTATTATATTAATAAAGATTTATATTTTAAAAAATTTACAACTAGTGCACAATTGAAATTTAAAATTGGGTGTGTTTAGTAGAAGACGCGGTGAACTGGAAGCAACTTCCTCCATTTCAGTCACGTAGGTAAAAGACATCTTTAAATATAAGTGTCTTCAATAAGACTATTTATTTGACAACAATTTAGTTATGCATAGCTCAAATACATGACATTTTTGAAAATAATAACGTTTGGGTGTTACTATAATAATAATAAAAAAATAGATATTATTCTCATAAAACGACTCTGTTTTTTTTATCAAATAATAAGTATAAAAGAAAATTAATGATATTAAAAATAATATAAAAATATACAATATGATATAAGATAAAAAATATACATTAGAATTAAAGTTCATTTTTTAGTTTAAGTAAAACTGGATGCATTAAATAAAATAATATTAGAAATTTTAAAGTTATAATGTTTAAAATTTTCTTTAATATTTATCAGAATAATCATTTTACTTCTATTTTAGAGTACTTTAATGCTTAATGTTATAATTTTGGCGGAAACGATAAATTTTGATCAAAATTAAAAAATATTAATTTATTATCGGTCAGTTATACCACGTCAATGATTTTTTTTATTTAATTAATATTATCTAATAAAAATAATAATATATCACATCATATTATTTATGAAAAATAAATAAAATATCGATTACATTTGGGGACTCAAACCAAAGAAAATTAAAAAAAAAGTTCAATGCTTAACAATTATATCAAACTAAAAAGTTGATATATTGTTGACAAGTTAAATTTTAATTTAATAATGATAAAATTAATTACATATATTTATTAAAATAGAATAATTATAATATAAATTATAAAAAAAATAATTTTAAAAAAAATTTGAACTATATATTAGTTTTGTTGATAGCATAATTATTCTTATTTCGATGTAGCGGTAAAGTATGAAACATTTTTTCAATTGTCTTTAGTTTATCATTTAGATATAAAATATATTTTTCTTATTTTTTATTAATAAGACGATGATATAATATTATAAATAAAATTAAAATATTAACGTATAAAAGAAAATAAAAAAAAATTAAAAGGTTATATGGAATTTGAAATAGAGATTTTAAAGTAAAGATATCAGCTGAGTATTTGGAGAGATTTAAAAAGATAAAGAAAATCAAGTGATTTAGCATAGCATAGGGCCAAGGTGGAGCATTCTATCCAATGAAACACCATAAATTGCCTATCCACCCGCCATCTCAGCACCATCTAGATCAACCCAACGAGTGGTTTCCATGGCTACAATGCGGAAAACAAATCATCTCCACATCTCTTTTCAAATATAATATCCATCACATAAACCCAACCTGCTTCATTTCTTCCATTTCAAACCACAAGCCATGGCTTCTGCTTCCTCCACTTCATTATCACTCTCCTCCTCCTCTACCTTCGTTGATGCCAAGGCTTTAGCTCGTCAAAAACCTCTTGCTTCATCCCCACAATGTCTCACTCTTCCTCCAAGAACCCATATTCGTCTCTCCAAGAACACTGTTTACTGTAAGTTCCAATGAAAACCATATTTCATATTGTTTTCAAGCACTATATCAAATGGTGTTTTAAGTTTTACCCCCTTTTTTTTCAGATCGAAAGATGGCACGGAATGTGGTGGCTATGGCCACAGGCACTGAGGCTTCAACGGAAGTGGAAGCAACAACAACCGAGACTCCAACGGAACTGGTAACAACAACAACAACCGAGACGACGGAGATTACCAAGATAGTTCAAGAAGCCGTAAGCCTTTTGTTTATGTTAATTTCTTTTCCTATTACTAGTTTACTATACATGTACATGTGAATGATTTGGTTTTCACTTTCCAGTGGGATAAAGTTGAGGACAAGTATGCTGTGAGTACACTTGCTTTTGTCGTTATAGTTGCCCTATGGGGCTCTACTGGAATAGTCTCGGTGAGATTCTTAAAACTGCAGATTTGTGTCAAGTGATTAAGCACTTGAAAATTAATTTGGTAAAAATGGGAGTGTTTTCTGTAACAGGCAATTGACAGGCTTCCTTTGATTCCTGTCATTCTGGAGCTCGTCGGTATCGGTTACACCGCGGTAAGCCGGTTTCGTTTGAGTTTATTAGGAAGATCAAAGAATTATATATGGGAATTTCGTACTTTCTTATGATTCTTTTATTATGTATCCTTGCAGTGGTTTGCCTACAAGAACCTTATTTTCAAACCGGACAGGCAAGTCTCGATTTTAACATAAAAAAAGGGTGATTTACATAGTATGATGGTATTAATCTCTACATGTTTAAACTTCAGGGAAGCTCTGTTTCAGAAAATAAGCGACACATACAAAGAAATAACAGGAAGCAGTTGAGAATGATGCTGAGATGAGGTGTTGCAGGGCATCAACTAGTGGGAGTTAGTTTGCTTCATTTTGTTAGCACAAATTTTCTGACCAGAATAAGACGATGTGTTTTGGTATTTTGTGATGAGCAAATTGAAATGCATGTATATTTTTTATTTCCCCTGCTATATAGAAATACTCTCGGATGCTAGTAAGTAAGCACAGAAAAATTTACATCAATTGTATAAATGTTCCAGCATGTTTTAGTTTTTGCTTGGCTTCATGGTTGAGGTATGAGATCGCCATGGACTCGTTTCAGGTGTTATTGTCAAATAAGATGAGAATTCATCTTCATCGGGTCACTGCACATGAGAATGCTGAATGCTCATATTCCTTAAAATTATAAATCTGCAGGAAAACAAGATTATTCGAGATTTGGTTCAGCCAACAACTCTCAATGCGATTCCTCATGGAAATCTACAATATGAGGATCAAAATGTTCAAAGTGCACGCGGATCACTATCTACGACTCTCCATCTGAATCGTAAAACATGTATATTCCGATAGATCATAGCCGAAGACCCACAGTTCAAAGTGCATGCGGATCACGCTCCCTTCCCTTGAAGATTTTTTCTTTTTGAAAGGCCCTTGAAGGTGATAACAATGTTGACACTCTATCCGTCTAAGCAAAATTCCCCCATCTTACATAACTATCGCGATCTAAATACAAATAAAAAAGAGTTATAAATATTAAGATTCTAATGTAATTTTAAAAATATTTTATAAATAAAAAAAACTAAATAGATTAACGAATCGTTTGACGTAATTCAATTCGATTCGTATGTATTTATTTTAGATAAGATCCTTTTATTAGAATATTATTTATCAGAGTTTATTTTACTGTTTATAGTCGTTACAAAATACTTAATATAATTTATGGTCATTAGAATAATATTTATGATAATTAATTATTTTGTAATTGCTATTGAATCTTTTATCATTTTACCCATGTGTTGAGCCTAAATGGACGTTCATTTTTTCATTTCATATGGTACTTCAAGAGAAATATCTCTAAGCAATGGTTTGCTTTAAAAACACTCTCCATGGTTTTTATAAACATGTTCAAAGTACCGTTTTGAGTTTTGAGAGAAGAGCAGTACCACCAAGTCTACTTCATCTTTCGCCTGTACGAAATTTGGAGAGCCGTGTTAACCTCGGGGAGCATTCGTCCATTGTAACAATTACACATATCGGCGAAAATTCGCTTCTAAGTTAGTGGTTAACACCACGACACGATTAATCGGTTCTTTTTATATATATATTTCATTAATATTTAATATTTTACAGTCAGTGTTAACGCCTGTTTTGCAACAATCTATTTTTCCAACAATTTAGAAACGAATTTAATTGCTGTTAAAATACGTTCGACTGGATTTGAAATTCAAACCATAAATAGCAAACGGTTAGCGTAAAGGCTTCATATGCTACTCGTACATATTAATTTAGAACATCTCTGTCTTCTTTTTAATATCTTTGTAGTACTTTCCATGACTTCTACTTTATACATGTTTCTGTCATTGAAATGTATGAAGGCTTAGAACTAGGGTATCGGAGTAGTGTTGCCTTAGTTTAAGAATTAACTCATTTGAATTTATTCCTTCTCGTAGCTTGCTATTATTGACTTATGTGTATCATTTCTATTCATGTTTCCTCTTTTTAAATTTAGATGGGTCTTACATTTTTAGTCTATATGCATAGATTTCTATGTAGGGAATTATTTGCAGGGAATTATTTACAGGGATTACTCCCCATTACAGACGCACATATCAAGACTGCATATGAAGACTGTTCATCTATGTATTTATTTATTTATACACGCATTTGCATCTTATCTTTATTTTTAATTTTCTGACTGCCGGAGGTCTTCTACGGAAACTGCTCTCAACCTGGCGTTGGGGTCAACCTACTACCCTACCTCTCCCTTACCCCATTGCATATGGGAATCAGGGTTTTGTTGTTGTTGTTGCTGCAATTTCCAAACATTTAGCTGAAATATCTGTTGTCAAATTCAATTTAGTAGGTTTTAATTTTAAACGTTTTAGCATTGACTATTTGCTTTAAAAAGTCTAAATTAGAAGTCCATTATCATAGGATTATTAATGTGGTGTTAGAATAGAGCTTATAAATTCTATGAAGGTTCTTGTTATTTAGCAAATGAGAAGATGCATAGTCTTGTTTTAAAGGATAATAATAGTTATTAAAGAATTTTAAACGGTTATTACTATTAATAATTATAGTAATAACCAACCATTGTTGTTAATAAAAGATAATATTTGTGTTTAAATATTATTGTCTTTATTAGTTTGTCTTGGTTGTGGTTTTGATTTCAACATGACAAACTTGGACTAAACTAATAGCGGTTTATGAGTTTCAATGCATTAGACAATGAAGTTATGATGAATTTTAAAACCGTTAATTTAATTCAGACTTTGAATGGGTTTTAAATGTCAATGATGCTTATGTGAAAAAGTATTATAAAAATAATTATATAGTCTTTTTATCATACAAATAATTTCTTTTGAGAAATTTATAAAGATACCAAGACATTTGCAATTTTGGAGAAGTAAAAGTTGATGACGTGACATGGAAAAATTCTCCAAATCAAACAATTGGTGAATCCTTGTTTGATACACCGAATCTTAAAGATAAGGATCTTATTACTATCAGTAAATCATTTTAATTTTATTATTATTAGTAAATTATTTTCATGATCAATTTTATATTATATTCATTTAAGTTTAGAAGATTCAAAAGAGGTGTTGATTCACATGAAATTATTGTCACGATGGATTTTGAGGTCATGTTAATTAAAGATGATGATGTAAAGAATGAAGTTGCATGCATGGTGAGAATGAACAAGTCTGTTTGGATGTTATAATTCTACCGTATATGGTCATATACGAAATTTCTGCATCGGACACCATACCCCCGACTAACCCATCCCTTGCGGGTGTTCAGACCTTGCGTCCTAGTTAGTCAGTTTTAAGGGCCTCGCACCCTCCCTAAAGATATATCCGGACTGCATCTATACATTCAACTCCACTAGCTTTCTGAAAGAACTCGGGTGTCCGAATCATTTCTCGAGCTTCAATCAATGCTAGTCTTATTTCGCCCCAATTATTTGGTTTCTATGTTTGATGAACTAGTAATATTGTTCCACTTGTAGTCTTATTTGATGATATAACAAAATGTTGGGTGCCTCGAGTCTAATTCCCTTAAAAACTAACATTTTTGCCCAAAATAGAGTGAAAGAAACGATACTAGCCCAAGACTATCGATACTCATATAAAAGTTTCGATACTTTATATAAGTACTGATACTTTTAAGCATTCTGGACTACCTAGTTTCTATACTTTCTGGAAGTTTCGAAACTATGACCCAATATTTCGATACTCTTGAAAGAGTTTCGATACTCCTACCCATAAAACACGATTTTATCCAGGAACGAAGAACAAGTATTGATATTATCCCTATAGTATCGATACTCTACTTGCAGACACCATAAAACAAGAACGAAAAACTCTATTTTTTATAACCCAAAGACCCTAGGAGGTTCCCAATCATTCTAAAAGTCTTATGTGATATTAAGGGAGCATAAATAAGGCTTTAAAACATATAATGAACCTAACACATACAATTTGTCATTAAAATAAACTCATCATTCCTCGATCCTCAAACATAAGTTATTTGCATTTTTATTGACCCACTAATGGTATGAGGAAGTTGTGAGTGTGTTACCTGAATCCTTTGAGTGCTAAAACCTCAATCAATCAACTAAGAATCTACATTTCCTTTACCCTTGTCTTTTTAACTTTCTTCAATCTCTTTCACTAAATAAAAATATATGCAAATGGGTTAAACTAAATGTTGGATAACACTTAAATACACTCCCTATAACTCAAATTCCCTTCTAGAATAGCTTGAATCACTTGATTTCTTAAAACCCATAAAAACCCATTTTCTAAAACAAAGCTCAAAACTTAATATTTGGGCTTAAAATGAAGCATAAGGGATGTGAATTTGATTTCTTACTTTGGTGTCTTCAAACTAGGCTTGGATTTCAACAAGCTTCTTCCTTTTTCTTACTCTTAAGAAGGAAATGAAGAGAGCAATGAAGATGAAGAAGGAAGATATTTTAGGTGGGTTGATTTTACACGGAAGACTCTGGATATAAAGGGGTTTATAACCTTTAAAACGACTATGGGTAAATTGTTATCTAGGTCTCTCATTTTTACCTTAAATAAAAACTACCACTAACCTCTTGGGCTTACCTTAAGCCCAATACCCTTAGGAATTGGTTTAAAATAGCTTGGAAAAATCTAATGGGATCTATTGACGAGTTTCAGATTGATCGAAACTACTGACCTGAAATTCGGGTATTACAACTCTTCCTTTTTAAAAGGAAATTTCATCCTCGAAATTTCGACAAACATCTACTACGACCTTTAACTACCATAACATCTAATTCTAAGGGCTAGTTACTAAGTCAACTATGACAGTTACTGGAATAGAAAATAAGGTAAGGTCACCTAAAATATCATCAGCTTCATCGTCATCCTCCTGAGCTCGAATGGTATACTGGTGGGCTGCTACTCTCGGCTTCCCAGTAGCTCCAGAGTGCACTACATACCTACAGGTCTGACCAGAAAAGCTCCAACTTCTATGAGATTCTTTGCCCCTCTGAACTGTTGGAGCTGATTGTTGGGTCGACTCTAAGGTTACATTCTGAGCCTCTGGACAATCTTGTATAAAATGATTTAAAGATCCACATCGATAACAACCCTGAGTTCCTTGTCAGTAAACTCCCAAGTGCCTCTTATCGTAGGTAGAGCAATTTGGTTGAGATTGCACCCTTGTTGTACCTTCCGAACTCGCTACTGAAGTTATGGCCAATGGTCTCCTGTGCTGACTGGTCATATCCTTACTCTGCTTGCACTATGCGTTGGTCATCTAGACTGGCCTGTTGGGTTCTTCCAAAACCCCTGAGACTCTCTCACCCTCTTGTATGACTGAGATGGTTCAATATCTTCTTTACTCTGTCAGACATGCTACTTTCTTCCGTTGTTTTCCTTCCTAAAACTCTCTCCACTTCTTTTGCTTGACGAACCAGCTCGGCGAAAACTCACGGTGGATTGACAGCTAAATGAGTCAGGATATCTAACTAGAGACATTCTCTGAACTTTCTACAATGATGATACTTTGACAAAACCAACTCTGGGGTGTATCTGCTTAACCGGAGGAACTCTACCTCGTATTTGAATACTACATATTCCCTTGGGTCAACTAAACAAATCGGTTCCTCATGGCATCCATGTGGGCCTCTCCGATATATTTTTGGTGGAACTATTCCAAAAATCGATCCCAAATGAGTCACTCAGGCTCTAGTGACATCTCTACCGCCTTCCACCAATCTATCGCATCACCTTTTAATAGGGAGATGACACATTCCAACATATGCTCGGGGGTGAGATGCAACTGACGAAGGGTCCTAAGGGTTTCTCGTAGCCACTGGTAAGCTATAACGGGATCATCATCCTCTAAACCATAAAAAATCAGTGGCCTGGTATCTTCGGAGCCTCTCTACTGGGTTTTCTAAGGTGTTACAAAGGGAGGAACTGGTTGGACTGGCTTAACATATGGAGTAGCAGACGTCTGGGGAATAACTCTAACTATCTACTCTAAGATAGAGGTCAAATTCCTAAAGAACATCGCTTCATCTGCTCATGCGTCTCCAGGCTCCCCATGCTCAGAGTCTGGGATGAACTCATCTCTTGAATCATCAGTTAGGGAAACACTACTCTCCTATCTATCCTCTCTACTATGATATGGGCTTCTATTCATCTTATAAAAATCTGAAATTAAGATGGAAACAATGGAATTAATACTACATATTCATATACATAGTACTCTTAACTCTTTAAGGGCATGCATACTCATAAACTCTTTACCGACATTGACCGACACTGACCTACGGGTCATAGGAACGCCTAAACCTTTACTCTGATACCATTAAATTTAACAGTTCAAGATTCGTTCACTTATCTAAGAGAAAATTACTCATCATCACTATGTACTAGTTTCAGATACATTCACTTGTGCTTAAGCAACTAATCTTGCGATTGCTCTTCTTGTGTTTTAATTTCAAATTTCTCGTTGTAGACACCCATTTTTGTCCGGGATATAAATATTATATTATAATAATTATTATTATTATTATTATATTATATGATTATTATTATTATTATTATTTATTATTATTATTATTAATATTTATTACAACTATTTGCAGGCCCAATTAAAAAGCCCCAACAGAAGCCCAATTCCCAGATACCCAATTTACAAACTCAAATTACAAGACCCGAATCCAGAATCGACCCGCTAGCCACCAGAGATGCATGTGTGCTTCATTGCTGCTCTTATCCATGCGTATGAGCTACCGCCAATCATGCCATATTCATCTCACGTGGAACCTGTAATCATCCACTGAACGTTCAAGCAGCAACCAAAGTCAAAAGAAAAAGAAAGCAATTTAATCCCGAAAATTTCGGGATTTCACTTAACCTGCTCCAATCAAAGTCTCACCAAAATGAAGAAAATCAACGTGCAACGACAAAGGAAAATGGTGAATTCAAAGCAACCATAAATATGGGGGCAATTATACGAGCAGAAAGGGGGGAGGCATTGAAGAACAGAAAAACAAATTGTAAACACTGGGGGCTTGGACTCGGGGATTTTAATTTTTTTTCGAAAACAATGTACTAGGGGTTTCTGATCCCATTTTCGAATGAAAAGTATCTTTTCCTTTTCTGTTTTGAAGAAGAAAACGAAGAAAATACAAAACTAAATTTCAGTAGCATTTAATCATCTTAAAAAAAACATTTTCGTGTTTTGTCAAGAAAGAACAATACATTACAAGTAAGAGGGTTCGATCCATTACCTGAACGGAGGGACTAACTAACATTGTTGAAAGGAGAAACATCGGGAGTCATCATTGGGTCGTTCGATCAAAAGAAATCGCAAGAAATTAAAGCCAACGCTATTCAAAAGCTAAACCGAGGTAAATAAAAGAGTGTCTATAATAAGTTTACCTCTTTCCTTCGATGACCATGGATTTTGTTAGATTGAAATTGAAACCTTAAACCTACTGGCTTGGTTCCTTTGAGAACATGAATGCATGTAGTTTTCTAGGTGTTTTAAAAGATAGTTTAGTTTACATCTGGGTTTATTTAAATTTAATAAGTTTCAAAGGGAAAGAAGAGATACAGGGGAAGAAGCACGAAGATGATGATGCGGCTGGTGTAGTGTGGTTTTAGAATTAGGTTTAGTTTATTATTAGAATATATATTAGAAATTTTAGGATTAATTATCTGTAAGTCACCGTCTTTTTTAGGGGTTATTAGTGTACGAGGTCTAGTATATTTAGCTTAGTATATTTTAGTCCTCCATTAGAATCTTTTATTTTTCATTTTGGTTCTCATATTTGTCGCACATTTGATTTCATCCTTAATTAGTAATGTACTCAAAATCTGTTGTTTAGACATTTCACTTTAATTTTTTTTTCATGTTTCATTCTAGTCCTAGGTCGAAGTTTGTATTTTATATTTCTTATATTTATTTTTGCTCGCATTTAATTTTAGTCACTAAATCAAAGTTTCCAAGTCTTTAATTTGATTTTACTATTTGTAAGCATTTCTCTTTAGTCCTCAGTTATGTTATTTTTTCATTTTTGTTTATCTTCGTATTTAGGTCGTGATTTTTTTTATATTTAATAATTTAGTCCTTAGGAAAACTTGAATAATGTATTAATCTATGTATATTTTGGTTAACATTTTAGTGATTTGCTATTTTCATCCTTGATGACAATGTTAAAATTTAAGATTGAGTAATTTGCAGAAAGTTTTTATTTTATTTTAATGAGTTTTATTGTACATATTCATGTATGATGTAAGTGCACTTTAATTTAAGTAGTATTTCAATGAGATAAACTTTATTCCAAATGTTAATAAATTTAAAAATAAAAAGCCTTTGTTACATGTAAACGTGAATATGATAGGTAGAGACTTTAAATATAGAAATTTACTAATTCCCTCGGAAGACATGTAATCCTAGGTTCTTTTGCATTTAGTTATATTAAGTAATTAATTTCATAATGTGATAGGTTTTTGGGTTTTTATGATTGTTTATTTGCATGTTTGTTTAGACAGTTTTTTTTTTCTCTAGCATCCTTTTGCATAATTTGCATGATAGCCTCATGAGCATAACTCAAAATTATTACATAATTTGATTAAGGGTAATATCCTTTTAATTTAAAATTGTTTAAAGTGGGTTGTCTTAACTGATTAGATATCCGTTTTTTGACGATTTTAAATTAGAAGTGTATCCCATCAGTGACACCTAAGAAATTGATTTATCACTTTTAAAATCCGGGAACGGAAGAAAAAGAAATATTCGGCTATTTAAATTTATCGAGAAAAGATAGTTAGAACTTATCTAAGATCTCGTCTCGATATTTGCAAATAATCGAATATTCTTTATCTTTCTAAAGGTTGGGTAATTTTAACTTGATCAATTTTGGAGCTTTTGAATATAATAAAGTTCGTATGTTGTTGTTTTGTCGGGGATCATAAACCAAATTAAGCTCGAATTTATAAATTTCATTACAAAGACAATAATTAATCGACGAGGTACCAATTTAGGGCGTTGTGGGGGTGCTAATCCTTCCCCACGCGTAACCGACTCCCGAACTCATTTTCTAGTAACGCAAACCTAAAATTGTTGTTTTAACTAAAATTAATTTTTATTTAAAATGACAAAACGTTTTTGGGTGTCCAATCACACTCTAATCAAAGATTGGTGGCGACTCTTCGAACCTGTATTTTTATCGTGAATGAAATCCCAAATTCTCGAAACGAGAGGTTTTCTAAAATAGTATTGTTTTAATTAAAAATTCAATCGTAAATAGAATAATTAAAAATGACGTGTTTTTCCAACTGAAAAAATCGTTTCGACAGCTTGGCGACTCTGCTGGGGAAGTTTTTAGAGAGTCAGGCCTATAGTTGATTAATTGATTATCTTTGCAATTGAAAGTTATAAATTCGTTCTAATTTGATTTTTGATCCCTATTTGATTTAATGTTGTTGTTCGGAATTTGATTAACCAATAATAGTTGTACTGATCTGTTTGCTAATGGTTTCAGATTAATTTTGTGTTTAAAGAGGATTGATTTTTTTGAGTGCTTTGTGATTATTTGTTGTTTTATTTTCGCTTTTCCTCACACACTGCACAATTGCATTTGCATAACATGAGCTAAAACCCCGCTCCGTCCTATTTAAGTAGGAGTGAGAGACTACTCCCTCGTGTGGTTTTCACCTCCGCATGGGATAGTGGATCACTCTTGGAGCTCACGCCTTATGGTCCTCGTGATGGTATTCACCTCCGCATGGACATAAGGAGGTGTGTTCCCTCGAAATTGAACTCGATCCTTAAAGCCTGTGATGGGCCAGGATTGAGGGTTCGACAGCCCAAGGGGGCACCGACAAGGACAATTCGAGAACCTATTACTTTAGAACCGAACCCAGCATATAGTAAACATAGAGCCTGAACTTAGGTCGAGCCTAACCCGAACCTTAAGAATCCCGTGAGGAGTGTACACAAGGAAAAGCTTTTTGGGTCATTTATTTTCGTTTTTGTGAATAAATGCATGCGAACTAGAAATCATGCGGTTAGGTTTATTTTCTCGAACAAGCATGCGAATTAGATATCATACGGTTAGGATTATTTGCAAATAACAAAAGCATGGAGGTAGATATCATGTCGGGTAGGATTTACTAAGCATGATTGGGTAGTCAGCATGTGAGGGTAGGTTTTATTTGTTACGATACTCATTATTTTGTTGTTTATATTATGTGTACTAACCCATTTTGGTTTTATGTCTATTTTATTTTTAATTTATTGCATTTGCATATTCATGTCATCCAAAGGTGTTAATTCGCAAGTGATTGACTAATAAGAAGGCTGGTCATAATGAGGCAAGAAATTCTTAACCATGTAATCAAAATCGAAGATCCGGAGGCGTTCAGATGATTTATGAAGAAGGATATCTGATGAATGAAGAAATTTGAACCTGATTGAAGACCGATCCACAAAGAAAGACATCCTGAAGATGTTCCCTCAGGAGATAGATGCAGTAATGCCAAAGACGAGAAGACCCTTCACAAAGACGTAAAGAGCACTTTCCATTGAAAGTGGAGATGTAGATCCCAAGATTCAATCCAAGGACAACCGATTCATCTAATGTGATAAAATACGCCGACCATTTTGGAGATGCAATGCTAGATTCTATGAAGAGTACGGTTCAAGTAAATGAAGAATCACAATTGTATTTTGATTACATGGTGTAAATAAATCTTGTTGTCTAAATGAAGGTTGTTCTATAGCGGTCACTGTTGGGATTAACACCTTTTGCATTTGCATTTGGCATCCTCATTTGCATTCGCATTGCTTTAATTTAAGCATTTTTACATGCATCAATCATGAAAACATGAGAGTAACTCGTGAAGGAACTGTGGCAGAGAAATATTGGGAAAGTCCAAGCATCACTATAATACAAGGGAGAGACCCATGGAAGATAGGATTGTTCAAATTGAAAAAATTCAACTGCAGTTGCAAGATGATCTAAGGAAAATGCAAGAGGACATGCTTAAGGCTCAAGAAGATATGCTGTCTAAGTTGGCAAGTTTGTCGGAAGGGAGAAACCCAGAACATGGAAAGGCCCCTGAGCAAATAACTGGAGAACCACTTTATCCTCCAGGGTTTACCCCAGTACAGTCTCAAAATGTCCAAGGAATGTCTGTCCCTACCAAAGTGCACATCAATCCCGTTGGCGTTGCTGTGAATCTTCAACCGGAACCTAGTTCGTACCCCGAAGAAAGTCCATGTCACCAAGTCTCGGACCTTGATGAAGAGGCCAAAAAGAATGAAAACAAACAATTTCGGGAACAATTCGAACAATTAGCAAGTGAAGTCCAGATTATGAAGGAAAGAACCAGTATGTATCGATTGGACGCTAAAGAGTTTAGTTTAGTTCCTGATTTGGTCATGCCTCCAAAATTCAAAACTCCCGACTTCGAGAAATTCGACGGTACTAGATGCCCTTCTGCCCATATTACAATGTTCTGCAGAAAAATGACTGGGTACATAGGGGACGATCAGCTTTTGATCCACTGTTTCCAAGAAAGCTTGACAGGCTCAGCTTTACGATGGTATAACCAACTAAAAAGAGCTGATATTAGGTCATGGAAAAACCTTGCTAAATCCTTTCTCGACCAGTATGAACATGTGAAAGATGTCAGGCCTAACAGATTGGTGTTGCAAGGAATGAAGAAGAAGCACAGTGAAAGTTTCAGACAATATGCTCAGAGATGGAGGGAGGTAGCAGTGCAAGTGCACCCACCATTAGAAGAGGAGGAAACGAATATGCTTTTCATTAGTACTTTGAAGGCTCCTTTTCTCTCTCACCTTATCGGTAATCCTTCCCGAAGTTTTTCTGATATAGTTACGACAGGAGAAATGATCGAAATGGCAATTAAAAGCGGGAAGCTCGAGGGAGGAGAGTCCAGCAACAAGCCACTAAAGAGGGAAAAGGAAATGAAGTCACCAACGTGAGCCAGTACTATTCCAATAACATCACAATGTCCCAATCTCAGGGAACGGTAGCACCACCTCAAAATGACAATAGACAAGGGGCAAGGGACCGAGGAGAGGGAGGCCTCAATTTGATCCAATTCCTATGACTTATAAGGAGTTATTTCGTGATTTATACGATCGACATCTAGTCTCTCCTTATCATGTGGTACCCATACAACCTCCTTATCCAAAATGGTACGATGCTAATGTTAAGTGTGATTACCATGGTGGGAATCCCGGACATTCTATTGAAAATTACACTGCATTCAAAAGGGTCGTCCAAGCTTTGAGAAGGAGGAATGTTATCAATTTTGGTGACAGTGGACAACCAAGTATATCCCAAAATCCATTGCCAAACCATGCAGGAACTGGAATTAACGCAATCGCTGAAGGAAAAGGATGAGTTTTGTATTGAACAATCGGACTGTGGAGAAGCTGCCTGTAGTTTATAAATCTTTTGCAGAGGAGCGCGCTATAACTTTTTCCTATTGTCCATACCCTGGGGCAATAGGTGATCTGATGTAAAGGGTTAAGCTGTGTGTTTTTACTTGCTTTTAATAAAGGATGCATTCCGTTGGTCCAAAATGGCAAACATTCTCCCATGCATTTCATTTTTGGTTGTATAATGTATATATTTCTTTCTACTTACTTATATGGGAAAAGATTCTCCCATATATATATATGTATGTATATTCTCTTCCGGTATTCTTTCAGGAACTCAGATATCAATGATACAAATGCTAATGATTCTGACCTGGAGATTGATTTCGAGATGCCCATATGTCAAGGGGAAGTCAAAGGTTGTGATGACAATGAGGGATGTGAACTACCTTTGGAATTACTAAAGATGGTGGAACAGGAAGATAAACAAATTCTACCTCACGAAGAGCTTACAGAGATCTTGAATCTGGGTACAAATGAGGAAAGAAAGAAGTAAAGATTGGTACCACCCTGTCTTCTAGAAGGAAGACATAGCTTGATGGAGTTGCTTCAAGAATTTAAAGATGTATTTGCTTGGTCATACGAAGATATGCCAGGTTTGGATACAAGACTGGTTGTCTATAAACTGCCGATAATGCCTAATAGTAAGCCCGTACAACAGAAACTGAGAAGAATGAGACTTGAGATGATGCTCAAAATTAAAGAAGTGAAGAAACAATTTGATGTCAGTTTTCTCGCAGTGGCCAAATATCCTGAGTTGGTGGCGAATATTGTCCCAGTGCCAAGGAGGGATGAGAAAGTTCGAATGTGTATCAACGACAAAGATCTCAGCAGAGCGAGTCCAAAGGATAATTTTCCTTTGCCACATAAAGACACTTTAATGGATGATACCGCTGGAAATTCTTTATTCTCATTTGTGGGTGGTCTCCCTAGCTACAATCAAATTAAAATGCACTTTGAAGATATGAAGAAAACGACGTTTGTCACTAATGGGGGCACCTGCATTGTATGGAAGATTAGCCCGTTGGCAAATCCTTTTGCCTGAATTTGATATCCAGTTTGTAAACCAGAAAACGGTTAAAGGGAGTGCCATAGCAGAATTCATTGTATGTAGGGCTTCCGAACAATATGAACCGTTGAATTTTGATTTCCCAGATGATGATTTAATGGCTATCTCGATGGAAGAAACAATTGCATCCACTAGGAAATACTGGAAGATGAACTTTGATGGCGCTTCAAATGCCTTGGGGCATGAAATTGGGGCAATCTTGGTCTCACCAGATGAAGAGCATTATCATTTTACCAGTCGGCTCAATTTTGATTGTACAAACAATATGGCCGAGTATGAAGCTTGTGTCATGGGTCTTAGAGCTGCTATTGAACTCAAGGTGAAAATGCCCAAGGTATATGGTGATTCAGCTCTCGTAATCTACCAACTCAGAAGAGAATGGGAAACAAAAGATCCCAAACTGGTGGAATATCGTAAATTAGTCTTGGAACTTATTGAAGAATTTGAAGAAGTGACTTTCAATTACCTCCCCAGAGAAGAAAATCAAGTGGCAGATGCATTGGCTCCTCTGGCAGCAGCCTTTAAGATGAACGAGCATGCAAATATGATGCCTATTGAGATAAAAGCTTATGAGTGTTCACCCCACTGCTTTAGTATTGAAGAAGAAGAAGAAAAAGAAGAAGATAGAAGGCCTTGGTACTAGGGTATCTTGCAATATATAAGGTATCAAAGTTATCCCAAGTAGGCGACCAAGAATGACAGCGGGATATGTGCCCAATGAGGAGACCCTATACGAGAAAAACTTAAATCAAGTCCTATTAAAGTGTGTGGACATTGAAGATGCCAAGACCGTTCTTGAAGTACATGAAGGAGTATATGGCACCCATGCTAATGGAATTACGGAGATAGAATGCACACCCCTCCTCATTAGTTGCATGTGATGACAGCCCCGTGGCCATTTTCTAAGTGGGGGCATGGATGTTATTTTGCCGAAAGCGTCAAATGATCATCGCTTTATTCTGGTAGCAATTGATTACCTCACCAAGTGGGTAAACGCAGCTTCCTATGGGAGTGTTACCCAGTCAACGGTATATAAGTTCTTGAAGAAGAAAATCATCTGTAGATATGGCTTACCGGAGAGGATTACTTCTGACAATGCATAGAATTTAAACGTCAAGATGATGAAGTCTGTCTATGAGCAATTCAAAAGAGAGCATCATAATTCCCCTACTTATCGCCCGGAGATGATTGAGGCAGTAGAGACAGCTAATGAGAACATTAAGAGGCTTATTGAGAAGATGACTAAAACTTATAAAGATTGGCACGAGAAGTTGTCATTTGCTCTGTTTGTCTATCGGACTTCTGTGCAGACGTTAACTGGGGCAACTGTTTTCTTTGGTTTATGGGATGAAAATTGTCCTACCTATTGAGGTGAATTTCCTTCACTTCGGATCTTGTCAGATGTGAAGCTAAAAGAGGCAGAATGGGTACAGGCCAGATATGACCAACTGAATTTAATTGAAGAAAATAGATTGAAAGCTATTTGTCATGGTCAGATATACCAGAAGCGGATGATACGAGCACATGGTAAGAAAGTTCTCCCTCGAGAAGTCCATGAAGGGGATCTGATGCTCAGGAGGATATTGCTCGTTCCAAAATATTTCCGAGGGAATTGAATGCCCAAGTGGGAAATATCCTATGTTGTCAAGAAAGCCTTTTTTTGGGGAGCTCTAGTCTTGATTGAGATGGATGAGTCCGAATTACCTTATCCAGTGAAATCCGACGCAACTAAGAGGGGTTTTGCTTAAAGATAAAAAAAATGAAAAATGAAAAAAATAAAAAAAAATGAAAAAATGAAATAGAAAAATAGAAAAAATGGAAAAAATAAAAAAGAAGAAGAAAAAAACAAAAAAATAAAAGGGGGGTTCAAGATGCAAACTCGAAAAGGGCATTTTGAAACCAAATGAGATCAAGTTGAAAACCCGCAGAGGGCGGCTTGAGTTAAATTCAGAATTCGTGCATGGTGGAGGTTCTGAATTATTTTTGGAAGTGGAAAGAGCTCATGACATGAGTAGTGACAATGATAGTTGGTGATCAGGATTGAGACTAAAGATTAACGAGTCTCTATGAAAGCAACCAGAGGAGAAATTGAATGCACATGAGATTCAATACTGGTTTACGGCATTCAATAATGGGAGATTTTAGGGTTCAGAAGTAGCTTTGCACTCTTAGGTGTCATCACAATTTTGGAATTCCTTTTGACAGAAGCTATGCTCGGGTCATTCTAACGGTGTGCCAGTTCAAAAGCATTTGTGTTATTGATATTTGAATATGCCTATCCTTTTGTTCTTTTTCCAGTTAAAAGTTTGCCATATAGTTGCTAAAAATTCTTTGCATTTATAAATAAAGAGATATTTTTCCTTTCCAATTCCCCTTTTACAAGCATTTGATTTTGAAAAAGTTAAAACATATAGCTTAGCTTGTGGTACATTAGATCATTTTGTATTGTTATGCAAAAGATGTTGAAAAGGAAGGTATTCTGAAGCTAACGTTGGTTTTAGCATGTATGTTTGTATGGCTACGGGAAGCAGAAATCATGGGATTCATAGAAAATTCCAACCATTAATATATGACCCAAAGAGATTATCATTCATCAGGATGGTCATGGGTACTGGCGGGTTTCAAGAATGAAAGAAGTCAAAGTCCCGTCAAGCCGAGAGATATGACATTGAGATTGTTAACTGGGGTGAACTGGTCAAATGTCGGTGCCCAAGACGAAATCGAGGTTCATCAGAATCAAAGAAGATGATGTTCCTTCGAAGGAAAAATGTGTTGAATTGCGTAATCGCATACATTTTAGGCATGAATAGGATCATGACATTGCATGGTGACTTAAATGTTTACAGGTTTCCCAATGATAGTGGAAGATTGAATATATTGAAGCATCAAGATGATGATGACTAGTTTTGAACTCCTAAAAAGAATGATGACAACAATTGAGCCAGAATAGATCCATGTATCTAAGGGCTTTCTGACGAGTTTTCGCGATGAAGATGAATTTTCAGAAATTTTCTCGAACTCAGAATGTTCGAGTATAATATTTTCAAACATACATTAATGATTGATAATGTTTGATTTTCAGGTTCGACCTTTGAAACAAATCAAACTAAAGCCTTCACAAAAAGTAGTGAAACAAAAGAAGATTGTTCGAGTCTTATACTCTCTGAAGAAATAGGGGGCAGACGCGATCGTTGAAGATTATTCGAGTCTTATACTCTCTGAAGAAATAGGGGGCAGACGCGATTGATGAAGATTGTGGATCTTATACTCTCTGAAGAAATAGGGGGCAGACGCGATCGTTGAAGATTGTTCGAGTCTTATACTCTCTGAATAAATAGGGGGCAGACGCAATTGTTGAAGATTGTTCGAGTCTTATACTCTCTGAAGAAATAGGGGGCAGACGCGATCGTTGGAGATTATTGTTCGAGTTCTAGTCCCTGAAGAAAATTGGGCAGACCCGTAAGAAGATTATTGTTCGAGTTCTAGTCCCTGAAGAAAATTGGGCAGTCTCGTAGGAAGATTATTGTTCGAGTTCTAGTCCCTGAAGAAAATTGGGCAGACCCGTAGGAAGATTATTGTTCGAGTTCTAGTCCTTGAAGAAAATTGGGCAGACCCGTAGGAAGATTATTTTTCGAGTTCTAGTCCCTGAAGAAAATTGGACAGTCTCGTAGGAAGATTATTGTTCGAGTTCTAGTCCCTGAAGAAAATTGGGCAGTCTCGTAGGAAGATTATTGTTCGAGTTCTAGTCCCTGAAGAAAATTGGACAGACCCGTAGGAAGATTATTGTTCGAGTTCTAGTCCCTGAAGAAAATTGGGCAGTCTCGTAGGAAGATTATCGTTCGAGTTCTACTCCCTGAAGAAATAGAGAGCGAACCCGTAAAAAGAAGATTGTTCGAGTTCTATACTCCCTGAAGAAAAAGAGAGCGAACCCGTTTGCAAAAGATTTTTCAAGTCTCACTTACCTTGAAGGAGGAATGGGACAAATCCCTTATCAAGTTTCAAAGCGAAGATGAATTTGGACAAAAACGCGTTGTTTTCTTATCTTTGCCCTATTCTTGTTAACACAAGAATAAGCAAAGAGGGGCAACTGTAGACACCCATTTTTGTCCGGGATATAAATATTATATTATAATAATAATTATTATTATTATTATATTATAGATTATTATTATTATTATTATTATTATTAATATTTATTACAACTATTTGCAGGCCCAATTAAAAAGCCCCAACAGAAGCCCAATTCCCAGATACCCAATTTACAAACTCAAATTACAAGACCCGAATCCAGAATCGACCCGCTAGCCACCAGAGATGCATGTGTGCTTCATTGCTGCTCTTATCCATGCGTATGAGCTACCGCCAATCATGCCATATTCATCTCACGTGGAACCTGTAATCATCCACTGAACGTTCAAGCAGCAACCAAAGTCAAAAGAAAAAGAAAGCAATTTAATCCCGAAAATTTCGGGATTTCACTTAACCTGCTCCAATCAAAGTCTCACCAAAATGAAGAAAATCAACGTGCAACGACAAAGGAAAATGGTGAATTCAAAGCAACCATAAATATGGGGGCAATTATACGAGCAGAAAGGGGGGAGGCATTGAAGAACAGAAAAACAAATTGTAAACACTGGGGGCTTGGACTCGGGGATTTTAATTTTTTTTCGAAAACAATGTACTAGGGGTTTCTGATCCCATTTTCGAATGAAAAGTATCTTTTCCTTTTCTGTTTTTGAAGAAGAAAACGAAGAAAATACAAAACTAAATTTCAGTAGCATTTAATCATCTTAAAAAAAACATTTTCGTGTTTTGTCAAGAAAGAACAATACATTACAAGTAAGAGGGTTCGATCCATTACCTGAACGGAGGGACTAACTAACATTGTTGAAAGGAGAAACATCGGGAGTCATCATTGGGTCGTTCGATCAAAAGAAATCGCAAGAAATTAAAGCCAACGCTATTCAAAAGCTAAACCGAGGTAAATAAAAGAGTGTCTATAATAAGTTTACCTCTTTCCTTCGATGACCATGGATTTTGTTAGATTGAAATTGAAACCTTAAACCTACTGGCTTGGTTCCTTTGAGAACATGAATGCATGTAGTTTTCTAGGTGTTTTAAAAGATAGTTTAGTTTACATCTGGGTTTATTTAAATTTAATAAGTTTCAAAGGGAAAGAAGAGATACAGGGGAAGAAGCACGAAGATGATGATGCGGCTGGTGTAGTGTGGTTTTAGAATTAGGTTTAGTTTATTATTAGAATATATATTAGAAATTTTAGGATTAATTATCTGTAAGTCACCGTCTTTTTAGGGGTTATTAGTGTACGAGGTCTAGTATATTTAGCTTAGTATATTTTAGTCCTCCATTAGAATCTTTTATTTTTCATTTTGGTTCTCATATTTGTCGCACATTTGATTTCATCCTTAATTAGTAATGTACTCAAATCTGTTGTTTAGACATTTCACTTTAATTTTTTTTCATGTTTCATTCTAGTCCCTAGGTCGAAGTTTGTATTTTTATATTTCTTATATTTTTTTTGCTCGCATTTAATTTTAGTCACTAAATCAAAGTTCCAAGTCTTTAATTTGATTTTACTATTGTAAGCATTTCTCTTTAGTCCTCAGTTATGTTATTTTTTCATTTTGTTTATCTTCGTATTTAGGTCGTGATTTTTTTATATTTAATAATTTAGTCCTTAGGAAAACTTGAATAATGTATTAATCTATGTATATTTTGGTTAACATTTTAGTGTTTTGCTATTTTCATCCTTGATGACAATGTTAAAATTTAAGATTGAGTAATTTGCAGAAAGTTTTTATTTTATTTTAATGAGTTTTATTGTACATATTCATGTATGATGTAAGTGCACTTTAATTTAAGTAGTATTTCAATGAGATAAACTTTATTCCAAATGTTAATAAATTTAAAAATAAAAAGCCTTTGTTACATGTAAACGTGAATATGATAGGTAGAGACTTTAAAATATAGAAAATTTACTAATTCCCTCGGAAGACATGTAATCCTAGGTTCTTTTGCATTTAGTTATATTAAGTAATTAATTTCATAATGTGATAGGTTTTTGGGTTTTTATGATTGTTTATTTGCATGTTTGTTTAGACAGTTTTTTTTTCTCTAGCATCCTTTTGCATAATTTGCATGATAGCCTCATGAGCATAACTCAAAATTATTACATAATTTGATTAAGGGTAATATCCTTTTAATTTAAAATTGTTTAAAGTGGGTTGTCTTAACTGATTAGATATCCGTTTTTGACGATTTTAAATTAGAAGTGTATCCCATCAGTGACACCTAAGAAATTGATTTATCACTTTTAAAATCCGGGAACGGAAGAAAAAGAAATATTCGGCTATTTAAATTTATCGAGAAAAGATAGTTAGAACTTATCTAAGATCTCGTCTCGATATTTGTAAATAATCGAATATTCTTTATCTTTCTAAAGGTTGGGTAATTTTAACTTGATCAATTTTGGAGCTTTTGAATATAATAAAGTTCGTATGTTGTTGTTTTGTCGGGGATCATAAACCAAATTAAGCTCGAATTTATAAATTTCATTACAAAGACAATAATTAATCGACGAGGTACCAATTTAGGGCGTTGTGGGGGTGCTAATCCTTCCCCACGCGTAACCGACTCCCGAACTCATTTTCTAGTAACGCAAACCTAAAATTGTTGTTTTAACTAAAATTAATTTTTATTTAAAATGACAAAACGTTTTTGGGTGTCCAATCACACTCTAATCAAAGATTGGTGGCGACTCTTCGAACCTGTATTTTTATCGTGAATGAAATCCCAAATTCTCGAAACGAGAGGTTTTCTAAAATAGTATTGTTTTAATTAAAAATTCAATCGTAAATAGAATAATTAAAAATGACGTGTTTTTCCAACTGAAAAAATCGTTTCGACACTCGTTTTTACAAAAGAAGTCTTTTGTATTAGTGGGGGAATGTTGGTAATACAAAGAATTTCATATTAGCTACCAACTCGATTCATATGTGTTTCTTTTAGACAAGATCCTCCTGGAAGAATATTATTTATCAGAATTCATTTTACCATTTATAGTTGTTACAAAATACTTAATATAGTTTATGGTCATTAGAATAATGTTTATGACAATTAATTATTTGTAATTGTTATTGGATCTTTTACCATTTTACCCATGTGTCGACCCTATAAATGAATGTTTATTTTTTCATTTCATATGACACTTCAAGAGAAATATCTCTAAGCAATGGTTTGCTTTAGAAACACTCTCCATGGTTTTATAAACCTATTTGGAGTCTCGCTTTGAGTTTTGAGAGAAGTGCAATTCCACCAAGTCCAGTCCATCTTTCGGGTGTACGAAATTTGGAGAGCTGTGCTAACATCTAGGGGTCATTTGTCCATTGTAGCGATTACACATATCGGCTCGAATTCGCTTCTAAGGCAATGATTAATATTACGACAAAATTAATTGGTTCTTTGTTTATATATTTTATTTAATATTTTTTATTCAGTACTAAAGCCTCATTTTGTAACAGTCTATTTTTCCAACAAAATCATCACGTGAGATTCTATTTGGTTTTATTCGGCGTAGAATTGGAATAGAACTAAAATATAATCTTTTTGTTGGGGTTCGACAGATATATTAAGCAGTGGCACGTTGAATTTGGACCACCGTTATCTTCTGACATTATGCTTCTCAACTTTAACTTTGCATTAAATCTATGCTAACTAGGCCAAGCATGCATGTAGATGCATACAACCAGTCATCATTCAAAACCCAAAATTATTGTTCCTCTTCCATAATTGCACGGACTTGCTTGTTTCAGTGTTTTCTTCTTTTACTAATTAGTTGCTAAGTAACCAAATATTGATTATTTTCTTTCATGGTTGAATTGGATATTGATGATTCATCAAGGAAGCTGGATAGGGATGTGTAAATGGGTTTGGGCCGTACAACTTAATATAACGTATAAATTCGATATTTATTGAATTAAAAGATAAAAAACTAGTTTAATTAGAAAATTAATGATCAAATTATACTGCTGATCGTTTCATCCAGTATTGGATTCTTCCTCCCCTTGAGTTCAATCCTTTCTCTAAAAGGACTTGTCGGCTGGATGATGAGTTGGTACTTCTGATGTTATTCCTTGTTGATTAGTTGCTTGTTATCGATTTCTTGTTTCTTTTAGAGGTACCAACTATACTCTTTTCCCCGACTAGGTTTAGAAGATTTTCAATGAGGCACTAGTATCTCTCAATGTGTATGTTTTCAAGAGGTGGAAGAGAACTAATACAAGGATGCCACAGTACCACAAACATTACATACCCCCAACCCACAACGGAACTCACACAAAAACCCATACATACCAAATAGCAGGATGAAATAGAAATATAAACGCCATCAAAAACAAAAATCAGGTGAACAGAGTAACTAAGGTGCAATCCAAAAACAGAGGCTGGAAACATAATCGTCAAAAACTGCTGATCACTGCAAAACACCATGACTTCCTCGATCATCAACCCGACACGCATTATAACATAAACAATCTTTTAGGAGCCATAGATCCTAAATTCAGAGAAAAATCTCCTAGCACACATTGTTAATACAAAGTACCCTCTTTCAAAAAATGTGTATGTTTTCATACCGCCTTTATAAAAAAAATTAATATTTAAAATTTTTATGTGATTAAAATAAATGCATGATGTTTTTAAAGTTACTATTTTAATGTCAATTCTGTGTTTAAATTTTTTTGTCGATAACTCAAAACTTGACAAATGTACCATTTATAAAATTTTAAAAATTTTAGTTAAAGAAAATTTAAATTATTATTGTTTAAAAAATCTAAATTTTATAAAATAAAAAACTCTAAAACCCAAAGTTTTATCACTAGCGAACGGTCATTTCCTTAGCGTCAAATCACCACCGTTCATTATTTCCCTTATTATTGTCTTAATCTCTAAATTCAAAATTTTAATTCCTTAAACTTCCTTAAACCCTAAATCATAGATTCCAATGCCAAAATCCTTCATTCCAAAGTCTATTATCGCCATCGACCACCACTGTCACCAATCTCTCTTATTGTCGTCCAGTGTATTTTTAATCTCAAAGTCTATTACGCCATCGACAATCATCGATTTCGTCGAGCACCCATTCATCTGTTGTTGGATTCTCACTGTCGATCATCCCCTTATTATTGTCCAAACCCCTAAATCCCTAAACTCAAATTATTAAATTGTTATAAACCCTAAATCTCTAAATCTACATATCCAATTCCCTAATCTTAAAGCCCATTATCATCATCGGTTGTTATTATCGTTATCGAACGCCCATCCACCCATAGGTATCCCATTACTAACCATCTCTTATTGTCATCCAAATCCCATAAATCTCTAAACTTAAGTATGAATTAGGGGTTTAGAAATTTGAGAATTAAGACTTTATGAATTTTGAGTGTTTTTTTAATAGGAAACTTTAGTTTTTTTAAAAGAAAATATAAATTTTATTTTTTAAAAAAATTAAGAAAAATGAAAATTAAACCATATGTGAAACATTGATTGATTAATTAATTTTGAATTGATTTTTTAAACAGCCATAATAAAATTATCCTTATAATAATAATTTTAAAAATTAAACACCTATATTGATAAAAAAAACTTTAAACCTTTAAGTAAAAGAATATGATTTTGGTATTTATTTCTCAATTAAGTATAAAAATGACATTTTATGAATTAAAGTTTCAAGCTTAAGTTTTATAACATTGAAAGAGTTTTGTCTTATTTTAGGGTTTGGATCCAGTTCACTGTATAATTGGAGCTTATGCGATTACCAACATTAGAGATACAAGACCTAAAGAAGAAGAAGAAAACCCCCAATTACCTCCCATATGTAACTGATTTCCCAGAAGGGTTTCGGATTATAAAAATTCAATGGAAAAAAAAAAGAGTCAGGTGTAAGAGATAAACGAGGGCAGCTTGGGTGGCTCGAAGCTTTATTGAGCACAAGATATGTAGGCACGAACCAGTGACATAAAAATAGAAACCAAACTTCTTGTGGTCAACAATTAAGGCAACTAAAGGAAAAAAGAAGAAACACGATAGCATGTGAAGTGATTAACTGCCCTAAGACGTAGACAAATAGCTTTACCCAGAAAAAAAATAGCATATACACAGGCAATTTATATGCATGCATCTAAGTTGAATAGTTGGTTTTCTTAGAAAACATTGACTGAACTATACATTGGAAATGATGTTATACACTAAATATACAAAAGAAAGAAAATCCCAGTTGATCAAAGATCTTTGCTTCCAGTTTTCAAGAAAACTAAGGTCCATGAAACAATTGAAGCATGAAGAGATAGCATATTATCTGTAACAGTGGCTGTTTATGAAGAGAGGCCAAGCATCTGGTGAGAAAAATTAAAAAGGAAAGAGACGAAACAGGCAGACTCAACGGTTTTCAGAAGGCAGCTGGGGTGGGCCATTACACTACTGCTCTATAGTACTAGTGTGAAGTTCATATAAGAGAAAGAAATAGTACTAGTGTGAAGTTCATGCAAGAGAAAGAAAACAACACATTAAAACAATTAATCTTTAAAACTGTAGAAGCTAGCCTTATATGAAATTTTGTGTATAGTAAATGAATCTTATAGCTTACTTTAGTTTCCCCTAGAGTCTGGGGGATGACAGGTGTTGCAGAAATCGTCAAAATCCTCAATGGAATGGGATAGATCTAGTTGATGGAGACCAATCCATTTGATGCTTTTCCTTATGCAGTAGCAACAGCAGCTTAAGAGCAAAAGTATAATGCAATAAGATAACGGCCAACTGGACCATATGGTTTGCGGGGGGCACCCTAGGGGGAGGAGAGTGGTCCTAACCCCCTGTGTCTATAATACATATATAAGCTGTAACCCAACAGTTGCAACTCTAAATAAAATTTTACCAGACAGTAATAAAAAATAAAGTAGTGGTAGTACTTACAACACTGATTAACATTAATTTTTATTGACTGTAAAGAAACAAAAGAAGATGGTGGCTCATGAAGCATGAGGACCTTTCATCTGAATAAATGATGAAAGAGAATGAAAGAGAGAGGTCCCCCCATTTTAGGTTTATTTTTAAAAAATAGGCTGGCTAATGCTTTAGCTTTAATAAGTGCAGGCTAAGTTAAGTAGTGAAAGAATCACATCCCCCTTTCTTCTCTGCTTATCGGCTTTGATGTAACTCATGAGATTTCCTCGTAAGTTCTCGGTAAGCGTTACTTACCACCTGTTTCTCTATAACCCTAATTATACATTTATATATAAGAGATGGTGTATCGGTGTTCATATGCTAAGTGTTAAGGGAAATCATATGAATTCAGTGCACTGTTTTGGCATCTTTTTGAGGCAGCTGGCAACTGGAGTACTTCGCTGTGTTTGCTTTTGCAGTTTCCTTACTCGTGGATATATATCTTCCTTTAGATTGCCTGCTTCCTCTATCATCATGTGCCTCAATCTATACCCACAGTCCCCAGTTTGATTTTTTTGCAAACATAAAATACAAATTTCCTATAAAACAAAGTGTACTATCATCAGAAATGAAATACATGCATATATAAACAAGTAATTAGGTCAAGTGTTAAATTGAGGGAACTTAACACTAATATTTTATCTTTATCTGTTTTTTTAATAGTCTAAATGATTAGGTAGTATATATTCAAAAATAATATTTATAAATATTTTATTTTATTACTAAAAGAAAGTAAAACACATTAATATGTGTTTGTAGAAAAATTACACTATTGTCTAAACTGACCAAAGTTATCATAATGTCTAGAGAAAATAAACGTAAAATAATACACGAAACATCAAGACCAAACGTAAAAATATCGACAAAATCATGAAAAATAAAAATCATTTGTCCAGAATTTTTCTTAATTATTTACAACACATATTACATATATATTTTTTTTGTAAGATGAATATTTTGTATTAATAAAGATACAAGGTACACCACCCCATAAAACCTCATTAAAAATCCTCTCTAAACGTATTGAAAACTTTGTATCTCACATACTACATATATTTAATTGCTCGAATTTGAAACTTTTAAAAAATAACTATACTTTCTTTTATCAATAAGATATCTTCTAAATGATTTGTATTGATTCGGAAATAAACCTACTAGGCATCCTCATGGTCATGATGGACTTGCCTTTGAGATATTTGTAGGCCAATATATGTATTTTATATGTATTTAATTATAGGGTAGTTTATTACCTATAAATATTGAAATTATAAATATCTAAAATTGATTGCTGCCAAAAATGGTCCAGAAAAGTAAGGCTAAGTGACTGATTGCAACAG
This sequence comes from Hibiscus syriacus, assembly GCF_006381635.1. Lineage (NCBI taxonomy): Eukaryota > Viridiplantae > Streptophyta > Magnoliopsida > Malvales > Malvaceae > Hibiscus > Hibiscus syriacus. Next base: position 295,702 of record NW_024062689.1, read on the forward strand.
TGAAAAACTGGCATGCAAATTCCCAAGTCAAAAACCGGGGGCAGCCTGCCTTTAAACTTACACAAATACAGCAAATCAATTCTTCATTTCTCTAAACAAAAAACTATAAACAATTTCAAATTCTGGACTTCTTCTCAACGTGTCAACCTCATCATGTTGGCGTTTTTTCATGCGAAAACAAAATCCAGGACATATGAAATCTCTTATCCTGTGTCCAGTTTCATCACAAATAACACAAAATTGTGATACGTTTAATTTTAATCCAATTATTTGGGTCATTCATAGTTTGAATTGTTTAAGCTGCTTTTTAACTATGATTTGCCAACTAAATCATGGTTTTGATGGAGATTTATGCCCAACAGATAAGGGTGGAAGATCTAACTAGACCACGTTCGCATGGTGATTACATGTGAAGAAAAACATTTAAAGATTAAAGAGCCTAACAAAGAATAATTTTATTATTCAGATCAGTTTGTATAATTTTATTATTGTCTTAGCTTAAAATTTCTCAATTTTTTAATATTTTTATGGGGGGTGATGGTCCTATTGATCCTTCTAAGTTCCGCCAGTGCAACCTTCTGTTCTTATACCAGAAATGTTACCAATAGTTTGCTTCTGTTTTGGTAGTATATTGCGTTGTAGTAGGTGAACCTATTTATTTGGATGAATAAACAAAACAACTTATCATCATTTTTTACACGTTTCATCATGCGGTTAGAATAGAGGTATATCAATAAGTGCGCATAAGTGCATCGAACATACACTACTCTATAATCATCTTAGATTATTAAAAAAATCAGAAAGTATCTTATAATAAGGAATAGATATAAAATTAGTTAAAATGAGTTGATATTTAAAAGTTTTCACTTGATTTCAGTCTTTCTATATTTAATTGTTTTTCATCGTCTCAAATTTATTGAGTTTTGTGTAAAAATCCGTCTCCAACCTAACACGATTTTATTTTTTTATTCTCGATGATATAAATATAATATAAAATATATAAAGATAAAGGCTTTAAAGTAATTATTCTTAAATATCTATAAGAGAACTACAGTAATTATCTCAAATCAAGTCAAGTCACACAAAGATTTTTTATCCTAAATTCAATCTCTTCTAACTCGATTCTCTCCTTCACAAAATTTATATGATTTATCTTGAATCTATTTTAAAAAAAATAATGTTATAAAATTAAATAAAACTATATTAAGACTGAATTCAAGTAATTTGACCCTCGTTTCCAACTACGTCTCAAACCTTTAGCTAGTTTCGTGAAGAGGAGAGACTCTTATAGATCGCCGGTTCCTAAAGGTCCTCAATTACCAGACAGGGGGACCGAATAATCTGTACTATAACTACCCACAAGTTTATTAATGTGATGTTGAAGGCACATAGATGTTGTGTTGTCAAAACTTTAAAAGATTCAATTTTAAATATTGAATTTTCTCGGCTGCCATTGGTAGCCAATCATTGCCCTTTGTCAGTCTCCACTCGTGACAAGATCAATATTAAAATGTTCAATTTTCATTCATCTTTTTTCTCATTATATTAATTTTCTATGAAATCCACTTAAAATCAATGAAAATCCATCTCAATATTCGACATGCTAATACTCCTATCTCCTCCTATGATCACTCGGTGAAACTAATTTTAAGGTATATTGCTTGTTTTCTCAAAATAATACTTCTCACCATTCATATTTTTGAACAAACACCCTAAACCCCTAAAATCTGAGAAAGTTCTCAAACACATTAAAATGATAAAAAAAAATGTTTAATTTCATCAATTTTGTGTGGTTTCATGAAAAATCAATTATAGGAGAAGAAAGAAAAGTGAAATATGAACATTTTGATGTTGATCGTACAACGAAACACGATTGGTTGTAGATGACAATTCACTTCTAGTGGTGATTGAAAAAGTGCAGTGCCTAAATTGAACTATTTAAAAGTTTAATGGTAAAATTGATATACCCTAAAGTTTAATGTTTAAAACAACATCGTTTTCGGCATCAATGGTCACACCAAAATGATGTCGTTTTGTCTATGACATCTCACTCTCTAAATTTTAAGGACCTACTTATATAATTGAAGTCAAAATGAAAGTTTAGTAATATAATTAAAGCAATTGAAAATTTAATAATATAAACAATACACCACCTAAAATTCAATAGTATACAGTGTGATTTACATTACTTTTAGTTTTAACTATGTGATTGATTGTTTGTGTTTGTGTTTTGTCCACTTTTCTTCACTGATTAAAAAACATGATATATGATCACTTTCTTTTTTATTTAATTAAGATATGGCCACCACAAGTTAATTTTCGTAAAATATTTTAGTATAATTATATATTTGATCCATGTTATTTACATATTCTCTCAATTTAGTCTCAATTTTAATAAATTAAAATAAATGTAATCCTCCAATCAAATGATAACACGTGCCATTGGTACCACATGTCGTGCCACATGACACCATTCGGTTAGAGGACTAGTTTTATTTTAATTTAGGGCTAATTTGACCGGGCTTTTGAAAAGTAACTTTTTAAAAGTGCGGTAGAAAAGAACTTTTAAAAGTGTTGTTTAAAATTTAATTGTTTGAGATTGTTGTTAAAAATTGAGTTTGAAAAGATAAAATGTCCATTATAGATATTATGTTATAAATTAAAAATATAAAATTTAAATTATATTTACACTTACTTGATATATAAAATATATCAACTTAAACTATAATAAAATATAAAAAATATTTTAAGATAACTCATTAATAATATTTTTATAAGTGCAATATTTTATTAATAAAAATATATTATCAATATTGTTTAACACATGTTTATAAAATTATTACGAAATAATAATTTATATATTTATTTTGACAAAAAAATATTACAAAAAAATACATTAATGTTTACAAACTAAAGTGATTTTTAATAAATACACAATGAATTTTGTTTACTTTTAAGTAATTAAATTAAATTATTAAGTAATAATTTATTTTTGAAGGATGTTAATATTAAATTATTAAAATAAAATGTAAATAAATAATTGAGTGGAGTTCATGCATTATAAGAGTAAAATTATAATTTGCTTCCAAACGCAAAATTGAAAAATGAAAAAGCTACAAATTCTAGCTTTTGCGGTTGGTTTGAAACCACTGTTTCGACCGTAATTTTTTTATTTGTTACCTGTTTGGCATTAATTTTGCGGTCAAAACAGACTTTTTAACTAAAAGTGCGTATAGAAAGCCACACCAAACGAGGCCTTAATATTATCATTCGATTGGAGGATTAAATTTATTTTAATTTCTTAAAAGTATGACTAAATTGAGATAATATGTAAATAACAGGGATCAAATGTGTGATTATAACAAAATATCACGTCACCTAATATGTTAACTGTTAACGGCGATTAACCCGTGGTGACTACATCTTGATCAAATAAAAATGAAAGTAATCATATCTTAATTAAATAAAAATTAAAGTGACCATATATTATGTTTTGTTTTAAATCAATGAGAAAAAGTAGACAAAAAATACACATAAGTGATCAATCATGTATTTAACCCTTATTTTTAATAGGATTTGTTCAATGTATAGATGTCTAGATAATTAAAAAGTTGGTATTACCATTTAATAAATTATTGCTGTGAAATTCAAAAACATATATTAATTAAACCTGTTATGAATTGATAATTTCAACAACAAAAATTGTAAAGTTTGATATATTAGCTAAGTCAACCACTTGATCTATCATTTTGGCTTAAGAAGGTACGTACTTTAATAGTTAATATCTATCTATACTCCATGTATTAATAGCTTTCACCAAAGTTTAATTTAACATTAATCACACAAAGTAGCCATCTTAGCAAGTTCCAATATCATCCAAATCTTATTATTATTATTATTGTTTATTATTTTCAATTCAAGTCCTTTAATTCACATGTCATCTTAATCGGAGACAGGGACCGTTAAAAAACTATCAATTTAGCATGCAAAAGAGAAACGTTTACCTATTACATTAAAATTTATAAACTTAAACTAAATACATGTTACATAATCTTATGAAATTAATATTTAATATATTTATATAAACATGAGGACACGTAATTTTTTGTCCTTTTTGCAGGACCAGCTCACCATGAATGTCCAGAAGTCAAAACTTATCGAAACCTAACTAAAGAAATGCTGGGTGAAGTTAAAAGTAAATACAATTTATGGTGAAGCATCTTGAATGCGAAATTACGTTGCTGGGCTTTTTATCTTAAGTTGGATTTTGAGAGTTAAACAAGTAGAGAGTAATGGAAATAATTCCATGAAAAGGACAATTCCCCTACCTTTTGAAATATTTACCTTAATTCTCGATTAATATAGCGAATCTAAAAATATTTTTAAAGATATACTTATATTAATTACATAAAATTTTATATAAAACATGCACAAATAACATTACATTCGGACATAATCAATAAAATAAATAATTACTTAATAAAAATCAAATTTCATGACACGTACTTATCAAACCTTAACAGATCCGCAAATGTATGAGATTTCCTATTAACTAATTAAAATTATTAATTTAATTATAGATTTTGCAGATATTGTTTCGGGAAATGTGTATAAGCCATGTTTTTCATGCTTAAATCTTGAATTTGTTAAATTACGGGTAAGGTTATTTTATAATCACGTTGTATTATGCTTCATGATTATTCAACGTGATTATATTGGCACAAAAAGAAGCCTAATTCCTCCACTTTCTCTTTCATTTTCTGCTTTCTCTCTAAGCCCAATGCTTAGGTCAACCACGAGAAACACTCCTCCCTGTTGATTCTCCCATGGCTATAATTTGTCTTCTTTAGGGTTTTCTTTTTCCGGATCAAAGAAGAAGGAACCAACCCCCAGTCCGTTTTTGTAGTTTCTTTTGCTTCATTCGCACCTCAAAGATCTAGAACAAACAAAGTCATAGCTACCCAGAAAACCAGTATTCGCAAACCCAGGTCTTGTTTTTAGTTTTATTTCGTCTGCTTCCACTTTGCTTCTGTTTTCTCATCAATCTATACTTAAAAGTAAATTTTGGTGGTGGAGGTAGGTTATTAGTATGAACTTTGTGTAAAAGTATTCAAATTATCAAGATCAGTGAAGATGAGGAAATCTTAAGAGAAATTCCCAGCAACTTGGATTCTTTTGAAGATTTTTGCTGTGGATTTTGGACAGGAAATCTTAATAGAGGTGATGGAGTTGTCACTGGGGAGCAGTAGTATTGAAGAATCGAATACTGCAAGTAGATCTATTGAGAAAGAATATATGTTCGATAAAGTCGTCACACCCAGCGATGTAGGCAAGCTGAACCGCCTTGTTATACCGAAGCAGCACGCCGAGAAGTACTTCCCTCTCGACTCTTCGTCAAGCGAGAAAGGGCTGTTGTTGAATTTCGAGGACCGGAATGGCAAGTCGTGGCGGTTCCGGTACTCGTACTGGAATAGCAGCCAGAGTTATGTGATGACCAAAGGGTGGAGCCGTTTCGTCAAGGAAAAGAAGCTCGATGCGGGTGATATCGTGTCGTTCCAACGGGGTGTCGGGGACTCAGAGAAAGACCGGTTGTACATTGATTGGAGGTGCAGCCCTAATGTGCCTGATCCGGCAACGTTTGCACATTTTCAGCTACAGAATCAGTTCAACTTCCCTCAGTCGGTCCGGTGGGGTGGAATCTACTCGATGCCACAAAGCTACGAGCCTTTACATCGGTTGAATTACAGCATATATCCTTATAATCATCACCATCAGCAGCAGCAACAACAGCTACTGCAACAGCAACAGCGGCAGCATCAGGCAATTAATTATGGCAATGTAGCGCAGTACCATCTAAGGTCATCATATGGATCATATAATCATCATCAAATTGGGGCAGTGCAAGAAGGCGGAAGAGAGCCAATGGTGATCGATTCAATACCAGTTGTTCAGGGCAAAACAACAGCGGCTAGAAGGCTAAGGCTCTTTGGGGTGAACATGGTGGAGTGCCCTACTCCTACAAAAGACGAATCTTCCTCGGCTCACGATTCTTATAATTTCCCTTCTTCTTCTTCTCTCCAATCAAGACTGTCCAACGATGATAACAATAATACCCCATTCTCCGGAATGCAAGCTGAATATTCAAAGAAAGGAAAATCTTCCTTGTCCTTTGATTTGGATCTATGATCCATTAAAAAGAAAATCACAGTGAAAGGTTGCATTTTCACCCTTTTTTGTTTGCTTCGCGAAATGCACTGGATTTAGTAAAGAGGGTATTAAAAAGACGAGTTTTTTTCTTTCTTTCTAATTTCTTTAAATATTGTTTTAGTACATGAGTTAGTTGAGGTTTGGGATCTGTGAAGAGCTAAAGATGAAAGACGATGCAACACATGGAGTTGAAGATTGTGTATAACACATATACAGATATATCAGATATTCCCAACTTGTTTATCATATAAAATATCATATTTTTCCATTACTAAGTCCTGCCCTTTCCTTACTGCATCCCCAGATTTCCCCCAGTTTTTTTGGTGTATATATACACACACATATACGTATATATTATTTATTGCTCTCTTGTTTGTTTGTTTTTTGCTCATCAATATATGATTTTATTGCTCTTTTGTTTAGTTATGATCATTTGTATATGTTCTCTCCCTTTCTCCTCCCTCTCTCACCCCTGACTGACATCATTACTTTGTGCTGTTAATGCATGGTAGCTGTTGTGTGTGTGTGTGTATAGCCTTACAAAACCTTTAGTTTCCCCCCCTTTTTTCTACTAGTTCTTTCTTTTCTCCATGTTAATTTAATAGTAATGTGTGTGTGTGTATATATATACTTGACTAGTTGCTACTGAACATCTAAGCTGCAGGCATTGCAGCAGGTAAGCAGGTAAAACACAGAAAAGCCGCAGCATCTGTAAAAGGTATTATCTGTATTCTTATTGATTGTTTTTGAAAATTTTCCTAAATATAAACCATTTGTTTTTCCAGTTAGATTTTTCCTTTACTTACTTTCTTGGTAATTGGTGTACCTTCTCTCTAAAGCCATGATCAGATGACCTTGTCTGGACTGTTGCACACAAAAAAGTTCTCGTCTATTGAGACTGGACTTCACCCGATACTTGTAAGAATTCTTATATATATATATATATATATAGCTTTGTTTGAATACATATATCCCTGTATATATATATATATTCGCTTCAAATATTGTCAGCGCATTTATTAAGCATTAATCAATGCACCAACCTAATGAGCCTTTATGTATTGGTTAAATTAATTATATGGGAACTCTATCTCTTACATGAGGTTATTACTGGTAAAGTTCCCATTTTTACATGTTCTCACTGGTGATTTGCAGCACCAGGTAATCCAGGTTACTAGGAAGATTTATTAACATAGTAATACCACATTAAATATAGCTCTACAAACGCTAAAATATAAGTTCTGGATGGATATACATGCATGCTGAATTGTTTTTTGGTAGTTCAAAATATTGATAAAAAACATTCTGGATCAATTACTCTCACTACTGGTTACTGAGTGATGCAGCTTCAGAATTGACAAAACAGTAGTTAAGCATTATTATTATTATTATTATTATTTTACAATCAGTAGTAAAGCATTACTGATCCTTTTCATTCAGAAAGAAACGAGTTTCCACTTTGGTATACTTATTTCTAGCTTTGCTTAAGGGCATCTGTTCGGGCACTGTGTCTCAATTAGAAGTATTGATGTTTGCCTTGGCCTTGATAAGTTGTAGTTGGACAGGTTTATGAATCCATCTTTGATGTCATTCAGTCATTATGAATCATGCATTATGCGCATAATTCTATATTTCTGAGATTAATATGTCATCTGCATCTAATAACCTTGTTGACAGTTTATGTTGTTCTAAATCTTCATTTTTCATGAAATACTAGTGTCTAATACTTATATATAGATATATAATCTCTAAATATCCTTCAAATATATATAAAAACTTTTAAAAAAATCTAAATGTATCCGTATTTGATACTTACACTGGAGCCCGAAAAACATAAATGGACATAGAATGTTAAAACAACATAACACCTTTATCTAATAATTGGAGAGTGAATAAAAGAAGTTTTAGAATCGGTTTATGGCGTAAATGCTGACTTCAAAGGTAAGAAATCAATAGTGACAAAAGCACAAGTATTATGCTGAACTGGTGATAGAATTAAATAATAATATGGAATACTCGAATTTTCATAGTGCAACTGGCATTCAATATGCATGCAAATGCTATAAAGTTCCATTTAACGAAGGTTAAAGGCTGTTCTAATATAGTTTTGCTTAGGCCCTAAAAGGTAACCGATATTTAGGCTTATATTTATTGTTTCTTTAGTTTAACAGATCGAAAGGAAAGAGATGAACTAGTATATGTATATATATATATATTGATGGTGGCACTATATATACATACATGTCTGGATTATATACATACATGTCTGGATTATATACATACGTGCATATATATATATATATATGCGCGTGTGTGTTTTTGGGTTTAATGGAGATGGAAGTGAAATAAACTTCGATTTAATAATGAGCTTAAAACAGTATTGTTTTGCATGCTCATGGCCTCTTCAGACTTCCCTAGCATTGCTGTACTAGAGACAAGAACTGCACTACAATTGCATTTCATTAGGACTTGGCTGCTAACTGATCAACACTCAAACGCACATGCATAAAAGTTTAACAGAAGAAATTTCAACGTCTTCATCACTTCATTCTTTGTTTTGAAAGATTCCAGCTTCATTTGTATAGGAAATAAGATATAACTAGTTTGTAGAGCATGGGATATTGGATCGTTTTAATCACTGCATTAGCTAAAAACATTCAACATGAAATCATGTGAGTTAATTATCAAGAAGTTAATTTAAATATATGTATGTGCTTATCGTTAATCTATTAACAAAACACATCTTTAACGTAGTTATTTAAATTTGAGTCTTTTAGAAATAATAATATATATTTTACCACTTTTATCATTGAATTCTAAAATATATATATATATATATATATATATATATATATATATATTTAGTATTATACAAAATATGATAACCAGCCAAGATGGGTGGAATTATAGTTAGAAAAAGATTCATTAAATTCACCGTCCAAAGATTCCTAGCTACCCAAAAATATAAAGAAAAGATAATAATAATAATAATGGAAAGTCCAGCACATCACACCCTATAAAGAGAGCTGTACGTATAGGTTAGGTTAAACAGGCAGCATAATTGATGATGATAAAGATGCCACATGCATGTGCAAGGTACGAAGAAGATGAAGAGAAGTTTCTTTCCTTTCTGATTTCACTGCTCAATTTTTACTTTTACCAGCATCATTTTTTTTTTTTGCGGAAGATGGTTATCAGATATAGTAAAATCGTAATTGATAATTTGAGAAAATAAAAATGAAGGTAAAAGAGACACAAAATTTACGTGAAAACTCCTAAATAATATAGGGTAAAAACCACGGGCAACAATAGAAGAATTTCACTATGAGAAAATAGAATTACAACTTCTTTCGATCTACCAAGGAGAAAACAATGATAATTCTCTCTTGAAAAAAAAGGAGAAAACAACTCTCAAGAAATTCTCTAAATTCTCTCTAGTATTGGGAGAAAGCTATAATGCTTTGGGATTGTTTTGAAGCTAAATGAGTTAGGGTATTTATAGTAGAAGCTTTAAGGACTAATCTTGAAAATACCCTAAATTACAATGACTAAATGTGAGATTTTGCCATGTCACTTTTCAACCATTATTAATGCTAACTATGAATCATTATTGTTGTCAACTTACAATGCATTATGAACCATTATTATGCATTATACAACTATTATTAGTTGTATGACAACTAATAATTTTGCATGGCAACTAATAATCTCCTACTTGAAGATTTGATTAGAATAATCATATATTCACACCATTCTTTCTACCTTGTACCTTCATGTTGCTTACGTTTCTGACAGGCCACAAGAGGATCGACACCAGGTAAATTTATCAGCGTTGATCGCCTTCGTCATGAAATCTGCTATGTTGTCTTTGGTATGGATCTTATGCATATCTACCGTCCCTTCTTCCACCTTTTCACGAATGAAATGGTATTGAACTCGTATGTGCTTTGTCCTTGAATGAAATGCTGGATTCCTTGCTAGATGCAAGGTGCTTTGACTGTCACAAAACAGAGAGACATACTCTTGATTGTGCCCAAGCTCTTCCAATAGCATCTTCAACCAAATTGCTTCTTTACTGGCTTGTGTAGCTGCTACATATTCTGCTTCTGTTGTGGATGTAGCCACAACTGACTGCAATTTTGAAACCCAGCTTACAGCTCCACCAGCAACTTTAAATACATATCCTGTAGTAGATTTGTTTTTATCCAAATACCCTGCATAGTCAGAATCAACATACCCATTGATAAGTAAATTTGATCCTCCATAATATAATGCAACATTTGAGGTCCCTTTGATGTATCTCAGGATCCTCTTTACTGTATTCCAATGCTCTTTGCCTGGATTCGCCATGTACCGACTAACCACTCCCACTGCTTGTGCAATGTCTGGTCTTGTGCATATCATAGCGAACATTAAACTTCTCACTGTCGATGCATACGGTACTCGAGACATCTCTATCCTATCTTCTTCACTGCTAGGACTCATACTGGAGGATAATTTGAAGTTAATAGAAGAGGGGTAGAAATTGGCTTACAATCTTGTATGCTGAATCGTGACAATATCTTCTTTAAGTAATTTTTTGTGAAAGTCAAATCTTCATATTACTTCTGTCTCGGGGAATTTGCATCCCTAGAATCTTGTTTGGTGATCCCAAGTCCTTCATTTCAAATTCCCTAGCCAGTTGTGCCTTCAATTCTCAATATGATCTTTGTTGGGTCCTGCAACCAACATGTCATCCACATACAACAGCAATATAACAAATCGTTATCACCAGACCTCTTGAAATAAGCACAAGGGTATGCATTAAGTCTGTTGTATCCAAGGCACATAATGAAGGAATCAAGTCTCTTATACCAACACCTCGGCGCCTGCTTTAGACCGTACAGAGATTTGTTCAACCTGCAAACCAAGTTCTTCTTTTCTTTTTCTTCAAAACCTTTAGGCTGGAGCATGTAAATCTCTTCTTAAAGATTTCCATGAAGAAAAATTGTTTTAACATCTAGCTGCTCTAGATGTAAGTTCAATGTAGCACATATTGCCAAAACTACTCGAACTGTTGTTAGTCGAACCACAAGAGAAAATATTTCATTGAAATCAATACCTTCTTTTTGAGCATATCCTTTGACCACCAGCCTTGCACGATACCTCTCAACTTGATCGTCACCATTTCGCTTGATTTTGAAGACCCATTTGTTACCAATTGACTTCCTTCCTTGTGGTAGTAGCACAAGGTCCCATGTATTATTTTTATGAAGGGCTTCAATTTCTTCTTGCATCGTCATGATCCACAGTGAATCATCTGAGCTGTTTATTGCCTCCTGGTATGTTGATGGATCACCGTCCTCTGTTAAAAGGTAGTATGCAATATTACCTTCTATAACATAATCTGAGTACCAATTGGGACATCTTCTCACACGATTTGATTGACGAGTTGTTGGAACTTCAGAACTCTCTGGTTCTTGTTCATCATGTGATGGTTCTGCTTCAAAAGAATCTCCTTGTTCAAACTCCTTTTCCATATGTATCTGTGTAGTCTCTGACTTTTCAGCGCTATCTTCTTTTTCTTTTCTTTGTAGCTTATCTTCTACAAAGATAACATCCCTGCTAATGATCACTTTGCGGGCAGTGGGATCCCACAAGTGATACCCCAAGAATTTGCATTTCCTGGATTTTGGATTCAACTTTGAAATTTCTTGGGTGTTGTACATCACGTACACAATACTTCCAAATACATGGAGGTTTGAATAATCAGCTGGTTTACCAGTCCACATCTCTATTGGTGTCTTCAGCTCTATTGCAGTTGATGGAGCTCGATTCACTAAATAACAGGCGGTATTGACTGCTTCTGCCCAGAATGATTTTTCTAGGTCTGCATCCCTCAACATTGCTCTTGTTCTTCTGTTCATCCGCTTTGCCACTCCATTTTGTTGAGGAGTGTTTGCCACTGTGAACTGTCTTTTGATGTCTTATTTCCTGCAAAAGTCTCCATTATATGTTCTGAAACTCTTGATCTTATTTCCAGAATTAAGTTCACCTGCGCTTTGAAGTTTTTGAAAGTGGAAAACACATCTGACTTCTTCTTAATAGGGTACACCAACATCTCCTGGAGTAGTCGTCAATAAATGAGACAAAGTATTTTGCTCCGCTTAGGGATGTAACTGGTGCTTGCCATACATAAGAGTGAATCAATTCTAGAACACTTTTGGCTCTAGAATTTGACGTGTTGAATTTCAACCGGTGCTGCTTACTTGTTATGCAATGCTCACACAAAGGAAGTGATACATTTGTTAAGCCTAGAAGTAGCTTTTTCTCCACAAGGACTTTCATTCCTTGTTCTGACATGTGTCCAAGTTTCTGATGTCATAGCATTGCAGAATCTGAACTACATGAGGCAACATAGACTTCTGCTCTAGCAAAGTTTCTCCCTTCAGCATGTACAAGTTTGCAGCTATCTTTTCATATTTAGCACCACAAGTGCTCCACGGAACATCTTCATGATTCCTTTACGTGTTTCAATCTTACTTGCATTATTATCTAACAATCCGTAGGATAATAAATTTTTCTTCAAGCCTTTCACGTGCCGCACATCTCGAACAAATTTAATTGTTCCATCATACATCTTCAATTTGATGGTTCCCACACCAATGATCTCTAAGGCATGATCATTGCAACTATACACAGATCCTCCTGAGACATGTTCATAATGATGGAACCATTCTCTTCTTGAGGTCATGTGATATGTTGCTCCCGAATCAATGAGCCATATGTCTGCATATCTCTTTCTACCTTCCACGGTGGTTGACGCTTCACAGCATAGAGCATCTCCATCATTTGAAGTGTTTGTAGTATTGCCTTGTGGATTGGAGTTTTTATTTAGACTCCAACAATCCTTCTTCAAGTGACCCTTCTTTCCACAATTGTAGCACTTTAAATTCTTCTTGCTTCTTGACTTCGATCTACCATGTTTGTGACTGCTACTTTGGCCACGTTCTGTTGATCTCCCTCTCATCGTTGTCAATGCTTCTGCTTGTTGCAGATTTACTTGTTTGTCTTCCTTGTTCTTGCGTCGATTTTCTTCTTGTAGAACAGCAGCTGCAACGCCATCGAAGACTAGACTGGTGGCATTACTGTTTGTCAAGTTGATGATGAGTTGATCATACGAATCCGATAGACTTTGAAGTAGAAGTTCATCACGTTCTTGTTCTACTATTTTACAGCTTAAGGATGTAAGCTGAGAAAATAAAGTGTTCAGTGTGTTTAAGTGCTCCGTCACTGAAGTAGATTCTGACATCCGCAGAGTGTACAATTTCCTCTTAAGGAAAATTTTATTGTGCAATGATGTGGCCTCGTACAATTTGGTGAGATGATCTCATATCTCCTTAGCTGTCTTCTTCTCCTCGATGCTTGACAATACTTCATCTGCTAATGCTAGATGAAAGTTTGTCATAACATTCCCATCCATTTCGATCCATTTGTTGTCGTCTGTGAAATCTACTAGCCTTTCGCTAATAGCTGATAGACAACCGTCTTTTCTCAGGATGTCATTCATCTTCAATTTCTACATGAGAAATTTCTCCTATTGAATTTTTCAATATCAAATTTCGTTGCCATAGCTTCTAGATAGCTCCCACTATTTCACTATCGTGAATAGTTCTCTGGAACCTTCAAAGAATGGGTAATACCTTCTTACTTTCTTATGTTGGAGGATCCACCTTTTGGTGGCAACCACAAAGACAATAAGCAGATATTACACACTCAAATCTGGCTCGGATACCAATTGTTGCGGAAGACGGCTATCGGATAGAGCAAAATTGTAACTGATAATTTGAGAAAATAAAAATGAAGATAAAAGAGACACAAATTTACGTGGAAAACCCCTAAATAATATAGGGTAAAAACCAAGGGCAACGGTAGAAGAATTTCACTATGAGAAAATAAGAATTACAACTTCTCTCGATCTACCAAGGAGAAAACAATGATAATTCTCTCTTGATAAAAAAGAGAAAACAACTCTCAAGAAACTCTCTAAATTCTCTCTAGTATTGGAAGAAAGTTATAATGCTTTGGGATGATTTTGAAGCTAAATGAGCTAGGGTATTTATAGTAGAAGATTTAAGGATTAATCTTGAAAATACCCTAAATTACAATGACTAAATGTGAGATTTTGCCATGTCACTTTTCAACCATTATTAGTGCCAACTATGAACCATTATTGTTGTCAACTTACAATGCATTATGAACCATTATTATGCATTATACAACTATTATTAGTTGTATGACAACTAATAATTTTGCTTGACAACTAATAATTTCTTCTTGTTTGAAGGTTAAACATTTCTTTCCCCATTTTAATAATGTTTGAAGCTGTTGCCTGAAGGAGGTGAAATTTAATGTCCAAACTGTGTTTTTGCTGTTGTATCTGTTTGAAGGTATAGGAAAGGATGGCAAGCTGAAAGCTTGCATAATTTTTTATCTGCATTTCAATGGCACAAGTTTGATAATAATGGAGGGGGATATGTGCCAACATTCCATGCGCTTGAACCAACTATTTTTCTTTATATATTTTTACACAAATAACGATATTATTTAAATTAAGACTCAATTGATATATATTTTTTTATTAATTTTAAAGTAAAATATTTATATTTATTATATTAACGATCAAGGTTAGGATAAAGTCTATTGAAAAGGTAGTTTACTATAGAGTTATTTGTATTTTCATTTGTTAAATGAAATAGTTAAGAATTATATATTTAAGAAAACTATTTAATTCTTAAAAGGATTCTGTAACAAAGTGTCTTGAATACATTATAAAAAAAGTTATTAGCTATTGCATTTAACATAAAGTTGAATGCATTCTTAAAAGGTTATTAGCTATTGCAAAATCTAAATTAAATAATTATTATAAATTATGTAAGAACAACTTTTTTTTTTACTCTTAAAGCAAAATAAAAATATTTAAAATTATTAATTTAATCTAGAAAAATAATCATTCTGAATTATTATGAAACTCAAATCATAAGCATAAATGTGATTTCCCAACAAAATTAAATGGAAAAACCGAGACAATGCGAACTGCTTCATGCAGTATTGGCTAAAGAGCAGCAGATACATGGTGAGAAACAAAACAAAAGCATATTGGTGACTCTATCATTCCCCCAAATGACAAGCTAAACCCTTCATTGCTACAGAAAATGGGAATTTCATGCTCTCCAAATTCCTCAACTGAAATCATTCATCAAACAGGTCCCCAGATCTGTTTCTTGCGTACCAATCTACTTCTGATAGCGCTTCTAACCCTTCAAACACTTGATAATCTTCACCCGAATTCGACAACTCCTAAACAACCGATAACCGAATTCCATCGTAATACGAACATAAAGATATCAGAAAGAAGAAAAAAAATGAACCTACTTGCCCGGAAAGTGTAGCAGCGAGCTCATATTCATGCATGATCCGACAAAATAAAATAAGAAAACATTAGTAAATGGAATTGCAGAAGAGGGTGTCTGAAACTAGAGAAACATGATGATGTAATATGAAAAAAAACTTGAATCAGAGAATCACAGCCGTGGTTTTTGTTGTGCTGATAGTAATGGTGGAGGGCTTGGAAATGTGCTGGATGGATGGAAACATATATATATATATATATATATCCAGTCGGGCTGAGTGTTTTTTCTTTTCCTGCAAGTAGTAAGCAAGACAGGGAGAAAGAAACAAAGGATGAAACAACAAGATCAAAGGAAAAGGAGGCTACTGTCTGAATGAAATCATAAATTGATGGTAAAAACGCAAGGACGTCGAGGCAGTGAGGTAAGAACTGGACTTTATGTGATCAGCGCTGTGAGAAAGCTCCTCCGAAACTTCGTCACTTGTTGTGCCTTTGGGCATAAGGTTCCGATTTCAGGACTGAGCAACTTGGCTATGCTATTGCTATGCTTACGTTTTTCTTTTGGCATAATGTCATAATTCAAATATGACGTTTGATAAATCAATCATCTCATCTTTAAGTTTTTTAAAATATATTTTAATTTTACCATTTTATTTCATATTAAAATAACACACAATTGCATCAAAATTGTTAATAACTAACTGTGAATGTTTATTGATGATGTGGCATTATCATGTGTACATAAGTGATTATGGGCATATGTCACTTATCCAAAATGTTTATGTGGAAAATATCATGCATTCAAAATAATGATGTGATATAAATATGTGGTATGTATCACAACAACATTTTAGACACATGACACATGATATATCATCAGTTATATACATATAATAATGTCACAGTATCACTTTAAACATACTATATATGTCACGTTAACGTGCTAAGGCTGGCTAATTCTCATAATAGAAAATGACATGAATACAATTAGGGTCTGTTTGTTTCCCATAATTGGAATTACGGAATTGGTTTTCCCCGAATTCCCGTGTTTGTTTCACGTAATTCGTTTTCCGGAAAATGTTTTCCCGTGTTTGTTTCACATAATTCGTTTTCCGGAAAACGTTTTCCCGTGTTTGTTTCACGTAATTCGTTTTCCGGAATGTAATTCATTTTCCTAGTAACAGAATTTCCTTTGTGTTTTCTGTAAAATGACTTACGGATTCATTTTCCGTAAGTCATTTTCCGAACTTTTCACTTCAAAGCAAAAATACTCAAAATAATTTTATTTTATGAATTTAATATTAATAAAATATTTTAATATCATTTTCGTCAAAATATTAATTATTAAAATATTTAAAATATTTTATTAATATTTATAATAATATAATATATATTTTTAATATTATATAAAATAATCAATTATATTATAATAATATAAGATATTATATTTTTATTTTAACAATATATAATAATTTTTTTTATATTTAATAAT
The DNA here is from genome assembly GCF_006381635.1 of Hibiscus syriacus. Lineage (NCBI taxonomy): Eukaryota > Viridiplantae > Streptophyta > Magnoliopsida > Malvales > Malvaceae > Hibiscus > Hibiscus syriacus. The sequence goes on from NW_024062689.1 coordinate 312,792, forward strand.
GAATAATATTATATATATTTCAATAATATTTTAATAAAGATATTAAAATATACTAATTAATATTTTTAAAATATAATATAGTACTATTACTTTAATAAATAATTAATATAATTTATAAAATTTTATTTCACTAAAATATACCGAAAAAATGTTTAAATAACATCTTCCAAACATCATAAAACGTTTCCAGATGTTTTTCAGAAATGTAATTCATTTTCCAGAAATGTAATTCATTTTACAGAAATGTAATTCATTTTCCAGAATTCAAATTCCAGTAATTCATTTTCCAGTAATTCAAATTCCAGTAATTCAAATTCCAGTAATTCATTTTCTGGAAAACCAATTCCAGTAATCAAACTGCCACGCATATTTTGCCTGCTACGCCGAGAACTCGTCTTTTGTTTTGCTTCCTCTACTATGATGCCGCTGGAATACTAATTGGTGACTTGCATTCTAAGGGGTTAAGAACATATGAAGGTAAAGAAATCTCCTACCCATGGATGTTGAGGTAGTTCTTCCTTGAAAAATATTAAATTTTTATATTATAATTTGAATAATTTTTTATATTTTTTATTGATAATTTATTTTTATCTCTTTAAATTTTAAATTTTTATAAATTTATCCCATCCCATCCCATCCCATCCCATCCTACCCATTACTCCTGTAGATGGGGTTTCCCGACCAGGTGGAGCATGGAAGTGTCTGAGAAAGCGAACAAGCCTAGATAAATGCAGTAGTGTACAAAATGTATATATGTTACAATTGATCGTAATTTAAAAACCATGGTTCTGAAGATACTTGGGTTTTTAAACTTAACTACAGATACATCAGCTCACTGTAAGGACAGTGTTCCTATTTCCATCACAAATGAGACACAAGCATAGCGATCTAGACCATCCATGTCTTACCATAATGGAATGCTAGATACACACAAATCTTAAACTATCGAATAAACATAACTTCCCAAACTACAAATATGAACAACATAGCGCCTACTATCACATTTCTAACATATACTAATGGTGGGTTTGGTTTGCTCCTTAGCTGGGACATCTCCACGAAATTGAATGAATTTTTCCTGCTGCTGCCAGCTGATCCTTCAGATCTTGAGTTCGAGATCAATTTGGTATTCCAGTCCCAATCCATTTCAAGGCTTTTGTTGGCCTGCACGACAGATTTCTTGTTTTGGACAGGTTGAACAACTGGAGTATGTACGCCACTCTCTCTGGCCTGCAAAAGGAAAGCATACGGAGCAAACAGCAGTTAGTAGTGTTGTAAAGAAAGCGTTCTTATTTCAATCCACATATGAAGTAGTTAAGTTTCATTCTACACTGTTTAACCAACTTACCTTGTCTCTGGACACTGCTTTCCCTGAAGATTTACCCTGTAATTGGACTCTTCTTGTATGCCCCTGCGCCACTAACTTGTGGGATCTTGGCTTGGATTCAGATTTGCAGGCTCTTGAGATAACAGACCTTTCCTCCTTGACCGATTCAAGACAATTAATCTCATAGGCTGTAACCGTCGCTGATTCAACCCTGGAATCCATTATCAGGATCTGTCGTGATGAACACCAGTTTCCATTCGCTTCTGATTGAGTCTTTCCAAATGGCCATGGTGAGTCCCATCAGACATATGAACTAGTTCATCACACTGTTATACAAGACACGGAGAGGTTATGTCAAGTTTTCCAGTGTCACAAATATGAAACTCAACAAAGATGCGAGGAAAACTAAAATAATTACACTGCCAGGACTGCAGAAAAGCAACATTGTATGACCTCTTCAAGATGTTGACACAACATAACTATAGATTTTCTAATTCACTGGAGATCCTAAATACACTACAGGGGAACATCATAATTAGAAACTCGAAACTGTAATAAAATGTGACAGTGTCAGACATTATTCAAGCAATTGTTCTACTATAGTATTAGTACTGACTCAATTAGCTATTTGAGATTGTTTCTTTACCCATGCATTGTCCCATTTAGGGTCAGTGTCGTGTCTATCCCCAGCATAGTCAGTTGCCCTGTAATCAAGGGAATATATGTGCTCAGCCTCTACATTGGAATGTTCTTCTTGGTTATTGAATAAAGAATCCATGAATTCCCTTTCTTCCTCAATGGGGTCGAATTGAAGTTGCCATTCATTTTGCTCTTCATCAACCAACGCATCAGACTGTAGGAAATCGAGATCCTCAAAGGAGATACCTTCTTCAATCACGATCTGCCCATTATCAACACTGGTTGGTGGGAGATCATGTGATCCCATGGATGGTGAGAGATCAGAAGCAAATATTCCCTCATCTTCCATCTGCATCTGCAAAGCCATTTCATAATCCATACTGTCGGACTGTGGTTGACGAACCACCTAAGTAGGAATCATTGATAACCAACCAAGCATTAGTGTCTGTATATGATGGCTCTACAAACATGAAAAAAAAGTTTATTTTTTACTTAGTGAAAAGGCTTCTTGTAAGTCATGTTCATTCTCACCTCCATAGATGTAAAACCAGCAGCATCTTTGGGGGTACTAGAAGCCGCAAAATGTGCACTTGTCTGACCGACATTTGAAACCGAGTTTTCAGTTTTCTCAGCAGCATTTCTCCTTAAGTAACCGACCACATAATGATTATTCTAAGAAAATTGAAGGCCAAAAGAGGACCAAAATGTTAGGAATGCCATGCTATCAGTTGTTCACCCAATTTTAACAAATGGAAGTTGCAGCTTTCAATCAATTGTACAGCGTAATAAAAAAGGCAGATTAACATGACAAAATACAACTTTAAATCTTAATTCAGTAAAATTGACAGGAAGCAATCAACAATCTACAGAACTATTTACATGATCTTCATCAACTCCAGTAACATTGAAGGGAATTAAAGTAAACAGAGCCATAGAAAGCTGGTAACAAGCCATCATATAATTCACCATATATCGAAATCAGATTATCAATGTGAAATACAAAAAAAAAATCTAAAATATATGACAATTTAAAATTATAGGTCCAAGATGTCCGCTAGGTCCATCCCTGCATATATATATATACATACATGTAAACAGAGCAAAAGCTGGAAAAAAATTATTACCGCATTATGAGGAAGGAAATCGGGATTGGCGCGGAACTCATGCATGATCCAATCGGTTTTGACCCCACGAGGGGTACGCCCCCTATGAAAAACCAAAGTCTTCTTGGTACCAATCTGCGCACCTCCATTACTCACCGGCCGATCCGCACCCGTTGATTTCCAGAATCCAGAGTTGGTTAACCTGCCCATTTTTTTCTCGGAAATCTTGTTGAGTTTGTAGAAGAACAACCACTCTTGATACGTCGACTGTACTAAAGACAGGGCTGTCCACTCAAAAATAATCAGCAACCAAAATTTTCAAGATTAAAAAACAAACAATGAAAATGGGGAAAATATTAGTTTACCAGGTAATTCCCAGGGCTCATGCTTGAGGAGGTCGACCTCTCTGATATGACGAGTGGACTTATGATCACCGATCATCTTATTCTTGAGGAAGAAACTGATGATTTGTTCATCAGGGGGGAGGAATCTGAACCCAATATCTAGGTCGATGTTCATGTTCGTGATCGATCCCACCTTAAAGCTATTACTACAGAATAAAAGGGGGATGTCAGCAGAGGAAGAGGGGAGTGTGTGAAAGTGGAGATCAATTCAAGAGTTTGTAAATTTACAATACAAAAGCATTGACTTGCTATCTTTTATGGTCTTCGGCTCGGTTTTAAGGATAAATTCCAGATTTAACACCTAAACTATCAGTTTTAGTTTATTTTAATACTTAAACTTTCAATTTTTTAAAATCATACTTAAATTTTAGTTTTCATTTCATTTTAGTATAGTTAAAAACTTAACGTAATTAGCACTTAAATTATTAGTTTTTATCTGTTTTAGTACTTAAAATTTTAATTTTTTTAGAATTTAACGTTAAAATTTGAATGAGATATTAAAATGAAACAAAGATTATAGTTTTTAAGTATTAAAAATGAAATATTTTGAAAATTTTAAAAGTTTAGGTACTAAAATGGATTAAAACTAATACCTTGTTACTAAACGTATAATTTACCCCGGTTTTAATTGGGTAGCTTAGTGGGCCCGCTGAGTTGCGTGTTTCGACAAAGTCATCAAAGTGTAGAATCCAAACGTGATTCTGATTGTAGCCAGTCCTAACTTTTGAGGTGGCTTTAAAATTGAGAAAAGAACCAGCGGCTAATTGTTTTAATGGGATATTTAAGAATTTGAATCGTAACATTTATGAATTGGAGCAAAATAAATGGATAAAGTTTTTATAATAAATTTCAGTAAAATTTGATTTGAAATAATTGATTATTAAATAAAAATTTTATGGTTAAATTAAAAAAGAATTGAGAGAGAAAAATTAGCTTTTTTGTCAATGAAACTTTGATATTATTTAATTTTTAAGAAAAAAATAAAAACATTTAAATATAAAATAGGAAAGTATAAAATAATTATTAGAACTTTTTAAAAAATAACTATAAAATAATAAAAATAAGAATCAAATTATTAAAAATTCAAAAACACTATTAAAAATTCAAAAAATAAATATATATAATTTATAAAATGATAAAACTATAAATTATTAAAAATAATAATTAAAAGATATTGAAAAATTAATATTTCAGTTAAACAATTTTTATCTACTACTATTTATTAAATATACTTTAAGCCAAAAATATAATACTTTTATATAAAACATAAAGTAAAAAAATAATTTGAAAACTCAAAAGTAAGGTAAGTGGGTTTTATGTGTTAGTTTTTTATACAATGGGCTAGAGCTTGTAAATAGTCTTTTAAATTATATGAAATGAGATTAGATGTGTGTACGATTGATTCAAATAATTTATGATTTTTTTGTTTGTTGTCTTCTTGATTATAAAGTTTTGTCTTGACTTGAATCGACTCGCGTCGCACATCTAGTTTTGATGGGTGAGTCTCCCAGCATAAATTTTTTACATACACAAATACTCGTACCCAAAATTTTACTTAAGCGATATCAATCTGCTTATCACTTTAATCAAATATTAATAATATTTATATGTAAAATTTTAAGTCTCCACTATTTTAATAAAAATATTTTTATATAAATATGTATATGTATGAATAATAACGAAAATATGTTTGCTACGCTTTTATGTATAAGATAAAAGTGTATGATATATATAAAATGATTTTTTTAAAAAGTTTAGGTAGGAGTGACTCTTCTAATCTAAGGTCTGGACATACCTAAGACTCAATTGAGATTTACATAAGAATTTACAAATTGTCTACTAAGAGTGACGGTGATAAGATTCGAACTTGGCATTAAAAATTCAAATTTCTAAATCTCAACCACTTGTATCAACACTCGTAGACTAATATATAAAATGATGGTTGATAAGTCTATATGAAATTAAACATGATTTTATTAATTTAACTGTATAAATATGTTTAATCTGTCTTTGAGTTCATATTATATATATATAAATTAAGATTCACTTATACTATATAAAACTAATAAGTTTTAAATTGATTTATAGTAATTATATTTAAATAAATAAATGAATTATATTTATTTTTTTTAAATACTTATATTTAATTTTAATTTATAATTCATAAATAAATATTTCTTTAACTCACAGTAAAATAATATTTTTAAGGTTAGACTTTAAATTTTAGGGTTTAAGATTTAAATGTTAGGGTTTATGTTTGGGGTTTAAGGTTTATGATTGAACTTTAGGGTTTAGATTATAGGGTGTAGGGTTTGGATAAAAAGAGTTTGTTTTACTATGAGTTAAAGATATTCATCTATGAGTTATAAATTTTAATAAAATCTAAGTTATTTATTTACTTAAATCGAATGGATATAAATTAATATAAAACTCATTAACTTATTTTAATTGAATAATTTATTTATAATTTGAAAAAAATGACATATTTATTACAAACATATAATTGATTGTAGCGCATTTTATCCTTATAACAAGTTGTGAGCTTAAGGCCCCACCTTTAAAGTAATAATTGTGTGATGGAAGGCCCCACTATTTTGGATTCATTCATTTCAATCATCCCCAGTATTTTGGGTTCATTCATTTCAATCATCCCCAGTATTTTGGGTTCATTCATTTCAATCATCCATCCAATTCACTTCATGGCTACTCCCATTGAGTTCCATCATCCATGCCATACACATCTTTTTTACCACGTGATTTTTGTCTGAGGTTGATCTCATGTATTATTTCAGCTTTTTATGTTCTTATTATGTAGGGTTGAGCCCCTGTTTTATTGATTATAACAATTTAAAATAATAAAAGAATCATTTATTAAAAACTGATAAATATCACTCATATATAGTTGTATCATGTTAGTCTTCGTTTTGTTTTGTTAGTTTGGTTCTACTAAACTGCAGCAGCTATGAATTTTCATGAACACTGGTAAAATTGTAAATAAAAAAGAATAATGAAGATTAGATTACTTGTAAAATCTGCTTGCCCTAACCTAACTGGCGTTTCCATTTTCTTATATTTGCTGTTTGTTCGCCATCAACTATACCCAAAAAAATATCTATTTCCAAAACTACTTTTTTCCTTTTCTTTTGTTTTCCATGTGTGACTAAACTTGTCTCCTCTTTTGTGCTATAGTGTTTGCCGTGAGCTCCTTAGCTTAACCGGTGAGAACAGTGCGGTGAGCCGAGCATGATCGGATAGATGGTAGTTTTCAGGCCATATCCCCCTTTCCACTTCACGGGGGAAGAGCATCGCATTCTTCACCGTGAAACCGATGGCTTCTTTCGTGGAGCCGTCATTCGAGTCTGGAGTGTTGCTATCTTCATCCATATGTACTGAACATGTAGAGTTCCAAATTTTCTGCAGTAACAACGTCAACCATTTATTAATTGACCCTTTTATTCTATGGGGTTAAGCTTAGTGGCACATCAAGCTACTTATAGGTCATAACACAAAGGAAAATCTGTAACTAGTACAAGGAATGAATCAGGGATGTAAACAAACCTTAAATTCTTCGTAGTCGAGAACGCCATTGCCATCGACGTCTGCTTGGACCCAAAGCTCTTTCGTCTCCTGGAAACTTAGTCCGTGAGGAAGACCGGTTAAATTTAGCTGTAGATGGTTAGGAAAAGGTGAGAATTTTCTATTTATCGCTCCCATTTAAATAATTATTCCAAGGAAGTGAACGAGAAGTACCTGTTTAAGTGCATCGCAGAAAGCCGAATACGTTATGTAGTAGCCATTGTCATCGCCCTTAGAAAGTCAAAGGCATCTTTTTCATCCAATGAAGCATTTTGCAGTTGATACTAGAACCATGAAAATGGAAATTAAATTTTAAATGTCAATATGATAATATGACCAAGAAAGACGACATTAGGAACAACAGTACAGTACAGAACTGCTGAACTAACCTTTATTATACCGAAAGCTGCTTCAGCCCAACTTATCTTCAATGGTTTTACCGACTTGTTAGGGTTACGAAGCCATATGAAATCGACACCGCAGATGTTTCCTCTATGATTTCGATGGCTAACCCACTGTAATATATGAGAATAGAGCCAACACATAAATCAGTAAACCATGCAAACTAATCATATAGCAGTATATTGATATAGCGATTCTAAAATACGAAATCGAATGTAAAAACCTTGTGATCACTATCCGTATATTCATGAGCGATATCGTACGATGATTCAAATCCCTGGGACCTGAGGAACATGTAAACATGCCCACGTTTGCTTCCGTTCCAGTCACTACAAGAATCAATAACATTATACAAAACAGATGAGAATGTGCTTCTTTGAGGATATCATCAAACAGTAAAACTAAACATTACGCTTACCCGCAGAGTATGACAGGTGCTTGGCTGAGTTTATGTTCTCTCTGATATATTTCGAGATATTGTAGTATTTTATAAACCTAAGCAAAGAATGGCATAGAAAGAGAGAAGGATGTCTGTTAACTTCGAAAAGAGGAACCGAAACAGACATAGTGAAGAGGACGACAAAATCTACCTGGTGCACTCTTACAATGGATAAACTGGAATCATGAGGAAATAATAGGTGTGTGTTCACAATAAGTGTCTCTTGTTCAGTATCGTCGTCCTTACTGAAAGGGATAATTGATTGAACATGTAACAATTGAGCAACACGATCTCCAAAGTCATTGAAGAGCAATTCCTTGTAATTTAAAATCCTGAAGTTCCCCTTGTGTACAGCAATCAACAAACCTGTGGAAGTAAAAGAAAATATAAAATCTCATGTCTGTTTCTAGAAAAAAAATATAAAATCTCATGCCTGCTACTAGAAACTAGTGAATACTTTTAAAAAGAACTAGAATCAAAACAAAACATCAAGTACTGTAGAAATTGAATTTAAATCTTTCCGGAAGGTTTGTACACGATATTAGGATTGTAAACAGCCTAAAAGATATCCCCATCGTCTTCCCCATCACTAGCAGCTGAAAAGATAGAGAAAATATGTGAACTATAAAGGAGCCGAAATTGGCCCCCAAAACGTGAGAAAATGGTCATTCTTCGGTTAACGCTATTCGATAGGAAATGAACCAAATGGAAGGCTCAAAGACTAAAGGTCATATGAGTTAGACATGAACCACTAAACTGAAGAATACCAAGCTGCATAAAACTAATATCACAATTTTTTTGTGCCGAACACCGGGATTCTCTAACGATTTTGAGTCTATTTAAGCTTAATCTACTTGAAGTCAGGAAAACATATAAGAACGCCCTATTAATCTACCCCATTTGCATTAAAAATTCTTAAAATTTGCCTATGACATGAGAAGAAATGAGTTAAAAGAGCATGTACCATCTCCTCGGTTATTGGTTCTTGCAAGCGTAAAGGTGTCATAGCCGGCAGCACCGAGCCTTTGTTCATACATTTGCACCAATTCTTCATTTCCAACCCAAAATTCCTATCATCGAACCAAAAAACCACAGCAAAGATAAGGCTTATATCATCATATTTGAAATTAAGACTGTTAATGGAAGATAAGGGCACATGAAACCTACCTGGAGACATATAATGGAAGAGCTTTCGTAAAGCAGCCAATCAACAATCCTCTCATTTCTGGCTAACCAAAATGCTCTAAAATCACTTTCACGTACGCTCTGATTCTGTTCCATTAAAAAAATGAAAATTAGCAGAATTTACAAACGGAAACAAATCAATGAAAGAGAAGAAGAAGACATCACCTGCTGGTCCAAGCGCTTGTAGATAGGAGCCAGGATGTTGAAGGTGGTACAAGAAACACAAGGCTCCGAGATGGATGGAGCAAATTTACCACTTTTGGTCCTCAAAATCGTTCCTTTAAAAGGAACAGACTCGTTTTCACTTGAATCCACATTAGCAAATTCAGGGTCTTTAAGAAAACTGGCCAACATAACCTGTTTCAAAAAAAAAAACATCAACAAGACAGCAAAATCGAAAGAGAAGCAAAACCCAAAGTACCAAATTCCCACATACCATTTCAAAATTCTGCCAACTAAGATTCCTGTGCTTGTTGTTGTCGTAAGCAAGTAGAACAGGGGAAAATGGAAAAATGATTCTTTTTTTGGGGGTTCAGAAGGGGTTGTTGAATTAAAGTTCAGATTTTTCAAGGCTTGTGGTTGTGGACAGAGGCAGATGCAGGTGAAGAGCAATGAATTGATATGGTGGGGATTATTTTTAATTTGTTTCCACAAAAGTTACGGAGAAAATGATTGATGGAATTCACGGGGGTTTTGTTTAGAATGAAAAACAATGGGGACCCAAGGTTTCACCTTTATTTATCGTTGTTTTGAGGGGAAGTAAAGAGCTGGATTTGCCTAACCTGGGAATCGCCTAGGCTGGATCACTTTTGGGGGCTGAATTTATCCGTCACCATTGCAAATCTTAACTGTAATTCGAAGAACATTCCACTTTGGTTTTAGGTATTGTTCATGGTTTATTTATGGTCAATTATTTTCAAATTCGGGCTTGACCAGATACCGTCGTCTTGTTAAGTCTGATATTATCATCAAGTTCAAAGGAGGAAAAGGAACAGAACCCCCCAAACATCTCCTATTTTAAGAATGACATTAGACCCTGATTTTGTTTTTGTTTTTAATATTAAAATCAATTGCCTTTATTAATTATTATGTATTAGTAGGTAATTTTAATATTTTAATGACGGAATCAAATTGAATTTTGAAAAGAAGTGCTTCCTTTTTTAAAAGCTAGCGGCCGCATAGAGTTACGAAAATAACGAAGGGAGATTCTGTTTTCTTATAAAGAAGAAAAAGTGGCTGCACATGCATGCCTTAAATTTTAGCACATGATTAAAATAGTTCCACTAGGTTTATCAAATATATACATGTATTTCAACTATGATATAGAAAATAATAAATATACATATATTTTAAACTTCGTATAATTTAATTTGATATATATGTGAAAGTGTTACCGAATTGATTCGAAGTATCGCTAAAAAAATCAAAATATAATGGAAAATTGTGTATACAAAGATTTGAAGTATATGTGTTAGTTTACATAGAATTAAAAGAAAATTGTGTATAATGGTAAAAAAATATAATCTTTTAGTTTACTAGAAAAATCAAAATTTTCTATAAATAATTTGAAAAAAAAAATTATTTTCTAATTAATTTAGTGACAGACGATAATTTATTTTCATTTGATCTTTCAACTTATCAAAAGAAGGGGACTGATAAATATACATTTTTTTATTCTTCAAAGAAAACATGCTATGTCAGCGTATGTCTTTTTTTATTAATTAAAAATTAATTTTATTATTAAGATGCTCTTTTATTGTATATGTCGCATTTGATAAAAAAATATCATTTTAATAAATAATTAGTTAGTTAAACTAATTCTAGTGGAAACAAACTGATAAAATACACGTGTACTGAGAGAACTTTAATTTCATTTATGTTTGGTGTACTCTTCTTACCTTTATATTAATTGGCAAAAGAAGAAAAATAAAGATCCATTTCAATTAAGCAACGTCAAAGGGAAAGTAATCACGTGGGATTCAAAATATAATTAATCGGAAGCGTTGGAGACAAATCATAATCAGTGAATTTACAGAATTAATCAAAAATAGGTGAAGTAGACTTGGGCCCGTCTGATGTAATTCATGCTTTATGTATTAAAATTCATTTTAATTTATAAACATTAATATGTTCCTTTTTATATTTATTTGCTCAAAATAAATATTTAAAATATTATTTTATAATAATTTTATACCCACGTATTAAAAAGTATCGATGATATTTTTTTTGATAAAATATTTTATTTAAAAAATATTATTAATGAGTCTTCTTAAAATGATTTTTTATATTTTTATTATAGTTTAAGTTGATATATTACCCAATTTACTCCATTCGTAATTGTCAAGATTCGAACCTCATACCTTAATTAAAAGATCTAACACCTCATCCTACTAGATCAACCGGTTGTTAATAAATTTTAAATATACTTTTAAACAATCCTTTTAAAAATTCTTTCCTGCCACACTTTTAAAAGTTTCAAAATTACTCCAAAACTGGACTTAATGATATTATTAAATAAATGAAATCAGGGTCTAAGCATTTTGACCGTATAATTTAATTATTAATTAAGTTGAAATTAAGCCTCTAAAACAACTTAGATGTGATTTATATTACTCCAAGATTTCGTGTAGCCTACTTCAGCTTCCCACATTGGAGACAACCATGAATATTGCGTAATTAAAATTTCTCGTTTATGCCTTCAATTTTTTAAGGTTACATTTTAATTTATTTTTCACTAAAATAAAATTATATTAACTATTTCTCCATAATTCTGTTTACACTTTTTATTAAAAAAAACTATCATAGGTAAGTTGCACTTTCTCATTAGTTTTTAGCTTTTCTTTATTCTTTAATTTTTTTTAAAATTCAAAGGATTTTAAAAATACCCTTTTACGTATAAGTATTTGTAATACATTTTAAAATTATTATTTTTTAATATAATTTTCAAATAAATTTATTAATTTTCAAAAAAAATATTTTTTCAAGTGTAGCTTTTTTAATAAACTTTATTAACTTGTAAAATATTTTTTTCACATGAGTGAACACTTAAATTTATTATTTTCGAGTATGATTAAGAAATATAACCAATGATTAAATTTGTTTTGTTTTTTAGGCAACACAATCACTTTCAGTAGGTTATGCAAATCAATACAAAAGCAACATTTAGGAGGATAAGAATAGAGAACATTAGCTCATCACTCCTATACTTATCTACTTCCTCAGCGGACCTAAGAGAAGGTTGGATCAAGAGGTTTCAATTTGATTTTGCTCACTTTTTTCCACGATGGTCTTTTCCCAAAAAGACCTTAATACTTATAGTTGCATAGCTGAGTTGAATAATTCAAGATCTAAGAATCCCATTCAATCTCCCCCCTTCTCCAGGCTCATCCCTTTATCAACATTTATTCCTCTAATGTGTCTTTTTTTTTCTTTTTCTTTTTTGGCATTAGATTCAAATTCAAGTCATCCCTTTTCAACTCTTCATTTTCTTGTATCCTCTCCCCCCCCCCCAAAAAAAAAACTTAATACTTTCCATGACTAATTTTTTTGACAGATTCAATTTCAAGTCAATTTTAAAATTTCTTGAGTTTTAAAGGAAATCAGGCTGCTGATCGATTATGTAAGTTGGCCTTTTTAACAAGCCATTAGGCCTTTGTGCTACCAGGAACCTTTGCATGAGCTACAAGACATTTTGTATTCGAATGAACACTGTGATTGTTGCTCAAGATTCTTCTTTCATTATCAAAATTTAATATGCAATTCGTTAAAAACGACCTAGTCGTGATAAAAAAGAACATGAAAAGGTTAAAAAGAAAATTATCGAATTCAAATACACATTTGTATAATGCACCAGAGAAAAAAATGTAACTAACGAATTGATCATTTCAGTATCAGATTTTCAATGAAACGCAAACAAATATAAAAGAGCGAAAGATAAAAATGCATCTGGTACACGTTGGATAAAAACATCACAATAACGACAAATTGCCAAAACTGATTATACCTTATATAAAGCTCGAGACTGCAGGGGAGTGTTAGCAAAATATTTCAATATTGATTTGGTTTTCTCGCTGCCGCAGAGACACATGGAAAATTGTTGCATCCAAGGACCGGCACAAAGAATTACAAGAAAAATCTCCTTCGGCTAGTGTCCATTTCAGGCTGCCATTCAAAGATGGGAAACAATTAATGCCAGATAGAGATGGTTCGGTAGGAGGAAAAACATAGAAAATTGATGATCCCAAATGTATTCTCCACCTTTGGTATCATCGTATCATAGGAAATCAGGTGACATGTAATTACCTTGTGAACCCACTCAAATTCTCCACCTTTGGTATCAAATGTTCCATGCTGGAGGCTTACCAACTTTAGTGTAAACCGGGGACCACACTCCTGCAATTTTCGACGAAATTATCTCCAGCCAAGTAAACAGTTTATATAAGTGCAATTGACTGCCATATCATGGACAAGCCAAAAGCATCTACGCGTGGCAGTGAGCCAAATATATTTGTAGAAGAGAAATTCACTCAAATGATTGATGATAACCCTATAAAAAAGGTAAAAGTATATCCATAAACAATCAATAACAGAAATATAGATGCAAACAGACCTGAAGATGAGCGATTACTTTTCTTTACTGATGGTCTCACCCTTGGTATCTTTTGACTTTTTACCTTTCAAGTCGCTCTGTTTGGTCTCCTTGGTTTCAAATATATACCTGATTGCATGAATAGACATTGTGTCAGAAAATTATACAATCATCATTCACAGAACATGCAATTCAGAGGCTAGAAGGCCAACCTATGATGTCGGAAGAATATGAAATCTCGTTGATTGTGAAAGGTTACAACTCGCCGACCACGAAAATTAGGAGATTGTGGAAAAAGTGACTGAATTAGCCTAAACGTACATATCAACAACAAAACAGAAATTCTTAGACAGAAAATCCCAAAGAAGGAGAACATTGGATCGAAAAGGAAAAGCACATATTTCTCACAAGAAAATATTTTAGTTTCTGGTTAAACAATAAAGGGAATTCACAATTTCAAGCGGAGTTTAAACATTTGGAATAGTGATAGACTATAAAAGAGACCGATATGCAACCTGCCAACGCGATGGCCCAGGCGTGTTGTGAAGTTATTTAACACTAGCTCAGGCTCATGACTGGTAGGATTCCCATGATTCTACACGAGCAAAATTGGGGCAATTAAAATGATTATTGCAGTAAAAAATCCTCCATTCTAAGAAATCCAACATTTTCTACATGAAAAATCCAGGACTATTCCATAAAACAGAAAATCAAGGACATCTTCCACAAAGTAGAAAGCATAAATGTGTTACCTTAATATCCTTCCTCAAAACCAAACTGGAAAGCTTGAAATGCACAGTAGGCCCATAAGGCAACCCAATAACTAGAAGAGCATCTACAGATAACCAAACCAACTAGTCAGCTATACTTCTTGTGAAGAATACAAAGCTAGACCCACCATATCAAAAGAAAGTCCAATGGTACAATCCAAATAATAAAATGTGCAAAAATTCAAATCGCAAACCTGGTTCTCTTCGGTTGGTGTGAACTACTATAATAGATGTGAATTCCTTGTTATTCGCATATTCCACAATCTACAATTGCATGAATACATAACTTTCAAAAAATGACCTAAAATACATGCTCCTTACTAACCTGATTTTCTAATGTTGACATATAACAGAATAATTCAAGAAAGGTATCATGAGAATTACCTTTTTCATGTCGTAAGTTCCTCTTTTAAAGTAATGAGCATTTGGGATCACCGAAAGCAATTCGTTTATAAAAGCAGGCCCCCTCTGATAACATATTATCCATAATATTCATCAAGAAAAAAAAATCATCTAAAATAAGTTTAATATTGATGTATAGTTTAATCAATGAGAAATAAGTAACAATATAAGAGCATACAGTTGAATTGAAACGGCAAGTTGTGATTAATATATTTGGCGTACGATCTTGCTTCAGAATCGCGCTAAACTCATCAGCGTCATTACCAGCAAACAACTGGAGAGATAGAAAATTATTATTTATTGCCAAATTTCAACATTTTATATATTATAAAACAGGAGTTTTGTGAGAAAATAAAACCAATGATTTACCTCTTCATCATCAGGCATGCAAACAGTCTCGTCAGCCTCTCTCGTATTTTCAATAGTGCGAGGAATTTGCTTCTGTGGAGGCTGTAATAAAAACAACAATTTCAGCAACAGTTTGTTCCATTAAAACCTATATGAAAAAAAAGGAAAATAGGAGAGGAAACCTCTTCTCCAAGCTCAATAGCGCGTTTTGCGGCCGCGTCACGAGCTTTAAGCTTTTTACGTTTCTCGAGCTTCTTTTGGTGCTTGAGTTTGGCGTGTACAGCTGATCTCTTTTCCTTGTTTTTAATGGAGGAAGGAAGTATCTCACGCTTCTCCTTCTTCATCTTTTTATTACTGTTTTGAATGTCTTCGTCTCCTTCAATCCCTTTGTTCTCAGTATTATTTCTTTTTCCGCCCATTCTTACGGCTTCGTTGTCCCAAACAACACTGACTCGCACAGAAAGAGAAGTGAAGGAAGAAAGGCGGCAAGAGCATCTAGGGTTTTTGGTCTTCAATCTTCTGTTTTTTCTCTCTCTCTCTTCAACTTCTGTATATGAATACAGTTGATAAGGCCCAATAATATTCATGGGTAAGTCCAGTTTACATTGAATTCGAAAAATGTTTTTTTAGGTTAAAAGTATTTTTTAGTTTTTAATAAAAACTATTTTCTCAATCAATAAAAAATAAATTTAAGATAAAATTTATAATTGTAGTGTCTATTTTTCATTTGTTAAGTTATACTATATTTATTTTATAATTATAAATTTATAATTTTCTATTAAAAATTATATATTTAAGAAATTATTTTTAAAATTAATTTTTTATTTTATTAGATCGATTCATTTTATCGTTATGTGAATATAATATTATATTATTGATATTTTTCCCACGTGTCATCTAATAAAAATATTTATTGTTTTGATAATAAAAAATAATTATTTTTAAATTAACAGCCATTTTTATCATATAAGAAAAACGTATTTTATAAAAAATGCTAACGAAGCTGTCATACGGTGCAAAATCCATTTTTATAAAATACTTTTGAAAGATACATTTTATAAGATAATTTGTTGCTAGAGAAGAGTTTCATAGAAAATCTATTAATTAATCGAATATAATATTGTATTTTATTTGGGAATATAATACATTTTTATTTAATAAAAAAAAGTTTCATGAAACCATACCCACAAAAAGATTCTTAAAAATTGTTATCTTTCTCTTATTTTAAAACTAAAGTTAAGCATGGAAATTGTCACTTATTTTTTTTATATCTATACATTTTTGCTCATGACCCATATTAATTATATATTTTTAAAAAAAATTTAAAGTAGTTTAAGAATAATTTTTCAATTTATCATTTTTTTTAATATATTATCTTCCTCTATTCCAATAGTCAACCATTACGACCGCCCAAATAGTTGCAAATGAAAGTTTAGAGATTAGAATACAAATTAAACATTTTATTAACGTGTAACATCGTTAAACGTGTTGTAGACACTAAATTTTTAGCTGCAGCAGCCCCTCCACATTGCAAATTCCAGCAGCTTCCAACTGCAGCAGCCCCTCCACGTTTCAGCTCTACTACAACACCCTTTCCAGCAGCTTCTAGAAGCCAGTTGCCCTTCCACGTTGAAGCTATAGGGTGAGTCACCACCATAGTTTGGTGACTCACCGGAAAATCGCCCTATTAACTGGTCCATAATGAGCCTTGGTGGTGGCTATAAAGCCACCAAATCTGCAAAATCAAAAAAAAACTAGCAAAAAACAGAAAAAGAAAGAAGAACCAGCAAAAAAACAGAAAAGGGGAGAAAGGAAGCAAGAAGAGGAGAACGACATAACCATAGAGAGAAACGACGAACACAACAAAGAGAAAAGATTACCAACGACCACAGTCAACTACGAATCAAAAGAAAAGAGAAAGAAAACTTACCTTGCTCGTCAGTTTCACCGTGAAAACCGAAGGTAATGCCTACGGTTTTGTTTAGATTTAGGGAAATCTAGAGGATTTTTAGCAAAACTTACTTTAGATCTAGATAAAGGAAAATATAAGCTGTCATTTGGGGGTGTTTCTGTAAAATCCGGCCACCGGAGACGGTGGCCGGCGGAGGAGCTAACGGCGGCGTGTGGCTATCGGCTGGCGACCGGATTCCCTTCGGTGAGGGAACCTAGAGAGAAGCCAGAGAAAAATGCTTCTCTCTGTTTTAGAGAGACACCGAGGAAGAGAGAAATGAGGATTTGGCCCAAAGGGCCGGTTATAATAGGGTATTTATACCCTCACCAAAACGATGACGTTTTGGTGAGGGTGTTTCTGTAATTTCCCATATGGAATAACCATACCCGCAGCCATCCGAGTTTTGTAACATTCCATTTTGGTCATTGAAATCAACTTCTGTTTTTTTAATTTAGTCTCGTAATTTCATTTAATTTATAATTTAGTCCTGCACCCTATTTATAAATATTTAAGGTTAAATACTTTATTTAGTCCCTGGTAATTTCAATTACTTCTATTTTGATCCCAATAATTAATTAGGTTAAATTATAGTATTAGTAATTATATTTTTTATAATAAATCTAATTAGGTTCATTAATTTTGATATTTTACATTTTAATCTTGTTGTTTAAATTTTATTTAATTACCATTTATTTGCATTTTCATTTTATTACTATTTTCCTTTATTTTTCAATATATTTAAATTATTACTTTCATTATCATTTTATTATTATTATAAGCATATATATAATAAAAATTATTTAATTTGTTTTCTATTAAAATCCTATT
The DNA here is from genome assembly GCF_006381635.1 of Hibiscus syriacus. Lineage (NCBI taxonomy): Eukaryota > Viridiplantae > Streptophyta > Magnoliopsida > Malvales > Malvaceae > Hibiscus > Hibiscus syriacus. Next base: position 330,754 of record NW_024062689.1, read on the forward strand.
TATGAACTATATATATTTTATAATTTTTTAAGAAAATGTTTTATTTATTTATTTGTTTTTTAATGTCGAAGAAAAGAACTGTCTTAAGGCACCTAGAAGCCCTTTTCTGATATTTCTAAATAAATAAATACCTTATTCATATATATAAATTAATAGATTTTATTACAATTATAGTAATAAATTTGAAATAACATGATTATGAATTAAATATATTTTGAATTTTTAAATTTCCAATAAAGAGAGACAATTTATAATTAAAAACTACCAATTTTGGGCGTTGTAGGGGTGCTAATCCTTCCCTAAACGTAACCGACCATGAATCCCTTTTTATTAATAAAAAGAATGAATTTTTGGTTATAAACGCAGATCAGTTCATCTTTTAACTGATGTTTTCTTAAAAACTCTTTTAAAAGATAATTTTTAGGTATTCGACCTACCTGACCCAAAAGGCCGATGGCGACTCCCAAATTATTTATTATTCACATTATCTTTCCCGCCAAGTTATAAATATTTCGTGCCCGGACGAAAACCGGTTAAGACACGTGTAACATATGGTTGCGATGTTTCGAGCACTATCGTCAAAGAGAATCTGGAAAAAGAAAGGAAAATAGGAATAAGTGTTAAGAGGAAGAAAGGAAACGTGTTAAAGGATTGAGTGTCTACTGTTTTCTTGGGGTCGACATTGGCGAGCTGAATAGCAGCTTCGAATGCTTCCATCGAGGCTTTGCAGACAATTGGTGACTTATCAGGTGGTTGAAGAGGAGGGTTAAGTGTTTCAAAGCATATGATGCCTTCAAAACATTCTTCCAAGCACAGCCTTTAAAGAACTTGTTGCGCATGTGCCTTATCACCATTCGTGAAGATCTAAAAACATCAACAAACATCTTAGAAGTTAGAACAGACAACATATGTGTCTTTTTGTCATTTGTTCACTTACTATTTTCCTCTGTGGCATCGAAAGTAGTAGGTTTCTTAACACCGGATCTGGCCTCAGTATTTCGCACGGCAATCTTCCATGAGCATAGGTCGTTGTTATCGATTTCATAAAACAGAGCCTGAAATTCATGAAAAAAGAAGCTAAAAAAACATAAAAGAAACTGACAGAAGGGAATTTAGGACAGAATAAACTTGTAACCTTTAAACCAGCCATAGTTGTACCATATTCCCTGTACAATTCCAAGCACATTCTTGGTAATTCTTTTTTTTTGGATAATTAAAATTTTATTACCCAAAAACAGCCTGTACAGCAACAAGATACAAAAGAATCGAGCTAAGTAGCAATGATCAACAACAAAAAAACAAAGATCACCCTATATTCCACTTCCTCGAAAGAGTAATATTAACATTATCATTGCTATTGAATTTCCTATTGCTTAAGTGTAGTCCAATTATATCCCTGATGTCATGGAATAATTCTTGAGCATTCTTGGATCTACCTTGGAACATTCGCTTGTTTCTTTCTTCCCACAGTAAGTAGATAGTGGCATTAAAAGATAGCTTCAATATTAGAGTGAGCATTGATTTGCCTTTCCAAGTAGTGGAAGCCCTTGCACAAAAAGTGTCCCATGGACAAGGGTAGAAGTGAAGTCCCGAGAGGGAAAAAACATTTTTCCAGATTGATGTAGCCATAGGACAAAGCAGAAAAATATGATCCCTTGTTTCCAAAGGATCATCACAGAAAATACATTTGCAGTCAGTGATTAGTCCCATACGGTTGAGTCTTTCTCTTGTAGGAAGCCTATCAAGCAAAGTCATCCAAGAGATTAAACTATGCCTAGGAATGTGCATAGGAAACCAGACAATTTTCTGCCAGGGAACAATAGCTTTCTTTAATCTAATAGAATCCCAAACTGCTGTAATTGTCGTAATTTCAGCGTCCAGTACAGGACGAGCTTCCTGTCTTAATTGCTTATATCAGAACAAAAAAGAAAGAAAAACAACCATGTTGTTTGTGTTTCATGGACTTACCTTCTATGTTCTGGCGCAAGCCAAGTTGAAACCTATCCTCAAGAGGTAAAGAGTATCATCCAAGTCTGTAAATCATAAACAAAACCCAAAGTCATAAATGGTTCTAAAAACCCGAAACTAGAGAACGATCGAGGGAAAACCTGCTACATGACACGATCTTGTTCCTAATGATTAAGAGATTAATGGTACCGAAGAGCAAGCTTTCGTATTTAGCTCCGGTGGCTTTCACAACAGTCTCCATCTTCATGAATGCACATAAAAAAAAAGCAATAGCTAAGGACTTAGAGGTTAAGCATAGATAGACAAGTTAGCCCTGTGTCCTCGTATTGAGAACGATAGCATATTCAGCAAATTCCATTTAGATTTTGACGAAAGCAAGACAATTCCATTAACCGAGGGAGATGAGTCTAAAAAAACTTATTAGAAGCAAATCACAGTGCAATTTTAAAATAACATACGGGGAAAATAAAAAATTATTAGATAAACTCGACTCACTACGTCATCTTTGGTTCTAACCAATAAAATCCATCAATCTCATTTTCTTCAAGGTGTTTCGTACATGTAAATAAGGAGTATCTAGTTTTTTGAAAGTTACATTAAAATGAATGAATTTTATTGGTTGGATCACGGATGATGTGGTGAGTCGGGTTCATCTAATAATATTTCCACTTAAAGAGAAATGGAAAAACATTTCTAATGCACGATATAGGCGGGGCAATTGTCATCTAAAAATTTTAAATTTTTATATATTTTAAATATTTTTTATATTTTCAATTGAAAATTTTGTTATCACCTCTTAAAATTTTATAAATTTATATTCTCTTAAAATAAGTATAATTTCACTCTTAATATAACAACTGTCATAAAATCTTGTATCCATTTCAGGATAAATCTTGTATCGATTGCTGGATATATATATATTGAATGATGTATTGATGCTGAAATCGGCTGATGTGGTGAGCATTTTTTTATCTATGTTTTAGTACATGATTATGAATTGGTTACTCACCAAATACGTAAAAAGTATGTTACATGTCATTTTCTGTGATTCTTGCTGACTCGGTGATCTAATTAGAAATCTAACTTTTACTGATTAGGCATCCCAAAAAAATAAAATCCCGTAGGTAGGTTCCAATGCATGTTGGCCACTTCAAGATGTCAATTAACAAAATACAATTGATTGATTAATGATTTGCATTGCATTTTGTTAAATCAAAGAATAAGGAATGTGTTATACTACGAGAAATCTATCACACAATAGGAGATATTAAAATTTTACTGGTTCTATACGAAAAAAAAACACTAATTTAATGGAGAATTTTCATTAATGTCAAAAATAGAATAATATAAAAAAATTATAGAATTCGACTTGCTTAATAAAAATTTATTTGTTTTATTTTGATTTAAATTGTAATTAATAATTAAATTGGATTTTATTATAATTTTAATGGTTGAAGATTATTTGGTAATTATGTTTATTTAATAAAGTAAATATTTTATTTTAGACAATAATTCTTATAAAAAAAAATTATTGGTGACCGAGTGTTTGACTCTATAAGTAGAGATTATGTATTAGCGTAGTGACGGATCCAAAAATATTTTTTAGGGTGGACACGCTTATGTTAAAATATAAAATTTTTAAATGGAATTAGTATAAATAAAATTTCAGGGTGACCACCGTATGTAAAAATAAGCAACTAATCAAAGAAATCTCATATTTCAAGATGGACACGAAAAAATTTAGGGTGGGCACACACATGCCCACCCTGACCAAGCTGTGGCTTTAGTGTAATAAGAGAGAATTACTTTTGGAGAGATATAAATATTTTTGGGATATCTGCAACTTTTGGGACTTATATTGCATTAATAATTTTGTAGGATATTGGAAGAGTATTTTGGGATATATTAGGTTTTGGTAACTATATTGAGTTTTAGTATACATGCGATATCATGTATTTGTACTCTTCGTGTTCTATACGTTTATAGTAAATTGTTATTCATCTCACTCGTTGAGGTAGACAAGGCCGAATCGCATTAAATCTCGTCTCCTTTGCATGTCTTATTTTATGTTGATATGACTTTGATTATTTTTTCGCTCTCAAATTCTTAATAAGTGATATCAAAGCTATGGTTTGGGTTGTAAAGTTTTTAAGGAATTTGTTATTGCGGATTTTGTTAGTGATTTTGGAGACATGCAAGTTGAATTTGCTGCAATGAGTTTTTAGTTGTAGAGAAGTATTTCTCAATTGATCTAGTGATACTTTAATGGATATTAATTAAAGTTGTTGAAAACTTAAAAACCATTTTTTTATGAAATTTAGGTAAAGGAGGAAATTTGTTATATTTTGACCTAAATTATTATTGATAATTAAGTTAGATTTTATTTTAATTATAATGGTTAAAGATTACTTAATAATTAGGTTTATTTAATAAAGTCAATATTTATTTTAGGCAAGAATTCTTATGGAAAATGAATTCTTGGTGACCAAGTATTTGACTCTATAAATAGATATTATGTCTAAGCCTTTAAGATAATGAGAGAGATAATTATTTTGGAGATATGTAATCATTTTTTGAATCTATGCAACTTGTGGGGCTTATGTTGCAAGGATAGTTTTGTAGAGATGTTGGAAGAGTATTTTGGGATATACCGGGTTTTGATATCTATATCGGGTTTTGAGATACATGTGATATCATGTATTTGTACTCTTCGTGTTCTCTACGTTCATTGTTGGTTGTTGTCTGTCTCGCATGTGGACATGAGAGGAGCTAGAAATTTCATAATACGGTGTCATAATTTGAAATTATGATATCCAAATAAGTCGAATAAATTAAAGCATGGAATTAAAATTTGTTAAATTAATGTAAAATATAGCTAAACTAACATAAGATTATTACAAAGCTATTAAAACAATAATCAAAAGAAAATATACATACATACTAGGGGTGTTCATTTTTCAATTTTAATCGACTTTATCGACCGAACTGAATTAATTCAATTAAAACGACTGACAATTAAATTAGTTTGATCATGGAACAATTATTTTTTCAATATTTAACGATTAATTCAATTCAAAATCAGTTAATTAATCGAATTAGCCAAAAATATTAAATATTAAATATATATATATATACATATATTAAATTCATATTTTAAGCTTAAATCTATTAAGAAATATGTTTTAATCACTCTCGATCCATTAAATTAACAAGATCTATTTAAATTTTGACCCAAATAAAAAAAATATCTATATTAAATTTAAAATAATCTAATTAAAAATATATTAAAATATTTTATTAATTCGATCATCGATCGAATTAATCAAACTTTATTCAATTCGATTAAGTTAACAATTAAAGAAAAAAATTTGATTTAATCAATGACTAATGAACATCCCTAATACATAAGGTGTCAAAACTTTTTTAAAAGGGATGTCATTTTCTTAATTATATATATATATATATATAATTTATATATAAAGAAACAAGAAAATTGGAAAATTTTGGGTTGTCAATTGACACCCCTCGATAGCCACTGGCGTAGGTCGAACCACGTTAAATATTGTCTCCTTTGCATGTGTTATTTTATGTAGAGATCGCTTTAGTTATTTTTCCGGTGTCAAATTCTTAAAACTACTCATTCTACGTTTGTTATTTTTTATGGGTAAATTATGCATTCAGTACTTAAACTATCAATTTTGATCCATTTTAGTACTTAAATTTTAAATTTTTTAAAATCATACCTAACGTTTAGTTTTTGTTTAATTTTAATACCCCACCAGTAAAAACTTAGCGGAACTGTTACAACTTGGCATTTTTTATGGGTAAATTACATCATTCATCGACAACTATCTTCTCATTCCTATATTGGTCAATAAAGTTTAATTTTTTAATTTAATTGCTTAACTTAATCACTCTAACTTTCAAATTTAATTTTTAATTTTAATTCTATATTAATAAAATAATAAAAAATATCATGTCACAAAATATTATTACTAATATAAATTAAAGTGATTAAAATGTAAGCAATTTGAAAGTTTAGTAGTTAAATTGAAAATTTTTAAACTTTAATGACCAAAATAGGAGTGAGAAGATAACTAAGGGATGAATCATAAAAATGTCACGTGAAAAAGTTCCGTTAATTTTTTAACGGTGAGGGTAATAAAATGAAACAAAAACTAAACGTTGGGTATGATTTTAAAAAAAATTAAAAGTTGAGGTATTTAAACAAATCAAAACTGATAATTTAAGTATCAAATACGTAGTTAACTATTTTTTTAATAAGCAACTGCTAATAAAAATATGATTCAAATAGAATTTGGGGTACAAATATTATAATAAAACTTTAATAATTTTCGTCTTGACACAAATTCTAAAAAAATAAAGAGTTAAAAAAAACCCTTAAATTTAAAGAAAAGTCTAAACCAAACAAAAAAAAAGTAATTTTTCATCCCGACGAACAAGTATTTACCTCTTCTATAAAAAAATTTAGTTGTATTAATTAATAATAATTTTTAACTAAATACAGTTCTTATCCAAGTTTAGATGCATAAGGTAACTTAATCTTCCTATTGTCACCATAAGTGTCAGCTTTACTCATAATTATATCAACACGAACAATATCATAAATAACACAATTCTATCATCAATAATAATTATATTTTTCTAATTATTTATCTTTGTAGTAAATTGAACTCTCTTTTTCTCAAATTCGTTATATTCACGAGTTTGAATTCCTTTATGCTTCTTAGAACTATTATGCCCATGATAACTTTTTTTAACATAAAATTATATTTTTTATTTAGTTAAAATATCTTTACTTGTGATGTTATCGTCTGACATAGAGGAAGAAAAATTAACACTATTGTCTAAATTATTGAACTTATAAAACATAAAAGTTAACAACCTTTCTTATACAATAAGAGAGACATTACAAAGTACCATCACTAATACATCAATATCTTTACAGGGGACTCAACCTGTATTGATAGCCAGGATAAATTATATTAATTCTTAAAAAAAGATTTGAAATAATTTTATAAAATATTAATTTCATTTAAATTATCAAATACTATAATTTCTCTTTTGTATTATAACAAACATTATTGTATAACTTATAATTAGTTTAAATCATTACGCAGTCAATGAGACTATATTTATTTTTCATTTAATCACGTTAAATAGTAAGATAATAAATGAATCGATATTTTTTTACTAGTTAACGGTAGATAAGAGATCCATAACGTTTGGGCTTTAAGCCCATTGTGATTTAACCTTGTTTTCTTCGGACCAAGCCTTCAATAAAATGGGCAAACATCATACTATAATCACTACGCATTTTGATAGAAGTAAAAGCAACCCACTTATTAAACCCGACAACAAGAACACTACATAGGCAGCCACTCGACTATGGGTAAGTTTTTCTTTTGTTCATATAGTTTTTAAAATATATAAAATAATAAATTGACTTATCGAATTTATTCTTTTGACTATCTACATTAAGTTTATAATGAAAATTTACATGACTTTTTTTTAAAAAAAAATCAAAATAATATATTTAATCTTTTAAATGTAAACATTATACTAATTTGATTTTGATTTTAAATCAAACATTGTCATTATTATCCTTACACTCCGGTAAACCTAAGATCCAAATTTTCGCTCATCCTTATTATTTTCACTCGTTTAACCTCTGTTTTGAAAACCGGACCGGTCCGATCGGTTCAACCGGGAACCGTTGCTTAGTCCGGTTTAATCTAAACCGGTTGAATCGCTACTAGTAAACCGGTCAGAACCGTTGAACCGTTTGAACCGGACCGGCTGAAAACCGAAAAAAAAACGGAAAAACTGGAAAAAAACCGGAAAACCGGAAAAACTCGAAATATAATATTAAAATTTGAACTCAAAAAGACTTGAAATAAAAAAAATTAGAAGCTCAATTGAAGCCTAAAATTCGAGTTTGATTGAAGTGAAAGAATAGTTCACTCAATGCTCACCAAAAGGCTCCATGATTTTGAATGTCAAATTACCTCTATTATTTATAAAAGTTAGTTGTGATGCTCTTCTATGTTTCTTAGCGATGTGTGATTATTTTGTTATCATATTTTTATTCTTTAGACTTTTGGGATGCTCTTCTATGTTTCTTAGCCATGTGGGATTGTTTTTAAAAAAAAATTAAACCAAACAATATCATTTTGTTATGATTTTTTAGCCCCAAATTTATTTTTTAATTATAGTTGTATAATTATATTTATTATTTAAAATGTTTTACCTTAAATATTATGTTGTAGTTAATTTGAATCATTTTGTTTCACTTGATTTTATGGTTTTTAATTTATATATGTTATGACTTGCTTTGAATATAACTTGTGATATAAAAAATTATTTTTTATTAAATATTTTTGGTATTTTTATTTAATTTTTTAAATAATTATAACGTCATCCGGTTCTTTCGACCGGTCGGACCAGTTCGACCGGTTAAACAAGTGAACCAGTAGCATGACCGGTTCACTAACCGGTCCAATTCTGAAATCCATGCGTTTAACTCAAGATTCACCTTGACAAATTTGGATTTAGTAACTTCAAGACACGATAAATCAACAATTCTTTTATCTAAAATTCACTTTAGTTTTCATAATCTTTTATTTATTTTATCTATTAAAATCAAAAATAGAATACGTTCATAATTAAGTGATGATAAATATATTAATTTACCCTTATTTTTTAAAATTGATGAGAATTTAATTCATTTTTTTCAAGGTGACTAGGATTTGATTTATGGTATTTGATTTTGCTCCAAGTTATAACTAACAGGCAAATAATAACATGCATGTTGAAAACCTTTGCAGGCATCATCACTGAATTTTGGTGAATAATTTGTCAAACGTCGTGATTACACTTGTTGAACTCGAAACGAGTTTAGACATTTCAAATTAGTTGCTTTAAAAACAGGGTTGAAAAAAATTTCCCGAGAAAAATATACCATTGGCGGCTGGTGATGAAGCAAAAGATGCCCTCCATGACTCATCCAACCCACAATTAATGCAGTGGGTCCAAAGACAACACAGCTTCGCTTTCAGTCAATATGCCACAAATTTGTAGGCATATTCCCACTTTCTTCGATCTCTCCTTGTCCCAACCACGTTGAATTTGCAACCATTTGGGCTTATATTACATATGAGAAAGAAAAACACTGCAATCTTGGGTCCTTTTGTGCTGCTTTCAGCGTAGTGTTTTCAAAACTTCTAGTTTCTAGCTTTTGAATAAGGTGTTTCTTAAGATAACGTGTGTTAGAAATGACTTTACAAGACAAGCACCAGTTACATGGCCCTTGCTAGATTCACTGTCACTTTCCCATGTATCCAGACCACCCCATCAACTTTCTAAAATTTTAAAAATTCGCTCCTAATATAAAATTTTGCGTTCATCTCAGCTTGTACAGACTCTAAGGTTAATGGACTCTCTTTGCTTACTTGAGCATGATGCGGCTCTGGCATAATTCTTTTTTTTCTCGGAAAGAGATTATGATTTCTGTGTCCTCTAAATAGTGAAAGAGAAACAATATTCAGTGTTGGAACTGGATAAAAAAAAAGTATTAATTAAACAGGTTTCATGAATGGATTGCTGGTAATATCTGTTTTCAATTCTGAAAACTGGTTTAGATACCGACGATGGGGATGAATGGATGATACGAAGAGCAAATGATTCCTTTTTTCTAATCAACAATTGGGTTACAGATAGAGAATTGCAACATCCCAATGCACAAATATGACCATATGCAACAAGGCAAAGAAGAGTAAAAAGACACTAAAACAAGCCTTACTCAGCAATTCTACCCCACACTCGTAAAAAAAGGCTAAAATAGAATATTGTTTCTCACAAATAGTCCAAAAGCAAAGGTGATAATTTTCTTTGTATCAGATTCAGAATCTATATACACCAGAGTGAGTTAAAAGAGAGAGAGAGAGAGAGAGAGAGAGAAACTGTGGTACACATCTGATATTGAGAATGCCATTTTTTTAAACTTTTTTGGCAAGTCAAAGAGAAGGGGTCCTTTCATATATTGCAGAGGAGAAGCTAAATATTTCCATAAGCTGCTGTAAGTCTTTGGATGTCCTTGGCACACAAATCCGAGTTCTGCAAAGCTTCTTTCTGTTGTTGCTGTTGCTTCTGTTGGTTAAAAGACCACATGGTGTTCGATGAACTATTGGTGAAGAAATCGGTTTCCGATTTGATCTCGATATTGCATAAGGATTGTGTGGTTTGGTTCTGCAAAGCAGCAGCCATTAACAATGGATTGTTGAGATACTCTGGCCACCTGATTTCATCTCCTTGGTGTTCCATCAAATGGATTGGATTTGGAGCCTCTTTCTCCCATGAGTAATTGTTGCTCTGGAAGAAGGAACTGCTGCTTTGTAGCTCGGTGCTGCTACTTCTATGAGGAGTAAACGAGGCCATTGAATGACTATCGGAGGAGACGGTGAGAGAAGGCTTGAAAGCCATGGGAGATGAGAGAAAGGAAGTCATCAGTGGCGGGAGAAGAGTCGACATGGAACTAGCTGAAAATTCGGAATCGATATCGAAACCTTTGTTACTAGTTTGAGTGAACCAGAGAGAAGGGTTCGAGAGTCGAGCATTGGAGGTATAGTTCAATTGCTGAAAGGGGAACTGGCTATCCATGAACAAGTCCTTGCTGCTGTTGATTGTGTTGGAGCAAGGAGAGGCGCCTTCCATCGAAACCGGTCCCGGTTTCGGATCGTCGGTGTTGAGTTTCAATTCGGTAGATGAACCAGAAGCCATATCCAGGCTATTTGTAGATTGTTGAATCTTTTTGTCTTCACCGTCTTCAACCTCAGAGAGGGGTTTGTGAGTTACAGGATCAATGCCTCTCTGCCTAAGCTTCTTTTTCAAACAAGAGTTCCATAGATTCTTGATTTCATTGTCGGTCCTTCCAGGCAATTGTGCAGCTATTTGGGACCACCTGAAAGATCAAAAAAATTTCTTACAGATTCCTGCATAAAATCCAGAATCATGAGAGATAATAACAATACTAATGCTAATAATAATACCTATTCCCCAGAACTGCATGTAGTTCAATTATAAGATTCTCTTCTTCTTGAGAGAATGTGCCTCTCTTTAAATCAGGTCTCAAGTAATTAATCCACCTTAATCTGCAACTCTTTCCACACCTCTGCAGACCTGCAAAATTTCTCATATTTTTCAGAAACAATTAATGGGAAAAGAGAAAGGATTGCATAAAAAAAGGTTACCACTTACCAGCTTGTTTAGGGACAGAGCTCCAGCAGCCATGGCCATACTTAGTGATATGCCTCAAGAGCTTCTCATCTTCTTCAGGTGACCAAAGACCTTTCCTAAGCTTCTGCTTGTAACAGCAAGAGTGCCTCCCCATTTCAAGACAAGACCAAATGACAATGAGGAAGAAAACTCCTTTCCTAAAACAGAAAATTTTGCTGAATCCTAGGTGAAAAAAACACAATTTGTCAGCAAATTAACAGTGTCTTTGCAAAGACAAGAGATATAAAAGAAAGAAAGGGTTTTTGAAATAGGGCGGCTGGAAAATGAAGTGCTGAGAAAGGGAGTTGAATTAATATAGGAGGAGGGTGTCCACAAAGAAAAGTCGCATTCATTAAGGTGTTATAACTTTTAGATGTATATGTATATACATATACTATAATTTTTTCTTCTTTACTTGTATATATTCCTCTGCTTTTTCTCATTTCTTTTCCCTCTTCTTTAATGTCTTCTGCAGGGATGGTGGGGCATTTCTCTTCTCTGATTCCAAATGGTAAATTTTCAGGTGATGACACCCCCACAGTAAAAATTGTCAAAAGAAACAGAAGGAATCATGGGAAATAACAGAGTTTTTCTTATATGATATTATTAATGACAATAATTTATCTCATCAACCTTTGGTGATTCATTCTTTTTGATTTAGATGAAGAATTATAATCAATGACAGAACGATCGTTGGATAATATTTTTTTTGTGAAAGAGAGTTAGTCAGAGAGAACTAAGGAAACATGGATTTTTTGAAAGGTATGACCCCTTTTCAATCTTAGTTGAGATATTTATAGAACCATTATGATTATTTGTAGATTAATGAATTAGACAGATCTAGTAATCACCTTGGATAAATTATATGTACGTGTGTACATGTCAGAGGTCTTATATATGTAATGTAGTTGACTAGAAAATTTGTGTATGAAAAAAATGTAGATTTATTAGAGATTGTGAGACGGAATGTCGATAATTTTAATAAATCTGATCTAAAAAGTTGGAAGATTTCGAAATTAATATCGGGAACATAACGAATATATATATATATATATAAAAGGAAAGAGGATGCAATCCATGCATTCATCTATAATCTCTATTGGGGAATTCTTGAGAATCATGATCACTTTGAAAAGTTTAATATATTTCTTTGTTTCTGTTGTGGAAATTAAGAATGTGTTGCCTGTTTCTGTTGAATTTCAGTAGAGTGTCATAAATTACCAAACCGGCTAACTCCACGAATATTTTTCCACTTTGAGATTCATAATATTTTCCCAGTCTTCTCCCCTCTCATTAAATGAAAGATGGAAATGCTTTCTTCTCACGGAAACCACCAAATTTGAGAAACGAATTAAAACTTCATAGATTTGCAGACGTTGAAGCTTTGAAGGTGACTAATTAGTTTGCCAATTTATCAGATCATGCAATAAATTCCTACTACATTTTGTAGATTTATTTCGTTTTTAGTAACACTAACTGCGACACCATTCATTTCTTTTCGATATGTATTCCAATGTGGGGGTGAAAATATTTTTGAAATATGAGTGTGTTGCTATCACATACTTGTATGATAGCTATTTTTCCCCTACGTTGAAATATTCTAGTTTCTCAGTTCATACTTTATATGTTCATTGGAGGAAAAAAAACTGTCAAAATCAACTCGTGAATCTAAATCCAGAGGTAGGGTTGGACTTTACAAAATTCAAATTGATTGAAAGAATGGGAGAACTCTAAGTTTGTCAAAAAGATTCGTTATAGAGATTAGTTTCACAAATTGTATTAATAATTAAAGTTTATAAGCTTATCTGGACCACATTTGCTGAAATTTTAGTCGGTCCAGATTTAAAAACCATAATCCAGAGGCAGCGGCTAAGGGGAAAAAACGAAATTAAATTTCTAATGAAGATACGATCAACAACACCATGAATTATTATTATTATTTATCAAATGATTTAACTAGCGTATGACTGGAAAGATAACAAGAAATTCATGAAATTATTCCAAATCATTAGCTGTCTGCCTCTGGCGGCGTGGCCCGCATTGCAATGTGAAACCCATGGAGGAATCTTTATAAAAAAGATTACTCGTACATCAATTATGTATACGACTTCTTTTTCATATTCATTCGAGTCCAAATATTATCCAATCGTTTTAATGTTAAACTAAAACATGAATAAACTGAAGAGAGCGGGCAAGGTAGTTGCTTCTTACAATTTTTAATTTTTTATATATTTCATACTTTCTATAATTATTTTTATTCTTTTAAATTTATAAAATATCATCTCTTAAAATATTTTAAATTTATCTCTTTTAACATAAATTATATATATATATATATTTCTATCAATGTTAAATCTTATCTCAAAGTTTCTATATAATCTATAGTATTTTTCACATTTTTGTGCCTTCTTATCAAAAAGTATTACCCGTTAAATTTGTCTCTTATTAACTTTTCAAAAGTTAGATTTTTTTGATGTTTGATCATGATTATTTAAAATATTTTAAAAAATTAAATTTTATAAATATATATATCAAAAGTACTTGATTGAATATTTTTACAATATTTTTTTATATTTTTATCAATAATAAATTTTAAATAATAATAATTTAAATTTTAAAAATATAAAAATTAATAAAAAAAACAATTTAAGTACGACAAAAGAAATATAATTTATATAATTTACGTATAAAACTGTTCCCGTGAAAACGTATTTTTTCATTCAGGATACAGAGCTTGTGATCAGTGGCAGAGATGGAGTTTGATAAAGGTCGTGATGGATCAAACGGTTGAGAATCGTTTGATGGTGTCAATTGTGTGCACAGAAAATTGGAATGGACCCATTGTATAATGAGCGCAACATCTCACCTGCAATTGCCACACACCGGAAAGATAACAGATCTCCATACCATCGTTGTGGGTCCCAAATGTCTCAAAAATTACACATAGAAGCATAATCACAGGGAACTTTTTTTTATATCTAATTATTTTATAATTAAATTAATTCATAATTTTACAAATTTTAAATAAATTAAAACAAAGTATTTAATCGAATCAAATTAAAATAAATAAAAAATTTTAAATTAATAAATTTCATTCTATCAATTAAATCTAATTTAACTTTTCTAAAATCAAATTCAAATTAAATAAAATTTAAATCAAGTATAATTAAATAAATTTATTTAAGATAAATTCAATTAATTAGTCAAGTTTTTAAATATTTAAAATAAATTATTCATATAAAATCAAATTCTTTAGTTCGAATCTAATTTTATTTTCTTTGGAATAAAACCAAACTATAATTTTATCATCTTTTGGGTTAAGGAAGACCATGAATCTTATTTTAATCTCATGCGATACTTAAAATGATCCGTTAAGTTCATCATCCAATTGTTTATTTAAATGGGTAAAGTACATAAATTGTATTTTGATTATAAGAAATTATTTTGTTGAATATTTCAACTATTAAATATTACAAAATAATCTTCGAACTACAAGATGTTATTTTGTGAGACCTTTGATTATTAAATGATACAAAATGATCTCTCGATTATAGGACATCGTTTTGTTGAGTTTCTCGACTATTCATATGTTCCAAACTCATCATTTTTCGTCACAAATTTGAAGGTAATTTGAGCTTGATGTTAACCTATTAATAGAGATGTGATAAAATATAATATCAGAATTATTTGAGTTATTTTTTGTAGATCAATTATTCGTTTACATTATATTATCAAACCAGTGCTTGAAAACAACGACAATATCAGTAGACATCATTAAGATATGAGTTTTTTTATTATAGCTCAATCAGAAAGTTAACATCAAACTCATATAGATGTCAATATTTTAACAGAAGATGACGAATTTGTAACATATGGATAATTAAATAATTATTCTGTAACTTTTAATATTCGGACGATTTAACAAAATAACATTATTTAATTATAAGATTATTTATATATTATACCCATATTAATAAAAAAATCAGGTTGGATACAACAACAGAGACGGTTATGACGGTTGGTAGACTCTAGCCCTAGGTATAGAATTTATGAAATGAAATTATAAACTCTTATTTTCCCGTAAAATAAGATGTAGATTGATGTTAATTAAATTCATGATATAATGTGAGTTAAATATAATATATTTTCGGAAGTTCAATTTTTTTTCATTTTTAAGTTCTATTAAACAACAAATAAACAATATTTTTTTCATTTTTTATAATCCCTACTAAATACATTAATAGAAAACAATAATTTTCACCTTCCATCTCGTTTAAGCATTTAATTTCTCATGTTATCAAATAAAACCTAAATCTCGAATCCAATCAGCAAATTCTCACACTTTTTCGTCGGCGTTGCTTTTTGACCGAAATAACGAGGGCTAACCTTTCGACATTAAACTAATTGGACACATAACTTAGCTCATGTTTGTTTCTTGTAAAATTTTATATATTTTTTATTAAAAATTTATTTTTATTCCTTTAAAATGTTATAAATTTATTATTTTCTTAAAATTATATAAGTTTATCACTAACATAAAATCATATATTTATCGTTAGACTATAAAACATAAGATTATAATATTCATTTTGTTATCGAATTGATGTGCAAAGAATCTGATTATTTCACTAACAATTTTTTCAATAAAATGCCAATATATTTATCATACACATTAAAATATCAATCGAGAGCCTAAAAAAATTGTGAAATTAATCTAATCAGTTTAAGTCTATTATGCAGGTGGAATTCTCAAGCTGCACCACCGACACACCCATTCATGTTCCCATTCTTTTTTTCATGTCTTTCAAAAAAAATATAAAAAGGAAATAATTTTATCAATTTTCTAACTTGATTTATTCCTGTTCTTTGTAACTAGAGATGCACATAGCCGGATTTAAATCCAATCCGGATCGGATAAAAATCGATTCGGTTTTTTCACTAAGCCAAAAAATTGGTTTATAAAAAATCGGTTCGGATCATAACCGGTTTGGAGGGCCGGATGATGTAACCGGTGTAACCGATTTCGGTTTGAAAAAAACCGGTTTTTAATCCTGTAAAAAATCCGGTCATCCAATTTTTTAAACCTCAGACCGGATTTTTAAACCCCATACCGGATTTTTTTTTCATATAAAAAACCAGTTTTTTATCTGGTTTTTTTCAAACCGGTTTTTAATCCGGTAAAAAATACGGTCGTCCAATTTTTCCCAAACCGGTTATACTATCCGGTTTTAAAATATCCGATCCGGTTTAAAAAAAACCGGTTTTTTCCAAATCCGATTTCGAATATTTTTGCTCAAAATCAGATATTCGAATTTTTTGTACACCTCTAATTGTAACCACAAAAATATCATTGAAATCCATTATTAAATGTTTTGAATAAAAAGTACACGTCAAACTGATTTTTCGAAATATTATAAATAAAATAGACTTTATGATTCCTTTTTCTTTGGCATGGACATGCTTATTTGCTTTTGATATATAGATTTAATATTCATCATTAGGCTTTTCTAATCGAAACTCGTGCCTCTTCAGGGGGAGACAACTGCCCACAATTCATGCTTTAGATAATAGTTTATATATATATATATAATTTATTTTTAACCTTAATCTTATTTATAAAAAAGAGAATTAAGTCAGAAAGAACTCTAACGAAAAAGAAATGAAATTCTCCTAATAAGTTAAAAACCTACTATTTAATCGGTTAATAGTAAAAATAACTAATAAATATTTAAAGTAACATATTTAATTTTTAAAATGAAATGTTATTAATCTTTAATAATTGTTTTATTCGGTGTCACCAAATATTTATTCGGTCATTAATATGAGCCTCACCCTACTATTTATTAATTAATAAACCCCACCATTTCATTGTAAAGAAACCACCATTTATCTAAATAAAATTTTCCAATAACGAAGGACAAACTAGATCACTATATCGAAAGGATGACGTAATGTATTTTATGATGCAGTTAGAGGTCTACCTGTGAAATTCGGTAGGTCGAGTGGACCTTTTGCTTTGATAAATGATTTTTTTAAACTGAACTAGCTTAAAAATGTCTTAAATAAAAAAATAACTTTAATTTAAAGTTGATTATAAATATATATATTTTTGAAACAATTCTAAATTTGTTTCTTATAGAAGCAAATCGCTATCTTAAATATAAACATTACAATTATGAATTAAGGCATTTCAATAGTTAAAAGAATAATTATTATTTTTAGAAGTTTCAGATTTTAACACAGAAAATTGTAGAGTATTTGAGCATTTATTGTCTAATAGTTGAGAGTCTTTAGAATATATACTACCATTTGTAAACATCACAAATAGACGAAGTTTCTGACTCGAACTTGTTCATATCAAAAATAGGCGAAGACTCTGACTCGAACATTTGTTCATTGAGTAAAAAAATATGTTTTAAAATATTTTATTAACATATATGCAATATATTAAAGTAAATTACATGCTTGATTACTTTTGTATAATTTTTGTATATTTTTACTGAATATAAAAACTACATTATTTAGTCATTTTTATATAATTAAGATGAAGTCACTCTGGGTTAATTGTTGTTAGAACTTTAAAGAATGACCAATATGACACAACGAATTTATAAAATTAAAAAAGGTTAAATTACATATATGGTCATTAATGTTTTAGTAAAATTTTATTTTCCCATTGAAGTTTCAAAAATATTAAATTGGTCACTAAATTATCAAATATATCACTGAACTATGATTTTATATATAATTTATTGTAAAAGCTTTCTAATTTTTTTATTTATCGTTCTAAATAGCTGATTTCTTTATGTCCAAAAAAGTTAATTTCTAAGCTTTATTTTTACAATTTTAAAAGTATATATATAAAATTGGAAATTTGGAAAAAAATTAGAAATATTTGGGTAAATTATATATAAAATCATTGTTCAAAGACCTATTTGATGTTTTAGTGACCAATTTGTGACTTTTGAAGCTTTAGTGGGAAAAAAACTTACTGAAACATTAGTGTATTTGTGTATTTTACCCTTTTTAATTTTATAAATTTATTATGTCAGAAAGCAATACGTTAAAGGTCCAACAAAAATTAAGCTTCAGTGATTATATCTTAATTATAAAAAAAGTTATCAAATATTATATTTTTTGGATTCAACGAAGAAAATAGTACAAAACTTGAAGTAATATGATCAATCATGTAGTTCATCCAATATATTGATATCATATTTTATTAAATAACATATTATTTTTGTGAAACCCTACCCGCTCTCATCCTCTCCCTCTTTTTCTTTCCTTTTTAGATTTTTGTGCCATTTTTTTTATAGATTTAAATTTTTTATTTTTTGATTTTGTTTATCCGGAGGCGGTACTAATTTTGATATTGATTATCGTTTACATATTTTTTTTCTCTTTGTTTCTTAATTTTTTAATAAGAATAATTTTAACTTTAGGGCACATTTTTATATGCCTTTGTGACACATTTTCTTGTGCCTTAGTGACACATTTTTCGTTTTTTTCTCGGTTATTTGACCGTTCTTTTATTTATGTTTTCTTAGGGTGGGATTTGACGACTTCATGACTGATAAAGATGACATACTTATAATCTTGTTGATCTCCCCTATTATGGACCATCAGATTGAATTTGGATACGTAATTTTGTATTTGTGGATAGTTTATCATGACGCCCGACTCAGATTTGTAGTTCTCGATGATATTTTAATAGATTAATTTTTTTTGTGGTTCATTTGTTGTTGCATTCATGTTTGTTCGTATATATTTTTTGTCTTTTGATTGAGTTTTTAACATTTTATATGTATAGTCATTGTATGATCTAAAGGACTAAATTTAATATTATAGGAAAATATCAAAATTATATAATTAATTTATGATGATAATTTTAACTTTTATTATAATTTTAGATATTTTTACTTTTTAATAATATTAATGACTTCTATTAAAAAAATAATATATTATTTTATCGTAATCATCCATTATTGATTTTTTTTCTTTGTCAATCATATCCCTTTTTATCTATCCGCATTTATTCTTCTTTTCTATCGTCGCCTCCTATATCAATTTTGAGCCGACATTTACTTGTTATCGCTCATATGCTCATGTCATTTATCACTATTTTCCCTTTTTATATTGTCTTGTTTTTTCTTTTCTTTTCTTTTTACTGTATTTCTTGGAGTGATCTAAGAGAACACATACTAATATAAGGTTAATAAATAGCGAAATCGAAAATTTGAAAAAATTTCTTAACAAAAGTGGTTTAGTGAGACGGGAGATGTTAACTTATATGTAATATATTCGATTGTAACTATTTTAAAATAACTTAAAATGATGTAACTTAAAAGCTTATTTTATATGTTAAAAGCAGAACACAAAATGTTATAAAGCGGAATCGGAAGAATTATTAATGTAGTAACATAACATGTTGTACCTAAAATGTTATAAATGGTAAGAAAATAAGTTATAATTCATAAATATTATGAATATTATTAGCATTTTAGGTTATGCCTAAAATATTACCAAAGTTTAAGCTGATGGAGCCTCGGATTTTCCGACGATAAGAAAATAAATTAAAAGCTGAAAATGTTATGAATATATATAAGAAAAATGATTGCACCTAAAAATGTCATGGTTCACTAAGAAATAAGTTACGATGTGGAATATTAATATTTTTATTAATAAAATAGATTACGCCAAAAAATGCCATGGTTCATTACGAAATAGGTTGCGATCTAGAATGTTAATATTTTTATTGATAACATAGGTTGCGCCCAAGAATGTCAATATTTTTATTGATAACATAGGTTACGCCCAAGAATGTCATGGTTCACTATGAAATAGGTTGTGATATATACTATTAATATTCTTATTAATAAAATGAATTTCGTCCAAGAATGTTATGATTCACTAAGAAATAGGTTGTGATATGGAATGTTGATATTTTAATTAAAAAAATGGGCTATGCCCAATAATGTTATGGTTCACTAAGAAAGTGAGTTGCGATCTGGAACGTTAATATTTTTATTATAAAAAATCGAAAGTATAAATATTTTTCCACAAGTATCGATACTTTCGAATTAAAAAATATGAAAAATAAGAAGGCTACAAAATATCAATATTTTTTTAAAAGTATTAATACTTTGCAGCCTTAAAGAAAAACATGAAAAATGAAAAGACTGTAAAATATTAATACTTTTTCATAAATATCAATAATTTCAAATATTATTATAAATATTCATAACATTTTAAATTTTTAACTTATTTTGTTATGATGTAGTAGGTAGCACATTTTTTCAATGTCATCCGTAAGTATAAAATTGTTTATATGATGCAAAAGTAAGAAAAAACAAATTTATCATGATAACGTAATAAGTAACGCCTTTTTTTATGTCAATTGTTTAAATTATAAATATGAAATCATTTATATTATGCAAAAGTAAGACAAAACATGTTGCTCATGATAACGTACTAGGTAGTGCCTTTTTTTAATATCAACCGTTTAAATTATAAGTATGAAACCGTTTATATTATGCAAAAGTAAGACAAAACACGTTACTCATGATAACGTACTAGGTAGCGTTTTTTTTAATGTCAACCGTTTAAGTTATAAGTGTGAAATCTTTTATATTATGCAAAAGTAAAACAAAAAATGTAGATCATGATAAAGTAATAGATAACGTATTTTTTATGCAAAAATATCGATCAACATATATTAAATATCAATATTTTATATTTCAAACTACTTTCTTAAATAATTTATCTCACGATTCACTCATAATAAATATCGATACTTCTCCGCAAAAATCAATACTTTCGAATTAAAAAACCCATGAAAAATGAGAAGGTTGCAAAGTATATATAAATAAAAAATATCGAATCTCATAACATATGTATCAATATTTTAATTATCTATCATATTCATCAACTTGTTCAATATCTAAAAGTATAGATCAATATCACATATAAGTATTTATATTTTAAATTTTGATATTTTTTTATCAAATTTTTCAATTTTTAAAAGTACCGATCATTACCGCATATGTATCGATATTTTAAATTTTGATCTTATTTTCAACTTTTTAATATTTAAATTATCGATAATAATATATTAAGTATCAATATTTTAAATTTTGAAGTATTTTATTTCTTAGTAAATCATAACATTCTTGAGCACAATCTATTTTATTAAAAAAATATTAACATTACGTTATGGATCGTAGCCGACTTTCTTAGTGAACCATAAAATTCTTTGGTGTAACCTGTTTTATTAAAAATATTAACATTACATATCGCAACATATTTTTTAGTGAACCATGACATTATTGGATGCAACTGTCATTATATATAGATATATATATATATATATATATATACTATTTGATATCATGAATTATACTATTTGATATCACTCATGTTTGTTATAATATCCTCTGCTGAAAATCTCTTAATTCGTTATTGTTGCTCTAGTAAGAGACAATTGCAATCAACTTTCTTTTCGAAGAAGGGGAAATTGTTGATTTAATTAAAATGAAATTTTCTGAAGCGGTTGGTTCGGTAATTTTTTTCTATTTTTTCAGAATGTTTGCAATGTTTTTTGTTTATGTGATCGGATTTTTTTCAGGGGTTTGTTCCTCGAACCTTCATGTGCGTGTTTGATTTGTTCGGGAAATGGTTGCTGTTGAAGTTCATGCAAAAGAACTTGAAGCTATCAAGAAAAATACAAGAAGTGTGTATTAACCAAGAACACGCAGAGCTTTTTTATATACAAGCTTACTGCATTAGCAGCTCTTTAACAACTCCTAATTGCTCTAACAAACCTAACAAACTGCTAACCACCTGCACATTAATTCCATACACGCACACACACCCAAAGTTCTACTGTAAACACACACAATCTGTTAGAAGCATGCGCGTACGCACATAGTCATGCTTCAACATTCTCCCCGTCCTTCTCAGTTGTTCCCTTCTGTTGAGTTAATCGATCGATGGAATCGGCCAAGAGGGGGGTGAATTGGCAATTAAAATTTCGTGGAAGCTTTTGTAGAAAAATTGAAAGTAATTGCACAGCGATTTACAGTGGTTCGACTTTCTCAAACAAAGTCTACGTCCACTACCTTAGCTATCCACACTAAGGATTTTCCAACAAATTCACTAATTTGTTCTTTCTTTTGAGGCCAAAGAGATAACCTTACAAAAACCCTCAAGAGTATACCCCAACTCTTGAGAACACTCTTTTTCCCAAAGAGAAGATTACAAATTTGCAAACTTACAAGAAAACCTCACAAGGTAAGATGTTTGCACAATTCTAGAACAAGAAAAGAATACTCAAAGATAATTACAAATGAGCACAAATAGTGTTCTTGAAAGCAAAATGAATATTGAAAAGAAAAATGGCTTGATTTGTACAAACTTGGTGTTTGATGCTTTCTCTCTTGTTTCTCTATGATTTCTTGTTGATCAAGGGCTTCAGAACTTGTTTAAATACACCTTGAATCTCTTCTGAACGTTGGGGATGATTAATGAAGATCATATAGCCGTTTTAGTGTGAAAACAATTAATAAAACAGTTTAGAGCGTGGGGGGAATCGGTACCCCCTATGGGAATCAGTTCCCTAAGTGTAAAATTCAAATATTTCGACCGTTGAACAGGGGGAATCGGTACCCCCTATGAGGGAATCGGTTCCCTCCGAGCATTCTGGAAATCTCGGAGCCAAACCATTCAGGGGGGAATCGGTACCCCCTTGGGGGGGAATCGGTTCCCTCTGAGCAATCTGGAATTTTTGGCTTTGAAATGATTCGAAATACTTTGAAAGATTATTTTGAAATTGTTTTAAGATTAAAACTTAATTTTACACTTAAGTAAGGATTAAAAATGATTTTTGAAATATTTTGAGTAATGTTTTGATATTCGAATAATTATATCGAATATACTTGGAAAATCATTTTGGAAAATCTTAAAATTCATTTAACTTAATTTGTTATATCGAAATATCAAAATGTTTTCAACAATCTCCACCTTTTTTATATAACAAAACATTTTAGTAATTTTAAGATTTTGAAATCAAGTTTTGAAATTACTCCCCCTTACTTTAACACTTCTCCCATTTATCATTTTAAAAACACACTTAAAACACTTAAAACATTAAAACACTTAAAACACACTTCTTCCCCTTTTTGTTAAATCAAAAAGATCCAAATAAAAGTGAAAAATATTAAGCCAATTGATTAGGTATATATATGCATAAGCTGCTAAGATCACAATCAAGAGAACCGTTAGCCATTAGTTCCGTAATCAATATTCATAAATAATGTGATATGGCAAAATTGGTCATATTGCTAATAATGATGTAAATGATGCAATAATAAATAAATCACACCAAACATATAAGTTCAAACCATCCAAACAAATCCAAACAAAATCACAATCCTCAAATTCAAACATCCCAAAATATTCAAAATGTTAAAACAATAAGTTTGGAAAACAAATTAAAACATAGAATCAAACATCCGTAGGAGGATCGGGAGGAGGAAAACGAGCTCGCATAGCGGCCATTTCGTTAGTGAGGTCATTAATACGTGCGTTGGTTGCTTCATTATTTGCACGCATTTCCCGAAGAATTTCTAATTGTTGAGCTCCCATTGTGGATAAATGGGACTCTATAGAAATAAAGCGCGAATCCATGGTCGCATATCGGTAATCAAATGTCTCCATAAAAGATTAAAAATATGGAGGCATTTGAGTCGATTGTTGTGCTTGCTCTTCGGGCTGCTCCTCGGCCTGCTCAGGTTCAGCTTCAGCTTCATCGATGTCTCGTA
Organism: Hibiscus syriacus; assembly: GCF_006381635.1. Classification (NCBI taxonomy): domain Eukaryota; kingdom Viridiplantae; phylum Streptophyta; class Magnoliopsida; order Malvales; family Malvaceae; genus Hibiscus; species Hibiscus syriacus. Next base: position 354,834 of record NW_024062689.1, read on the forward strand.
TTAGTTGCTCAAGCTCGAGATCTTCGTCAGCTTCGGGTGAAGCTCATGAATAACTAGCTCCCGGAGTAGTTGTAGAAGATCGAACCCATTCCCCGGTTTCCTTATCCTTAATCCATCCCGCTCTCGTTAAGGAAAGAAGGTTAATTTGTTTCTTAAGAGGAAAAACGGCATCTAGACTGACTCTAAGCCCAGCTTTGGAAAACAGATTACTCAAAATACAACCGTAAACAAGAGATGAACAAAGTTTTTTATTAGGAACAAGATTTACGGTTTCAACAATTTCAGCAAAAATAATCTGAGGTAGGTTGATTTTAATATTGTTTTCGAAACAATGTAACCACCAAAGATCTAAGGCTCTAAGAGTAGAATAACGACCTCCAGATGGTCGAAACCACCAAGAAATCATTAGATGAAGAAAACGTTCATGAAGGTCTAGAACACTTGCACTATCTCTTCTTTTATAACGAGATCCTAAAACCTGTTTTTCATTTGAAATCTCTTCATTATCTAATCCGAATGTATTGGCTATGTAAGCCGAGTCAATATATAAGAATTGTCCTAGAAGGTAGGAACGAATTCCTATGGTTTCGGTTTCAGTTTGGTCTTTAACACAAACGGCATTAGAATAGAAAATACGAACAAGTTGATGGTAAACGATGGGTTCAAGGTCAAAGAGTTTATCAAATTTCCACTCTTGTAAAAGAGGAAGATATTTAAAATTGATAGCTAACATAGCTTGACGAGAAGGAATACGTTCTTCCCGGATTTTGTAAGAGTCGAAATATTGATAATACCAAAAACGATGGTTTCTAGGACCAGGATGATTGAAACACGAATTTTGGATAGTCAAATTAGGATCAATAGGATTAGGATTAGAAATTAGAATAGGTGGAGGATTTGGAGGTGGATTTGGTTGTCGGTGTGAACGACTAGATGAAGACCTAGCACGTTTAGGATTAGATATGGTGAAGAAAATCGGAATAGATTGAATAACCTGCAAATTTAAAAACAAATGTATGCAATTCAATTAATCCCAAAACTCAAATGAGTCCTCAATATTTCAAGGTTCTCTAAATCAATCCTAATAGGCAAAGTTTTTGAAAAACTTTTGAAAAATATGGTTTTGAGAAACAATATATGTATAGTTTTTATAACAACAACATAATCAAAACACAATAATTTGAAAATTAACAATTTTTTTTTTATTTCGAAAAATTAAAATTTTTGGAAAATTCTTGTGTTTTTGATGAAATTAGTTGTAACATCTAGTTTCTAATCACTAAATAATCAATGCCCGATCACTATTTCAACCTTGAACTAATTAAAACTAATCCTATGTTCAAAAACAATGAAATAGAGAGTTTAGAAAAATTTACCTTGAAAGATGAAGATTGAGGGGATTTAGATGTTGTTTGCACGTTTTTGATGATTCCAACAGGTTTAGAGGATGATATTTGAAGTGAATTCCGATTAAAAACGTTGATTTGAGACAAAAATGGAGATTTGAGTGCTTAGAGGGGTGAGAAACGGCGGAAGGAAGAAGAAAAAAAAGGAGGGTTTTTGTGTTTTGAAGGGTTCTGCCCGATTTTAACAGAACCCCAGGGGGGTATCGATTCCCCTGTGGGGGGAATCGGTTCCCATTCAAAGGGGGAATCGGTTCCCTCATGGGGGGATCGATTCTCTCTGCACCAAAATGCTAAAATCCGACTTTTAAGCACATAAAATTCTAAATTAATCTTCTATAGTGGTATAGGCAACTCATATATTGAAAAATAATTATGTTCAAACAATTAAATTATTCTTTAAACATTAATTGAACATAAAATTAATTTTCACCAAGAATCATAAACTCCCCCTAACTAATAGCAAGAATGCAATCAAAAATTATTATTATAAGCATTTTTCAGTATTTATTAAAAGTGCTAAATTATTTTAAACACTAAGTGAAGATAGGTTAGTTAAACCTAATTCTCTTCTAAGTGTCCAAAACCTTTCCTTGTCTAAGGGTTTTGTAAAGATATCCTCTAATTGATGCAAAGTATCAACATATTCTAAAACTACATCTTCCTTAGTGACATGGTCTCTAATGAAGTGATGTCTTATTTCAATGTGCTTAGTTCTAGAGTGTTGGATGGGATTTTTAGTGAGACAAATAGCACTAGTATTGTCACACTTGATAGGAATGGTACCTACTTCAATTCCATAATCAAAAAGTTGTTGTTTCATCCATAAAACTTGTGCACAACAACTACCGGCTGAAATGTATTCCGCTTCAGTGGTAGATAATGCAACACAATTTTGTTTCTTTGAAAACCAAGAAATCAGCATATTTCCAAGGAATTGGCAACTACCGGAGGTGCTTTTCCTATCTAATTTGCATCATCCATAATCCGCATCAGAAAAGGCATGCAAGCTAAAGCTATAGTCTCTAGGATACCAAAGTCCTAAACTAGGAGTGTCCTTAAGGTATCTAAAGATTCTCTTAACAGCTAGTAAATGTGATTCTTTAGGACATGATTGAAACCTAGCACACAAGCAAACACTAAACATAATATCCGGTCTACTTGCGGTTAGATAAAGCAATGAGCCAATCATGGATCTATATAATTTAACATCCACACATTTACCTCCTTCATCTAAATCAAGCTTTGTTGAGGAGCTCATTGGAGTGTTATGAGGTTTCCCATTTTCCAGTCCAAACTTCTTGAGCATATCTTTGACGTACTTAGCTTGATTAATGAAGATGCCACCTTTTCTTTGCTTGATTTGGAGTCCCAAGAAAAATGAGAGCTCCCCCATCATGCTCATCTCAAACTCACTTTGCATTAGCTTAGAAAATTCTTGGCAAAGAACATCATTAGTAGAACCAAATATTATATCATCAACATAAATTTGAACTACTAATAAATCTTTACCTTTTCTCTTTAAAAACAATATAGTGTCAACCTTTCCTTTTAAAAAATCTTTTTCAATTAAAAAATTTGACAATCTTTCATACCAAGCTCTAGGAGCTTGTTCTAAACCATAAAGAGCTTTTGTCAATTTTAAAACATGATCCGAAAAATTTGAATCTTCAAAACCTGGAGGTTGTTCCACGTACACTTCTTCTTTTATAAAACCATTTAAAAATGCACTTTTAACATCCATTTGATAATTTAAATTCATTGAAACATGCAAATGCTAATAACATTCTAATTGCTTCCATCCTAGCTACGGGAGCGTATGTTTCATCATAGTATATGCCTTCTTCTTGAGTATAGCCTTGAGCAACAAGTCTAGCCTTGTTCCTCACTATATTACCACTTTCATCAAGTTTATTTCTAAAAACCCATCTAGTACCTACAATAGATTTATTACTAGGCCTTTCAACTAATGTCCATACTTTACTTCTCTCAAATTGATTTAATTCTTCTTGCATAGCCATAATCCAATGTTCATCTTTTAATGCTTCTTTGATGTTCTTAGGCTCTATGCATGAAATAAATGCAACATAATTACAGATATTTCTAAGAGAAGATCGAGTAGTTACCCCTTTTGATGGATCACCTATAATTTCACCATCCTTGACATAGTTGTACTCTCTTGGAAAAGATACTTCCCTTTCTTCACTGGTTGGATTCTCGAGGGGATCATGAGTTTCCTCATCTTTTGTTTCTTCCTTTGATGATGATTCTCCAACGTCATGTCTAACGTCATTTGCTTGTACAATACCTACATCATCATTAACAGAAGAATCCTTTCTCGGAAGGGGATTATCATCGAAAACAACATGTATAGACTCTTCTACAACTAAAGTTCTTTTATTAAATACACGATAAGCTTTAGAATTTAAGGAATAACCCAGAAAAATTCCTTCATCACTTTTTGCATCAAATTTGCAAAGGTTTTCTTTACCGTTGTTTAAAACAAAACATTTACATCCAAAAGGATTAAAATAGCTAATGTTAGGCTTTTTATTTTTGAGAATTTCATATGGAGTTTTCTTTAAAATTGGCCTAATCATTACTCGATTTACAACATAACAAGCGGTATTTGTGGCTTCCGCCCAAAAATATTTTGGCAAATTATTTTCACAAAGCATGGTTCTAGCCATTTCTTCTAAAGTTCGATTTTTCCTCTCAACAACTCCATTTTGTTGAGGGGTTCTAGGTGCTAAAAAATTATGGCTAATACCATTAGAATTACAAAACTCAATAAATCCAAGATTTTCAAACTCAGTTCCATGATCACTTCTAACACTAGTAATAGAGTAACCTTTTTCATTTTGGATTATTTTTGAAAATGTGATGAAATTTTCTAATGCTTCATCTTTAGTACTTAAGAATAGAACCCAAGTGTATCTAGAATAGTCATCTACCAAGACAAATGCATATTGTTTTCCTCCCAAGCTAGTAGTTCTAGTTGGCCCAAAAAGATCTAAATGGATCAATTGTAATACTCTACTAGTTGATACATCATTAATAGATTTAAAAGAAACTCGCTTTTGTTTTCCTTTAGCACAAGCATCACATATTTTATCATCATCAAATTTAAGCTTAGGCAACCCTCTTACTAAGTCTCCTTGAATTAACCGTTGCAAAACACTCATACTAGCATGACCTAGTCTCCTATGCCATAACCAACTATCATGCTCATCCTTAGCAACTAGGCATAAATTAGTCATATCAATAGAATCTAAATGCACCATGTAAATGTTTCCTATTCTATGACCAACAAGCATAATCCGATTAGATGCAATGTCAATGACTTTACAACCATTAATTTCAAATAAGACATTGAATCCTTTATCGCATAATTGACAAATACTCAATAGATTATGCTTTAATCCATTCACATATAAAACATTCTTAATTTGTATGGAAGATGTATTACCTATTGTACCAATACCTTCAATGTGACCTTTTGAATTGTCTCCAAAAGTCACTTCTCCTCCATTTTTGGCGTTAAGCTCAATGAACCGGCTTTTATCTCCGGTCATATGTCTTGAGCATCCACTATCAAGGTACCATGAATTTGAATTTGTTTCCCGTGCCTTGTAGCAATGCTCCTTTCCCTACAAACATAGATTAATTTTTGATTTTTGGTACCCAAATTCTTTTGGGTCCATATTCATTAGTTTCTAAAATCCTAGTCCCCTTAGGTATCCATTTGTGTAGGATATTTTTATCTTTAGTAGTAATGAGTTCTTTAGGAACCCACATACTTCTAATGATTTTTCCATTAGAGGTTCTTTGGGGACCTCTATGATTGTAGTTTCTAAAACTTTTTCTAACAAAGTTGGATTTTGAATTTCCACCTTTTTCAAAATATTTTGTTCCAACTTTATCAAAAGAAGTTTTAAGATCATCAATTTTCTTTTGATGATCATCATTGATCTTTGAAAGTAAATTTTGCAAATCTAAATTTTTCTTTTCAAACTCTTCTAGTTTGATTTGCAAATCTTTGATTTTACTTTCAAGATCGTTGTTGGTTTTGGATATGAGTTTGTTTTCATTTTTCAATTTTGAAACATCATTTTTATATTTTAAAAACAATTTCTCATAATCCGAAGCCAACCCATTGTACTCCTCAAATAACTCATCATAAGATAAATCATCAAAATCGGATGAGTTAGAGGTTACCTTAGAATCTTCCCCGAATGCCATCAAGCACAAGTTTGCTACTTCTTGTTCCTCTTCATCGGAACTTTCTTCATCGCTCCATGTAGCCACATGAGCCTTGTGCTTATTCTTTGATTGACCATTTTTCTTCAATTGTGGGCAATCATATTTGACATGCCCCGGCTTTTTGCATTCATAGCAAATGATTGGGTCCTTCTCTTTTGGTTCATTTTTGAGGCCTTCGTTTCGTTTGAATTTTCTTCCTTGGTAAGGTCTCATCATTTTTCTGAACCGTTTGGCAAACAATGCCATTTCCTCGTCATCATCATCATTATTAGAATCACTCTCATCTTTTGTGGATTTGAGAGCAACTCCAATATTTTTCTTCTTCTCCTTTTCCTTTGGTGTCTCTTCAACTTTATCAAAGGTCCACCTCATCTTCAAGCATCATCTCATGAGTGAGGAGTGAACCGATAAGTTCTTCAAGAGTTAAGGACGATAGGTCCTTAGACTCGATGATTGCCGTCTTCTTTGATTGCCATGATTTTGGGAGGGAGTAGACTAACTTCCTCACAAGCTTTTTCATTTGAGATGATCTCTCCATATGATTTGAGACCATTGACAATCGTTGAAAATCTATCCGTCATAGCTTTGATGTCTTCATTTGGTTTCATCTTGAAATTTTCAAAGCTATGCGTTAGAATACTAATTTTTGATTTCTTTACCTCATCTGTACCTTCATGTGTGACTTGAAGCTTGTCCCATATTTCTTTGGCGGTTGTACACGATGAAACTCTTTCGTATTCATCTGGTCCAAGAGCACAAAAAATAATATGGATGGCTTTGGAGTTGAGCTGAAACATTCTTGTCTCTCCTTCACTCCACAACCTTGGATGAGTGAGAGGTTTGATGTATCATTCTTCTACAGCATTCCATGCTCCCATGTCACTTGCTTGAATGAAGTACATCATTCTATTCTTCCAATAGGCATAGTTAGCTCCATTGAAGAAAGGAGGCTTGTTGACGGGCATCGAATCGAGACCGGAGTCGAAGTTTGAAGCGGAGGCCATTGATGACTTTAATAATCGATATAACTCTTCCCGAATCGACTCAAGAGGTGATTAAACCTTCAAATGAGTTAGGCTCTGATGCCAATTGTTGAGTTAATCGATCGATGGAATCGGCCAAGAGAGGGGTGAATTGGCAATTAAAATTTCGTGGAAGCTTATGTAGAAAAATTGAAAGTAATTGCACAGCGATTTACAGTGGTTCGACTTTCTCAAACAAAGTCTACGTCCACTACCTTAGCTATCCACACTAAGGATTTTCCAACAAATTCACTAATTTGTTCTTTCTTTTGAGGCCAAAGAGATAACCTTACAAAAACCCTCAAGAGTATACCCCAACTCTTGAGAACACTCTTTTTCCCAAAGAGAAGATTACAAATTTGCAAACTTACAAGAAAACCTCACAAGGTAAGATGTTTGCACAATTCTAGAACAAGAAAAGAACACTCAAAGATAATTACAAATGAGCACAAATGGTGTTCTTGAAAGCAAAATGAATATTGAAAAGAAAAATGGCTTGATTTGTACAAACTTGGTGTTTGATGCTTTCTCTCTTGTTTCTCTATGATTTCTTGTTGATCAAGGGCTTCAGAACTTGTTTAAATACACCTTGAATCTCTTCTGAACGTTGGGGATGATTAATGAAGATCATATAGCCGTTTTAGTGTGAAAACAATTAATAAAACAGTTTGGAGCGTGGGGGAATCGGTACCCCCTATGGGGAATCGGTTCCCTAAGTGTAAAATTCAAATATTTTGACCGTTGAACAGGGGGAATCGGTACCCCCTATGAGGGAATCGGTTCCCTCTGAGCATTCTGGAAATCTCGGAGCCAAACCATTCATGGGGGAATCGGTACCCCCTTGGGGGGGAATCGGTTCCCTCTAAGCAATCTGGAATTTTTGGCTTTGAAATGGTTCGAAATACTTTAAAAGATTATTTTGAAATTGTTTTAAGATTAAAACTTAATTTTACACTTAAGTAAGGATTAAAAAAGATTTTTGAAATATTTTGAGTAATGTTTTGATATTCGAATAATTATATCGAATATACTTGGAAATCATTTTGGAAAATCTAAAAATTCATTTAACTTAATTTGTTATATCGAAATATCAAAATGTTTTCAACACCTTCTCTACGACCTGCACTTTTTGAGTAAACAACACGTGCGTAGACTTAGCCAATGGTTTTGTCATCCCATCAGCAACTTGATGCTCTGCTGGAACGTAATTAACACGAACAACTCCATATTCCACCTTTTCACGAACAAAATGAATATCTAACTCTATGTGCTTCGACCGTGCATGAAATACAGGATCATCACTCATGGAAATGGCACTCGTATTTTCACTCCACATAACCGGAATAGACTCAATTACTTCACCCATATCTGCTAACAGAGACTGAACCCAGACCACCTCAGCTACCGTATCAGCAATACTTCGGTATTCAGCTTCTGTTGTTGAATGAGTCACCGTCTTCTGTCGCTTTGCACTCCATGAAATCAAGTTGCAGCCAAGAAAAACGCACGAACCAGATACTGACCTCCGATCATCAACGTTACTGGCCCAGTAAGCGTCAGCAAACGCAGTCACACAGCAACCTTCAGACGCAGTCGTCCGCCTGAACACCAAGCCACAATCAATTGTGCCACTCAAGTAACACAGTATCCTTTTGACAGCAAGACAATGACCATCACAAGGACGATGCATATACTGAGCGACTCGATTAACACTAAAGGCAGTATCTGGCCATGTATGACTTAAGTATAACAAAGAACCAACTATGCTTCGATACATCAACGCGTCTGAAAGCAGTTTCCCAGCATCACACGTTAGTTTTGGTGAAACCACCATTGGTGTAGGGGCTGGTTTGACAACGAGCATTCCAGTCTGTTCCAGCAACCCTTGAATAAACTTGCGCTGGCTTAACACCAGCTGCTCAGACGACCTACGAACTTCAATACCAAGGAAATACCCAAGCTCTCCGAGATCCTTCAAGGAAAACTTTTTACCAAGTAGACTAACTATTTCATTTACAACATCACTCGATTCACCTGTGATGATAATATCATCTACGTACACAAGCACAAGAGTGCGAACTCCACCGACTCGACGTACAAACAAAGATGTATCAGCTGTTGTGCTATAAAATCCTAGTTCCAGTAAGAAGTTGCGCAGCTTGGCATACCACATACGCGGTGCTTGACGCAGCCCATACAGCGCCTTATTTAGCTTACAAACCAATCGAGTCCCATCACTGGATACTCGTTCAAACCCTGGTAGCTGCACCATGTACACCTCCTCTCCAAGTTCCCCGTTAAGGAATGCGTTATTGACATCCACTTGCCTCAGACTCCAACCACGAGTCACGGCTAGTGACAACACAATATTAACTATTGTGGCTTTCACCACAGGACTGAATGTGTCAGTAAAATCATGGCCAGGTACTTGAGAGTAACCTCTTGCCACAAGGCGAGCCTTATTCTTCAACACAGAGCCATCAGCATTGTATTTAACCTTGAACAACCACTTACAGCCGACTGCTGCACGCCCTTTAGGTAATGGTTCAAGCACCCAGGTGTCATTCCTTACCAACGCATTATACTCAGCCAGTACTGCCCCCTTCCACTTTGGATCTTGCAGTGCCTGAGTAATCGAGCACGGCTCACTGCTACTACCTCGAGCCTGAGCGATAAGAACCTTTGGTTTAAAGATCCCTCGTTTACTGCGAGTGACCATAGGATGATCATTGTGAACCGAAGAACTTACTGGTACAACCTCGATCTGACCAGTCAGCTCAACAGGAACTGAGGAACTCGAGTGAGCTGGCTCGGTCTGACCAGCCACTTCAACAGGAACTATCTCCTCAAGTACACCACCATCATCTTGTACATGAATTATTTCTTTAGGCACACCATCTTCATTTTGTCCTTCATGCACACTCCCACTCTCAGCAGGTTGACTTTCCTCAGCGCTAAACGTTCCACTTGCAACCACCTCTGGTACTTCCTCATTGCACACTGGAGCATTTCCAAACCCGTCTATCACAGCTTGTGGGGAATTACCACAAACACGTTGCGCACCTGGAACTACCACCAACGAGGCTCCAGTACACGGCTCTGTTGCAGCTACTTCACTCTTCTTCCCACCTTCAAATTCAGCAAATGGGAATACTTGTTCGTCAAAAACTATATGTCGAGACATGTACACTCGTCCATCAGGTGCTAAGCACTGATATCCTCGATGATACATGTTGTATCCCAAAAACACACACGGCTGTGACCTGTATGCCAATTTATATGGCTGAAACACCCGTAAATGAGGAAAGCACCTACAACCAAACACCCTTAGATGATCATACGTAGGAGGTTTTCCAAACAGTTTTTCAAATGGTGTAGAACCGTGAAGTACCTCAGTTGGCAACCTATTGATTAAGTGAACTGCTGTTACAACTGCAAACGACCAGTACTTCAAGGGTAACGATGCTCGAGCTAGTAAAGTCAATGACATTTCAAACAAATGCCTATGTTTCCTCTCAACCACCCCATTCTGTTGGGATGTATGTGGACATGTTACTCGATACTGAACTCCATCTTGTGCAAGCACGGCTGACAGAGACCGATACTCACCTCCCCAGTCACTCTGTACTACTTTCACCTCCTTTCCAAACTGAGTTCGAACAAGCCTCTGAAACAATTGAAATGCTTGGATAACCCGCCCTTTGTTTTTCAGTAAGTATACCCACGTATGCCTCGAAAAGACATCCACAAAAGATACATAATAACGAAATCCGTTTGACACAATATGCCCAGGACCCCACAAATCAGTAAAAACCAGCTGAAACGGTTGTTCATACTGAGTTTCAGATTAAAGGAACGGCAGCTTGTGACTTTTGCCCATATGACACGAAACACATACAGGAATCAATTGTTTATTAAGACTGCTTGGCAAAACGATGTTACATTGCTTGCAAACTTGCAACAAAACCTTATAGGATGGATGACCTAAACAATCATACCATAGTACATAGTTATTGCTAGAATTAACAACTACGTTTGCTTCAGCATCTCGACCCTGAGGAGGCAGAACACCACCGAACTCATACAAGCCATCCGTTTCTCTACCTCGTAGCAACACAGCACCAGTTCTTTCATCCCAAACCACACAATGATCAGCATGAAATTCCAAGAACACTCTGTTATCCCTAGCAAGCTTGGAAACTGATACCAGTTTCTTGGTTATTGAAGGAACATGTAACAAATCACTTAATACTAAAGCACGAGAAGTAGTAAAGAGAGGAGCTCGACCAATTTTATTAATGCATAGGTCATTACCATTTCCTACAGTAAGCTTACCAGCTCCTGTATAATCTGAGCCATCCACGACTTCTGTGACATCAGGCGTAATATGATGAGTGGCTCCTGAATCCACAAACCAGGGAGATGGAGACAAATTCGTGGCAGCCACATTTGTAGCAGGCTTAAAACACTCTTGATCACTTACCCCATGTGCACCCGTATTCAGGTTGTTCCCACACACATAGTTGTTGGGGTTGTAATAACAAGTATTAGCTGTAGGCATTCGACCCTTAAACGAGTTCCTCACATCAGAGTCATCCACACCTGAGAAGGATTTATCGAACCGGTACCAGCATCGGTTAACAATATGACCGTTCTTGCCACATAATTGACATTGCACCTTGATACGCCCTCTACCACGACCAGCCTGGTTGTTATAAGCAACGTGTCTCTCAGATGTGACTTGATCTTGTCGAGCAAAGTGATTAGCTCTGTCATCTATGGAAGTCTTAACTTGTGAGACATTGGCAGCAACATTTATGTTATCAAACCTGCTAAAATTTTTTTGCTGAGTTTCAGCATCGAAGAGTACAGACACAACTCCTTCCAAGGTCAGTGCATCTCGGCTGGCTGATAACACAGTAACAACCGGGCTGTACTCAGCTGATAACCCATTCAAGATGGTTGCAATGTGTTCCAGTTCAGAAACTGGACTGCCACACGATGCCAAGGCTTCACATATCTCTTTAACTTGAGAGATATAACCCCGCATCCCCAAATCTCCTTGATGAACTGCTTTAAGTTGATAATGCAAGTTCATTACTGCCGTAGTAGACTTACAAGCAAAGATCTTGTTAATTGTTTTCCATACTTGAGCAACTGTCTCAACCCCCACTAAATGTGGCAACAACAAAGGACTAACCGTCGACAGCAGCCACGAGGCCAAAGCACTATCTTGAGCCACAAAGATCTCATGATCTTCATTTTCAACAACCGCTCCATCTTCCAGTACAATCGTCGCAGGCGGAGCAACCACCAGACCAGAAAGCAGCTTCTCAAGCCGATGACTTCTAACCGTCAACAGTACCTGCTGCTTCCACAACAGAAAGTTTCGTTCATCAAGCACCACGCTCAGATGTTTATTAGTAAAGCCTTTAGAGGCAACCACCAAGTGATCTGAGCTGCTTACCACGCCACCAGAGAGAGGAGAAGTAGGTAGCGCCATCTAGCGAACGCGCACTTCAACAGAAAATAACTCTTACTGTACCACCGGATCAACAACATCTGATACCATGTTGAAGTTCATGCAAAAGAACTTGAAGCTATCAAGAAAAATACAAGAAGTGTGTATTAACCAAGAACACGCAGAGCGTTTTTATATACAAGCTTACTGCATTAGCATCTCTTTAACAACTCCTAACTGCTCTAACAAACCTAACAAACTGCTAACCACCTGCACATTAATTCCATACACGCACACACACCCAAAGTTCTACTGTACACACACACAATCTGTTAGAAGCATGCGCGTACGCACATAGTCATGCTTCAACAGTTGCACTACCTTTTCGATTTCCGATCCGACTCGGGTTCAATTTGGGTTTAAGACTTTAATGTTCTTTGTATCCTACCATTTTGTTATTTGATATCTATAATTTTTTTGATTAGTTTAGAGTAAGTAAAAGGTTGTATATATTTAAAGGTAATTTCTCACCATTTAATATTAAATGTTTACATATTTGACATTTCTTCAAATTCGAATCAAAATAACAAAACAATTTTTACATCTAAAGTTACTTGATTTGAGTTATTTCATATCTATAATTAGTTTTGGGCGGAGAATGAATAATTGATGAAGTATGATCCAACCATGAACACTATTGTTTATGTATATTATATAGCTGATGTTTTTTGTCTCAATTGCAACGGCACCCTAGACCTTAGCAATGTCCAAATTCGCATATAACCAACAAAAATCAAATCATATAAAGTAATTAAAATCCTTGGCTACCATGCCTCATCATTCACTCGTGAGCTTATCATATGCAGCAAAATGAGATGTTTCCTCATAATTCACCCTTAATTAAACACGTTAAATAATTTTATCATATAGTTAATAATTTGGTTTTCGTATAACGTTGACTAGGGCATTTTCCAGGTCATCCTCTTTCATACGTGGAATTTAGGGTTTGCAAAAAAGAAACATTGACATCATTATTGGTTTTTTGAAATTTTGGTCACGATTTCGGAAGTTGGTAGGTTAAGTTGTACTTAATTTGTAAATTTGTAAATTTTAATTATATATATATAATTCTTTTATTAATATATATATAAAAGATAATTCATCAAATACTCTCAATAACTAAAAGAAATATTATTATTTTTCTAAAAATTCTACGTTCAAATAAAATATTTAAAATGTTTTCATAATCGAAAGCTAAAATCTATAGTTCATCACACCGATTTGTAAATATAGAAATCGTTACGTTAGGAACATGAGGATTTCTTTTGTTCGCTCACATCAAAACTCTTAAAAAGAATTCATTAGGTGGTCACGGGTTTGAATTCTTAATAATTGACCAACAACTAGTTAATTTAATCTTTAATAATTGATCAACAACTAGTTGATCTAAAGAAATGAGACACTTGATTCTTTAAGTAAGGTCAGGGGTTCGAATTCTGATGTTTGCCAATAGCGCAAACTGTATTGAGATGATCGCTCTTGTCTTACATTACCTGATTTTTGATTAGTCGATGAATAGATCGAATATCAATGATTAATATAAAAATATATAAAAAATAATTAGACCACATATGTAATAAAATTAATTTTTATAAATATAATACACTATAAATATTTTGGGTTCTCCTTCCCAGGCCTAGATTTCCCAGGCCTAGATACGGCCTTGGACAATAGTTATTTCCTAGTTAATGACTATGGAAAATTTTTACTAGATTTTTTTTATTAATTTAGGATGATTATAACGTTGTATCTATTTGAAAGATTGTTAATTATTTGATAATGAGCATTTAAATATTCTTGTAGATGATATGTTCGAATTTGATAGTTTTGAAAATAATAATCATTTCTTTGATGACTAAAACCATTTAGTTCATACATCAATGATTAAAATAAAATAAGAAAAATTGAAAATTATATTCGCTCCGGTCTCACTCCATTATTAACTTTACTAACTAACGAATTAGTTGAGAGAGATGGCAATAATTAAAAAAGAAGGAACGGCAATTAAGGTTAAAGACCAAGGATTAGGCAATGGCCTACAAGGAGTACAATCAAGAATGACATGAAAAACAATGCAAAGGGAGGTGTGACTAAATCAGATGTCTAGGTACATTGCTTGCACGAGTGTGCTAATCACCAGATCCACCCTAAAATCAAATTTTAGGGGTTTTTTTTAATATTTTGTCCCCACCTCAACATGCTGAGCTGCCCTCTCTCTATATGTAGCCACATTTAAACGTTACCCACTTCGTGTTTATCCCTACAAGGGAAAAAAAGGGGAAAAAAGAGAGAAGATTTTAGGGTAAGATTGATTAGATTTTGGGTGTTGGGGTGCGGTCTAGAAGATTTATACGTGACACTTGGCCAATTAAACCCCGCCCATAGGGGCCATGAAGTTAAATCATATTCCTCCTTTCAAGGTTAAAAAATAATGCCAAAAAGGTAAATGTATACACATACTGCCTTATATTTCGTTGAAACAAAGAAAGAAAAAGCCATAACAAAGGGACCCAAACAGCCCCAAAAGGGGAAGTTCCAATTAGAGAAGGTGACCGCCATTTACTAAATATGTGTCACGTTCAAGAATGTTCAATGCAACATTAAAAGGGGAGGGAGGATGAAAACGTAGGGGAAGTGTCCCTCTGCTTTTAGGGCTATCCTTCAAACACTTGTTTTGGGACCCAGTTCAATTACGCAGAGTTGTCAAAAAAGCTGTGGATATTATCGTTTTCGTTTATGATTATATGTAGACGACAGTAAGCCTAGTGATCATTTCCTCTATATATCGTTGGGACCCACCCTTCATCTTTCCCCTCCTTTCTCAATACTTGATGACTTGATTTTCGTGCATTCATTATAAAATAACAAATAATTTTTTTTCGTTTCTTTCCAATCTCCCTGTAAATTATATATCCATTGCCATCTTTTTTATTTATCAGTTTTTATAGTTTCATACCTTCCCATTAATTATAATCTCCTGATGCTATCATTAATATATTAATGTGATTTATTAATTATTTAACAATTAAGTTTATTTATTATATTAATTTATAAATAATCACCATCATTCGAGACATGATAACGTCAAGTATTTATATATAAATCATCATATAAAATTGAGAAAAAAAGATTTTTTCTGGCACTTAATTATTTATCAACTTCTTCAACTCATTTATTCTTCTTTTCTCTCTATTGAATAGTTGTTTATGATTTTTTATCTAAATTGGGAACAGTAAATCACAAAAGACCATCAGAACCCTATTTTTCTCCTTACAATTTCTAAATAAAAATGACTAAAATTTTCTATTGGGAAAAGGGATTGAGTTGTGAATTAGGGTTGAATGTTTCCTCAAGGCCATTTTCAAAGAACATGATGATGAAAAGGTGAAGTAAATAGTAAATGCATCCATTGTTTCCAGTTTCCAGTTTCCAGAGTGGACCAAGTCCTTTCCAAGGGATTTGGTATTATATATTGATTGTCGGCAAACCCTTTGTTTTAAGATTTAACCCGCAGCTACTCATTTCTTACTTCCTTTATACCATGATCAAATCTCTTTTCTCTTAACTTTCCAGTGGAATATTTTCTCTCTTCTGTTTGTCTGCCATTATTTATATTAATTAATTTGCACTTGACAACTCAATCTTGTTTAATATATTATTATAATTACTACAAGCTTTGCCCTTTGGTTTTTAACTTTGAAGAGTTGAGTAATATTTATTTATTGAGCGTGGTAAATCTGTCAGCTGTTGCATCGACAAATCTTGGCTACTATTTTCAAACCTGTCAGCTATATAATTTTACACGTCTTTATTGTTTGCACTTTGCCATGTGCCCACTTACAATAAGGTATTCTCTATTTTTTTATTGAAAAATATTCTTTAAGTTGGACTAATTATTGAAGCCTCAAAACCAGAAGTCCTTAATAATTAATCTAGACTGCCCCACGTATATATAAATAGAGAGGTGATTAACGGCGTGCTTTACGTTTTCGTTTTCTTTCTGTAAGTTAGGTTATTGGACAAGACTTGGCATCAAGTAGGGTTTTTTGTTTAAATGCGAGTCTTCATTTCCCTTATTTTCTTTATGAGAGTTTTTATTATTAAATTTAATAAAACCATTTTATTGATATGAAATATTTTAAATTCGTTTCATTTATGTTATTGTGAAATATAACTAAAACCATTTTATTCGATGAATCTGAATCTATTTGAATGAAGACAGAAAACATCGATTATGTTATCTTTTATTTGAAGGAAAATGATTGTACTCAGAGGCGGACCTCCATGGAGCCCAGGGTATCCCGGGCAACCCCTCATCCAGGGGTGGATCTCCATGGTGTCCGGGGTATCCCAAGTAACCCCTCCACAAGTATCACCTCTCAAAAGTGTCACCCCTGTACCTCTTGCAACCCCTGACGAAAGCTCCTGAGTCCGCCTCTGATTATCCTCATTTTATGTTAAAATAATTTATGGCCTAATAAAATACTATTATTAAATCATAAAATATTAAACCATTTTTCTTTTCAAGACCAAAATGAAAAAGGAAAATAGAATTAGAGGGATGGCTGATGTGATGATGAAGATCTGTAATCAACAAAGTGTTTGAAATATAAAATGGCCTTAATCTCTGTGTCTTTGAACAAAAGGTGAAGAGGAGGGTGCCGCACGTCACATTACCTTCCTTTTTCTTTTTCTTTTTAAACTAAAATCTTGACAAGAAATATCAACTATCAATGTGGGATTAGACATTATGCTAACTCCTCATTAAACCCTCCAATAATTTCACATATCAAAGTCCCTAATAGTTTCGCTCAAAAAATGTTTTTAATATTTATTAAATAGTTATTTAAACTCAATTTTTTAAAAAATTATTTTAATCTCTAATATTTTATTTTAATAAAAATATTTTTGATTAAATAAAAATCATTAATTAATTAATAATTAATGGTTATCGTTAACATGACGAGTCATATATATATATATAAAATAATGATGTGACATATGTTATATGTATATAAGTGGTGATGTGGTATATGTTACATATTTAATAAAAATAGAGACTAAAGTGATTATTTTATTAAATATTAAATATTATTTGTGAATTTTGAATTATACCTTTTATAATTTACTCGATTATGACCCGCACCCCCACACGTTTTTCTTTGATCTTTAAGCTTATATAAGGCATATCACGTTCCCCTTAAGTGCCTAGAGAGCGCTTTGGAAGGGGGGGGGGTCTATTCAGAAGGGCCCTTAATGTATCCCACTAAACCAGCCCCATTAGGCAACATAAGCACATGCATTTGTCAATATACATCTCTATTAAACACTCATAACTAAGATTGATTTGAGCTTAACTTGTACTACCTCACCTTATCGTCTTAAATCATATTATGAGCAATTGATTGAATACTGTAAATCTTTAAGTGAAATTCAGCATACTAATTACTCGTTAGACAAACGTTAAATCCAGGAACGAACTTATATTTTTATGTGATGGATGGACCTATAAAATTTTAGAGTATCAATATAAAATATAAAAAAATACCTAAATTATATGAGAAGTTAAAGTTTTCAAGAGAACGACAGTCTGGTCAACGATCATCTATCCCTACCTGAATCCTTTTTTGAGTTTGTCACAAAACATACCGTAAAACTGGATTTAAAGAAATATGATGAGTGAATTTGACTTTGATGAAAAGGAGCAAAAAGCTTTGGCAAGTTGATTAAAAGGCCCTTGTGAAGCTCTTTCAAACTAAATCCCTATTTCCTTCTCCATTAACTTGGAATGATTACATCTCATAGTGTAAAACCATAGTCAACTTTCATTACCATCTTTTTAAAAATAATTATGTTTCATAAATTGATGTTAAAGCTGTTTCTTTTAGTCTGCAGCTGCTTTGTTTTCCAGGGTGTGATATATACCCTTCACTAATTTCGTTTTCGAAAGCAATAATTAAGAAAGGGAAAGATGGAAATAAAATAACAGATCGATAAAATATTTCACTTTTTTACTGAGTACTTTTCAGATTAATCATTAAACCGGAATAGAGATTATTATTGATATATAGATAATCTTAATCAAACATAATTTAGAATCCTGATAGATAATCATTAAACCGGAATAGATTGACAAATGAACGGATGATCAGTTTTTAATTGGGCTAGAAGTCTTGGGTTAAATTCTATGGAGAACTTAAAGGCTGCACAAAGAAGACCCAAGTCCTAATAGCTATAAGCCTAACTATGCTGGGATTTAGCAGGTCAAATACCTGGTATCAAATTGGATTCTGCCCGATTTATTTGAGGCCATTCGACAGAACAACACATGTTGGTGGCCCATACCTTGAAACCTAAAATCCATATCGAGTCTATGCAGGTTTATTTTAGTGATTGATTATGAAATTTGAGTTTTGTGTAATTGCAAAAGGTGATGGAACCACTAAAGAGAGAGGTAAGGCTAAAACCACAGATTAAAATGACTATATAAGATATATCACAAACTTATATTAAGTGCGTATAATCTTAACCGTGTCTTTTATCATATGTTTGCTATTTTGATGCTATATGTTCATAGGTATTTTACTTTAAAATTTGGTTGATGTTATAATCAATCATAAATTAAGATTTGACAAACTTGAAATCCACATGTAAATGTGCTTTGTGATTAATTAAAAGTATTGATGTGTTTTGAACCATGTTAGCATGCTATTAACTGTTTTGGAAGGGTTAGCACGTCACTAAGTGTTTTGGAATTGAAAATCACAACTTAAAAATGTTAATTACAATACATAAGAAATGTAAAAATGTTATAAATGTAATTGGGTTCTACTGATGCAACAAGTGCTAAATGATACATATACTGATAAATCGATGAATCAATAAATAAAAATGTGATCATGTCAAAAAATATTCTTTCCAGCCATGTACTTGTTTTTTTTTGTTTTCTTTCCTTTTTGATAGACGACAACATCAGTCTTAGGTGGTGTTTGTTTTTACAGAGATAAAAGGTTTGCAATCTGCGGACCACATCTGCAGCAGAAGAGGTGGACCAAAAGTCTGCAGTCTGCAAGAAAAAGACTGTTTGTTTTTTAACGTCTGCAGACTGCTAAAATAAACTAAAATATAAATAAACTGATATTTTAAACTTAAAAGAGTTTTGCAATACTGAGATTTAAATAATTTTAGTTTTACAATACTGAAATTTAAATAGTTCATACAACTACAATAATAAATTTTTTAGAAAAACAAATACCGCCTTATTAATTCTATTATAAGTCTCACATAATCACATGTATTATTAGTTTTATAAGTTTTATAGAATAAAATTTATAAATGATGATTAAATTATATGATTTTTTTAAATATGCAATTATGTAATACTTTTAATTTTTTAAAATATATATTCATAATTTATTTTTATAATTATATGATATTTTTAGAAAATATTTTTTAATTTATCAAATTATTTTATGATTATTTTTTATTTAATTGTGATTATATTTTAAAATTTTAAAAACATAATTTATAATTTTTTATATTTTAAAATCTTAATTATCAAACAATGAAATCATTTTTTATTAAGCAATGTGGTTTAAATACTTACATTTTGTATAAAAAGTTTAAATATAATTTAAAAATAACAAATCCAAAAAAATATTATATTTAAACTTAAATCAAAATAATTAAAATAAATATAAAATTTTAATAATATAAAATAATTTATATGATATAAAATTAAATATCTATAATATAATATTAAAAAAATAATATTTAATTTATTTAAAAATTAATATTAAAATTAATATCTATAATATAATATTAAAAAATTAATATTTAATTTATTTAAAAAATTAATATTAAAATTAAAATCAAATATAATATAAAATTAAATATAAAACCTCTTTAAAGAGGTTAGAAGACGTCTGCAGACATAAGACCACGTCTGCGCCACGCAGACGTTAGAAGAGCTTCTGTCTTTTAAAAAACAAACGGTCTGTGAAACCCAATGTCTGCACGTGGTCTGCGCGACGCAGACATAAGAGCTTTGCAGACCTTACACAGTAAAAACAAACACTACCTTAGTATTGATCGTCGACCATCTATGTTTTATGTTTTTTCTTTAACATCTTATATTGCATCTTTTTTTTTTTGTTTTTTTAAATTTTTAATAATTTTGCCTCTATGACACGTTTTTTGTGTCTTTTGACACGTTTTCAATCGTTTGACCCTTTTTTCTTTTGTTTAATTCTTTCAATGTTGGATTTGACAACGCTTCGACTAATCAATATGACGCTTATTTGTTATCTTTTTTTATCTTCCCTGTTTTGGACCCTCGAATTATATTTGGATATGAGATTTGCATTCAAAGATAGTGTTTTCACGATGTTACACTTTGATTTGCAATTGTCAGTGGTCATTTAATAGTTTAATCCTTTGTTGTAGTTCGTTTACCGGTGCAATCAGATATATTTGCATCATTCTTTTATTCGAGTTTTTTAGATAGGTTTTTGACATTTTTCTTTATATGGTCCTCAAATGATCTTAAGTGGTTAATTTTTTTTATGTTAATGGTTACAAGGATATGTCCTAGTAATGTGTTCATTGTGATTAGAGGTGCACAAAAAATCCGAATATCCGATTTTGGGTAAAAAATATCCGAAACCGGATTTTGGAAAAACTGGTTTTTTTAAACCGGATCGGATATTTAAAAACCGGATAGTATAACCGGTTTGAGAAAAAATTGAACGACCGGTTTTTTTACCGGATTAAAAACCGGTTTTTTTCAAACCGGATAAAAAATCCGGTTTTTTTTAAAAACCGGTTTTTTGCAAACCGAAACCGGTTACAACATCCGACCCTCCAAACCGGTTAGGATCCGAACCGATTTTTTTAAAATCCGGTTTTTGGGTTGGGAGAAAAAACCGGATCGGTTTTTATCCGATCTGGATCGGATTGAAATCCGGCTTCTGTGCATCTCTAATTGTGATGTTAGATGTCGTCTTTTTTTTTTAAATAAAACTAACGGCTTCTATTTGTGTAAAAAATACCATCATATCGTTGTCATGGTTATATCAAGTGTAATTAGCATGTCAGATGGTCCATAGCCGCATATAAGATTGATTATATTTGAAGAGGAAGAGGGATGTGAAGTGCTTATTAAGACCTACATGACTCGGGGAGGCAAGGGATGCACTTGAGACTTTGGATATTTGCCATTAGAGAGAGTGTGTTAGATCCGCGTATCTAATTACACTAGGTTATCATGAGCTAAATTGATTAAAGGTAAGCTTAAATCACTATTATGTTAAACATAATAAAAAAATGAGGCAAATAACACAATTTTCAAGTTAGAAAAATAGTCCATGTTAACATAAAATCACTCATGTCACCTTTTGTATTCAACGGTCAAGTGATTTAAATAGGAATAATTCATAAAATCTAAAAGAAATTAAAGTTGAGTGGCAAAAAATGTATTTCAAAAATTAAATGATCAAAGTGAAAATCTTTTAAGAGACCAAAACAAGAATACGAGCAAAGTGGAGTTATAAAAATGTAGTTTACCCATTTGATAATTATAGTAGTTGATTAATTGAAACCACAATAATTAATAAGTTCGATGGTAAAGGACAATTAGCGATGTCAATGAAGGGGAGATAGTAGCGAATCATTTTCATTGTTCGAAACCAAATCATTTCGAAACTTGAATAAGACGGCCAAAATTTTGTACGAGACCCATCAAGGAATAGAAGACACTCACGTGGGTCTGAGGGGGCCAACACCATGACTAGCCACATCCCCAAGTCAGTGATAAATTCAAAAAAATAGAAAATAGAAATCAAAATTTTAATATATATTAGAGTCTTTCACCTCAAGTTGTAGCGTTGCGAAAAGATGATGACAAGTCGCCTTGAACTGGCGAAGTTTGTATTTGTTGTTTCAGTTTTCTTAAGGGTTATGGGTGTATTATTTTACTTCAATTAGAATTAAAGAAGTTTTTAATGAAACATCTACAATTATTCTTGTGTATGGTTTTCCTCTTTAATTATATTGTTTTTAATATATATATATATATATATATATATATATATTCTCTCAAATTAATTTTTATAATTTTTCTAAAATAATAGAGATAAAGTGGCTACCCTAGAAGATTTAATACATTTGTCCCTGCCATAAGTGGAGTCACATCACCAAGTGACAACAGCCCAATTGATAAGGTAGTCACTCCCATTAACATTCGAATCAAAATCCTTTGCATTGAGGAAGAAAAATGTTGGAGAGAAAAGAAAGCGTGTACTTCCCGTGAGTCATGTCTTTTAACTTTTAGTTTTTCTTCTTTTTACAATGAATTATTGGAATTTTCCTATTCCAGGTAGTAATAAAGCAAGGGCAGATGAAACAAAGCGTGACCAATCCTTGAAAAAAATTTACAGACGACAATGATTAGAAGGAAGGGGCTCTTAATGATGATGAAAACGGAAGTCCCACAACTCAACGGACATTAAGTGTCGGATGTAGCACCTAATCACATGTAGAATATTCCTGAAATTTAAGTCTTTATTTTCAAGACGGACGTGCCTACCTTAGAAATACCAGAAATTTTCCTGTCAGGGTCTCTATGATAGTGTTCAACCTAACAAACACACCACATTACTTTTTATCCTTTATTTCCATGCGGATGAAAAAGACTAGAGTGCTAATTGGTAATATATTTCGTTACATCACACCGGACAGCATATTTAGAGACGGACGCATGATTTTATGTTAAACAAACAAATTTACTAAATTTTAGATGACGAAAACAGATTATCAATAAAGAAAATATCTAAAGAAATATCTCACCGTGTTTGCGGTGCATACAGAAACTTGTGTGAACCATGAAGTAACAACAGCAGCCCCTGGACGGAAAGATAATAGTTAGTTAAAATAATCAGACACCATAAAGACAAATGCCAACAATACTATGGTTGAGGTTCTCGATCCCACAATAAGATGGAACGCATTCATATATGGAACTATTCATTTCTACTTTATCCAAAAACCAGAATGATGAGTAGAAAACCGAAAAACCGAAGAACCTTCAGAAAACACACGTGGCAAAGGCAAAATCCCTGTCACATATACAGCCAACAAACAGTTAATCCAAAAGTGCTTTCTGCAACAATATCATGTTATAGTTCTGTAGTGTTAGATTCTATACATTTTCATATCAAAACACTAAATCAATCGCTCTACTCAAGCATCAAGAACGCAAGTTACAGCCTACAGGCCACTCAAATAATTGGCATATCCACTATTCCAGATAAGGTTTTATTGAACTTAAGAGATGAATGATCAAGGGCCAAGTAAGATAAGGTAATAGGAAAATTTTAGTGCATGCAAAATTTACAAAGTCGACTTCTTAGTTCCTGGGATGAATTAAATGTCAGTCTTCGGTCCTTTGCCAGTTTAGCATATACTGTCTTTCAAGCCCTCAGCTATTACATGTTTCAGCTGGAGCATCTTTTCCCTTGCCGACTGCATTTAGGATCGATAACATGTGTTAATCCAGATAGAAAACATTCAGTTCTAAACTAATCATATAAAAACAAAAACTAGATCAAATTTATCACTAAGAATCTAGAACTATAAAGCATGGTCTGTATATGCTATCTTAAGTATTATGTCGACATAAAGTGGGTAGCAAATAGCAACTGAACGATCCTAGTATAAACTCTTATCAATTATACTAGGCTTCTTCTTTAATTAGTAATTAGTAAATTCGATACAATACACAGATATACCCAACATCTATAGATTTGGAGCCCAAATGACTTTACCATCGAGTGGCTCCCAACTAATGTATCTTACCTACTCGCCAGTGTCAGCTAACTGTAATGTATGTCTATATTCCACAATCAAGCGTTTGGCCAGTAGATGCCTCACGTAGAAGGTAGACTACACACCATACCTGAATTATAGAAAAATTATTGCTGAACTTTTAATATGACAAGAAACAAGAACTTGCCTCGTGAACGGCTGTAATTCTTCTTTCAGCATTATTTAGTTTGATTTCAGCTACTTCTTCCACGTGCATGAGAAGCTTCTGGTGTCCTGAAAATATGAGACAGATTCAGGTGTGCAAGATGCACCAGAATATTGTTTAAGCATAAGAGTAGCTTGATACATGCATAACACTGTCAAATATGATTTTATAACTATATATCAAAGTATAAATTTAAGCGTTTGTGGCTTTTCTGTTTGATCTGAAATCAAGTTAGAACTTTTAATGCTGGATTGTAACCAATTTTGAACTTTTGCAGTCTCTAATAAACATTTTTGAAATATGAAGATATAGATGTGAAGGTTGTAAATACTATACCCCTGAATGCAACCACTAATACCAAGTTTCTGAAGTGCAAGTATTCAAAGTTCAAATGGGACCTAACACCATGTTATTTTTAAAATTATGTATAAAAATTTCCTTTACTCCTTGGTTTATGATTGGGATACATCACAATATCCTAGGTGTTCCATATCCAAGAACCTTAATGACAATTAACTTCTCCAAACTGAAATAGTCTTGCATGAAAAATCAAAGACTGAATCAAGGAGTCCCAAGAAACATGCCATGTCCACCAATTAAAACTTTCAAATAAATTTAGCTTCACCTCAACATCACATGTCAGTGACGAAGGACAGCATCTTACGATGGAAGCAGCAAATGGGGTCATATATTAATATGCACTCATCGCATTATGGGTTTAGAAAAAATTGGAAAAGTCCACAAAAACAAGATGCAATGATGTGATCATAGTTAAGGAATTTATTCAAACTAAATGCAGGTGTCCTACTTTGTTTCTTCATAATTCCCTTTAACTCAATTTGGTGAGCTTCCAACCCGTCAAGTATGCTGTTACAGTCCAAGAGATGATGATGGATATCCTCTTTGAACTTTTCAAGTATATGCTTTAATTGTTCTTGTTGCTCTGTGAAGAAATTAAGCAAATAAAAAATTCTTCAAGGCCTTCTTGAGATAGAGTTTATTTACCAGCATAAATAACTAAATACAGAGATTTCATAAGAGCAAAAGCACTCATGTATCAAGTTTATTAATAATAACATTGCAAATTTGTAAGATAAAAAACTGAAACATTGATTGCAAGAATACACTAGTATGACTTGCTTTCCACCACATATCAGTGATCAACCTTTTGCAGAAAATAGGAACCTAATCATGCTATTATTAGAAGTATGTGTGTTCTCAGTAAAAGCATGACTAGATGACTAATATACCAGGACTAACTACAAGGAAATAACATGCCTCTCCAGACAAAACCTCGCCAGTGATGACAAGTCCCTAGACTACTACTGCTACCAAAGTGGAAAAGTCTTTGAAATTAGTGTTTTACTTCTTATTAAACTTGTACTCTATGACTTATAGAAGTTAGATAGAATTCTATCTAAGTGGGTTAACTCCTAATAGGGCTTTAAAGATTGTATTTACTGTAGGACACTACTGCTGTTGTAATCTGACTAATTCCATAGGCCTAACTTACTGCATTCAACTGATATACAATTCTTTCAGCTCTCTAGTTATCTACAGTAACTTGTTGTGCCAGACCATTGAACTACAAGTAAATAGACACTTAATTGGGGATGTTAGTATGCAACACCAATATTAGAAAAATAATAGTCTAAGACATTATACAAATAAGCACTTTCTAAATACTATTAGGACCGGTGGCATCTAACTGCAGCCAATTAATCTATTCAGTTAAATCAAAACGGTCACCTTGCAATCCTATTTCCAGGCGTTTCCTTTTTGTTTTATTCAGAATAATCAGCTTCCTTCTGAAACAATATAAAAACAAAGGTAAGTATCAACATGTTAGATATGCAAACAAAGTTAAGTATCCACATGTAAGTTTTAAATACATACACATCAGATTCAATCTCAGACCGAGCATTTGACAACAGTGACTTAATCTCCTTGGAAATGGACACCAAAATTTCAGAGGACTTATTTCTAGTAGTTGAATCCATTTTCCTTTTAAACGTTTTTAAAGCCGAAGCAAACAGTGTTACAGCCCTGAAACAATCAAGAATGAAGGTGATAGTCTAATAAGTATCAGAAGTTATTTTGTAATTTGCTTGGATATAAATGAGAACCTTGTCAATTCATCCTCTTGGTCCTGTTCTGAGGGTTCATGTAACCAAAAACTTTCTATTGTCCTTGCCCCTTCGGAGAAAAATAGAGAAGAAACCTACTTCAGAACAAAAGTGATGAGAGATAAAAAGAGGTCTTCAAATTTTAAGAAGTTGTACCTTTTCTAGAGGTTGTGGTGGGAATGCATTCACTAAGTCTGACATCTTCATGGAACCGTTTGATTGCAGAATCCATGGAATTTGGTTTCTCAGAAACAACAGTGTCTGGTGAGATCAGATTTTCTGTATGACCTTGACAAAAACATCAAATAAAGAATCAAAGGATCTTCCATTAACAATGTAGAAAAAATTAGAAAAAAAAATGAAATTGAGAATATATGTTGATGCATATCACAATATGCATTACAGACTGATTGGAACTTTTGAGTCACTTAAGATATGGAAATTGAGAAATAGAGTTTAGTATATTAATCAATCTTGGAGAAATAGCCTTATGTGACAAAATTACCAATTATTCTTCTAAAAGATGATAATTAGTTATGTTATAAAATTAACAGTGGTCAGAACTCAGAAGGGTCTGCTCTAAACAGTTGTCTTTTGGGGTCAACTTCCTCTAAACTGGTTACTAAAGGAATAACAAAGTTTCCAATCACAAATCCATAAGCATAAGTGCAAATATCATGAAGATAAATCAAAAGTTCCAAAATATAACTGCAACTTTTCGATCTTTTTGAAACAAACAACCCAATTATATCAAATCAGGTGGAGTTTCTTGTGAGCATGTGAACCAGTTCGCATATGAAGTCCTATCATCCCAATCAACTGAGTATTTATAAGTAACTAAAGGTAAATTATATACTACATGGATTCCTCTAAGAAATGTTAGGAAAAATGTATATAGCATGTTTCAAGCAAGCATTTTTCTACTTACAATCGTATCTTTTAATAATGGGTGAACCATCTTCAAAACTCTGTGACAACCTCTCTTCTGATGATGATTCAGAATGCACATATCTTTTAGTATGTTCAACTCCCATATCATAATCCTGAAGAATAGAGAGGGATATAGGTGAGTGAGCTTGTGAATTTAATATATTACTGACTGGTTTTGAAGCTTGGAAAGTCCTGATGCCCCTGACATTTCCCATGGTAAATTCTCTATCTGATGGTATAGGACTGCGTGCACCTTGCTCTACCTCCACAGTTTTTGGTTTTGGGCTTGTAGAAGTGTCCAAGATAGGTTCTTTGAATCCAAAAGTTGGACTTTGGAAATTATCTGGTGTGCACACAACATTCCTCAAAGATATACTACCAACATCTTCATGTTTATCCCCTTTCTCTAGTGGTGTTGGATTGCCACAATAAACCGACTGGTTTTTCTTGTCGGTCACTGGAGAATGAAAAGAGTGTTTCTCTCGCACATTTTCGAAGTTTTCTATTTTTTTCTCATTACAGGAGCCGGGAAATCTTTCCATCTTATTACCAAATATAGATGACTTCCTTGGTGGCACTGAAGTTTCACTCGTGTAAGTTGTTCGCTTAATCTCATCAGTTCTACCCTCAACCGTAAAATAGATCTTACGTGGATCTATTTTAGAACTTTTCTTCTCAATTTTCTTTTTCCTAGACAATTTTGAGCCAGTGTTGACAGCACCAGGTAGCTTTCTAGATCTTCTCTAAAAGAGATGTTTTGTCGATGTTTCTGCTTGGAGGATAAACCAACGTTAGTCTTGTCTGTTTGCACTTTGGCTGGAGCTCGCTTTTGGGCCAAAGAACGGGTTACTGGTCTATTAATAGTCTGATCAGGATTCTCTGAATTTTGTCTAGGATTTACAACTGTGTTTTTCCTGTGATCAACGCTTAACTTAGGCTTTAAATTATTGCCAGTTACTTCTTGAGCCTGTGAACTAGATAACAGACTTTTTGGTGAAGAAACATTTCCCAATAATTCTTGCAGCCTCATTTTCAAGGTTTCTATTTGTTTGCTTTGTGTTTTATCTGCTTTGCTTTCTAACACCACTTTATCCGACTCAAGGACTTTTCCTGCATTTGCAATATTGAACTCCTCAACCTTCTGTGAGTTGCCATCATTCCTGCCTTTCCTTTTGTAGCTGAGGTCATCAAAATCAAAACTATTCGCCTTTCTACTAATATTCTGTGCATTGAAGTTTTGATTTGAGAAAAACTGAAATGAATGCATAACTTCGACATCCTTCACTTTTTTATGTTTCTTCCATCCAAGGTTGGAAGAAGCAGTCTCTGGAGCAAGAGATTTTTCATGTACTGATCTAGGAGTAATCCATGGAGATTTAACCTGCTCAGTAGCTTCAGTTTGCTTCCCTTTGGAAGATGTAACAACTTCCCTTTTGTTTTTTCCCTCCACCGAAATTCCATTGGCAGATTTGATTTTTTCTTCGTTTGGCTGTTTAGACTTATCTTCCTCAAGGTCTCCAAGTTTTCTCTCAGCTATGGAATCTAAGACTATCCCTATCGAAACCTTTCTAGATTGGCTGGATGGATGAAAAATGTTGCCAAAACTTCGACAGTCACGCATTGGATCCTGAAATATAAATTTGTAGGGCATCAACACTAAATTTCTTACCGCAACTCCAAAAAGTTACTAGAATTGTGAATTCAGTAATAGCAATACCGGTTCACTCTTCACTGTAATTAATTTTCTATGTATACCTATGAGAATAAAACTATGTTCATTTTCAAGAGAACTAAAAAACCAAGCAACATGCATCAAGGAAAACAAAACCTGGAAATTGGAAGAACTGGAAATGAAGCTACTAAAAGGAAAATCAACGCCCAGAAATTGAATATAAATTGTAAAACAGTTTAAGTACTATCATGCTCCATCAAATATTGTAAAGTTAATTTCAGTCAAGTAAACTTATGATAAACGAGCACTGCTAGCCAAAAAAAAATGCATCCGTAAGTTAATGAGTACAGAACTCTTGGAGCAATTTTATCTTGAGATGCACAAAATCAAGCTACTACTAGATGCAACTTTTAGAGTGAACAATTTTAGTTTATAAAAGGGAAACAAATAACAAGGTACATCTCTAAAACTCTGTTTGGTTACTGAGAAATTCAACTTAACTTCTTCAAATTTACAGATAATCTCAAGAAATCTCTCTATTTTTCTATGAGATGCCGATTTTTAACTATAGTTTTTTTCTTGTGGGATTCTGTTCTCTCACAAACTAAACAAAACAAAATGTTAAACAAAAATGCCTAAGTAAAACTTCCCATTATTACTTGGACATTAGAATTTTAAAAATAAAGACCGATATCATAAATTCGTAAGCCGAGTGAAACCTCGTAGATCAACGTATCAAACAAAATCTACGAAAACCGAAAATGAAGGGGAAAACAAGAAATCAAAGAGATCGCCGCTATGAATTCACAGTGAAGTTATAATTAAATCTAATAGATCACCGCCAATAATTGAAATTGACAGAAACGTATTCTCTTACCGATCACTTCTCTAGCTGATAGTTAAAGAGCGCTGTGGTTTGGGGATTTCGAACTCGAAAATTTGGATGAAATTGGGTGAAGTTAAGAGTTTGCGAGAGTGGAAAAGAGGCGGGAAAATTGGAATTTTGTTTTGAGCTTCTTGAAATCGGAAATCCAACGTCCTAATGTACATCATGCATTGTGACAGAGTGTGAGTTACTCGAAATCGACTCGGTCAAGGCTCGATAAATACTCGGATCGAATGAATTCGATTCGAGCTCGACTCGAGTTCTTAACGAGCCGAAACGAGCTACTCGATACTCGACTCGAAAAGCTCGTGAACAGTTCGAAAAAATGTTACATTATAATTTTAGATTTTTTAAAATTACATTATTAAAAATACACTATTGATAATTGTAAATTTTTAAAAATATATTAAAAATTTTATAATACTACTACCTCAAATTTTTAATAACTAATTTTTTAAATTGTTGTTATATTTTGAGGTTTCGAGTTCAAATATCATAAATATCAAGGGTTTGAGTATTTAATATCAAGATATTATATTATAATTACCTCATAAATTGGTTAATTAATGTATTTGTAATGAACTCTAAACTCTAAATCCTAAACTATAAACCTTAAATCTTAAAATATAAACCCTAAACCCTTAACTCTTAACCCGATTATGTGATAGGAGTTAAGTTATGCACATGAAGGTAACATACAAATTATACAAAATGATGTTATGTGACTCCTAAATAAATCATTTGCATATTTATACATAAACATATCAACGTGCAAAATAAATATACACAACTAATTAAATAAAACAATCCTAAACAGGGACTAAATTAAGATAAACCTAAATGTGAGGACTAATTTAAGCTAAATATACTAACTTTAGAATGATGATTAAATTCATGTAAATGTAAAATTAAACTTACAAAATTGGAATTAAACCAATGACTTAAATACAAAATGCATATAAACTACATGGTCTTATATGCAATTGAACCTATTCGGTTTAAGCTAAAATAATATGGAAAATAACATAAATGACACTTGAACATTTAAAACAAATAAAATTTAAACAAATGTGATTGAAATACAAAAATTAAAATATAACATACCAAACTATAAATTTATTAAACATGCATATTTTTTTTTGAAATGGACTTGATTTTGATCCAAATATACAAAACCCTAAAGAACACGCACCCAGAGTTAGTTCCATTGATTTATCAAAGATAACTTGGTGGGAGTTGAATATGTAGAGGTATTACTGAGCTTGCTTCTGCCTTTTGATTCGCTCAAGTGCACCCAGTAGTTCCTTCCCACCCTTGTCTTTGGCAGCAGAGGCATCGTGTTTACCATCAATGTCATTGCCATCTTCCCTCATACATGCCAAGTTTCTCATGGTTTGGAACAACTTTAGTTGCTTGATCATAGACCTTCATAGCTCGCTTTGCTAGCCCAAAATCCTCCTCCAGCTTGATGCACTGAAATTTTGGAATGAAATTTGCAGTTGGGGTTTGCTAAATGCTACATTCGGAAATGCAACGTAAATTAATGTATCGATTTATGCATTTCGAACCGGAAGGCTACGTGTAGTTCAGCTATCATTGCTGGGTTCAGTTTTGTCAAACTTGTTATTTGTTATTGGGATCGCATTCTTTTCTGGTGGGATTGTTAGAAAGGTGCAGGCTTTCAACAAGACAACGGCTGTTGTGAATTCAGAACTGTTGTTGATAGTAATGATGGGGCTACTCTTCCCAGCATCCCTCCACAGCACAGACACTGAAGTGCATTCGGGACATCGGAGTTGGCTCTTTCGAGAGTTAGTAGCTGTGGCCTGATTCTAGCTTATCTCGTCTCCATCATTTTCCAGTTAAAGAATCTAAATGATACGGTGATTATCCATCATAGTTGTGCCATGATCTTTTGGAGGTTTTTGCAGTAGATTTGGACATTATGATGGTGAAGGTGGCTATGGGGGTTTGGTGGTGTTTTTTATTTAGTTATTGCCATACTGAAGATAAAGGGGTTTTACTGCATCAGAAGGTGTCGTTTCAACGGTATGCTCAAACAGTTCCCTTGCTCGTTCCAGTTTTGACTTCCCATATCTCTTTACAAACTTTGACAAATAAGTGACCCATATATCCCACATCAGTAGGTTTAAGGCTAGGAGAATCCTTGACTCTATTATAAAAGGCGAGGGGATACAAATGTTTAAGGCATCTTTGCGCTTGGTTGGGGCAATGACGCAGCTAATAAGGTTCGAACCGAGACACGTCGATTGTTAGTTGAAAACTATTTTCAAATCCCTTTTTAGTCCTCGAGCTTGAATCGAGTTTTTGAATTTTTTTTGAATTTGAATTTTTTTGAATTTTGAATATTGATTTCTAAATTGAGCTTTTAATTTTTTTTCAAGTTAGAGTTTTTTTGAGGTGGAGTTGAGTTTTAAAATTTTGTTTGAGTTTAAGTTGAGATTGATAATTTTTAGTTAAGCTTTTAAGTTGAGTTGAACTTTTTAAAGTTTTTGAGTTTAAGTTGAGTTTAGCAATATTCAAGTTTGATTCAATTTGTTTACATCTCTACGTATCTGAATTTAGCTAATTGTCTATTGCCCCAAAAAATTAAAATATACCGATACTTTTATATTTACTGAAATATTCAATTTTAATTTTAGTTTTTTTCTAAAAAAATTATATACAATTATTTTTAAGGTTAAGTTCATAAATATACTGATAATTTTATATTTATTTTTGTGTATTAAAATTATTTTAGAATTATACATTAGTCTCTTACTTTTCTAGTCAATATACTTTGTGTTTAAATTGTTTTTAGTTTATCATGAAATGTATTTTATAATATGATTATATGTCCCGATGAATTTTACTACTGATAATTTTATTATTTAGATTAATTTGATAAAAAAAAATTAGTTGTTCAACTAAGATTTTAGAACGGTTTGTTTTGATTAATTGATAACTTTTTAAATATAAATGAGTAAAAAATGTATGGGTGTTATATTTAGTGAGCTAAAAGTATTTGTGTATTGTGATTTACTAGTCCCGTGTTTTGATTAATTTTTAGGAGAAAATATTAGAACATCTCTAGAATTAGTTTATATAATTTAAATTAATTAAAGAATAAATCAATACATCAATAAAAAATTTAATTCATTTACATGTGAAAATTTTATTAATTGGTGAATTAGAATGATTGTGAATGTTTGATTCATTAATTTATGAATATTTGAGTACCTGTCTTATTAGATATGGTGTTCATGATTTGTTGTCTCCTTGTGTAAAAAAGAGATGCCTCTTAAGGTTTTATCGCTGCTAGATCGATGCTAAAGAGATTGTAGGGATGTTTCGAAATAAAATGTCTCTATACATTTAACGAAATTATTCAAAAAAGGAATCACTCTCTATAATAAGAAAAAAGACATAACTCCTCGTCTAAATCAAAATGGATGATTTATAATCCGAAAAATAGCAAAATCAAATAAAACAAAATATTGAAACACTGAAACAATAACCTACATATGTGCCACTTTATAACGCTCTATAGAGAACCAAGTGTTCTCTCATCCCGTTATTATCAAGGAATCTGATAATTGGCAATGGTTAGATCTCGATAGTTTAAAGCAAGGTTTTTATCTAGGAATGATAATGGGTGGGTCTCGATCGTTCCTTTATC
Organism: Hibiscus syriacus; assembly: GCF_006381635.1. Lineage (NCBI taxonomy): Eukaryota > Viridiplantae > Streptophyta > Magnoliopsida > Malvales > Malvaceae > Hibiscus > Hibiscus syriacus. The sequence goes on from NW_024062689.1 coordinate 388,364, forward strand.
AATTTTAAACATGATTAGACTCTAATTTAGGATGATTAAACTCACTCTAAAATTTTATTTAATACATGCTCGATTCAATTTTGCTAAGAATCTAAAAAATATTTTTTATTACTATTAGGATCAATATGAAATTCTATAAAAAAGTTATGCTAATTTTATAAAAATAAATCAAATATATTTATAATATGTTATGAAACTATGGAAATTATAATAAAATCATATGTAAAATATCTATAAAATTAAAATATATGTTATAAAATCTTATAAACTTTAGAAATTGTAATTTAAAAAAATGAAATAGTTATATAAAATTAAAATACACGCATTTTAGTAAATATACATGGATAAGATCTGAAAAAATGTAGGTGTTAAAAATTTATGTAAAAAATTAGATAACTTATTATACTATATGTGAAATTGTCATGTCTTTATAACATATTTTATAAAATCTATTAAAAAATATAACTCGTCACGTGATTTGAATGAAAGTTATATAAAATTCGTCACCAAAACTATGACGACTCTTAATTATTTATTATATTTTATGAAAGTCATAACAAGAACATTACAAGTTCTAAAAATACCGTAACAAATGATCTAGATCTTAAATTAATTTTTCAACCCTTATATTTTTCATAATTTTTTGCTTTTATTTATCTTATTTGCCCAACGAAGCCGAATATGGGTTATTGGCTTAAAATGACAAAATGATCAATGCATCATAATATGTGCTTTGTTCTGTATCCAAATCTAGAGTTTATAAAAAAAACAAAACCAAGAGGGTAAATGCATTACACATTATTCAATTATTAGTTAGGTTACAAAAGGATTATCTAATTTTAAAAAGTTATATTTGAGTCATTTAATTAAAATTTTTATTATAATCAATCCACTCATCCATTAAAAATGAAATCAACGTCTGATTAATATAGTCCTTGTCTCTCTAAGTAAATTACTTATTCTTCACCGTCTATCATCCTCAATACTTGATTGAATATTAAACCATATATAAAAAAGTTTGATCCTGAAAAATATTAAAAACAAAAACATCTAAGTCTAAAAAATATCATAAAATCAATATAAATTATTGATAAAATCAATATTACTTGGGATTCTGGTATTTATTTCGCTTCCAGCAGCTTTTGCCATTAAGAAGATATTTTAGCTCACCTTTTACTGCAACGGCGAGTCCTTTTTTATTTCCTTTATTGTTGTATTTGTATTATTCTTTTGGATTTTGGTGGCTAACAATGAGTGATTCCCTGATTCTACACAAACAATTATTACCAATTTTAACTTGCTGCCACTCGCCGTCGCCACTGGCCAGAGCCTTGTCTTTCATTCCTCAGCCATGTCATCTTCTCATTTAAACAAACCACGAGTCCGAAAAGGTCGATGTAATTATTTCACTAAGTTTTTATTTAGGGCAAAATCATGAGTCATCTTAATATATATATATATATGAACCCTTTGTGTTAGATCTTTTCTCTTCCGTCTTGGCTGCCGTCACTCTACTCTTGTGGTTGTTATCTGAGTTTATTCTTAGTTTAATCTAGTCTTGTTAGTTTTTTCTGCTTATTTTGGCTGTTGGATTTTCTTGTGCGAAAGGCTCCATGGGTGATGTAGAACGGGAATTGGAAGTCTTAAATCTGGGAGAGGAGGAGGATGAAGTGATGGTTTTAGAAAATTCTTAAGCACCCCATGACACATTGTTCAAGCACTGTCTGGTTGAGCGTTTCCATACCGCTACGATGATCAATTTTCAGGCGATGAAGGTCACTTTGGCCACTGTATGGCGTCCGATCGAGGGATCACTATCACCGAATGGGGGGATGGACGACATCTCTTTTGTTTGTATCACGAGGTGGACGTAAACATGATTGATTTTAAAGGGCCTTGGCATTTCAACTCTCATGTATTGATCATACACTGTCTGCAAAAAAGGGGAGAATCTGATGGGGGTGGATCTTAATATGGTAACATTCTGGACGCTAGTGAATGATTTACCAGTGGTGTACATCTCAGAACAAATAGCAAAACAGATCGGATCTTATTTAGACTATGATGCTACTGCGATAAATTTGGGATACAAAGGAAGTATGCGATTCAAGTAGGTGTGGACGTTTGAAAACCTTTAAAGCGAAAAAAGAAATTGGCGTTGTCGAATGGTTCTTGTGTTTATGTGACGTTTCAATATGAAAAGCTTAGGTTATTTTGTTTTCTTTGTGGTAAACTGGGTCATGGTAAGAACTTTTGTCCGACGAGGGTCCTGCAGAAAAAGGAGAATTTAATAACCCAATGGGATATTTCTATCCGCGCTCCTCCAAGGAGAAAGGATATTGTCTCTTGCCCTTGGCTGAGGAAGGATAGTGCGACTATAGGATCCGCAAATCTGAGGCGGTAACCAAAAGAGCGTTCATGAATTATGGTACTGGACAAAGTAAATTAGCGGATTCGAATGTTGTGATGATTGTGGCTGAGGAAGATGATCCGTTAAAGAAACAAGAGATAGCGAATAGACAACGAAGCATTCCAGTGACTTTGACTGGTTCAGATGAGAATACTGGCGATGATATTCTTCGGCGATATGCCCTGGTTGGTGGGGTAGTAATGAAGAAGGCATCAGTTACTAGAGGAAGCACATATATATCGGTAAGCCTGTATAATCAGGTCAATCGGACACAAAGAAACTCTTAAGCTGGAATGTCTGGGGGTTGGGAGGCCTCGGGCAATTCGTCGTCTCCAGCATATACTGAGAGACGTCAACCCCAAAAATTCAAAAGTCTGTAATTAGAATATTACCTAAAGTTCAAGGGTTAAGATAAAATTAAACTCTTTTACTAACGTGTCATGTCAGTAATCCGTTAAAGGTCTAATGACAACTAACCATCAGTAATTATAAAAAATTAACTGATTCTATTATCATATGTAATCGGGTAAGGGGAGGTAGGGTAGTAGACTGCCCCCAACGTCAGGTTAAGAGCAGTTTCCGTGAAATACCCCGTTGTCAGTAATTATATCTTAATTAAATACAAACGAAGGTGATCAAATATTATGTTTTTTGAATTCAGCGAGAAAATGTATATAAAACTTAAATGAAAATGATCAATTATGTAATTTAACCTAACAATTTCAATCTTCAAAACTTATAAAATATATTAATTTGATCTTCATTTATAATGACTAATAAATTTAACTCTTTATAATTAAAAATTATATTATTTTAGTTTTGATTCTTCTTCTAAATTGCGTGTTCTTCTTCTTCTATAAATATTATATTATTTTCTTTTTACTTCTCTAATATAATGATAAATTAATAGTAACTTATTGAAGCTTTATGGTAAAATGTATTTATGTAAATGTTATTTTGATTCAATGGGCTTGCTTAGTTTGAAAGTATAAAAACAACTTAAATTAATAAAAATTAAAATGAAAGGTTAACATTATTGAATTATTTCGAATCAAAACAAAATTGATAGATTGTATAAATTTATGGAATAAAAATATTATTATATTAAGTAACATTAAACATTCGTTTAAATTTTTATGATAAAATAACGTACGTGTAACAACATTTTAATTAAATATTCATTTATAAATTTTAGAAGAGTGGCATATTTATTATCAAATACATAATTAAGTGACCTTAAATGTATTTTAACTATTTATTTATCTTGATGATACTACAATTTAGCTAGCAGTCAAGCAATAGCAGAACGAAGAATTAGACCCTTTAAGTAATTAGAGTTGTGAACTTTAATAAATAAATAAATAAAATTAAAATAAGGGTAAAATTTATAAATAGTCCTCAAACTTTTAGGGCACTTGTATTTTGGTCACCAACCTTTAAAACTTGCAATACAATCATCAAATTTTTAGTTCGTTTTCATTTTGGTCCCTTTCATTACCTCCCGTTAGTTTTTGTTGACGTTCTTCTTCATAACCTGTAAAAGAGAATAATAGGATGAGAAAAATGAGTAGTAAACACATTCCTGCAAAATAGAATAATGGGATCAGAAAAATGAAGAGTCAACACATTCAGGACTATTTTTTTCTCTTTACACATGAAATATAACATGATGAAACATATATCTTTTAAATTTATGGGCTTGATTATGACATGCTCAATTTGGCTAGTTAGATAGATATCCTTAAGGGAAAAAAACTGGTGAAACATTTGTCTTTATGATACATTGTTTGGCCTTGAATATCAATATCTAATTTTTTTCTCAAATTTGTAAAATTCCAAGTTTTCAACAAATTTCAACGACAAATCACAAGAAAAGAATATTATTTTGGTATCATAAACATGCAAGGAAACAAGAATCAAATTTCACACACCGAATTTACTCATGAAATCCATCAACCCTTTTCTTTTTCACCATTAAAATGACAAGAAGTTGTCTTTTTTCTCTTTAGAATTGTAGAAAAAATAAAACAACCTCAACATCCCATAAACCTTATCCATAGAATGAATCAAAACTCCAAAAACTCATTTTCAATTTCCAGAAAACATCTTGTTGTTCTTCTAAATACACACGTAATAAAGGGGGAAACCCCAATCTTTAGAGTTACCAAAGATTAAAAATCAAAACTATAAACCAAAGTGTAATAAAATTAACCATAAGAGAACATACCATATTTAAGATAGCTTGAGAAGAAAAAGAAGGGGTTGACGGGATTAGATTCAACACTTACTTCTCCATGGCCAGAGGAAATGCCTCTGGAGAAGAAGAAGAAAATATAACATGGAGAAGAAGAATGAGAATTAACGAGAGTTAAATTCCACGTCATCAAAAACTAACGGGAAGTAACGGTAGGGACCAAAATGAAAATGAACTAAAAGTTTGATTACTGTATTACAAGTTTCAAAAGTTAGGTGACCAAAATGTAAGTGTCCTAAAAGTTCGAGGACTATTTATATACTTTACCCTTAAAAAGGCAATACACTGCTATAAGTTCACAAATACCCTACCAACATCATCAACAACAAAGAAAACTCAGTGAAGAATGCCCCACATAATACAAAGATGAACATTAATTAAATCAATCCTATTGTTTTTTTTTAAATTTTCCCGAAACACCAGTTTGCATTAGGATTATTTTTAATTTGTCAGAAATTCACACCCTTGAGAGCATATGTAACACCCCAAAATTGGGTTAAATTGAAGCATTGGTAAGTTTACAAGTCTATTTGGGAACTCTTTAAAAATATGGGGCTTTGGGATGTAATTAACCCATAAATTTTGGGGTTTGAATACCTAAAACATGCATTCACAGTTACAAATTGATATCTTAAAAAAATGGGCACCTTAGTTGATTCTCTCTCTATTTTCTCTCTCAACAAAATATTTTTGGTTTTTTTTTCGATTCGTTGCTAACCGAGAGGACACCTCTGGTATCGTTGCATTCGGCTCGTTGACCCCGTTCGTTCGGTGTCCTTGGATTTTCATTCACCATCGCCGTTTGCAATCGGTGAAGTTTTTGAATGTTCGGGATTCGCTAAAAAACCCATGTCCATAGACTCTTTTCACAAACTGACCCCGATATTATTTTTCTACAAATTTGGGTATTTTTCTGACCATCGTAAAGTCCCCCACGCGCCGCCGTGCACACGTGGAATTCGTCCAATAGTTTGGATCGGTTGAACCGGTCACCCCTTGGACCGAACCGACTGGGTCGATCACTGACCCGTTTGACCAACCCGTTGACCCGACTCGTTTTATCATTGACTGTTGATAGTTGACTTTGAATTTGACTTTTTTCTGAAACCACATGTATTAATGTTTTTCAACGTCCTGAGTTCATTTTTACAGTTCATTTGGCCAAATTCTGATCTGAAAGCCCTGGTTTGCATCACACTTCTCAGCATCATTAACTAGTTAACCTTGATCATTCTCGCTCAGCTCAGTTCGATTTTGCCATTTATCTCGAGATACGCATTCCCATTCCGCAGGACCTAGTACTACTAACGTGGGTAACATAAGGCCTAGCCGATATGCATTTTTCTCTTATAGGTGTGTCCCCTTTACCTGTGTGTTATGTTATATGTTGCTATCTGCAAACATGTTTGTTATCTGATTATATATATACACACACACGACATATCTAACTTCTGAATATTGTGACATCATAATTAATTTGCATGTTGATGCATTTATGATATTTGCATGAGATCTTCTATGGAGGGCATAATTCTCGTCCTAATTCTGCATGAGACCTCGTTCCTCGTTCTGACATATGCATGGGATTAATTTCCCATTCTGACATCTTCATGGGATTAATTCCTCGTTCTGACCTCTGTATGGGATTAGTTCCCCATTCTGACATCTGCATGGGATTAGATCCCCATTCTAACATCTATATGAGATTAGTTCTCCGTTCTGACATCTGTATGAGATTATATCTCCATCCTGACTCTGTTTGGGATCCTCATATGAGGGCTAAATTCTCATTATGATTTTGGTATTCAGTTATCGATGTCTCCTTGTAAGGTATTGTGCATATTCTGTTGATTTGGAATGAAAGACAAGATTGTGAATTTCTATTAGGACATTCTGCTGGTAAAATATCTAAATTTTAATATTGGTCGATTATTATTTTGTTTATTATTGCATACTTTGAAATTTTTCTGTGTTGCGGTATTCCTGATTAAATTTTAGAGGACACATTGAGCCTTGTAGCTCACTCTGTTTCTGTCTTTATATAGGACCAGTTTAGCTATAGGAAGTATGGTCTCGATTATACATTGTATGCAATTTTATATTTACTTTTTAGCCTTCTTAAAATGTGGCATGATTTTATTTCTAATTTTATATTTGGTAAACATTTTCAGAACGACTTATTAAAAATTTTCGTTCGTGGATCGTATAAGTGATCAACATGGTCACCCTAATTCAGTTGTAACTCTTAGGCTGGGTCTAGGGGTTAGGACATAAGCCCTTAACCACACAACCCAGAGATAACATTCACCAGCCAGAATGTCCCTCGTTAATTTCAGGTAGACCTTGTTCCAAATCTTCATGTCCTTAATCCACATGCCCCTTTCGGACCATAAGTTACACATTTAAATTCAACTGACCCTAGCACCATAGTTACAATATCCAACCCTTTCCAGAAAAATCCATGGCATAATTGCTCAAATCACTTAACAAAAGCCCGAGGCAAACTAGCTACTTGCATCAATAATTTGTCATATTGAATAAAATCGTCTTGATGAACAAGAGCCTCCCCTCATAACTGTGATGCTTATTGGACCACTGATTCAACTTGACGTTAATCTTGTCAATAAGACTAATACAATCCTTTTTCGTAAGCTTACGAGTGACCAGAAAGACATCCAATTACCTAATTGGCAAACAACCAACATTAAAACCAGAGATACTTTGCATAGCCTTAACTTGATTAACATGGACACATGCCACAAAGAGTTCCCATTTGCTAGAATTAAGGCAAAGACCATACAACTTATAAAAGCAATCCATAACACATATAACACCAATAACATTGTACTCCTACAAAAAATATTAACTTATGGGTAAAGTAGATAAATAGTCCTCCAACTATAAAGTGATACTTTGTTATGTAGTTGATTATTAAAAGTTACAAAAATAGTTCCTTGACTATAAGACGTTATTTTCTTGAGTCCATCGACTATTGAAAGTTATAAAATGATCTCTAACAAATTCATCATTCTTCGTAAAAAAATTAACGACCGTCTGAGCTGGACGTTAACCTACTAAATGTGATATGATAAAATATGATCCCATAACTATTTGAATTGTATAGTCATTTGAGATTCTAAGATAATATTTTATCATATCTCAGCCAACAGGTTAACGTCAAACTCAAATGACAATCACTTTTTTAACATAAAAGAACGAGTTTAAAATATTCGGGTTATCATTTTATAATTTTTAATAGTCGGAAGACTCAATAAAGCAGTACATTATAGTTTAGGGGTCATTTTGTAACTTTTAATAGTCAAATGACTTAACAAAGTAACACATTATAATTGAGGGTCCATTTGTGTATTTACCCTTAATATATTCAGTGGACTCAGGCGCGCCCATCCCATGCACGCATATATAGAAGACTGCGTAGACTTGATTCGGTATAGACAGTAGGGAAGCACTATACCTGAGCCTAGTACTGCGTCGGCTGCTGAGTTGTTATCTTTCCTTGTTAGTGACATTTCAAGAAAAAAAACGAAAACAGATTAATTTCAGAAAGCAAAAGCCATTGAAGTAAAAGACGATAAAAGCAAAGGCAGAAACCCATCACGGGGGGCCGATTAGAATTGTAAAAGGAAAACCATGACCAAAGGGACTTGGACACGAATACGACGATGAAGACCCTCATTATGAGCAAAATCCCTTTTGACAAAATAACATAAGATTTGAGGTTTCTTCTGGAAAACAGCGGGGGAGTGTCACTGTCTGTCTTTCTTGGATTTGTTTCTTGAAAAAAAGAAGCTTTAGGGTTTGGAGATAACAAAAAAGTGATTGGAGCAGTGAAAAAAGGGAGGATGAAGGGCATTGATTCGAAGCAGCATTTTTGGTAGGGGTGGTGGGGAACATCAGCTTTTGCTTTTTCTCCAGTTTCTTTGCCCTTTCGCTCGCTAAAATTTGGCATTTCGTTTGGTGTAAGCAACATTTCTTGTTCTCTCTTTATAATTTAACGTGCATGGGAGATCCCTCCAATTGCTAAGTGGCCTTAATTAATACGATAATCAAAAGAATTAATGATTTTTTTAATTTAATAAAATAATATGTTACATATCTCGATCTTAAATTAAATATTTAAATAATTGCTAATGAGTGCTTACGGTCACTTGTATTAGAAATAATTAAGTTTGGTTTTGATTAAGGAGAGACGAGGTACTTTTAGTCGACACGTGGATTCTACAAGTTCGAAAAGATTTTGACCGAACGATGTTGGGGGGCAAAAGCCTTTGCGTGTTTCATTATTTTTCTTGTGCTTCCAAAATTTTGTTGATTGCATTTGCATACCTCCATGATGGTCCTAAGGTTCCTTTAAAGGAAAACTCATCAACAAGCGAGTATAAATCTTGATTTTTTAACGTAAATAACATTTATTCAAAAATTATTTTTTAACCTCACATTCATTTCCGATTATTTTTCAGATTGACATTTTTAATATAAAAAGTAAAATTAAAACAAATAATAATTTAACAAGTTGGATAAGATAAAAATTGATTTTAAGAAAATCATTGATCACTATATGAAAAGATAAAACAAAATCATTGATTACTATGGTAATTTTTTTAAAAATTGATTTTACCTGTCGGTAACTTTAGTATGTACTATAACATCCACTTTATTTTTTAAAATTTTTAGGTTCTTAATTTTTTTTGGCATTATATTTCACTAATTTAGCAAGTCGGATAAGATAAAATATTTGATGAACATTAGAGTAGTATGTTGTCAAATCAAACCCTTTGGATGACTAAGTATACGAGGTACTTTATGAAGATCGAAGACATAAAAGAAACATTTTCTATTCGAACAAAAAAAAAAACATTGAAGAATGCCAAAAGAAAAACACTATGGACGAAGCAACAGGGACCCGCTGATTTATACACCACAGGCATCCAAGCGTTTGGTGTCTTTCTTTGTACGTGACTACGTTCAATTTCGCTACCCTCTCACGTTTTTGGTCCATGTTAATATCTAAGATATGATGAAAACTTTTAATTTTATATATTTTTTAGAATATCGAATTACTGAAGATAAATAATTAACCAATGTCTATATAAAATGAAGAAGTTTTTATGAGAAAAGAAAGTGAAGCATTTTTAATTTAAAAATTTTAATCTCAATTATTAAATTTAGTTAATATGACAATCCAAAAAATATGTAAAATTTAAAGGTTTTACATTATATAAATAAATCTTAATATATATACATATATTTTGAAAATCTTATTAGAACTCGCATAACAACAATGTGTATAGATGAGATTAATATTTGGTGTATCATTATTACAATCTATCATCTCATTAAATATATTCAAGGATATTTATTTTGAGGGTAAATTACATAAATCGTAACTCACATTTTCTTTCACTTCTATTTTGGTCACTAATTTTTTTTAAAAAAATTATCACATGATTATGATATTGCACATATTTTAGTTACTCCTTCATTAAATAATTAATGATACTATACATGAAAAATGAAACCAAAATAGTGTTGTTTTGAAAAATCAACTTATACACCAAGATTACGTCGTTTTGAATTTCTACAAATCTCTTTCTTTTTCTTCCTATCTTTTTCCTTTCTTTCAGGATTTGGGTTTAATGCCCAATTGAAAAAAAAACAACAAAGTGTGATAAGGCTTGATTCGTTTAATGATGACAAGGGTGACTAAATTTGGGTCTAGGAAAGGAAGAGATAGTCTAGAGGAGATGAATTGAGGTTTTTAAGATTTAGAGTTTAGAAAAATGATTTTATAGCGTTTACGATGAGGATGAGGTTCAAAGGTTTTGTCTTAGAGGTGATGGATTGAATCGAAGATAGTGTCATTAGAAATGATGTCTCTAGTTGCTAATGGCCCTACTTGATGACAATGCCATTAGAGATAAATTGTATTCCAGAAAAGAATACATAATGGTCCATATAGGTTAGGATGGATATTTGATTACTGATTGGTTTAAGATGATAAGTGGTAGAATAGAGACAAGATGTCAGGTGACAAGAGGATAATCGGTGGAGAATCCAATTAAATTAAAAAAAAACATAAAATAAAAATATTAATAAAATATTAGGCATTGCCTACATGCTAGCTCAAAAATTAATAAAAATAACATGTCACTATGAAGTCAAGTGACCAAAAAGATTGATCTTTAAAATTGAGTAATAAAATTAAAATTTTTCAAAGTTTAATAATTATTATGATAAATGCGAGAAATTGAGTGATAATTTTTATAGTTTATCTTTATTTATAAGGCATCAAATAAGGGTTTTATTTTCTTATAAATAAGATGCTAAATTGTGGTTTATTGATAGCGTATAAAATTATATATTAATAGCACATCAAATATAAACCCAACATTACTAACAATATCGTCTCTTACCAATTAAACCTTAGTCTACCGGCAGATCTCATATTCAAAATTAACAATAAATTAATTGTAAATATATTTTGGCTGAAATCTTATTATGTACATGTCTTGTCACAATTTATTTTAATTTAAAATATTATAATTATTAATTAAATCTTTATTATAATATCAAAGAGAGCAATAATATAATAATTTCTTCCCAGAATTATTTATGGTTTACGTTATACGATAATCATATCCATTGAACATTGATTTGGGACATGATTTTGAAGCCTACGTGTAATTTGTTTATATGTCAAAAGGTATGTTTATGAAATCGATGCTTTTGTATCTGCATGTCCATGAATTTGTCTAAATTCATTGCTTCAAGTACATACACTAGGTTTATTTTCAAAGAAGTGCCTACACGGTGTTGTTAATTTCCAATCTATTGACAAAACATTGTATATAAAGTAACACAATTAACACTTGACACACTCCCCTTTTTGTTCAACGAGAGGGATGCCGCAAATTACTGCCCTGTGTCACAAGCTACATGAACTAAACACACACCCGTGAATCCTTGAACACAAGCAAACACCAAATATGAAACTGCCTGCCCATGAACCTCGTTGAGTCAAAGTCCAAACACAATGTAATAAATCGTGATTTGATGTCGGTAGATGACACGTGTACATGTCGGCCGCCCTGTCTACATATCAACCCACCAACCAACCACGGCCAGTTATATCGTGAAAACAAAGAGCTTTTGTTCTTTGATTTGCTTCTCCCAACAAAGTTCAGTGCTAGCTGGTTGGTATTTTGGGTAAACTACCTATTTGGTCAATCACTTATTACTTAGCTTATGTTTTGGTCATCAAACTATAATTTTTGTTCAAAATTTTATCTTAACGTTACATTTTGGTTCTGTTATGGTCATCATTCGTTAAAATATTAACAGTAATGCTGACATATCATTTTTATTGTTTTTAATGTTGACTTGGTATTATCATTATTTTTTAACGGTGGGTAACCAAAACAATATCAAAACATAATATTAAGTATGATTTTGAAAACAATAATAGTTAGGTGACCAAGATAGAAACTAAGTAATAGGTGGGTGACTAAATAGACAGTTTAGCCTAGTATTTTCGTATATAAAGATGTAATTGGATACGAGTTGTTACTCCTCCTGGTTATTTAAACCCCAAGGTGGCGGCTCATTTGTCTTCACTCTTGAAATTCTTCACCAAAAATCATAGAAAAATGGGGAGGCGAACCAGTTCTTCTTCATCTTCTATCGAGAGCAGCACGTGCTTTAATGGTGTTTCTTCTTCTTCTTGTTCCTCGCAGAGGGACCTTAGTACTGATCTCAGGCTTGGTCTTAGCATTTCTTCTACCTCTCCTTCCTATGCAAGGTGTTTTGAGTACTTTAAATTTCCTTTATTAATCTCTCTCAACAGTTCTTGTTTTTATGCTAATGAGTGAGTTAAATCGTTAATTGCCTGCGTATGTCAGGGGGCGACCATCGCTGTTAAGGCAGGCGGTGGCGGAAGCGGAGGCGGTGGTGGAAGAAGAAAATGAGTGCAACAGTGCAACTTTCTTTGTTAAGGTTTACATGGAAGGGTTTCCAATTGGACGAAAATTGGACCTGTTGGTTCACGAGAATTACTATGATCTGATAAGGACTCTCGAGCTCATGTTCAACACTAACATTATCTGTTAAGTCTCCTTTTTCTAGGGTTTTTTTTCCTTTTTGGGAAAGATCGATACCCTTGTCGGAGTATTGATGTCCGATGATGTGCAGGGGCTGAGCCGGAGGCGGCCGAGGTAGACAGAAACCGGTACGAGAAATACCATGTATTAACATACGAAGACAAGGAAGGGGATTGGATGATGGTTGGTGATGTTCCGTGGGAGTAAGTAATATAAACCTATTTTCTCTCTATTTTTTTGAAAATCAACTTAATATATGATGACGATATTTTGTAATGCAATGTGTAGGATGTTCTTGTCAGCTGCTCGGAGATTGAAGATCACCAAGTGCTGAATTTTGTACAATTTTTTCCCATGTCTCTTGATGTTTATCGTGGAGTGAAAATGAATAGGTAGGCATATAACATATAGGATGAGAGATGTGTAGGATTTTGAATGTACATTTGAACAACGTATTATTATGAAACGAAATGTGTCAGGAGATTGTGATTCAAGATTACCAATTGCACTGTAGAGCCAGTGGCTTTGGACTTAATATTAGGACTTCAATTTCTTTCTCTTTTTTTGGTACGAAACGTTCCATCTGCTGTATGATAGTTACATGATCTCCAAGTGCATTTGACCTAACATACTTTTGTAATTTGATTTTTTCTTCTTCTTTCTTTTGATATAAAGGTATTCCTAAGCTTAAAAGAAGGTAAAACGTTATAAATATCTGAATCCAAATATAGACTATATAGGAGATATGTGTGTACGCATTTGAGGTGTTGAGGTTAGTATTTGTTTAGTTTTAGACCCATTAGGAGTATTCATATTTCTTCAATTAGAGTCACTCTTCCTCTCCTCCTCTAGACTAGGTTAATACTCCCCCATCTTATAATTTATGTTTTATATTAACTATGCACATGATTTTAGGAGGTATATTTTACTAAGAGAAATGATAAAATTATCCCTAAAAACAGTGATGGATTCATAAATATTTTTTCATATATTAACAACATAAATTTTTTAAATGAGATAAGTACAAATAAAATTTCAGGTGGACTCCGTCCGTAAAATAATTAACTAATCGAAAAAAACTCAAATTTCATTGTGGACACCATCAGTAAAATAAATAATTAATCGAAGAAAATTCAAATTTGTGCCCATACTCACCAAGTTGTGGCTCCGCCACTGCCTAAAAGATGATTGATAGATTTGACTAATTTATTTTGATAGGTGTAAAAAAATGAGATAAAAGGATAAAAAAGAAAATATAGATGTTGATTTTTCGAACATGACATTTTGAATTGGGTAATTTAAAAAAAAAATACTTTTAATGGAACCAATGGAGTATTAGATTTAGAATTTATAAAAAAAATGGTTGATAATTTATATACCATCGACCAATTGATATGGTTCAATTTGTGTTTGTGGTTTGTGATTTCTTTGTCATGTACCACGTGTGCATGATTTTTTTATATAGAAAATTTAGATATATTTTTTAAAAGTCTTAATTTTCAGAACGAGAGAACCTTTCTGATACTTTATGGTGTGAACGTTACGATATTTGTTATTAAAATTTTAGAAACAATTAATTAATCGTTATCAAGTTATCACTGTAATTCTAGGATGATTGATTTGATTGTTAAATAAATTAATTAGAAACAATTCATTAATCAAATTAATAAAACAACCCATAGGTCGGCCATATTTTTTAATAAAACCATCTTGTAGAGTCGGATCACAACCATCAAATTCGGGTCCTTAATAGCGTTAGGGTGATTAGTTGACTTATATTTGTCATGTCGAAAGCAAAGGCCTACCAATCTATTCGGCCTTTTCTCTTGGTAACACATTAGCCCATGTTCATGGTGCAACAGATTTCAACCAAAAGAATAGATCCAGAAACCAGTAATCTTTGGCGGTATCATTACGTGATCCATTGACCATTACCGACTAAGCTCTACGAAGGGAAAAGAGGGAAGGGAGGGTTAGACTTTACAATCAAAAAGGAAAACAAGAAGAAACGTGGTCCTGATCGTGAAGAATTAACACAAAACTTAATTGCCTTTTATAGATGCTCACTCGTCCCCATCAAACGAACCATTTCTTCAACACATTTTCTAATGCCCCACACGACCCATTTGTCCTTTGGATTTATTGCTTTTACTAAAATTAAAAATTAAATCGCTTTTCGTTCTCTCTTACCAAACCCTTGCATGCAATCTCCCTTAACCACACGATACGCTTTCAATAATACATGCATTATAATTATAACCAACAGGCACGGCTACATCTTTAATTAATCTCCCTACTTTAATTAATGTTTTAACTTTTTCATTTCCTTCTTGTTGTTGTTATTAGCCTTTTTGATTTCCTGCTTACATTAGTTGAGAGAAGTAGTTAAGTGACCAAAAAAAATACATTGAAAGTTACGTGACTAAACATGTAGTTTACCGATAAATTAAAGCATTAAAAGAATCGGTTGCATTGAAATTTGAAAGGTGCTACTGGCTGCCCACTCCCTTGCTGGCACGTCTTTTTTGCTTAACTGAATATCAAACGTTCACACGTGGAAACCCTAACTACAAGATTCATATATCTTTGTATCTCTTAACGCAATGAAGTGAATTACCCGCCCTATGGGTACAGTTGACATAGATTGACGGTTTGAAATGCTAATCTTCTACCAAAAATATCAATTTCATTTATCTTTGGATTAACTACCAATATCTGACTCACTAATGTAGACAATCTTTCCAATTCAATTTATTTTATTCGCAGATATTAAAATTCAAACTCGTAACGTTATTCAAAAGATCTAATGTCTCATCCCACTAATCTAACTAATTATTGGTTCAATTTTATTTATTTAACTATAATTGTAAATTGTATACATTTGAATAATTATCATTATAATCAACTAATAAAAATACGATGAGAATGATAACTAGATCCATATCAGACATGATTTATAAATAATAGAACCTAAATCAGAAGCATAATTAAGAACTCGCATATGATTTTAACCTTCTTTATGACTCGAATATGAAATCTCAAAGCTTTCATAACATTAACTATACCATTAAATTAAGGTCTCATGGAAGAAAAGGAAAGCACCAAGACTTTGTTCACATCTAGAAGTATTCATCTATGTGTTTATAGTAAGTAGATATCAGTCTTGCTTATGAGGTCGCTCCCTTTTCAAAGTTCCTAAAAGGAGATTAGCTTTGGTCCTACGGGAGGGCGTAGCCGAGAGCCTAACTTTTGGGATAAATTAAAGTCAGCCGGTCCCTATCTCATTTGCAATTGGAAAATGACAACAAAATGAAGCATCTCTAAAACAGAAAAGGAAAAATAAAATAAAGCATCTCTTGTCACTTTCCATCGTTTTTTTATGAGTTTCACACGGAACCCACCAACAAAACTTGTTGATCATCTAGTTCTTATGGTTTAATTCCATGTTTGGCCCATGGACTATACCGTTTTCCACTTTAGTATCTAAACTTTTTTTTTCATTTCGCTTTGGTACTTAAATTATCTTCCATCCCATTTTAACTAAAAATTTATTGGCATCCAATGATTATGTACCAAATGTCATGTTCTTATTGGAAGCATTTTTATTTTGAGTAAATTGGGACCAAAATGATAGTCTAGGTACCAAAGTAGGACAAATAATAAGTCTAGGAACCAAAGTAATAAGATAAGTATAGTTTAGGGACCAAAATTTAAGCTATTTAATCATTTTGATTTTGGTATAATGGTTAGGTCAAAATTATGATTTGGAGCCCTCAATTATACTTAAAGTTTGAAATTTAGCCATTCTACTTTTGATATAATTTGATTTCTTATTTTTATAATGTCACTGGTTAGTTTTAACGGTTAACAATGTCAACATGATGAGTTGTGAGGGGTGTTTTTAAGAAAAATCTTCATTACGATTTTATTTGGAAAATTTAACATTGTTAATTATTTTGACTGAATAATAACATCATAAAAGTATATGGATAAAATAATACCAAATTTAAAGTATATAGATTAAATATCGAATTTGAACATAGTAGAGGAGTCAAAACCATAATTTGACCAATGTCAAAATAGATAAAAGGACGTTCATAACATGGGTAAATTGCACCACGTGCCACTAAATTACTAGTAAGATTACAAATTGATCACTAAATTTAAAAGGCTTCAAACAAGTCACTATATTTGTCGATTGTAACAAAACAAGTCACTATGGCGTTAAGTGCATAACAAACAAGTTTAAATTTGTTGTTACAAATCAGGTTACTCTATTCACCGATTGTAACAAGCAAATCATTCAGTTGTAATTTAAAAGTTAACATCTATTTCACACTTAACAGTAGAGTGACCTATTTGTTACAATCAATAAATAGAGTGACATGTGTGTAACTTTTTTTTAAATTCAATAATTCATTTGTATTCTTACTAATAATTGAGTTATATATATGATGTAATTTACCTTAATAATAATAATTTTTTATTAATTTGAAGTAAATACAAGATAATATTTATTCAAGATCAACAATTTAACTGAACGCTCACATCATTGACATTCCTAATACTCAAATCTAAGAACTCAAATAATAACAATAATTTTTTTACCACTGAAATCGCTATTTAATAACAATTCCATGTTTAGTTAGGACTGGTTTGTAGTAAAGATAGAATGTAAACGTCATGCAAACGTAAGTTGACCGACATCTGAGGCAAAGGGCCCGGCTAGCTGTCGATCTAATGACTAAATTGTGCGTGACCAGTTGGGGGGTTATAGAGAGTCCTTAGGGTGTATTTATATATATATATATATATATAACTTTATAAAACAAGGAGGCGTCAACGTGAGTAATAAACCGCAACGGTTTCTTCCCTTTCTAGCGTTTAGGCCTTCGGTTGATAAAGCTAGCCCGAGACGGTCGGGGGATCAAACGTGTGGCCAAACGCCGAGGAACCAGCGGGCAGCGGGTATGATTCTTCTCTAACTGCTCCCTGTGGCTATGATTTTTCTCCATCAATGCTTAGACAAGTTATATAAAATGGTCTCCATGATAAAAAAATATTATTTTTTTAAAAAATTATGATTTGAATATTTGTATTTATATGATGTATACAAATAGTCTATAAAATTCTAAACATCTATTATTTTTATAATAACTCTAGACTATAAAAGGATTATATAAACACGGCTCTACTTCCATGTCCATTTAGATTCAGTTTTCTTTTGCTTTCTATTGGAAGTTTTTTTACTGTAATTACCAAAAGTCTTAGTAGTCCCACGTTTGCATCGTCATGCATATGACTTCCCTCACCACCCTTTAATATATTCATTGAATTATTATTTTTCCAATTACCAGTTACAATCTATATACCTAACTACTTCCATTAATATGGAACTCTATGAAAACCTCTTTATTTTCTTCCTTTATTCATTTAATTAACATAAACTAAAAAGGGGTTTGTTCCAACTGTTTCATGAAACTTTTTTTTGAATAATTTTTATTTAGGGGAAAGAGAAGAAAAATTTTACTCCTAATAAGTATTGAATTCACGACATAAAAGAGACAAAAATATCAACTAAAACTTTTTAACCATTTATCCTAAAAATTGATGTTACTTAGAAACTTAAAATCTTGCTTCCGGTCAATAAATTTGATGTTTCATAAAAAATAGATTTTAGAATATAGTAATGAAAGAAGTGCAGGAGACTTGGGAAGTTCTACAGTGTGGCACCTTAATATAAGGCTAAAATAAGGTGCTACCGGTTTTATTTTTATTTAAATAACAAAACTGGTAAAAAAATTACCTAAAACATTATTATTTTTACCTAAAACATCAATTTTTTAACATTTCCGGTAAAAGTGTCCAACAATAACAAAACCGGTAGAAAAAATAACAAAACTGGTAACTCCTTATTTGGAGCAGCCACTTGACCCTGTCATGATGCCTTTCGAGTTGCGAAAGAGACTGAAAGGTAAATGTGTTGTTTGGGATTTCATTATATTTGATCATTTGTTGGAAAATCTTTAACCACGAGGATCAAACGAATAAATTATTATATGTCATTTATACAAAATAATTTCAACTTTGTTGGTGATTTTCAACAATGATACTTAGCTCATCTTAGTAGTATTTGTCAACTCTGCATTTTTAACCCCATTTTTTTCTCACAAGCATTTCATCGAACATCTATGCTTCACCTGAGATGACCTGTATCTAACATTACACCTTGAATCGTGATGGTCCTGATAGTCCCTTGTTCGGGTCTTCTCTCAATGAATCCTTATTCAAGTCAACACCTCCACATAATTCAAAGTTATATTAGAATTTCTAATACATCCCCGACTGAAAAGTTACGCTGGAAATGAGAAGAGAGAAACGAAAAAGGAAATTTGAGATCGAAAAGGAATTTGGGGTTTATAATGAAATTGAGGACTGTGTTGTAAGTTTTAAAAGTTGGGGACCTAAATGTAAGCACCTGAAAAGTTCAGTTACCATACTGCAAACGTACTGACGGTAGTATAACGGTGTCAAACGACCGGTTACGTCGGGGACCATATTACAAACGGACTAAATGTTGGGGGGCTTGTAACATCCCAAATTACGGGTTAGTTACTAAATCATAAATTTTTAGAATTTGGTGATTAAAGTAGAATAGTTAAATGATTTATTTGTGGATATTTCCTGAAAGTTATTAGTAATTATTAAAGAAATTAAAAGACAAAATGGTCATTTGTCATAAAAGATATTTTTTTTATCTCTTTAAGAAGAGATAAACACGTTGGGGGGAGAGTATATGGAAAACTCTTCTTCTTCTTGCTTTCTTATTCTCTAACGTGCTGAGCAAAGATATTGAGCCTAAACAAGTTTCGGAACAATCAAAGAATTAGGATCGAATCAAAGCAAGGCTAAGGTGAGTGCAATTTAAATTGTGCTTATGTTATAGAAGGAACATTGGCTTGCGATGAGCCAGTGACGAAGTTACCATGGTAAGAAGTAACTCTTAAAAGGTTATGGAATGTGACATGATTTACATGGTTACATGTATATATGATATATTTGACATGTTGTTTTATGTGTTGTGTGATATATATATATATATATATATATATAAACATAAGTAAATAAGAACATGAGAAATAAACTAAGCTATGTGATAAAGATATAGAGAATGAAATGAATGACACGAAATGTATGTATGCTTGCTTTTATGAGTGGATATGTTCTTGTAAATGCTATATGGCTTATGTAAATAAATGGAAATGTGATATAAAATAAGTAGTATTTACTGATAAGGTAAAATGAAATTATATGAACAGATACTATTGATAGGTGATAAAACCGTGAGCCTATATGAATATGTGATGTATGTGAAGTATATGAGAACAAGAGAAATGATACAAGCTATGTGACATATGAATATGAATTCATTGGAAAAGTGACATGAATTACATGAAAGTAAACTAAGTGATTATATGCACATGTGATATGTGATCATAAGATCAATGATATGAGTACATGAATATATGAAGCATAAGAAAAATGCCCATGTTATATAATATGAGAGCTAGTGGTATAGTTGGCATGCCAAGAGTCGAGGGTTTACCTATGTTCTACAGAACATATGGACAGAATTACCTATGTCTTTCGGGACATATGGATAATATACCTATGTTCTAAGGAACATATGAACATTTTACCTAGGTTCTTCGGGACCTATGGACAGTTGCCGAGGTTCTTTATGACCTTTGGATAGTGGTGCACAACCTCAATGTACTCGAATACCTTAAGTTCTCAGTAATGTACATGGGCCTATAAAAGGTTATCAAAGGTAATTGCATAATAATATGATGTTATGTGTGTTTCTTTGTGATATGATAAATTTGTTATATGATGTACAGAAATGATAAATACAAGATCATATGATAAATAGAGATTATGATAATGATGATATATGTGCATGTATGCATCTTGATTTATGAAATGTTTTATGGTTTCTATTATATGTTTATATGCCTAACTAAGTATATGACTTAGCGTGTAAGTGATTTAAAAGTAGGTACCAAGAAACAAGAAGGACATAAATAGAAGTGGCAAAACAACACCATTACTAGAAGATCATATCAGAAGTAAACAACAAAGTATGTATTTTGTGGTATAAAGTGTGTTGGCATGTAAGTTGTTAGTTACGAATGCTCTGATAGACCTTTCGAATGTTTTAAACGTATATATGTAAATGGAAATTTTTTATTTCGGTTAAAAGTTAAATTTTAAGAGTTTATGTATGTTTTACGTAAGTACTGTAGCAGTACTGTAGATGAGGAAGCGATTCCCTGTAGCAGGGTATCGATTCTCTGTTAGCAATCTTGAAAATTTTAACATTCGAGTACTGTAGCAGGGTATTGTTCACGGTACTATTCATACCATATTTCATTGTTCATAAATACTTTTTTTGTCTCAAAAATTTTGTAACAAATCTAATTCAACGATATATGATCGTATTTTTCTTAATATAAGTTCAAATGTTCTGATATTTTTCAAGAATAAAGGTTTTGAAATGACAATGTGACATCTCGGACTCGTATTCGGGTCGGATACGACTTGGGGTGTTACAGGGCTGTATTGCAAACAAACTAAATGTTGGGGGACTGTATTACAAGTTTTAAAAGTTAATGAACCTAAATGAAAGATTTAGAAAAGCTCAGTGACCATTACTATAC
The DNA here is from genome assembly GCF_006381635.1 of Hibiscus syriacus. Taxonomy (NCBI): domain Eukaryota; kingdom Viridiplantae; phylum Streptophyta; class Magnoliopsida; order Malvales; family Malvaceae; genus Hibiscus; species Hibiscus syriacus. The sequence goes on from NW_024062689.1 coordinate 409,865, forward strand.
TTTACCCTAAATAAATATATATAAAAGTTTATATAATACGAGACTAACAAGTCTGTGATATTACGTAATGCCCACCATCTAGACCCCTTGTATTTATTTAATTTTAATCCCTAAAATAACCACCGTCAGATTAAGCCTGGCGTCAACTGCCTTGATTTCAGCACGACGCCCACCCACGTGGCCTAATCCTCACTTTCCAATTAATAGCAGTAGAAACTAGAAATGAGAAGAAGAAAAACCTACCATAATCCCACCACGTTATCTTTAACGTCGTTCCGTCTCCTCCCGTCCTTTTCTCCCCCACCGTTTCACTCCTCCCTCCCTGCTACCTCACTCAGAACGTGCCACGTAGCCTTATTCATCAACTGTTACGTCATATCTCCCGCGAGAAAAACGACTGGTCTTCGCTTACCCTTTCTCTCTAATATCTCTTTTTTAATAAGTTTATTTCTCTGGGCCACCTTAAAAGCTAACCCATTGCTCTTTTCTGGAATTATTATAACTTAATCTTCTATACTTACTGTAAATACTTCTTTTCTTGTTGAGAGCTTGAAAAAGCTATATAAGTACTCTTCTTCTTCTTCTTCTTCCTCTCTCCTTTTTCTTTTTTTAGTATTTGCCCCCTTAATTTTCTGGTTTAGTCATGGAGAAGCACCACCGTCGAGTACTGACGTTCTTGCACTCCGGTGACTTCCTCCGACAGAATTCTGGTGTGCCCGATCTCACCCTTGATGATTCTAGCGATCACGTTAAACCACACATCAAGGAGATGGATTTCTTTTCTACTCAATATCAATCACATGATCATCATCAAGAGAGCAAGACCGATGATGATAACAATAATAATGGATCGTCTTCGTTTGTTGATTCGGGTGTAAACGTAAGGTTTTGGATCATTATCCCAACTAAAATTTTTAATTTTCATATATTTCGTTTAACCTATCTGGTGATAATTTAGATATATGGAAATTTGAGTCCACTCATCATTGACTTAATATTATGCTGTTTCAGATTGGATTAAATCTTCTGAGTTCAAACCCAGGAGTTTCAAGAGCAACAAATGAAGAGAAACATGTGAACAGCAGCGCAGAAGTAAATTTTCTAAAGATATATTTTATTCTTAACATATAGAGCTATTTCTGTTTTTATTTTCATTTCTGATTTTAAACTTGTTAAGAAAATTTGTGTTTTTTTTTTCTTTAGGAGGGTGCTCTTAAAATCGAATTAGAAACGTTGAACGAAGAGAATCGGAGATTAAGAAGCACGTTGGATCAGATTACCAAAAACTACAATGAGCTACAAGGTCAACTATGCATGGCGCTGCAAAAACAGGCGCACCGAAATCAAGGAGAACAGGTTCGATTTATGTTTAAACATAACATATTTGATTACACCATAGTCTTCCTTCATCAGTTTCCCAGGCTCTGATTCATGGGGTTTTTTTAATGCATAAAAGAAATTGGTTAACGTGCTTGAATTGAATTGGAATCTTGTATTCAATATCTTATCGGTAATATCTCAGTTTCAACCTTTCTTAATATTATGCAAATCGACATGGAAGTTTGGAAACAGTAAATTAAAGCGAAAATTTCATTAAATTCATAAAGAAATCGATCCCCCAATTTATATGATTCAGCATGTGCCACCAGTTGTCCTAGTAAACGATATAGAGTAAGAGACTACGATAGAATAGGCGGCGTTAGCTCAACCTCTTTTGCCTATTTCGGCGTATTTTGCGGCCACTCGTGTGCAAAAATAATTTATCTGTGTACTTTCATTTCAGATATTTAGATTATATCATAAATATATATTTTATTGTTTGATATTCATGGTGGTGATTGGTTAATGCTAATCAAAAGAGTTGGTTTTCAAACAGAAGGATGCAGTAAATGGGATGCCAAGTACCATAATGTCAGTCCAACAATTTATGGACCCACGGGCATCGGCTGCATTAGATGTCAACGAACCTTCGGTGTCCGACGATAAGACTCAAGAATTGTCAACAGCATCACAAGAAAACGCCATGGAAGTCGTCTCGAATGAACGCGACCATCGGATGGTTCAAAGTATTCCGGGAAAGCACGTTTCGATCGACGATGGTGGTACCGATCAATCATCTCAAAGCTGGGGGTTACTCAAGAGTCCAAAGCTAGATCAGTCCAAGAGTGAAGAACAAGGCTCTGAAGTTCCTTTTAGGAAGGCTAGGGTGTCTGTTAGAGCAAGATCAGAAGCTCCCTTGGTGAGTAATACAACTATGTAGCACAATTCTTATTACATATGTATATGCAGACACACACAATATTTTATGTTAAAGACTGAAAAAATTAATTTTTTTGAGGATGACTATCCGATCAATCCCTCGGTGCATCCCTGTTTATATGTATCCTGACACTAACATCTAATATTTCTGGGTTCAGATAAGTGATGGATGCCAATGGAGGAAATATGGTCAAAAGATGGCAAAGGGGAACCCTTGTCCTCGAGCCTACTACCGTTGCACCATGGCGGTCGGCTGCCCGGTCCGTAAGCAGGTGCAAAGATGTGCGGATGATAAAAGCGTTCTAATAACAACATACGAAGGGAACCACAATCACCCTCTTCCACCAGCAGCCACAGCTATGGCTAACACGACGTCCGCCGCAGCAGCCATGTTGCTATCGGGTTCAACCAAAAATAAGGACAGCCTACCAAGTTCTGCCTACTTCCCTTCATTACCATACTCATCGTCGATGGCCACCCTCTCGGCCTCCGCCCCGTTTCCCACCATAACCCTTGACTTAACTCAGGGCCCGAACGCCGTCCCATTCTTACGCCCACCACCTTCCACAGCTTCGTTCCCTTTACCTTTGCACGGTTATCCGCAGCTTTTAGGTAACTCCATGTTCGCTTCTCCCAAGGTACCTCCATCACCGACAATGCAGTTAGGGCATCGCCCAGCTTCCATGGTCGAAACAGTCACCGCATCCATCGCCTCCGATCCGAACTTCACCGCAGCACTAGCAGCAGCTATTTCGACCATTATGGGAACGCCACCGAGAAACAACGGAAACAGTAACGTCGACAACGATGAAAACAACACTTCCTCCAATGGGGTACCTGCTGCGCCTGCCCTTGCAGCACCGGGGTCACCGCCGCAGGCTCACCAGTCTTGCACCACTTTCTCGACCAAGGCATGCAGTAACAAGCCAGGCTGATTAATTTTAATTTAGGGTATTGCTTACCATCCTCAGGATAATGGTCCCCCCCCCCTTTTTTTGCATAACCTTTTGCTAATGCTAGGTATAATTAGGCCGTTGGAGAGGAAGAAGGCCCCCCATGCACCTCTTTTATGATCGTATAGAAGAATTTTCATACAAACAGTCTATTGATAGTTGGTGAGTGAGTCAATCGGCCTTGCAGTTTCAATGTTTTTCCATGCTTACAGCCTTAAGAAAAGTTTTCAGATACTTATATAAAATAGATAATTATTACTGTAGAGAATATTATATATATGTTGTTACATGCAGTTTAAGTATAGCGAAAGCTTAGAGTGGGGTGTAAGAATGAATTGGTGGAAAAACATTTCAAGTATTTGTTTTTGTTGGGGATTATTCTGATTTTTTACATTAATTAAATCATTTTTAAGCTACGAAGAGATTACATATGTACAGTGGATTAGTACTTTGCAGAATTATATATGGCAAATAATATTAATTAATTAGATTCCTACGTTTTCGTTATGTGAATGTACCTAAACGTTTGAAGTTGGGTCCAAAAATAGAAAACTGAAGTCATATTTGACCCAGGCTTAGTTGATATGTACAATTTTGCTTTAATTTGTTAAACCTTTACCTCGAATAGAGAATTAGAGATATTACCGGAGCAGGTTTCGCATGGAACTGTTTTATTTTACACTTAACTGAACATAGATAAATATAGATTTTATAGGGGATGGAAAATGGATGATGATAAAAATTAAATTTATTATAGACGATGGAATACATTCTCATGCGACGGATCTTTTAACATTCTCATGCTCCTCTCCTTTTTCAGAGTTAGTTTAGCTAATCAGTCAACACATTTGTTTACTTCGACTTAAACTTAAAAGTTAATCTAATCATTACTAAAATTTTTGAGTTATATTTTACAATTCGATTTGAACTTAAATTTTTTTTAGTCGAGTCGAGTTTATAAAATTACAACTCGAAGCTAATTTAAATTGAAATTTTCAAATCGAATTAAATAAAAAATTGATTTTTAAGTCTAATCGAATTTTACTCCCCTCTAACCTAAACCTCCACCTCGAGTCCTTTCATTCTTCCTCGTCTTCTTTAAAGCTAAGCTTCCTTTAAATTTACAAGTTACCACCTTTCTTAACCTTTCTCGAAGATTGAGGATACTTTTGGAAGAAATTAGGTAAGACATTTGCATTTGCAATATGAAGTTTCACGAAAATTATTATATTTTATTTTCATTTTGGGGGGTTTTGTCATGGAAGATTCTTCAAATATGAGTGACACGTGACATTAAGACAAAAAGGAAGAGAAATTGAAATTGAAATTGTTGGAATGAAAAAAAAGAAGTTAAATTAGTAATGTTGATGCTTGTTTATTTATTTTTGAAGTTATTTATGTTCGATTATTATTTATATAAATTTTTAATATCATATTAATTTATTTATTTTAAAAGGGATTATATTCGTTCATTTAGTGTTCGTGAAAATATCTGTAAACATATTCATTTAACGTCCATGAACACGTTTATTTAACATTCATTTAATATTTGCAACTAACTCCCTCTTTTAACCTTTTTATTTTGTAAGTCAAAGAAGAATGATGAAATTATGTCATTAGTCCTTAAATTCATTAAACTTCACGCTTTAAATTCTAAAATTCATTTTATATTCAGTTTAATTTATACCTCCATCAATATTGAAAATATATATAAAAAAGAAAAAGATAACTGAGTAAACTAGTTATATAAACTAGTCGATAAACAAGTATGCTTGTAAAAATGAATAAACCAAATATCATATATATTTATAAAAAATTGTTTATACTTATTTTTTTAACTTAAAAAATAAATATAAATAAATGATCCATAAATAATTCATCAAATGTCCCGTTCAGCGACACTCTAATTGTTGAGTATTTACCAGAGGTGGAGGGTTTATAAGAGTAATGGTTTTGGTAGGAAGAAAAAGTACGGGAAATCATTATTATCATATTTAATTTGTTTTAGATGATTTGTTGACGTGAGTTTAATTTGAAATTCATTTCCTTTGATTTTAGGTTAGTTGATGAGGAGGAAAAATTCATCCAAGGCAAAGTACATTTTTTACTTGGATGCTTTTTTAGGGTAAAGTATAGTAATGTCACTTAACTTTTCTGAAGCTTTCATTTAGGTCCCCAACTTTTAAAACTTGCAATACAATCCTCCAATATTTAGTCCGTTTGCAATATGGTCCCCGACCTTTAACTGCCGTTAGTACGTTTGCAATATGGTCACTGAACTTTTCAGGTGCTTGCATTTAGGTCCCCTGACTTTTAAAACTTGCAACACAGTCCTTAATTTCATTATAAACCCTAAATTCCTTTTCGATCTTGAATTTCCTTTTTTGCTTCTCTCTTCTCATTTCCAGCGTAACTTTTCAGTCGGGGATGCATGGGAAATTCTAATCTAACTTTGAATTATGTGGAGATGTTGACTTGAATAAGGGTCCATTGAGAGAAGACAAGACCAAGGGACTATCGGGACCATCAACGATTCAAGATGTAATGTTAGATACAAGTCATCTAAGGTGAAACATAGATGTTCGATGAAATGATTGTGAGAAAAAAATGGTTTTAGAAATGCAGAGTTGACAAATACTACTAAGATGAACTAAATATCATTGTTGAAAGTCACCTACAAAGCTGGAATTATTTTGTATAAATGACATATAATAATTTCTTCTTTTAACCTTGTGGTTAAAGATTTTCCAACATATGATCAAATATAATTATTTTAGAATATAGGGTTCAAAATATAATTGAATTATTTTGGAATTTGTGGTTTAGAATAAAATTGAAGATTGTGATGTAAGTTTTAAAAGTTGGGGGACCTAAATGTAAGTGCCTGAAAAATTCAGTGACCATATTACAAACGTACTAAATGCAGTGTAACGGTCGTGGGCCATATTACAAACAGAGTAAATGTTAGAAGATTGTATTGTAAATTTTAAAAGTTGAGAGACCTAAATAAAAGCTTTAGAAAAGTTTAGTGACCATTATTATACTTTACTTTTTTTTATTTGATAAATCTAGAATAACTATGTTCATAAATAACTTTTAATTTTTTAATATTATTCTCCTAATATAAATGATGTTCGAATAATAATAATATACTTGGATTTTTTTAAAACTTGGTAAAATTTTAGATTCCCCCCGAATTCTCGCCCTACTCCTTCTCAGGTTTTTATTTTACTATTAAATCTTTGTTTACTTTAGGGTTTTTTTAATATCTTTTTTGGTTTTGTTGACGTTTATGAATTCGAGTTGTTTTCCTTTTGGAGATTGTAGCCTTGATTGCTTTCTTTCAATCAGCTAGTCAAACAAATTTCCTCAATCTTTTCTCTTTTCCTTTATGAATTTGTAAATTGATTAACTTCTTTTATGAATTTTGATTTGGAATTTAGATTACAGCGGCTTATAGAAAGAAAGTATGGGAGTCCCATCCTGACTTGTTTCCAATTCACCAAAAGCCTTCGGCGGAGTCAAGTTGAAGTTGGTAAGCATCCATATGCCTTCAAACATTTCAACTCTTTTTAGTATATTAGTGATGCGTTTGGTAGGGAACCGTGAAGAAGCAGTTGGAGCGTATTGAGACAAGTTTAAGCATTTTAGAGCTTGATATGGACAAAGAAAGCATGTCTTCAATGTAGAGAGTTGAGAGATTGGATTACAGCAGTTTAGTGATTGCCAGCAGAATAATTCTACTCTTTCTATGATCTATTACTTGGTGGAGTCTTTCTTGATTCTTTTTTTCTATTAAGATTATTTGGAGGGAGGGAGCTGGATTGCTTAGGGGTTTGTATTTGGTTATATTCACGGTGATTAGAGTGGTATGATCTGGTGAGCAATTTAAATCTATTTGTATTTTATTTCTTTCTTGAGTTTTTTAGATTTATGTAACTGTTGAACCTGTTAAATCTAACTGTGGATTTGGGAGAGAAACTGAATTTTACCTGATAAAGGCTAGGTTTAGTCTTTCTAAATAGTATTTTCACTTTCAAAGAAATCCATCATTGTAGACTGGCGTTTTAAGTTGTTTACTATCTAAATTATGGTACTTCTTCTGGAGGTTGCCATTCTGGACGAGAGCCAACATACTGGAAAACAAATAGTGAATGCAGTAAGAATATTAAGTCTTTCCACTTAGTTTAGTTTGCCTATCGCACCTGAACCTTAATTTTTCTTCTTCTTCTGGGAACACTTGAATGAGATAATAGTTGGATATTTCTAATCATGTATTCTGCAATTTAGAAATAATTCAATTGTGTTTACGGTTGTGAGAAATCTAACCTATACATGTGCATATTTTGCAGATTGCAGAAGCTTATACATGTCTACAGTGTGGTAATTCTCCTACATTCATATGCTTTTGAGATAATATTAAGAGTGCTCCGAGAAATTATGGTTTGCAAACTCTTGAATAGGCCAGTGTCCAGTTTAACATGGGAAAAAATCTCTTGTTTAATGTTCTTTAAAGGTAGCACATTTTGTGGAGGCATGATAGGTGGTTGTCTGAACCTAGAAAACTATAGATCATATGTCTTTGCCTCTTTATGCTATCTCCTTAGCTGCTAAAGTTGCTTTGATTGGTGTATTTATCTCTTCTGGTGTTTCTTGGAGATTCTTAAAAAATATTCTATTTGCATTGCATGCCTTGTTCTCCCGACTCACCTATTACTTAAGTGTTGATAACTAGCTCAGGCTTGCTTTAAAGACTTGTGCAATGATTTGAGCAATAAAAGTAAATAACGTGGATCTCAGAGGGATATGATGGGTTACAGTTTCATCACTAGCTTCATGGTGGCAACAAACTGGAATAAGTTGCTTAGAGCTGCAATGAATTGCCGTAAACATACTAAGCTAGACATGTTCATGATTTGAATGTGAGCATACCTGGAGTGCATTTGATCAGGTTCACACCAAAAGACATAGCTTTTGTCTCAGAAGAGACTGACAGAATGTCAACTATGAAAGGAGCCTGAAAAGTTGGTTTCCTTTGACCTTGCGCTGTTAGGAAGTATTTAAATAACTGGCTTTCTGAGTCCTAGAAGCAGGCCATGCTAGAAGATGATGTAACTTTCATTCCCATTAGATTGTGTTCATTAACCTAATTCTTAAGAAATATGTAATTTGATTTGAAAATTTCCAAATTTTAGTGCTATTCATGATCATTTTCCTGATTTAGGAGATCATTATATAATGATGTTGAAAATTTTTATGGAGATGATTTGGATGAACATGACAGTGAAGAAAAGAAACCTAGAGAAATTATCACATTAGCTACTTAGAGTGAACTATTGGATGTTTATTCCTGCTACCAGAGGTGTCACCACTGATGATAATCTTGATTTTATTGATGATGGTTCGGCGTACTAGTTTCTCTCTCATGTGGCTCATTAAACCTGTAGTAAGCAATGAAATATCTATTTCCACAGGATATTGATGGAAAGAAAAAAGTAATTTGGTGTTGTCAAATACCAATATTATATTGTAGTTTGCTGTGCCATATATGATTATGAAGGTATTACCATGTCACCGATATTATTTCAATTTAATTCTCTTTAGATGGCAATTCTTTAGTTTGTGAGCACATCTTTCTGCATCAATCACCCTCTTTGACACTATCCAGCTCATACCCTCTTCCTTCTTTCAATTTATGTGCCCATTTTTGTTTCCATCTTCTGGTACATGATTTGTTGGTGTTTATGGATTTGCTTTATTAAAAATTGTGATATCTTGATGATGGTTTCCAGCTCTTTTCTTCATTTACTTTTATAAATTAGTCATTTGTTATCGTAAATTTTCATTATCGTAAATTTTCATTCCCACTAGATGGGAATGGATCTAGTAGTTCAGTATACGTGTCTGCCCTATCATTACAATTGGTTGTATCTAGCCTATATTCCTCTTTGCATCCTCAATAAACACCTTGTTTTATTATTTGATAGGTTGCTACCATCTACATCTTTTATGTGGTTTGTTAAATTGGTTTTATCCTGAATCCTAGGATTCCACTAAATGGGATTGAATCTGATGATCGGATGGCTAGAAACTGGTTAAGGATTAGTCACTTTGATGTTGGTGCCAATATTCTTGGACATAACTTATGGAATTGAGTTCGCAAACCTGATTTCGAATGCTTCTGTCTTATTGCTAATTACATTAATGTGTACAATTATATTTACATGCTATTCAAATTCATCTGAATGATTGTCACAGGTTCAGGAGGAGGAGGTTCGTTTTCGGGTAATTTCTTGTTCAAAAGCATTGGAAACTAGATTTTCTTTCTTTGTTCTGCTACGTTAGACGTTGTCTTTCTTCTCTGGCTACATATTCGCATGTTGTGAGAACGGGAGTACCGAAGGCTCATGTGGGAAGAAAAAACCGTGCTTTGATTCAGACTCCTTTCCTTCTTATAGTTCTGGGAACTGTGGGCCTCGGGGGACTAAACGCCACAAGGTAACCAACAGCAAGATGAACAATGCCCTTCTCACAATCCATTCCTCCCCTGAAACAAGACCTCGAACTGGGAATTATACTGTTCTTTCATTTTTTGTATCGATATGGAAGCTTCAATTTATATGAGCCTTGTGTATCGGAATCACACAAATTTGGGTAATATCATTATACCTTTGACCTTAATCTGTTTAAATGTTTGGTTGAGTGTAATAAGCATGCATTGATCACCTATTCAGTTGGGCACATTGATTCATTTGGTTTACAAGCTTATTCGTTTGAATCCTCCCCTGCTGCATGAACATTAATGATTTGGGTTAAATCTGGTTTTTGACATTCCAGTTTTGATTCTTATTCGCATGATTCTTTTTTTTTTTTTTAGTTCCAGAAATTTGCCTTTATGAGATTTCAAATTGGTTCCCTAAAAAATGAAAGCATAGCAAAAACATAAATTACCATAAACAACGTTTGGAGAGACAGAGAGGACTAGGGATGGCAAACGGGTACCGTTTCATGGATTCCGTACCGCATCTGCTCCAATTGGAGCGGGGATGGGTATAATTTTAGCGGGTAGTGGACGGGTGTGGATTTATAAAGTGGTACCCGTCGTGGGTGGTGGGCGGGTAATGGGTTTGAGACATTACCCGTCCCGCATCCGCTCGCCCAGCTAAATATCTATTAAATTTTAGACCATTATAAATTTAGATTTAATTTTAGAGACTAATTTATAAATTTTAATATTGTATAATATATAACATATAATTTAACTAAATATTAAGGATATTTAATCTTTAATTTGGTCTTTAATTAGAGAAATATTCGGCTCTTTGATTAAACCCATAATCCCACTAACCACGTCACTTTCCATGTTCTTTAGCCCATGCTGCCCATCCAAACACAAATTAGCCGTACTATATGCATTAACATCAAAAGCAGCAGTTTCCATGTTCTTTAGCCCCTCAAAACCCATATTAGGCGCACTATGAGCATTAACATCGAAAGCAACTCAACAATCCAGCTCTGCGACTACATGCTCCCTACAATTTGTCTCCATAACATTCGTAGAGCCACTCCTCTAACAAATTGAAGCATGCGTTGCTACCCCATCAGGAACTGTCTGGGAACCAACTCCAACATCCCATTAGTTTGCTGTCAGGCGGGTCTAGATGGGTATGTCGCTAGTGGGTGTGGGGATGGATTTGAAAATGTACCCGCGTGGGAGGGTGTGGATTTGAAAATTTGTACCCATCATGGGTGGTGGGCGGGTGGTGGATTGAAAAATATTAGGTGAGTATGGGGATGGGGGAGGGGGTATCCGCACCCGACCCGCCCGTTTGCCATCCCTAGAGAGGACCAGGAGACGGTAATGACAAAAAGATCCAGGGAGAGAGAGAAAGACATCTTGTTCCAAAACTAATTGGTACTGTAATGCTATTATATTTTTTATCTAATGACACATTTTAATACATGAATTATCAGTTTTGATCTATTTTAGTATTTAAATTTTTATTTTTAAAAAAATCATATTTAAAGTTTAACTTTTGTAAAAAAAAATTTAGTTTTTGTTTTAGTTTAGTACCCGTTCAAAATTTAATATTAAGTTTTGAACAAATTAAAAAAATTAAGTATTAAAACAGACTAAAATAGATAGTTTAGATACTAAACGCGTTAAATTTTTAATTACGGAGTATTAAAATGAAATAAAAATTAAATATTAGGTATGATTTTGAGAGAAAAAATAAGAGCTTAAATACTAAAATTGATAGTTTATGTACAAAAATGTATAGTTTTACCTTAAATATTATAATGATTATAATATATAACTTGAATATCATTTTTAAGGATACATTTTTATTTACTATATGTTTTTGTATAACATATTTCAATTTATATATTAATGTTAATCAATCATGTTTGATTGGCATGAATCAATTTACTTCGTGGTTAAATGAATTTTTTTTGTTCTTAGAGGTCACGAGTTTTTAATATCAGTGACTATAGCATGATGATTGAGCGTACATTGTCAAACTGTTTATTTTTTCCTTATATTTTTTTTTGTTATAAATTCTAGATCTATTAGAAATATTCTCCTTTTTTTAGGGTCTTCCTTCCCCTCCTCTTTAAGTAAGACTAAAATTAAAGGAATTATTTTTGTTCTTAGAGGTCACAAGTTTTTTATATCAGTGATTATAGCAGAGTGATTGAGCGTTCATTGTCAAGCTGTTTATTTTTTTTCCTTATATTTTTTTGTTATAAAGTATATATCAATTAGAAATATTCTCCTTTTTCTTAGGGTTTTCCTTCCTCTCCTCTTTAAGTAAGACTAAAATTAAATTTAAATTTCGTGAAAATTGATAAACTAATTTTATGCATTTAACATCATTTGATAGTAATCATTTTCCCTCTATCTTTTTGGTATGTCTTTTTGTATAGCAAGTTTACTTTTTCATCCCTTTCTTCTCTTCTTTAAAATTTGATTTCTACGTTTGTTTCTTTATTTTTTATGGCGAAAGATGAGGATGATAATGGAACTATTTGTAAAAGGTTGTCTATGATAATGTTCGATTTGAATATGAATATTTCATTAGTTATTGAAATAACTCAATAAATAAGATTTTGTTAAAATAAGTGAAGCTATTTTGTGCAAAGGCAAACAAATCTATTTACATGCTTTGTTTTATTAAAATAAGCAATTTAATACAAAAAGATGATAATTGAGTGATCAAATTCAAACATACGATAATATGAAAAAAAAAATAGGATTAGCTTATCCAATTAAAATAGAGAGATTAAATTTCAAACTTGAGAAACGTTGAGGGATCAAATTCAGATTTTGGCCTTTAGTATCCTAAATTTTCATTTTTGACCTTTTAACATCTATCGTGTGATGATATCGTCCATGCAGCCGCTGCTTCTAGAAATCTCCGAGCCAGGATCGATTTAGGGTCCGGCTAATCTTCACTTTCACAAAGGCATCTCCTCCCCAGGTCAGCTATTTCTTCGTTTTCATTTCAAATGATTTGAGATTCATTTAGCTTTTTGTTCTTTTGAGTACGAATAATCTAGACTATTGAGGGTGAAACTTTGGTTTATAAGGTGGTTCGGTTCCCCTCGTCTTTTCTGCGCTTTTTTAAACATCCAAGAAACATGGCATTATATTCCTTCTCTTCTGCTCGCTTTTGCTCTTCCAAATTCCCAATCTGTTTCCATCTACCAAAACCCTCAAAATTTCCATTCTTTTCCAACAGATCCATCTCTTTCCAAAAGGTCCCTACTAAATCCCCTCCTCCGCTTCAATCTAGCTCCACCCAGCTCCAACCCATGGAAGAATTCCCTCCTAAGCTCCAAGAAATCATCAAGCTTTTCCAATCAGTCGAAGAACCCAAGGCCAAGTACGAGCAGCTGATGTTTTATGGCAAAAACTTGAATCCCCTCGATACCCAGTTCAAAACTAAGGAGAACAAAGTCGAGGGATGTGTTTCTCAGGTCTGGGTCAGGGCTTATCTTGACGAAGACAAGAATGTTTTCTATCAAGCTGATTCTGATTCTGTTTTAACCAAAGGGCTCGCTGCTTTGCTTGTTAATGGATTGTCCGGAAGGCCTGCCAAGGAAGTTTTGAGGGTTTCTCCTGATTTTGCAGTGCTTCTCGGGCTGCAACAGAGCTTAACACCTTCAAGGAATAATGGGTTTTTGAACATGTTGAAGTTGATGCAAAGGAAGGCGCTCGAGTTGCTTATTGAAGCTGAGAAGGGTGGTGGATCTTCGGGTAATGGTCAGATTGTGAATGATGACAGTGAAAAACCTGTTGAGAACACAAATTCGGATTCGAAAGTCGATGAGAACTCACGTGTTGGATTTGATTCTGGAAAAAGTAACGAAGATAGTTGGAGTGGTTTGGGAGGTAGAGGAACGAGAATCAAGGAGAAGCTGGAGAGGGAACTTAGTCCAATTGAATTGGAAGTGGAGGATGTTTCTTATCAGCACGCTGGACATGCTGGTGTGAGGGGAAGTGATGGGGAAACACATTTTAATGTCAGGATTGTGTCCAAGGAATTTGAAGGCAAGAGTTTGGTGAAAAGGCATAGGTTAATTTATGGCTTGTTAGATGAGGAGTTGCAGACTGGACTGCACGCCTTGTCTATAGTGGCAAAGACACCATCTGAAGTTGAAGCAAATTGAAGAGATGTTCCATGACTAGAGAAAAAGTTAGGTTCTTTTTTAATACATTTTGATATGCTTCTCTTTGGAAGTTTTCCAAAGGTGCTTGATTGAGAAATGGGATTATTGCATCTTGGATTTTTTGACAATGCATTAATTTGTCTCATGTTGGTTGATTTCAACGATGTACCCAATAAAGATGTTTCTATATTCATGGCATATTTTCTTTTTTCACTCGGTGCTTTCTTGTAATCCCAAGCAGTAGGGAGGGGCAAAATATTGTGGTGAAAATAATTGATTTTATAACCTGTATCTTGATTGCTACAATAATCAGAGGGTCGCGGTGTTTTTTGAAAAATGTGTTGATTGCAAGGTAAATTTTGGAAAACGTGCTGACTGTACGATAACTTCCCCATGCTACTTACGTTAGTCCTAATAAGATCCTCGGTGCAATTCAGAAGTAGAAAATTCCAATAATCGCGGTTCTTTCTAGAAATCATCGTGTAGTCCTAATAAGATCCTCGGTTACTATAGTAATCTCCTTAGATCATAAATTAATTTTCGGGACACAATATTCAAGCAATTATTAAACGAAGGTTAAGATTAAATTTACATAAAAAAATACATGTTGGAAGACCATGAACGTACATGCAAGGAGAAAAAAAGAACAACTCACGTTATGAACAAATCGAATACAGAGCACATATGTAGAATTTCCAATAAACAAACTATCACCTCCTTCTAATTGTGCCCTCATTGTATACTTTGGATGGTTGAATGTGTGAAGACTACCGCACGCACAGGCAAACAGAAATACAACGAGTGAGGGAGTTTGTGCGTGTATGATATATGAGAGAGAGAGAGAGAGATAGATAGAGAGAGAGAGAGAGAGAGAGACGTATGACATTATGTGCTTGGTGTTTCGGCACCAGGTCCAGGCCGGGCGTTTAGCAGGGGCTGAAGAGCTTTGACAACGATGCTCATATTTGGCCGAAAATCAGCTTCATATTGCACACACAATGCAGCAACAGCAGCCATCTGCGATCAAACAATAAAATGCTTTTAGGCACAGATGACATTTTACATTTAGTGAGGGCAGCAAGCAACCCCGGAAAGTTTCGATGTTAAGGTTCTAAAACAATGATGTATCTATGCAAGTAAAAATGTATTTGGATAGATGCAACTTCCAAATTTTACTGTCACTTGAAGAAATGTTAACAGAGAAAATGGAATAATAATGAGATAATACCAGGAGCACCCAATCATAATAATACCTTGGCAACAGCCTTGGGAGGATAATCTCCTCCTAGTCTTTGATCAATACACTGCCTAACCTTGTCTTCACTGAGTCTCGGTGTAGCCTAACATAATTCCAAACTCTCTTGGTCATCATGTCTGAAAAGTTTGAGAATGGAAGTCGGGTCGGATATTAGAAAATAAGGATCAGAAAAATGTACCCAGGTAACGAGACTTTGCTGTCCACGAGGTAAAGTATGATCAACAGGTTTTCTCCCAGTAAGAAGTTCAAGCAGAACAACACCAAAGCTGTATACATCACTCTTGGCATTTAATTGCCCAGTCATTGCATATCTGCCAACCACGAGAACACAACGGTCATTTTGAAGGCATTTTATTGTCCAGTCACAACATATCTCAGTAATGAAATGAGAAATTAAGCTAGTTTAGGTTCCATCAAGCAATTCATGAATTTTACAAACCGTCTTAAACCACGTCTTATCATAAAAAAATAGATCTTAGCATGAAAAGAATCCACAATTACTTACTCAGGAGCATGATAACCAAAGGTTCCAAGTACACGAGTGGAATGAAGACGGGATGCCATATCAGGAGCCTGATTTGATAAATCAAAGTCCGCAATCTTTGCCACATCACCATCAAATATTAGCACATTGCTGGACTTAATGTCACGATGAATGATGTGAGGATTGGCCTTATCGTGCAAGTATTCAAGCCCTCTTGCAGCTGCTACAGCAACTTTTACTCTTTGTGCCCATGTCAGAACAGGGCCAGGCTGAGCTCCCTTAACACCTTTTCTCCCTACATTAAAGGAATCTTAATGCTCTCTTCTAAAAAAAAAAAGGTGGGGGGGGGAGATTTTTTTTTTGTAATATTAACAGCACCACAAGCAAATATAACCAAATAAAGACTTTGCATCCATTTCTATAACAGCATTACAAATAGATCCATGCTTCAGGCATCATTACAATCAATGGTTTTCAACTTTATATAACTGGACTAACAAATGAAGAATCATCACACATACCATGGAGAATATCATGCAGCGATCCATTTGATGCAAACTCATAGGCAAGTATGCGGGAACTCCCATCAACACAGTAGCCAAGCAATTGAACAAAGTTTTCATGTTTCAACCTTGATACCATAGAAACCTGAAAACCATGCACCAGTGGATATAATATGAAACTCTAAAGCTAATATCAAGAAGCAGTAAATGAAATGAATTATAGCTGACAATTGAACCTGGGACAAAAACTCATCATCAGGTTGCTTGCTGGCGTCTAATTTTTTTATTGCTGCAGCCTGCCCACTTTTAAGGACTCCATAATAAACTCTGCCGTAGGAACCTTCTCCAATCAAAGAATTAGTACCGTAGTCATCTGTGATTTCTTTCAATTCATCTGCTGGAATAGTAGGGACTTCAATAGGCTGAACCTTCACAGTTTGAGCACTCTTTGATGCAGTTTCAGATGTATGGTAACCTCCATCATTTCCTGATTGGTCAAATTCAACCCAGATTAAAGCAATAGATTCAGTACAGCCAAAATAAAGCATAGGCAACTATAAATTGCAAAAGATAACTATACAAATAAACATGTAATTTGTGTAAGTGGTACATTAAATTAGGATGGATTATAACATACACACATATAAATTCTGCAAAAGCATAGAAATAAAACTAATAAACAGATAAAAACCAAACTCTGACTGATGATGGGCATAAGCTTCACAAGAGTAAGCCATCCTACTTATAGTAGTTCACTATATTGATGATGCAAAAATACTCAAATGAAATTCACGAAAATGAAATATTATCAGCTTTGGTGTGAATTTCAACAACAGAATTACCTGCTGCTTGTTTAACAATATATTGGCCTCCATTATCAGAGGTTTTACGCATATCATCCTCTTCACAACAGCCAAAGCAACTCATGGTTCCCCTTGAGAATAATCTCTAATTTGCAAGATCCAAATATAGGAATTCAAAGAAGCATAAGAGTGAGTACAAATATAAAAATAATTCACATTTTTGTTAACTACAGAAAGATTGGCTTAGCTAGCACTAAATTTTGTGAACATTGCAGGTATAGAAACTGAAAGACAACAAAAATGCAAATAGTCAGAGCACAAATATATTTGGTTAAATAGATGAAATGCATTTGCGTTTGCCATCATCTGTAGATTTGACGTCCACACATTAGAGAACTGGAAGTCCCTTCATCATGTCCACATGAGGCATTTTTCTAGTTTTGTAAACCAGACAACATATCTTGTCATCTAATTTTTCCCCTTAAATCCAAATAACATGCTACACGGTAGATTGTCATTTCTAGCGCATAATGAAGATTTCCATCCAATATTGAATGTGGCATGAGAAATAACCCTAACCCCCCCCCCAAAAAAAAAAAATCCACGAATGCATACGAGATCAATTCCATAAATTCATGAAATATCAGTATTTCATTCTTAGACATAACATTCCCCATGAAATCAGAGGTAGAGAAGTCAAAGCTTTCATTGGATTATCTAAATGCAGCCTGGCAAGCGCAAACATCAAAAGTAATCACAAGGAAAAAAATGCTCACAATCCACTTGAAATTGCACATGCAGGACATTTATTTCAGTACCCAACAACTTTTTGTAAAACGAAAATGAACAAATCTACAAAAACACCGACTTTACACACCTAAAAGTTTCCAGAACAAAATTCAGTTCAAGCTGAAAATCGACGTAGGATCAGAAATTCTACTCAATAGACTCTCCCCCATTAAAAAGACGCGCAGTTCTCCAAGTTAAATCTTATTATCAGTAAAACTTCAACCACTCACCAAACGTATTTAGCTTATAAGCTTACACATAAAAGCACAGTCAAAGTCCACATTCAACAACCTTTTTTCCTGATCAGAGTTTTCAAAATTCAAACAGTTCCGTGAATTACATCGATCCGAGTGCATGCATACTATTAGCATCCAAAACTCAAGTGAACAATCAAAGAGGATGCACAAAAAATCAACAAAAAGAAAATAGAAAGAATCACCTGAAATTAGGGCAGATGAAGTGGAGCAAGAGATCAGTTCAATAATAGGCTATGCGCAGCAGACGAGCTTAAGATCTGAGACGGTGAAGCCAGAGAAAGGTACTTAGCTTAAGAGAACCGGGAGCGCGTAGGATAAAAGGAAAAAAAAATCCTTTATAGGTTGTTAAGCTCCCTTGGATTGTATTTGAATTTATTTCTTTTTCCTTTTGACGTAATTTTTATATTTTTACTTTGTTTAGTTTTTTCTTTTAGTTGTGAGCAGCCAGACTTGATTTCCAATTTCCCGTGTTGTACTTGTCATTGAATTCGGACTGATTCAAAGCCCACCGAGTTGGGTTACGTGGCTGTTTCTAGTTGGATTGAACTATAAGAAAATTAAAGATCAATGCCATTGCCATGTCAACTCACACGAGCTGGAACTTGTCTAATAACTATTAATCCATCATTTCTCAGTATTTTACTTACATTGACGATGTCTTCGCTACCGCTTAAATTAAAAAGAATGAACTGTTAACAATCGACGCAACCCACTCGTTCCACCAACCTGCAATAAAAAGCTATGATTTCCCTTTTTTTAGTTACAACAATTGTTACATTTTGATCCTTTACTATAAACATAAAATTAAATCAACTTAAATTAAAATATATTATAATATTCCAACATGAAAAATGTTACAGCAGTCAAAGCACAACTTCAACAATAATAATAACCGAAACCCTTGCAATCATTTCTCATACTAGAACTAGTACTTAAGCTTATTGATCATAAAAAGTTATTGGATACTGAACTTTATTTCCAATAAATTTCCTGCATGTGCAATTTCAAGTGGATTGTGAGCATTTTTTTTCTTTTTGATTACTTTCTCGATACACGATAGTACGCTGACTAATTATGATCGGAAGAACTGAAAGCAAGTTGCTTGCTCCAATGGAAACCATGAAAACATATACTGATCCCATTATGTTGAACAAGTCCTGCTCATTGTTGCTTCATGAAAGATGATGACGGTTTCAGGCAAATGCCACATGTTTAAACTTTTATGGAAAACACCAAAAGGGAAAGAAAATTTTGGGGAAACATCTTACACTTTTTACCCTTTATCCCAAAGAAGCGCTCCATATACCAAAGAGAATACCATGACTAAAATCAAGCGCCCTAAGTTATATGTTGGGTTTCTCCAATAAGACAAATGTTGCTTCCATAGGCATGCTTTGAATTGCTCCCATCTATTTAGTGGAAAACGTGTAGTGAAACGTACTTCCTTTGAACCATGTGCTGCAACTCTCAACTCTTGGACTAGTTATTTGTTTCTCCTACTCAATATGTTATTCATAAGTTCTTACATATCTTCTTATTTTGAGGTGTGACTGCATATATCAATCATGGTGAACTTACTGATACAGACTGGATTGTTTGTAGAGATTGAAAAAGTCTACTCCAAGTTCAGCTTCAATAGAAGGATTTGTGACCTCTAATATCCACGTTGCTGGATTGTAGTTTTCTTTAATTTTCGGCACCCCTGCTATTCCCTGCTTAAAGTGTTTTGAAGCATTAGTTTCTTAGTCAATTGGAATGTATACGAGTCCATAATCTTCAAGATGTTACTTTGTATTACCTCAAAGTATTCAATAAGCTTACAAGAATTTTGACCAAGCTCTCCAGAATCTACTATTTGCCCTCCTTTCATCAAAATAATCTACATGATGTATTTATGATATGTGAAGCAGAATATCATAGTAACTAAGAAGGAAATGAACTATGGAACGTTGATGAATGCTTCACTCAGTTACCTTGTCAAATGCCTCAGTTATGTCGATGCTCGGTTGATGAATGGTACATACAACAGTCCTCTTAGTACTAACTATATTCTTCACCACTCGCTTGACAGTGGCAGCTGCTCTTGTATCTAAACCAAAGGTGGGTTCATCCATAAATATTATTGATGGATTAGCAACAAGCTCCATTGCTATTGTAAGTTGTTTCTGCTGCTCTAGTGATATACCACTAACACCACGTATGCCAACTAAAGAATCTTTGATTTCATCAAGCTCAATCATTAGAAGAAGCTCTTCCACAAATTTCTGTTAAATGCGAGAAATAGAGTGAGCCTTAATGTTTGTTATTTGTATAAAGTTGAAACACTCTTACCATTCTTTTATGCATAGGGGCATCTGGTGGTAGGCTTAACCAAGCTGAGTAAATTACTTATTCCTTTACTGTTATTTTGGGAGAGTGTATGTCAGTTTGCTCGCAATACCCTGATACTCTAGCATATGCCTTTTGGACTTTAGGGTACCCTCCAACTCTTATATCCCCTTTCATATACCCTTCAATTTTTCTTCCAGGCCTAAATGCACCAGAAATATCTTGAAGAACTCCAGCTCCACTGATTCTCTTACCAGCTCCACTGGCACCCATCAATCCTGTAAGAACTCCAGGCCTAAATGCACCAGAAATATCTTGAAGAAGATGTATCTTCTTATTCGAGACTTTCCCTCTAAATTTCTGGAAAAACAGACAAGAAAGTATGCTTTTTTTTCTTTACATCTTCAAAGTAATAAAAGGTTTTGCTGATAAATCAAATTGTTACCTTGGAAGTATCCATAAGGAATGCACATTCTCAAATGAAAGCGTTACCGGCACAAAAGGTAAAGCCATACTTGTAACTTCTGTTGTTACATGAACTCCAGACAATTGATTTTCCTGTATGGAATTACTCAAGTCTTCTTTTCTTTCCTTATAAGATACAACTCAGATGTCTCTTGGTCCCTGGAGCTGCGCCACAAACACAACTTAGAACTAGCAAGGATTAAATTCATCAATCAAGTTTTTTAATGCTTTTATCATTTTTGTTCTTTGTATTTGCATGATGTGAAACTTACACTTCAAAAAACTAGGTTCTAAGGTGAATAAAACATTAACAAGAATCCACATTCGGACATTCCTATCAAAGCAGAAACTGGTATCCAGTAAAAGTATTCACCGAAATCTAATCCACGAGCACGTAGTGCTTGATGGCCCAAAGTCACATTTGAAGATGAAACCTGAGAGACCAACAAATCAGTGTTGATGCTTTCATCGTTTAATTCATTTCATAAACAACCATACCTTTTTTACCTTTTGCCACTTGGGGGATAGAAATTCGTTTACTTAGTTTCCTACAACTGTATATGAGAGAGGGGAAGTCCAAAAGCACCATTTTATCCAAGGAGGCATTGATGCTGCTTCGAGATAACAGTCGAGTTATTATTATTACATGAATACTTTGAACAAATTGAAGTACTCATGCTAATTATTATAAGGTTGGCCTTACGTAAAGGTACTATGAAGCCACTGAATAAAAGTGTTGCCATCACTGTAAATTGACAAAAGATTGCAGCAACTGGAAGGGTTCGAATTATAGCAGTATTCAAACGAAAAGTTGATATTCCTACTTGATGGAAAAGGAACTGGATGAAAAGCTGATAGAAGAATCTGAAAGTAAAATTTGGGAATTATTAGAGATCATATTGAAAGTTTATATCTCTAACATAATAATAGGATATTCTCCTTAAAAAAACCTTTATGGTTTTGGACCGTAACCAACCCCATAATATATAAGAGATGTCCACATTAAAGTATCTAACAATGAAAATGGAATCCTTAAAATAGTTTAAGGAATTGAATAAGTCCATGCAGGATAGAAATATAAATCCCTTTGCTTGTAGAATATGCCAAGCTTGGAACTAGTAAGTGCCAACTCTGGAACTCCACTGGTCAGAACTCTAGAAAGACCGAAAAATAAGCAAGCCGTGTACTTTCTCAAATGGAACTCATCGATCTTCATCCGAGCTCGTCTAAACAGTGTCATAGTTACCAATGCCAATAAAACAAGCTGTAAACAAAAAAAATACCCAGGGCGTGTGAGAGTACATTGATTAGTAGTTCACAATCCGTGTTGATTCAAAAATTAAATCCTTACCTGTGCTGATCTGAAAACATACGAAAACAAGCTACGCTTGGTAAGAAACCATTCCCTTGCCAAGCATGCTTTGAATAATTCCCATTTCCCCAATGAATAGATATTAAACAACAATGCATTCTTGTGATCCTCGGCTTTTTCGATAGGTTTGTAGAGTTCCTCTTTTAGCACATGTCCTGCATGAAACTCCTTGCATGCATCTATGAATTTGTCTGTAGAAACATAGCTATAAGGTCGGTCCTTATGAATCCAATATTGTGCTTGTTCCTTTTGGGAGAGTGCCTATTATTAGATAAATTAACTTTAAACAATGTTCCAAAAACTCAATGCAACTATTGTCTTTTCTAATGAACATACATGGTGCATGAAGACAACAAGGCCTTTCCTTGGTGGGCACTTAAAGCCACAGTATTCAAAGAACTCGTGAACTTGACTCCGAGTTCCTTGGTATACAATCTTTCCTTTGTCCATTAGAATAATTTTGTCAAAGAGATCAAAGGTCTCCGGAGTTGGTTGAAGGAGAGAAATTAAAACTGTGGCCCCTCTTGTATGAGCCAACTGTTTTAGACATGTTACAATCTGGAAGGTGGTGGAGCTATCTAAGCCTGTTAATTTTCCATCCATAAAGAAGGCTTTGGTCGGACCAACCATCATTTCTCCTATTAAATTAGAAACATTAAGCAATTAGTTCAATAGTTTAATGTTCTAACTCACTTGGTATTGGCTAGAAATTTATCAGCAAGTGGTATTGGTTAGGAGCACAGAACCTATTCTGAGCCTTTTCATTTCCCCGCCAGAGATTCCACGGTTCATTGCATTTCCCACACTTGTATCAGCACAAATATCCAATCCTAGGATCTAAGAAATGGTACCAAAATCATTAGTGAAAAGGATATTAATTTGTGTACCTTTAATCAAGGGGAAATCACCTTTAATATATAGTCTGTCTGGAGTGTTCTCTCCAATCCTTCAACAGAAATCGCCTGCCACCATAGATTATTATTGTCTAAGATTGGAGCAATGGAATCTGAACCATTTTATTGCAAAAGAGAATCACCTTCATATAGGTGTCTATATCTGGTTCAGGGATGATCCCACGTAGCTTCTCGCGCCTACTGAGTTCTTTCAGAATATCTTCAAATCATAAACACATTGAATAATCAATAAAATTCAATGAAGATTTGATTTGTTAATATAAGATGGAAAAACGACACACACATACATATATACCTGCTCTGCTCCCAATTTCCTGACAACGTGCTGAGAAGTCAATTGTCTCTCTTACAGTCATGTCCGGAATATGCAGGTCATATTGATTTATATAAGCTGAAGTTTTCTGAGGAACAAACTCACAGAGTTCGCAACCATTGTAAGAGATTTCCCCTGAGACCTTGAGAGACATCTCATGCTTCCCGGTAAGTGTTTGCAAAAGGGTTGTTTTCCCGCATCCCGGAAGGCCAAGCAACAGCGTCATCCTTGATGGCTTAATGATGCTACTCATATCTTCGAGAATTTTTGTCTTGTTCGGTTGAGACACGCATCGATTAACCTTTGTAATAGCCCGCTCAACATAAAAACATCTCCTTGATTACTTACGGAACTCGTGTTTTATTGGAAAGCTCAAACTATATTACTACACAACGTTAATTAAGCACGTACAGGGAACATGTTGGTGACAGTGTTCCACAGAGTAGGGAGCTGAGGCTTTCCTTCAACCATTTTACACTCGGCTTCCACGTTCAGATTCTCTAATCTCACCTCGATTTTTGGCAATTTCAAACCCACCCTGATTATTATCATATTTTTAGGCATTGACAAAAATATATACATATATATTATAAAAGCAATAGAGATTCGAGAAGAACAAAGTTCTGTTTTAGTTTCTTGCCTGACCATTCTTTCGTTTAGTCTTTTCAACAGCTTTAGATTGTCCTTATCGATTATGGTTATGAGTTGGTCCAGGAAAATGAGGCGTTCGAACGCTCCAAGCCGAGCAACATCTATCACCTTCTTGCCTAACTTGTCGCCTTCCTCGGCATTTATCAACTTTTGATCAAACAAGGATGTTCTTATCCTCTTGGAAGTGGGTAATCTTTCGATGGCGGCCCACTGCAACTCCACTTCATCACCACCACCACATCGAAAAGAGCTCGACAAAGCCTTGGCCATGCTTGTCTCAAAGCTCAGCTAGTTCCACACTTCTGCGAGTTGGCTATCTTGTTTTGGTTTGAGAAAAGCAAATTAAGGAATTGTCCTAAATTTGTTTTGTTATGTTTGTAATTGAAAAGGTGAACCTATATATATACATATATAATACTCCTACAATGCTATAGCAATGTTATAGTTATGTTATAAGCTCTATTTGTGGTTCGTTGTACAATAGATATCTTGCCCTGAGCAAGTGGATACCGTGGTCCCTGGAACTTAATTTATGGATTAATTGTATGTGTAATAAGATTCAAACTGTCAAACGGCCCCTAAGGGTTGAGAGAATGCGAGAAAGAGGGTTGAGAGAGCGGCGCATTTTGAGAATCAGAGGAAGGTTACAAATGGGGTTAGGGTAAAAGCTTTCCCTAAATATCATTTATATCAGAGTCTCAAAACGACAGCGTTTCAAGGTTTAGGTTACCCTTTTCAAGCATGGGTTATTTGATGAATGGGCCACTCGTTTTATTTGTATAATTCATTTTGGTCCCTAAATCGAGAATTACATGTTTCTAGTTTTGTCTCTTTATTTTACGCGTATTTAATTGTTGTCCCAAGTATTATTATTTAATTTTTTCTATTTTAGACATTTGACCTTTAAATTTTTGCATGTTGCACTTTAGTATTGAGCGTGTTTGGGTTTATTATGATTTTAGTCCATTATGATAACAATAGTTTTATTTCAGTTTCAGTGTTTAATATGGAATAACGTTGTATTTTTACCTCAATAGTTATTATGTTTGTTGTTAAGATGGTAAATTTATGTTCATTATTATTTAGTCCTTAGTTTAACCAGTATGCTTAGTTTCTGAAATTTACATTTTGAAGTGTTATGTTTCATTTTCTTTATTTTAGTCATATTTAGGTATTACATGTTAATATATATATATATATATATATATATATATATATATTTTTTTTTCTAATTTATATTTAAAAAATATGTATATAATTTTTGTATTAAAATGTCACATCGCATGATAATTTTTAATCATAATTTTTTAAATTAATTTTCTGCATGATATCCTCACGTGCATAACTCGACTTATAATTACATAATTGGATTAAGGATAATACATTTTTATTTTAGAATCGTTTTGAGGGGCTTGTCTTAACTTATTAGAGAATCACTTTCGACGATTTTAAACTGAAAGTGTATTCCAACAGTGAAACCTAAAAAATGATTCCTCACCTAAAATTTGAAAATGAGAGAATAAGAAATATTGGTTATTTAAACTCTTCGAGAAAAGATTGTTAGAACTTATCTAAGGTCAGATCTCGATGTGTTTAAATAGTCGAATATTTTTTCTTTCTAAAAAGGCTTGGTAATTTTAATTTAATTTGTTTTGGGTGCTTTTGAATATTATAATGGAATTATAATATTTCTTTATTTCGATTGGAGCAAGAATTGATTGCCTCAAGGTATGAGAGGTTTGTTTCTTCTCGATAGGAAATAATTAAATATTATTATATTTCATTTTAAAATTCATATTTTGTTGTTTTATGGGATTATAAATCAAATTAAATTCGAATTTGTAAATTTCATTGCAAAGACATTAATTAATCAACTAGGTATCGATTTAGGGTGATGTAGGGTGTTAATTCTTCCCCACACGTAACCGACTCCCGAACTCAATTTTCTGGTACGCAAACTATAAATTTGTCATTTAATTAAAATTATATTTCATTTTAAAATTAATATTTTTATTCAAAGATTGGTGGTGACTCCTCAAACCATACACTTTTATTTTTAAAAGGAATCTCAAATTTTTCGAAACGAGAGATTTTTTTAAATCACATTACTCTTTAATTACAAATTAATCTAGAGAGAGATAATCAAAAAATGGTGTGGTTTTTAAATTTTCAATTTAGAAAAAAAATCGTTTCGACATATGCCTTTGAAACTCCTTCAGAAAATTGCTCTAGTTTGAATTCTTCAATATCATCATCCCAAAATCCAGGATCATAATTCACGAGCAAGATGTGTAACATCCTCAATAACGGGTTAGTGATTAAAGTGTAAGATTTTAAAATTTCAGTGATCAAATTAAATAAATTGAAAAGTGAAGGAATTAATTAAAAGATGTTGGTGTAGGATGAATTAATAAGTGAATGAGAATTAAAAGGGTAAAAGGGTCATTGAGCAAAGGTATTAATTAAATATTAGATATTGGGTATTGTAATACCCAAGGGAAAGAAACAAGAGTTTCCAGATAACTCTTGATTCTTCTTTCTTCTTCAATGTGAAGCACCCAAACCTAAGATAAGTTTGATTTCTTTTGGTTAATCCTTCAAATTAAAGTATGGGTTTGATTATGAAGCTTTAGGAAAGATTATGGAGAAGAAAAATATTACAGAAACTCAAAGATTGGTGAGTTATGAAGGATTAAAGATAAGAAGTGGATAAGTGAAATCTTGAATAAGGATGTATAAATGGATTTAGAAGATAAATTTGACTTGTCATGAGTGGAAGTAAATGATATGAAGTGTTAGAACTAGATTTAGAACATGTTAAAATTTGAGTAAGATTCTTGAATTCAGTATTAATGATTGGATTTGTAAGGTTAAGAGGTATTAAATAGGTATTAATCAGTTTAAGTAGGTGTATAAGAGTTAGAAATATTAAATGAGGTGAAAGATAAAGAGTTGAGATGAAAAGAGTGAATTCCGTGCTTACAATGGGATTTCTGGGTTGTGTGCATCGATGCATCTTCAATGTGCATCGATGCACTCTCAAATAAACAAACATCGAATGCAATTAATGCATCGATGCATAAGGAGTGCATCGATGCATCCCCTTAAAATGCAAACATCGAATGCCATTTATGCACCGATGCATAGGTAGTGCATCGATGCATAGGTAGTGCATCGATGCATAGGTAGTGCATCGATGCACCGATAGGGAATGCATCGATACACTATATAGTGCATCGATGCATACCTTCATTAAAAGATGGAAATAACTTTTCTTTTAGCCTAAGAAATGATAGTTTAGAATATATTAATTAGTATACTAATAATTATCAACGAATTACTATGTAGATACAGAGCTTAATCAAGTTCACGAACAATTGCCCAGTAAGATCGATCAAGGAAAAAGCAAGGAAATATAGGTGAGTGCATATGTATAGTATGATTATAGAAATATACTCAATTCTAGACTTGTGATAAGTCTAGATTTTATATCTTGATACATGATCATATTTGTATTATGAGACATGACATGAATTCATATAAAATGCATTATGTGACATGAATGTGCAGGAAAAGTTATATGAGCTATGTGAAAAGGTAAGAATTTACATGTCTACGCGATATAAACTACGTGAAATGTAAAAGCCCATGTTATGTAGATGAGAACTATAGGTATAGTTGGCATGCCAAGGGTAGAGGGTCTACGCGGTCCTTCAGGACAAAATTCTATGCTGTCATTCGGGATCTATATATATTCTTTGGAACATGTGTGAAGTATTGGGAGACACATACTTGATCCCTAGTATATGTATATGATTCTTAAGGAAATCTATGTGGTCCTTATGGACATTATTATATGGCACTACGGTGCAATTCTACGCGGCACTTCGATGCATTTATACGAGCTGTGGTGACATCATAGTGCACAACCTCACAATACTCACATACCTTAGGTTCTCAATATGATATCATGGGACAATAAATTTGTTAATACAAATTCATGAATGTTAAAGTTATATGCTTACAGGTAAGGATAATGGTGATGTAAACTACATGGATTAAGTATACGCTTTCATCCCATTTCATATCATTATGACATTTTCATTATATTTCCTTGTTATTATTATTACATTGCCTCACTAAGTCGATGACTTAGCGTGTGAGTGTTCACACGTAGGATCCAAGAAAGTAGACGAGACAGATTAAGCAGTTGGACAGCATTACTCCTGCAACCATCAGATCAGAAGCAACTTAATCAGTAGGTCATTTTGTTATGTAAATGGAAGTTGGCATGTAATTAAAGGGTTAAGTTGTGTATGCTCTGAATATTTTGGTAAACTTATATTACCATATGTATATTAGCGTATTTTCGTAATATAAGTTCAAGTATTTTGCTATTATTTGTTAAGAGTTGTGTTTTAAAAGTCAATGTAATACCTTTGACTCGTATCCGGGTCGGGTACGGGTTGGGGGTGTTACAAGATGAGAAGTGTTATATCAACACCAACCGAAAGAGAGATTTTTTAATTTTGATGTCTTTGAAGAATAAGAAGAAAAGTCAAACGGTTGATCAAATATGTTAAACCAACCCAATTCAATTTGTAACAAATGATACTGTTAATGACCAATTTATAACAAACGATAACGATAGTGACCAATTTACGTAATTTACCTAATAATACTATTTTGAAAAATTTTTAATACTCTTTTTTAACGAAAAAATATTAAAAATGTATAATATTGAAATAACAACAAATTTAAACTTTCAAATCATAAAATTTAACCACTATTCGATCTATTTCATAATCGATAAGCCCGATTCAATTAAACTATTCTCATTGAGACAATTTGTTATTTCTTTTTATCATATTATTATTTCTTTCTAAATCATTCAAATTGAAACTTTAAAATATGTTAACCTGATGACTCGATATTTTGCTAATTATCAATATGGGCGGCTCAAATTGCAAGATCTAGTTTTGAGAGTCCAAATTGCATACGTAATCGAACATTCTTGATATATTTGTAAATTGTTCGAATTAAAATATTATAATATTTTGATTTATTTTGATTGATAATTTAAATTGTTTTTTATTTTACAATCATAATATAAACGTTCCTCCTTTTATGCTTGGGAAAAATTCTACACGATGTGTGATTTGCAACAAACGTTATTCGAGCATTCCTCTGATGGGCTTCATTTTCATAAAACGTAGGCAGGGCAGCCCGTCTACGTAAACTGCGAAGGTTTCGCTTTCAAGCATTTAAAAGCCTTGTTTTACCGACAGCAGGCTATCGTTTAGCGTTAACTTCGAGGATCTGAAGTCCGCTTTACACTCCCAAAACTCGCCCTTTTCATCTTCTTCAGACATGGTTACTGTAGCATCATCAAACCTGCTTTCTCCTCTTCATTCTCCTTCCCATGGTAAAAAAGACTATGACTATCCTCCCATTTCTACTTCTTTTGTTCCCAGGTTTAAAGATTCCCATTTATCTAAGCCTAAACCCACACTCAAACGCTCAAGGAATGCTTCACTTCTTCCTCTAATCAGAGCCCGAAACGCTCCTGGTATGGCTCTTTAGCTTACCAACAGTTACATAGCTTTACCACCTTTTATTTCGCTCTATTTGTTTCTTCACTGGAATGCATAGAAACGGGTTCCTCAAATTTTACTGGGTTTTTTTTTCTTTGTTTCTATTGCTAGTGGATTATACCCCGACGCAGAATTTTATAAAATTGAGGCGATTATAAGGTGTTCACTGTTTTCTTTCTTAATAATTTTAAAGCGCGTGGGATTATGGTTAATCTGTTAGTTTATAGCATATGTGATTTAATTTGGGTTTCTTTTTGTTTTTACGGATCTTTGAACTGAATAGACCATGGCGAGTTCAGCAGGTTTCTTCGGTAAGAACTACTATAACTTCACTAGTGATGTATGCATAATGCATTCTCATTTGTTTCCAGTTTTCGTTACTGTCCTTTGAGTTGATAGTACTAAAATGTTGTGTGATGTGACAATGTATGCTTAGAATTTGCATCTATGGTCTAGATTTTGGCATACTAGCAGTGATTTGAGCATTACTTCCTTAATTCGTGTTCAAATTCAACCTTGAATCGGAAGCCTTGTAATGGTACTGAGGCATTATTCTGGCACTCTTCCATGTCAATGCATCGGTTATGCGGAGTAGTCTGGTCAAGTTACAGTGTGCATCGTCACTGTTTCAAAAGATGAGCTGATTATGCTTAATAAGTATATAAACGCCTTTTGGTTCACATCGAAATTGAGGTTTCTTTTTTAAAACAATAATACTTATTGTAGACTTAAAAGTTTTAAAGCTTGGTTTAGTTTCTCCTCAAGCCCTCCACGTTTACTGAAGAAATGGGCTAACCGAATAGTGTTTTGATCTAATTTTTAGTTTCTTTTCTTAAAAAAAGGCTCTTCTTCAAATGGGTATTCGTGGTGTTACGGTCTCTGATGTTCGAGGCTTCGGTGCTCAAGGAGGTTCAACAGAGAGACACGGAGGTAAGCTCTGGTTATATACAAGGGGCTGAAAGTTGCACCTTTTGATATTTGAAATTCAACAGATTTTTAGTCCATTTCTCCTCTTTCTTAGACAGACCTCGGTATGCTGATATTCCCTTTTTTAACTTTAGCCTTCATGTTTATTATTCATTAGGCTCGGAATTTTCAGAAGACAAGTTTGTTGCTAAAGTCAAGATGGAGATTGTGGTGAGCAAGGACCAGGTATATACATGCATAATCCAAAGAGTCATTTCTCCTATACATGAATGATTTGGTATTATATTAATATCATTTCTAAATGATTATCCTGCCAAAGGTGGAATTTGTGATAGACAAGATAATTGAGGAAGCAAGGACTGGTGAAATTGGTGATGGCAAGATTTCTGTAAGAACTCGAACTGTTTACTCTCTGTATCTAATACTGTAGTAATTTTCTTTCGTCGAAATTTATGGCTTCGAACTAGCAGGTTAAGTACAAAACCTCTTTAATGAGAAACTTTAGCCTAGTTTTGTTCTTTTGTGAAGGCAAAATGGTCACGCTACCAAACATATGATATGATGTGATGGGTTTATCCGGTGATCAAATTCTCCATGTTTGTTCTGGCATTCGGAAAAAATTAGAATATTGGTCGAATGCTGCATTTTGAATTCTCCCTGTTTATTATTCTTCCTTTTCTTGTGTCCTAGCCATTAGCCACATATGAATGAATGAAATTGTTAGTGAAAGAGTCCAAATGATCTGATTTCATGCCTGTAAAGAGTTTAAGCTGTTGGTTGTCGATTAATGCTGATATCTTTCAACTGCCGATCAAACTTCTGATGATGTTTGCTGCTTCTACAGTGATACCTGTAGCAGATATTATAAGAGTTCGCACAGGTAATTTTCTATTAACCATTCAGGATTTAATATGAATAATTTCTTCGCTTTAGCAACTACCATATCAAAGATGACGCCTCTTTAAGCAAGCCCTCGGTAACGTAGACAATTTTTCAGGTGAGCGCGGAGAGAAAGCTGAGAGGATGACCGGAGGCCGTGCTGATATGTCAGCCACTACATTGACCTAAGTTACAATATCGATGTCGCTGATTAGCGGAGCATACACATACTTTAAGCATACTGCCTGCTGCTGCATGTTGTAGACATGGAGAAGCTTATGATAATACTGCCATTGTTGCGTATTAATATTTCCTGATGCTGGAATGAATAAGTAAAAGAAAGGACTAGTCATGGAGTTTTACCACCTTATTAAGTGATTCTGCTGTTCTTCATAGTTCTGAATTAGGTGGGTCAAATTATGGTCTTGGTCCCTCTATTAATTCAAACATGGATTTAGTCTTTTTTTTTAAAAAAATAATTTGACATAATTTAGGCTTTTTATATAATAGTCAGTTAGGCCAAATAGTTACACCATTAATCACCCTGTTTAATTTCATGTTGACGTTTGTAATACAATTTCATGTTAGAATTCAATCAGTATTTTGGAATTTTTAACGATGTTAGTTACTTGGATTAACTGATGATGTAATAAAAGTAAAGGATTAAATTTTTTGAAATACGCTTAGTAGTAGAAAATCTCTTAGGTCTCTATATTATCAAAATTAAGCAATTTGTCCCACTAAAGAAGCAATTTAGCCCTGTGAATTTGAAAAGTGAGCAATTATTAACATTTTTCATAAGTTTTATATAATTTTGATTGATATGATACTCAAATTAATATTTAGTGTTTACATATTATGCTAAAGTGGTCCCAATCTTAGAAAACCAACAAGTGAAGCGTTCAACATTTGTATAATTTGTACATTATGTGTTGATTTTTTTCTTAATTAAGATCAAGATGACATAATATGAAATGTTAGGGATTAAGTTCTTTATTATATCAATAAAAAAAAATATGTAAAATTGATGGAAAATATTAAAGACATGATCAATTGTTCACTTTCGAAAATGATAGAAATTAAGTTGTTTCTCTTTTATTTATAGGGACCAATATGCCCAATTTCAAATTGAGAGGTACCTAAGAGACCTTTTCACCAAAAGTTCACTATTTATTGAAGTTTCTTTTAGGGAAAAAAATCTCGAGAGGAATCGACTACCGACCTTTTATTTAGTGGAAGGACGGCGATGTACAACGCGTGCATAAAAAGCGTCGTGATAACGGCGTTATAAGGTAAGAAGCTAGGAGCCTCGGAACAATAAAAAAAATGGGATAAACTACAAAAAAAAAAAAAATGGTCAATTTTGTTTGAGTTTTATAATTTTTTTGTGAGTGAATTCAGAAAAATATAAGATTTAATCATTTTCGTTTCGTTTTAGTTAATATTTGGTCACTTTCGTTTCGTTTTAGTTAAAATTTGGTCACTTTTATTTTGTTTTAATTAAGATGTGGTCATTGAAGGTTAACGACAGTAAAACCTTAACATTTTGCTTATGTGACACGGTAAATTTATAAAATTAAAATTATATCATTCGTATGTAGGTATACATGGATTAAGTTTTGGCAATTTTCCTTTCATATTTGTACACTTTTGTTCACCAAATTTAAAAAACATAAGTTTTGGTCACTTAAGTTATTGTTTTATTAAGTTTTGGTCACATATGTTATTATTTTATTAAGTTTTGATCACTTGGACGTTGAATGTCATTAGTTTGATGACATGACCTGTCAGTGAAATGGTTTAATTTTTATTTTAAGCCTTAAAATTTAGACAAAATATTGATTATGAATTTTTATGTAAGTTCAAATTAGTCTAGGGATAACATTTTAATTTACCTATTTTTTAATATGTTTCTCCCTAACCTCCAATATTGCTCATCTTCTCTTCTCTTCTCCTTCAAGCATCTTTGCTCCATTGCAATAGCCCTATTGTTTCTAATTATCAGCTGTAATTATTTGAAGTCAAATTAGGTGGGTTCTCAGTTGTAAGAAAAATATATAAAAAGAAGTAATGAAGATCGTGAAAAATACAGAGAATTTGTCATAAAAACTTTGAAAAGATTCACCACCACGACGATGCCACCACCTCGATACGAGAAAACAAAAACTTCTTCAATGGCGGTGTTGTTGACGCATATTACCAGTTTTCCATCTTTGACTCATTGTTGAACAACGAAATCCTTGTGATGTGAAAGATCGTCGAGAATGTTTGTCGCATCCGAACGTGATCGACCTCCACGACGTTTATGAATATCTAATTGGCACTCACTTAATACTGGAGCTCTACTCCGACGATGAGTTATTCGATCGGAACATCGCAAAAATGAGATACTCGAAGGTCGACGCGGTGGTGGTGGTGCGATAGATTGCGTAGGTCGCAAGGGTTAACGATGATCATAGGGATTTATAATTGGAAAATTGTTTGTTATTGAGCAAAAACAAATATTTGAATTTAAAGTTTATGGATTTTTTTATTTAGTTCAGTGGATGAATTCACGGATCTAGTTATCGGGTTGTTTGGATCAATTGATTATGTTTCACCAAAGGCGGTTTCTTAATGAAAAATCACCACAAAGAGTGATATTCGATTATCAGGTTATTTGAATCCATTCACTTGTCTTCTTTTTCCTTGTTGGATTTGACATTCTACAATCTCAATCTTTGGAAATTAAATTTTAGTTTGTGTAACTGAGATTACCCAGCTTCATCTTATCTATATATGCTTACCCTCTTATTTTTCTCTAAACTTGTGGTGATATTATTTGTTATCGAAAATTAGAAATATTTCATTATTCTTGAAATCCAGCATAAGTCATTGAAAGAAGACAAATGGAGCAATGGAGCATAGATGTCTGAAGAAGAAGTAAAAAGAAGATAAACAATGGGATTGAGAAGAAAACTTATTAAAAATGGATAAATTGAATTGTTGTCAAACTAATTGAATTTACAAAAAGACTCATAATTAGTATTTTGTTTAAATTGTAGGGGTTAAAATAAAAATCAAATTATTTTACTATCGGGTCACGTCATCAAACTAACGACATTCAACGTCCAACTTACCAAAACTTAATAAAACGATAAAGTGAGTGCCAAAAATTTAATAAAACAATAACGCAAGTGACCGAAACTTATTTTTTTTTTAAATTCAGTGAGCAAAAACATACAAATATAAAAGGAAAGTGACCAAAACATAATCCGCGTATTATCTACATGAAAATGATATAATTTTAATTTTATATATTTATTGTGCCACATCAGTAAATCATTAAAGATTAACGGTCGTTAACCTTCAATGACCATATCTTAATTAAAATGAAACGAAAGTGACCAAATCTGATATTTTTTGAAATTAATGAGAAAAAGTTTGTAAAACTTAAACGAAATGACTATTTCTATAGTTTACCCTAAAAAAATGGGCAGACGGCGTTCCGTTAAACTAAGATTCTGTTTTGGATTTATAAATAGAATGACCAATCTCCAAATACGCGTAAATTCACTGGAAGACAGCTCCTTCGATTTTGGGAGAGACGTGTAGATCTTCGATCCTCTCCTTTGATCGGCTTCGCGTAATAATCGACCTCGTTTCTCTCAGGCTAGTCTCTCTCTCTCTCTCTCTCTCTCTCTCTTCTTAAAAACTAAAGAATATTCTCGTTTTTCACAGAATTTTTCCGATCTGTATTTATTTCTTTAGAATTATGACTTTAATTTTTGTTTAAATATATTGAGTTTTTAATCCTTTGCGTTGTTTCATCTGCTCTGATTATTTGAAGCATTGTAAGTTCTTTGAATTGCTTCGATCTTCGTTTTTCGAATTGATTTCTTGCATATTTTATTGATATATAGATTTCCGTGTGTTGATCTGGAATAATTTATGTTCTGTTTGGTTTCCGATCACCTCTCCAACCATTCTATGCTTCTTTCAAATATAACCGTGGGATCTACTCCGATCTTGTACACTGAGAATTATTTTTGATGATTTGATTTCAAATAAATTGATGACTATCGGAACTGAATGGTTGATATCGGTGTTTGCAGACGTGAAAAATGGGGCTGTCTTTCGGGAAGCTATTCAGCCGGCTTTTCGCCAAGAAAGAGATGCGCATACTGATGGTTGGACTTGATGCCGCTGGTAAAACCACAATTCTTTACAAGCTTAAGCTGGGAGAGATTGTGACTACCATTCCCACCATAGGTAAGCCGCTATTTCTGCCTTTTATAGTTTAGCATTGAGCTTTCATTTGTTTAAAAGATGGCTAATTATGATATATTACTATTATTATCTTGTAGGTTTCAATGTTGAGACTGTGGAATACAAGAACATCAGTTTCACTGTTTGGGATGTTGGTGGCCAGGACAAGGTACCGTGTTTTTGTTTTCTTCAATTTTGATATTATTAACTGTAAAAAACTGCATCAAAAGGTTCTCGTCTAGGGCAGCTTCCGATGTATTTTTTTTTAATTATAATAGCCATGGATGGGAATGTGCTGGTCTCATAGATTCTATCAACTATATCTTGATAAACTGACTACTTTGTAGTTTCCTGAAATGAGGTGACATGGACTGGATCTTCATTTAGTATAAGGTCGTTGCTTAGCAGTCAAAATTGTACCTTTTGTTTTGTTTATTGTAGATCTTGTTTGATCTTTTAGAATAATTAAAAAAAGTGCATATGGTGTCTGTTTATCAGTTTTAATCAATTGTCCTATTTGCTTTGATTTTCTACATAGATCCGACCATTGTGGAGGCATTACTTCCAAAACACACAAGGACTTATTTTTGTGGTTGATAGCAATGATCGTGATCGTGTTGTTGAAGCTAGAGATGAGTTGCACAGGATGTTGAATGAGGTATCTGAGCAGTAAAGTTTCTTGTTACCGTTCAAATATTGCTACTAACACGGTTGTGAGGTTCTTGGATGGAAAAGGGTGGTTCAGCCTACATTTAACATACTATTTTATGTGCATTGGCAGGATGAGTTGAGGGATGCTGTACTGCTAGTTTTTGCAAACAAGCAAGATCTTCCAAATGCCATGAATGCTGCTGAGATTACTGACAAGCTTGGTCTGCATTCTCTTCGCCAGCGCCACTGGTAAGAGGAACAGTTCCCTGTGTCTCGTATCAGACACTCTCTAGTTGTGGTTATTGTATATCATAAACTACAATACATTTTGCAGGTACATCCAGAGCACGTGCGCCACTTCCGGTGAAGGACTGTACGAGGGGCTGGACTGGCTCTCCAACAACATTGCAAACAAGGTAAGCTCACACACCGATAACCTTATAGTTAAAACTGAAGTTGTCTGATTCTAAGCCTTTGGCTTCTTCAGTTTCTGATATTTTGAACACAATTTGCAGGCATAGACAGCATAACCGGGTTGTCAGTCTCACTAATGCAGGCCCCTTTTTGAGTTATACGGATGTCTACCCCTGTTTTTCTTAAGTGTTTTGGTTTTATATTCTCGCAAAACGTTGCTATTTGTTTCTTTTAGTACAAGAACAATTGTTTTTCTTTCCTGTGGTATTGTCTTGAGATATTGCTGCCAAGAAAGAAGGCTAGGACTACTCTTTCCTTGCGGAAATTGGTTGCTGCCTAGTTTCATTATTGTAATGTTAGATATATATATAGACACACGGTATGGTTTGGTTTATTTGTTCCATGAATGCTTGTTTAAGCATGTGCACCCTTTATAGTTTATACTTCATAGAGCTAGGTTCATAATGTCAACAGTTAACCAATTTCTGTCATTCCAAGCTCATGCAAGGTTTTGAAGCTAGGAATGGCTTGTTGAACAGGAGATACACAGGCGTGGCTAAGATCTGTTTTAAGTTATTGTATTATTCACGCTTAACAATCAATACCCTAAAATAAATTCACAGAACTAAGATATGCGTTTCATCAATGAATCTGCATATAGCCTTTTCTTAAGATAAAGTCATTGTACAGGATTTTTCCCAACATAAGCATGTAGAGTAAAAGAACAAACTCGATCTATATATCCTTTAAAACCAATATTTATTTATTTATTAAAAGAATCTTATTTCAAAGCATATTTCAGAATTAATCAACAGCTCACAGTAATAGAAATTAATGGTTGAATGTCTAATTGCTTACAAATTAATAAATTATTTCGGTACTTTGAAAAACAACATAAATGAATTTAGGGTTTCTTATGATTATATAAGATGTACAAATTAGATAATTTGAGAGTAGAATAATTTTATACAAAAGATAACACGAAATGAGAGCAAGTCCGAATGATATTGTAAAACAATTTAAAAAATAATAATTTAGCCCTCGAACTTTATAAAAAATATCATGCTAATACCATGAACTATCACATCAATAATGTGAACCGTCCCTCTATTCTATATTACTTTGTAGAACATGTTCTCTACTCTTATAAATAGGAGTTCTCGCAACAAATTAAAAGATTTTTTAACAGTTTGACACGACATTCTTATTTCAAAAGCTCTCTCAATACTTTCATTTGCTCAACTTTGATATCGGTCACACCCAACTAATTCCAGTAGCTTTCTACCTTATCAACTATCATATGTCGATGTGTTCAGTATTATAAAATTTGCTCTAATATTTCTCTCCACTGTATCCCCTACATTCCGTTTAACTTGTTTTTTTTCCCTTTACATTTCTCTCTCCTAAAGAATCGTCTACAATTAGAAAGATTTCAAACCCCAACAGAATAGTTTGCAAGGAAAACGTGACACCTATATACAATGACGGATCTATAAATGTTTTTTAGGATAGACATATACAAGGTAACAACAAAGAAATTTTAAATCGTTTAAACACATAAAATTTTAAGATTGACACTATTAATAAAATAAGAAATTAGAGAAAATTTGAATTTCAAGATAAATACATTTCCATCCCGACTATATGGGACTTATATACATTAAATAACACTTATTCTCATCCGATACATTATATAATATTAGTTGACTTTTTGATAAAATAGAGTCGTAGTTTAAGAATATAAAACGATCGTAATTATCGATTTCCACCCTTTAAGGTTTATTGTATAATTACAACTCGAATCCTAGACCATGTACTTATATGATTTTTGATATTTCAGTATGTTTCTATTTAGTTGAATCCTCGCAAGAGCATGAAAATTGTCTTAGCTTAACAAATCCAATATATCGTCGCTGGGACGAAGCTTGAAGAGGTCAAGACGGAAATCCCCCAAGCGTGTGGAGTAGGCAGCCTTCTTGTACTCGCCCCATGTAAACGCCCTATAAAGCCTAGGCTTTTGGGGTGACACAAACTGCGGCAGAGGTGATATGGTTCCGGTAAGAGGCGGCGCTCCGAAATACATCATCGACATCCGTGAATTCCGAGACAAGTTCGCCAATGCCATATGCCTCGCACTCACAAATCTGTCATTCGTTAGAACCTGTCAAATACCCCCAAACACTTGGTTATAATTAAATTCAAATCGAATCAATTTGGATTATAAAATTTTGGAGAAAATCATTTTACTTTTAGCATGCAGAGTAACATTATTGTAATTATAAAAACTGACCCGCAAGGCATCCCTGATGATCACATAGAATTGAGTCGGGTCAGGACGAACCGGGATCCAAAACCCATCATGCAAACAGATTTCAAGTCCAGCAACATTGTTGGATCGTAACACGGTGAGGATCTGAGGGTCCGAATGCTCTCCAAATCCGATTTGATCCTCTTTGCAAGCTTTAGAAGAGGGGTCCTGATTGTTCACTGCCGGATAATGATTGAACCTCAGGACTGAGTCACTTTGGACGTCTCTGATTTGCCTACTGAAGACGTGCTTATCCGGGATCCATAGACCCTCGGCCACCAGACCAAGAACCTCGCTCGCTAGCTCTTCACTGCTTCTATATAATCATTCGCAGCACAACTGCAAAAAGAAAAATAAAATGGCACTACATCAAACGATTTATCATAATATTTCGATTTATGATCCATGATTTTAATATTGGTCTACTATCGGAATAACAACTCTTATATAATAGTAAAGGTATGATTGGAAATTATTAATAAAAATTCATAATACCCATATTAACTCTAATAGTAATAAAATCGAAAATGTGATAGTAACCGTAATTTAAATTGCTGTTTATCGATTGGAGAAAGGATTGGTGTGAAGAAGAAGATACTCGAGTTCACCCTAATCGCCATTGAGTCCGATGTTTTTGAGACCGTAGCCGAAAGGGGTGGCCGGAACCGCCCGCTGCTTAACACCGGGTGGTTTGCCGAAAGATCGAACACCTTCAGCTTCCAGTCTAGATGTTACCTCCCAAGGGATACCATGGTTGATGACCTTAAAGATACCGTACTCTTCGCAAGCTTTGACGATCAGCTCCGACACTACGGACTTGTCAACTGAAAGATCGACCACCGGAATCCCAACTGCCTTGGTTTTCTTGGCTCTCATACAAGCCGGCGACGACAGCGCAACCATATTTTTTGAGACTAAATCAATAGGAAACTGGAAGATAAAGAATTTAGTAACCGGCAAGGTCGTTGTATCGTATTTTGCTAGTATCAATAATAGTTTGAGTTATAAAGTATACTGAGTGCTCACCAACGCTTCCAACATATTAATTATTGTAAATTATTATCGAACACTTAAACTTACCAATACGAAAAATTAAAATTATCGAGAATCTTGAACACTCAAAACTTCACCAGATGAAATGGAATTCCAACTCTCTCTATATAAAATTATTTTAAATGATTTTGGTGTTTAGAGACCATGTGTTTAATGGTATTTATAGTTTTGATTTTTCATTAAAAAAATCACCTAAAATCACACATTAATTGACATATGCCGCATGTCCATTATCCATAATCGCTAATTAGAACGTGGGATTGTTCTTATTAACTCCCATGAACCATAATGTGGAAATTGCCAACATTTTTTCACTTGGTTTGGAATGCCCATATTTGATATAATGCACAAATTATGATGATATTTTTTTAAAATTAATATCTTTCATGTATCACAGTTTATCTTATATCAATACTTTAATTAAATTTCTTAATAAATAAATTCAATGTTTTTTATAAATTTAAAATTTTAGTGACATTTGTCGAAATAATAAAA
Source organism: Hibiscus syriacus (assembly GCF_006381635.1). Taxonomy (NCBI): domain Eukaryota; kingdom Viridiplantae; phylum Streptophyta; class Magnoliopsida; order Malvales; family Malvaceae; genus Hibiscus; species Hibiscus syriacus. The sequence continues at coordinate 450,457 of NW_024062689.1, forward strand.
TTTATGTTGCACAAAAATAAAAAAAAAAATCAAATTTAGTAGAGTTCTATTAAAATTGTTATTATAATAAAAATTATAAAATAGGAACAAGTCTCGTAGACAACATCTTTAAACTCCTATGGTGACATGCCTTTAATCAAAAGTTCAACTAATATATATTCAATGTTAATCTCTTCAATCATATTAAATTATATTTCGTGTGAGGCAGTTTGAAAATACGAAATAAACTCAACATATATAGTGAAAGTAATAGTTAAGATTTGCTTGATATTCTTCTAAAATATAGCACCACTAGTAGACATAAATATTTACTTTGATGTTGAGTTATATGAATCATCATAATCAGTAAAATCTAAATCTGAATCATAATATATAATTAATTTCAAATTATTTGATCGTTATAATATGTTTAAAGCTAATAGATAATAAAAAGATGATCAAATAACTAGTCTATTATTTTTCTAATAAATAATAATAAAAAATACTAAATTAATAATTATTATTTTACAACACCCAAAAATCGAATCTTAATTATTATTTTAATATATTTGTGGATTATTATTTTAGAGTTTAAATTTTCAATTTGTTTCATATACTCTTTTGATAATTTGTTAGTTAAATTTATTAATTTATATTTATACTAAGCTTTATATAATATCATAATATTTTAGCTACAGTTAAAAAATAATTTAAAAATTTTGGTGAGTTTAACTAGCAATGAGACGAGTAACGAGCTTAACGAGTAACGAACTTAATGAACACAAGTTGAGCAATAAATTTTTTTAACAAGTATGAGTCAAGCAAAATTTTAATAAACACGAGTTAAGCAACGAGTCAAGTTGAACAATAATTTTTTTTAACGAATACGAGTCGAATACTACCTAACTCATGATCGACTAGCTTGATAACCGCCCGTTTTTCTCTGCCCATTGTGTTTTAGTAGGATCTAACGGGAACTGAAACATAAAATGACTTTTCCTTTTTCTTTTTTTGAAAGACGGTATGTGGTTCAGATTGATCTAAATTAGGTCCAGACCAACTCTAAAACTGAAGTAGCAATGTCAAAAAATCTTTGCCTGTTTGTAACTTGAGGGGATAAAAGCATGCCCAGCCTCATGTCTTTACCTTCTTCCACTCACCTGCTTCTTCCTAAACTCCCTCAAAATATTAACTTCAAATCTGTTGGGTCTATAAATTGTTGCAGTCTAAGAAAACAGAGCAAGCCAAGTCTAAGAACCTCTTGGCCTTCCATCTCTCTATCCCTTTTCGGTTCTGGTTTCATTTTGGGTCCCCTCATCGATGGTCTTCATTCAAGGGTCGACCTTGTGGTCTACCAAAATGGAGCAATAAACATCGGTCCGCTCCACACCAACATATGGGTAAATTCATAATTGGCTTCTTTAAGTTACCCTCTTCTTTAAAGCTTCTTAATTTCACTTTTCAGAGATCAAATTCCTTGGTGTTCTAGGTCCCTCCTTTGCTGGGATTGTTTTACTGTACAGTTGGGTTGCTGCAACTCTTCTTGGATGAAAAGGAGAATCAAAATGTTCCTCAGGGAAGTCTGGAAAAAGCTGTTGGATCTCTTATGTGAGTCTATCTATGTTTTTTTATAGTTTCTAAATTGTCGTGAATTGAATTCTCCGATGGTTTTGTGAAAACAGAGCATTGGTACTGTTTATCGGACTGAGCTCTGAAATGTATAAAAATGGAGTTCCGGACAACGTTGAGGCGTACGTTTTGTTTGCTGCGGCAGAGCTTTTATGGTTCTCGCTAGATAGGACACGTCTGGGTTTCGCCCTAGCATCTGTCATTGGCATTTGCTGCCCCTTGGCTGAAATTCCATTGATGAAGTAAGAGCTCGCTCGACTTCTCTGTTTGTATGGATTCATAATTTCACAAAAAGGTGGTTTTAGTCCCTTTACTATGCTGGATTTGGATTTAATCCTCTCTACTTAATTTGGCATGATTGAATCATCTACCTTTATTACGTTTATTAGTGAATCTAAAATTATAACATTGTTAACCGATGCACTAAAGTGATGACATGAACTTTTATAGTAAGAAATTTATATGAACTTTCTTTGTTATAAGAAAATTATCGACTATGGTTTAACACTATTATTAATTTAAACTTACTGATAACGTTATAAAACAAGTGTGAAACCAACTACCAATTGAATGAGAATTTCGATCTTCTAAGCAATGTCAGAATTCAAACCTTAATGTTGTAAATAGAACAACTGATTTGAAACGGACATCTCATAACGGGCTTGTACAAAATCTGAATTAGTTAGTCGATAAGTCAAGTACCGGTGATCATATCAGGGAAAAAAGAAGATTAAATTATGCCAGATTGAAGTAGAGAATTAAACCTTAAGTTTCAGCATAATGGAGGGAGTGAAACCCGAATTAGACCCACGAAATAATTAGAAGCATTACTGTTGATTAGAGTGTTTTAATGCTTAATCTCGTGCAGGTTTTTCCATCTCTGGTACTACCCACAAGCAAATATTGAGATCTTTGGGCAGGTAACTGAAGGGAACTTTATAGGTTTTTTATGAAATTGCGTGGCATTTTAAGTTAAGAGGTAGTGTTTTTATGCAGGGACTTGTTACATGGACAGTCACCTGCTATTTTGCCTACACTCCATTCCTGGTATGTTTATCCCGCTGGCTGCAGTCCACCATTACTGCTACTGATACACAGAAGAGCGAGTGAGTAACTGATGAGGAATTGCTTCTCCTGTCTATCTAATATTTACTAGTGATTTGGGTTCCCAAATGGAATCTTCGAGTTTCTTTACAGGGTTTCATGTATGTTAAGGGATGAATAAAGGATTTTATAAGTTTGTCCCTTAAAATTTTATATGTTTACTTCTTAAAACAAAGTCTTGGTACCATGTTAAGTTCATTAGTTTTTCTCACGTTTTTTTTTTCCTTCAAACTTTTCTTTGCTTCACTATTATTACTTCAAAAACATCACAGAATTCAAGACCTTCCTACTTATAGATATGATAACACACTACTCGCAGAAAATTCCTCACTCCTCTATAGCAGCTATCCAGCTGGCACAAGCTGGCAACTATTCACCCTAACAAATTATTAACAATTCACGTCACTTGCATGCATTTATAATTCATAACGTAATATTGTAATATCAACATTCACCCTACTTAGTAAACTTGAAGAACCATCACCACAAACAACATACAACTTTTGACGAAAAACTGGAAAATACGCTGGGAAAGAGGTTTAGTAAAACCATCGGCTATTTAAAAACGACCAGGAACGCAATTAACACAGGCAGAGCCAATTTCTCCCTAACGAAATCAACGTTAAGTTCAACATGCTTAGATCAAACATGAAAAACAAGGTTAGCACTCATGGCAACTGCACTCGTACTGTCACTTCAAACAGTTGGAATATCTCCACAAACAATACCCATATCGTTAAGCAAAGCTTGTAATCACACAAGCTCAGAAACCACGTCAGCAATCCCACGATACTCGGTCTCTGTTGTAGACCCCGAGACAGACCATTGTTTCTTTGAGCAATAAGAAATCAAATTATCACCAATATACACACAAAAGTCAGAAATTGATCTTTTGTCATCCGAATTGCCAGCCCAATTTGCATCCGAAAAAACACGTAAAGCAAGATCACTCCTAGAAGCACGAAACAATAACCCATAATCCATCGTACCACTCAAGTATCGTAAAATACATTTGATAGCTAACCAATGCAGCTCACAAGGTTGATGCATGTACTGAGCAACACAACTAACACTGAATGAAATATCGGGGAGAGTATGGCTCAAATATTGCAAATCACCAACCACACTTTGATAGAGTTGGGGATCGTCAAGAGGACGACCACCATCCCGAGATTGGGCGTAGAAAGCATTGGTGTTGGGACAGCTCGAGCATCACCCATATCCGCTCGTTTTCGGAGTTCACGAATATATTTGCGTTGGCTTAATAATAAATCCTCTTCACAACGATGAACTTCCATACCAAGAAAGAAATTCAAGTCACTAAAATCTTTTAGAGAAAATTCTTTACCAATAACTCAAACAACATCGTCAATTAATTCATCACAATTGCCAGTGATAGTTATATCATCAATATAGACAATAACATGCACAGAACGCACCCCATCTAGCTTAATAAATAATGAGACATCGGTTTGAATGCCAACAAATCCAATGCCAAGCAAAAAAGAACAAAGTTTAGAATACCAATTTCGAAGAGTCCTTTTCTAACTTGCAAACCAAATGCTCCCCGATGGCCAATTTTTGTTCAAAACCAGGAGGTTGTACCATGAACACATCTTCAACCAATTCTCCATTAAGAAATACATTGTTAACATCCACTTGGCGTAACTTCCAATTTGTTATGAACCATCAAGGATAACACCACATTCACAATGGAAGACTTAACAACCGGACTAAAAGTATCGCGAAAATCAAGACCCGAAACTTGAAAAAAACCTTTCGCAACAAGTCGAGCTTTGTAGCGTGCCACCGAACCATCTGGATTACGCTTTATTCTAAACAACAACTTAAAACCAATCGATGTTCTATCCACAGGTAACGAAATAAGCCTCCTTGTGCCATTCTTTATTATAGCCTTATACTCGTCAATAACCGCTTGTTTCCATTGAGGCGAAGCAAGCGCTTCTTTGATCGTGACTGGCTCTACCTCATCACAACATTCTTCCATTGCATAAAAAATACGAGGTTTAAAAACTGCAAGTTTACTCCGAGTAACCATGGTGTAACTGTTCATCGATACTTGAGAATGAACATCACGATTATCATGCTCCGAAACAGGTGCCAAGGAATTAATATCACAGTCCAATGAATTTGAATTTGCCAAGGGAGCTACTGCCACTATGTCCAAAGAATTAGCACTACGGTCAACACAAGTCAAACCATGCTCCAATAGTGGTGTTGTCACCACTGCAACATATTGTCCAGGGGCAGCATCACCGCACGGCTCCTGCGCAATAGATATAGGATTTGCACTGTTCCTGAACCACCAAAGAAGCACTAACCACGTCCTCCTTGATTGATGTCACCGCCCCAACAGTCCCATCAACTATAGCACCGACCTACTCACGAGCCATAAATTCACCAGCTTGCTGCCCAGTAGCATAGTCCAAAATTGGTGCACCAGCCTGCCCAGAAACCTCCTCACGCAATAACCGAGACTGGCCAGGTAAAGACACATACATGGAAGCAGTAGACTTTCCCATCTTTTGCCAAACAAAAATATCCTTTGTGATCCAAGTTATACCCAAGAAATGTACAAGGCTCGGAGCGAAAATTAAATTTATGCGACCGGAATGGTCAAAGACATGGAAAACAAGGACTCCAAATACATGTAAATGATCATAGGAAGGCATAACACCAAACAACTTCTCATAAAGAGACATACCTTGAAGGATCTTGGTGGGTAATCTATTGATCAAATGAGCCGTCATCACAACCGCAGAAGACCAAAACTTCAAGGGTAACGAACCTTGAACCAACAAAGTTAGTGTCATATCAATAACATGACGATGTTGGTTCTCAACAACGCCATTTTGTTACGACGTATAAGGACTGTTGAACTATCAGTTAGGTTGTTTTGATTAGTTAGGGATTAGCATATTATTAAGGGCTATATAAGCCTATTGAATATTGAGCTAAGAAACAGGCTTTGTGGTCTTTTCTATCAGTTTAGTAAAATCCTATTTCTCTTTCATTTGTATTTTTCTCACTCTCTAACTATTAGTTTCTCTTCCACTGTTGGTTGCCGCCGTTCGGTGGCTTCCGGCCATCGTGTTGGACCTGCAACACTTCATCATGGTATCATTCGCCAAAGATCCTGATGTCATCTTTCTTCCGTTGTTTTCATTCCGTTCTTTGATCGGGTTCTTCAATAGCTTCGAAGTTTCCTCTGTCGCCTCCTTCTCAGTCGAAGTACACTTTTCTGGGTTTCTACAGCAGCGAGAGAGGCAAAGGAGATCCAATATTGAATCAACAGCAGCAGCAATGGCTAGACAAGCCTCACAACTATCCGATCTTTGTCTTCCCAGATATCCCCGCTCAATTCCCTCTCCTCCTCTTCCTCTTCTCAATTTCTGACCCAGTCACAGACTTTCTCGGCGGCTCCAGCGTCTCAGCCGGCGATTTTCGTAGACAAGAATACTCGTGTTATTTGTAAGGCATTAAGGGAAAAAATGAAACTTTCCACACCGAGCAAGCCATTGAATATGGCACTAAGATGGTTAGTGGAGTTACACCGAAGAAGGGTGGCACAGAGCAGTTAGGACTTCCTGTTTTCAATTCAGTAGCGGAAGCAAAAGTTGAAACCAAGGTCAATGCCTCTGTCATTTATGTTCCTCCACCTTGTGTTGTAGCTGTTATTATGGAGGCTATGGAAGATGAACTGGATCTGGTTGTTTGCATCACGGAAGGAATTCCTCAACATGACATGGTCCGTGTGAAGGCTGCCCTGAATCGGCAATCAAAAACCAGGTTAATTGGTCCAAACTGCCCTGGCATCATTAAACCCGGGGAATGTAAGATTGGAATTTCCTGCAAAGATTGGTGCAACAATGCATGAGCGAGGTTAAGTGTGATTTCTACTACTGATATTGATTCATGGTTCTTCATATTTGGATTTTGATCATCTGAGTTCCAAGTTGGATTACTGCTGATAGATGTTGATAATTGTCCATCACTACTTTTAGTATGTATTGTTGACATATGATGCTTCTCATATTACAGATGTATGTTGTATGTTGCATTTTGATTTGGTTATAAGCTGGTGTTGATGTTGATTTATGGGCATTTCTACAACAGATTTGGGTTGCTCAGTTAATCTCAGCTTGTGTTTCTTTGTTACTTGTTTGTTTCTCTCACAAGGTGAACATGAGACTTTTGAGGCTTAACAACTAAGGTTTCATGGAAAGAAAAATTATCTGGGGAGGGTTAAGAGTTTAACAACCTTGCCTTCCTTAACCAGACAAAATAAGATGTTTTCTTGCCCAAGAGAGACTTCAGATTGCATCTGGGAGCTCGTAGCTTAACCGCCTTGCTTCCAACCAAAAGAAAGTCCCAATAAGTGAAGAGGAAGAACAATTAAGATGAAAAAAAACTCTTGAAAAGAAGAAGAAAAGTCAAGGAAAGTTGAAGAAAATCCGAATAAGTGAGGGAGGACAATGAATTTTTTTTTTTTTTTGAAGAAGAAGATCAAGAAAATTGAAGAAGCATGGAGAATGTTGAACTATCAGTTAGGTTGTTTTGATTAATTAGAGATTAGCATATTATTAAGGGCTATATAAGCCTATTGAATATTGAGCTAAGAAACAGGCTTTGTAGTCTTTTCTATCAGTTTAGTAAAATCCTATTTCTCTTTCATTTGTATTTTTCTCACTCTCTAACTATTGGTTTCTCTTCCACTGTTGGTTGCCGCCGTTCGGTGGCTTCCGGCCATCGTGTTGGACCTGCAACACTTCATCAAGGACATGTAATGCGATGAAGTATACCACTATGTTAAAGGACATTCAACAACATGCGAAACTCACCACTCCAATCACTTTGAATGACTTTAATGGATGCATCAAATTACACATAATTATACGTTGAAACCGAAGGGAAACATTCAACACTTGAAACTTATCTCTTAACAAATACACCCAAACATATTGAGAGTGAACATCCACAAACGACACAATATTTAAACCCATTGGAAGAAATATGCAGAGGTCCCCAAACATTCGTAAAAATAAGTTGGAACAGAGTATCATAATGAGATTTAGATTCAACAAAAAATAAACAATAGCTCTTCCCCAATTGACAAGCAACACATACATTGTATTCGACTAATTTGAAAGAGAGGCATTACATCATTTACTCACTCTCATCAACACATCATGCGACGGGTGCCTTAATCGCCTATGCAACACATCATAGTTCATATTAGAGGCACAAGCTGAACTAGCTTCAACTTTACGATTATTCGACCGAATCAAACTTGTATCAAACTCATATAAACCTTCATCTTCACAACCTTCCAACAAAACAGCCCTGCTAATTTCATCACGAACTACATACTTCTGAGTATGAAACTCCAAAAAATGTCATTGTCTCTAGCAAGTTCAGACATCGAAAGAAGATTCTTAGTAATATTTGGTACAAGAAGCAAAGAATTCAATTGTAACACAAGAGATGAAGTAGCTAGAGTTGAACGGCCAATACAATTAATACTCAATCTTTTACCATCACCAAAAATAATCTTACTAGCGACATGGAACTCGGTAATATCGTCAACAACCGTGGCATCGGCCGTAATATGATGTGTAGCATCGGAGTAACACACCATTTCGAACTAGATTTATCACCATGACCAGCTGAGCCATATTCACAAACAAGAGTCGTGGGAAAGGAACCAGCACAACCACAACTACGAGCATGAGAATTTAACTTACACAAATTCACAGAGGACTCTTTAACATTACAACACGAAGTACTAGCTAAGACAGCCGCAGCTCCAACACCCGGAAGGAAATGACTGATCAAACTGATACCAACATCGATCAACGAGATGCCCAAGCTTCACTATTGATTACTGCAAAAAGGCAACATCGCAGAATTCAAGATCTCCTTATTTATAGCTATGATGACACACTACTCACATTCATCTAGAAAATTCCTTACTCCCCTATAACAGCTATCCAGTTGGCACAAGCTGGCAACTACTCACCCTAACAAATTCTCAACAACTCACAGTTTACTCACGCCATTTACATGCATTTATAATACTTCATACTATAATATTATAATATCAACGTGCCACACTATTATAATATCAACATGTATTAGTCCCTGTATATGTCGTTGAGTTAGAAAAGGATAAAAGATAGCATTAACTGTCTCTGTTTGGTCACCTGCTATATTGTTGGCACTCTATTAATACTACGGCAGCAGGAAAGTCTGGCTGATAAGAATTTATCTCTTGTAAATATTTAAATTTTTAGATTTTAGTGGTCCAGGGCGAATATAAAAAATTAGACAGACAATAATAAGTATCGAAAAAAATTAAATTGTTAGAGCAAAATAAATAAATTTGTTTGTAAATTGTTTTTTAGTACGTTTAATAAACTATCTAATAAATACATAGTTATTTTAGACATTTTTGTGACCCTGAGCAAAACTAAAAGATAGACCCTTATAAAATAAAAGTATATTCTAATAATTTAAATAATTAATTTAATATTATTTTAATAAATCGTATAAAAATGATTAAAGTAGGGGCTTAAACTATAAAAGTAAAAAGTATGATTGAAAAAAAATTAGGGACCCAATTATAAAGATAAAAAGAGATATTAAAAAAATAGGGCATCAATTATAAAGGTAAAAAGTGAGATTGAAAAAAGAAAGAGCTTAATTATAAAGGTATAAGTTGGGATTGAAAAACTTAGGATCATCAATTATAAAAGTAAAAAAATGGGATTTAAAAAAATTAAGTGCCCTCATTATAAAGATAAAAGGTAGGATTACAAAAATTAGGGATCTCAATTATAAAGATAAAAACTAAAATTAAAAAAAATTAAAGGGTTAAATTATAAAAATAAAAATATTATAAAAGAATTATGAGCCCCGTACAAAATGAGGGGCATGAACATTTGCTCAAGGTGCACCCCTAATAGCCAAAAAAAGAAATATAATTTTAATGAAAAGCGAAAAATAATTTAAAAATATCATATTAATATCGTTCTTAATTTTTTAATGATGTATAACCAACAAAATTAAAATATAACGTTAAGTATAATTTAAAAAATATATAATTGAATAACCAAAACAAAAATAAAATAATAGATAGGTGACTAAGCAATTAATTTATTACTTTTTAATTATATATAAATTTCATAATTTTGGGCCCGGACAAGAAGGGGCCCTGGGCAAGTGCCCCTCTTGCCCATGCTCAAATACGAGCCTGACCTTGGATTGTGGATCAAAGCTGTAGTCACCATTGCCCATGAATTGAGGTAATTGCTGCATGAATAGACGCAATACTTCTGTAAGAATCAACCACCGACAAAAAGGGGACATTAAACAAGGCGTAACTAAAACCGTGTAATTAACAGACAACTATCACTAGGCAGATAAAAACTTGAAATAGTCGAGCCTTGAAAACTTTGGAAGGTTGGAGCCTTAAATGATGAACTCCTATTCCAGGTTTCGTTGAATCGTTGATGGCGTACATTGGCCAGAATTAAAGGTAATCAATTACAAGATGCGACACGTTAGTTAACAGTATAAATGAATTAAACATTTGATAATTTTTTTCCATAAGGTTCATATATGTTTGTTTATTGAATTAAATAAATGAGTGTAAAAAATATTTCATCTTTATTTAATAAACGAACGAATATGAATAAAGTTTTGTTCGGTTCATTTCTGTTCACGAACAACTTCGGTTATTGACTCGTATGATAATTATTATATCGGCTTATTTATAAACTTATTTAGCAACTCGTTTACTTTTAATTTTTCTATATTTTTTTTTGAAAAATGATAATACAAGTAATACTAGTCAAAGACGACATCATCATCTAGCATAATTAAAATCAGAAATAAACGCATGATTTTATGTTAAAAATAAAAATAGATTTTTAATAAAAATATATAAAAAAAAATCTAAAATATATAATAATCTTAAATTTTGAAAGTAACAATCATAATCAAATTATAAGGAGAGGAGACAAACAAAACACACTTGCATGTGTGGGTTCGTACGAGCAGTTGCGTAACTTCAGCGAGACAGAAGCTAGACACCGTGCAATCCATATGATTTAGCAACTGACGCACAAGATTGGCCAAATCACTCTCAAGTATGACCCGTGGAGATGGTAGGATAGCAGCTAGTTGAAGACTCGCAATACATTTTAAATATTAGGGTATGTATGAATTAAATTAAAGACAGTAAATTTTAGAGTACAAATTTGAAGTTTAAAAAGCTTAAAGACTATTGGTGTAGTTTTATGCTTTTCTTTGATTTGTAAATGAAAATATAAAAATAGAGTGCTGGTTATCAGTGGACTCTAACTATATAAACGAATATATTAACAAATAATAAACAAACTAAATATAAACACATTAAAAATAAGCAAATAAAAATTAATAAAAATTTTAAATTTTAAATAAATATAATTTAAACATAAATAATATTAAAAACAAATAAACAAACACAAATAAAAATTTATTCCTTCAAACATATTCATTTGCATCCTTAGCGGTAGTTTAATCTCTTAATAGTATGACAGGAGGTCATCCCACTCAATTACTCGTCACATACGGCGGCTTTTGGCGGAGAATAGTCCTTATCGACAGACTGTGGAAGCTGACATTTAAGGCGGCGTCTAAAAGAACCTTGAAAATTCCAATAAGTTGGCTAGAAAACAGAAATAAATTGTTTTTAAGATATGTTTTTTCTGATAGCATAGTCGGCAGCAACGCATGCAAGTGAAGTTAAGACATTAATATGATTGATGGCAATAGTTAACCTTAACACTGACACATGCACCACCAAACGCAACGGTACGCGGACATTAAAGACGTTTTTATAGCGATGCATGGCCGCCTTGTATGTCATAACAGAACAGAGTTTGAGTTTGTCCGATTGTCATCAGTATTAAATCGTGATTGCGGAAACGATTGCAGTATAATAGTTACAAATGTTACATCATGATTTAAATTTTATAAAAGTAATTATAATTATAATTTATATATTTAATTATAGTAATATGATAATCTTTAAGATCATTATGATGTGATCATATATTATATGAAAATCGTAATTTAATATTATAATTATTTAATACAATAGTACGAATCAATTTATTTTAATAATTAAAAGAATCATTATTATTTTTAAAAGTTATGTGTTCAAACATAAATTGTAAATGATTTATTTTTATTTTTAAATAATTAAAAATATTTAAAATAAATATTATTTTATAATTAACTTAACTTTATAAAAAATAATTATTTGATGCGATACACTACACTTATTCATTGAAAATTATAAAATATTAATGGTTCACATCAACCTTTAACTGTTTTAAAGGTGTATATTAAATGCGGCCTGTGAGGAGTACCTGTACCTTCTACATTTCATTGCATACCTGTGTTTATATAGAGAGAGATGGGACCAGATTAAATTGGAGCTTTAAGGATTCCTCACCTACGTTGGGCGTTGGAAAAAAATTCTTCATATAAGGTTTTAATTAAATTATTTTTTGAATTGGGATGTTTGTTACAGTGATTTTATTGGTCGCCAAGTGCTCCTTTTGACAGAGTCTCTTCTATTGCAGCAACTCTTCTCTTTTCCCTCGCTATTGTAGTCCATAGGTCGCCAATTACTCCACAGGTCGCCGTGTGCTCCCGAAGACCAATTGAGATAGTCATGTGCTCCTGAAAACCTATGGAGGTCGCTATGTGCTCCCGAAAACCTATAGTGGTTACTGTAGCAATCACTATACTTAAGCAAATAATTGTTCGACTACACTATGTGAATAAATTTTTTTCATTACATTATTCAACCACTTTTGTCGAGCTTTAAGTATATAGCAGTGCTATTTTATGTCTTATTAATTGTCCTAATCACATATCATTTTCTTTTTTTCTCTTAGTTTTATTCTGTTTATTTTTTTCGTTTTTGTTGATAAGTTGTAGTATTACTTTTAATGTTGATTATCAATTATCGATATTTTTATTATCGTTTAATTTTTTATACCACATTTTATATTTTTTTTTATCTTTTTATCTTCAATAAGTTTATATGTAAGAAACGTTTTGTCTTTCTTTTTGACACGTTTTTCTGTCTTTTAACCTTTTTCACTTATATTTTCTAAAAGTTGATTTGGCATCGCCACGACTAATCAAGAATGCGCTTATATGTTATATTGTTGATATTTCCTGCTTTAAACCATCAGATTAGATTTGGATACACATTATGCCAAGGACAGGATCAAAACTTAATCTTAGCAGAGGTTGAAATTTTTTAACGATTATAAATTTATGCATAATTTTATTTTTTACTATTTATTTATTTTAAAATATATATAAATGATAACATTAAATATACATATTAGCTCTATCATTTTTATAAAATAATAAGTAGATAACTATAATTAAAATTAAAGTAAATAATAAAAAATACGATTTTAAAAGGTGTTAACAACATAACTATCACATAATCGTAATAAAATATGTTATTCCTTCAAATCTCGAAATTCATCTACGAATGATATTGTATTAAATATACTAAAATTAAATATAAGACCAAACATCAAATTAATAAATATACTATTGCTTAATTATTTACCTTTAAAAATGGACATTAAATTGAATTTGGATCACTTTAGTAAATTTATGGCAATCATAATAGAAGGGACTTACTTCTATTGTGGAATTGACAATTCTGTCACAGTATTTTATGCTCGAAGAACAAGACTTTACAACTTATTATATAATGTTTTGAGAAAGAAAAAATTTCTAAAATTTGTAGGGTAAACTACAAGTTTAGTACTTAAACTATTACTTTTTTTTGTTCTTGTACTAAGATTTTTTTTAAAACATACCTAACATTTAATTTGTTTGAGTATGCCCAAAGACCAATCATGAGATGATTGTAATGATACATTATATTTTCCAGTTTTATTGAATAAATACATTGTCATTATTTATTTCAGTTATATTTTTGTCTCTCAAATAAATTGAAAGATAATAGAGTCCATATAATAATATGATTATTATTAAAAATCCTTAGTCGAGTATTATTATGAGCATGGACAATAATAATATGTTTAAGGTTAACATGTTGTTGCTCGATGACAATGAGTTGTCATTGACATAGAGTTATCAGAATCAATGCATGAATATGTTGTTAGATAACGACAAATTGGAATGACTCATTATGAATATGTGTCTTGGATTATTATGTGACGGTCACATCATTGCTCATGGTGATGACTATATGTATGATCCTCAGACTTTAGATCATTACTATCTCAACATATATTGTTTTATATTTTGATACAGTTAAACATGTTCTGTAACTAGTTGCACTATAAAGACTGATATTAAACATATCACTATATATATAGTGGAGTGTGAATGATCAAGATAGGATTTGTTCTTCCTACATAATAGAAAATATATCTCAGGTCACTTGATTGAATGAGACTAGAAATGCATGGTCATGCTCAAATAAGTTGATATGAGATATTACAAATTATTCGTTTATTATAGTCTACTCTAGATATCAAGAAATAATAGATGGACTATATAAGTGTGACTATTCCAAGACTTGTGCCTATTATATATATAAAGGACAAAATCATATAACACATTAAAAGAGTTAGTCACGAAAATGTTATGTTGAATCATCACTTCCTATAATTTAAGTGACAATGATATATTGCTAGATGTCACTCATTGTTTGTAATATTAGAATAGTTCTAATAATTACTACTAGTGTTACTGGAACCTACAAGGTCACACCCCAAGGTTGAAAAGAGAAATTTATGAATGAGTTACACGTGTATAATTTTATTGTGTGTGAATAAAATATATAATTAATATTAATATATATATTAATATATATTTGATATATTTTCAATTTTAATTGTACATAAAATGCCGAATTTAATTAAAAGAATATAATAATGTTAATTATATTCCTTTTATAATTTTCAAAATAAAACCCTAAGGGTTAGGGCAACGTAATTGTTATAAGAGAAAATAACCTCAATGACTGAAAATGCCTTATAATATATGATTTTAACCAACTTTTTTGGGATTTGCGAAAATGACCAACAAATTCGCAACACGAACTCCAATTTCGCAACCCAATTTGTAAATCGCAACACATAAGTCAAATCGCAACGCGAATTTGTAAATCACAATGTGAATTTAGAAAATCGCAACAAAGAAGTCAAATTTGCAACACTGAATTTCAAATTCGCAACACTGAATTTCAAATTCGCAACTGAATTTCAAATTCGCAACTGAATTTCAAATTCGCAACTGAATTTCAAATTCGCAACTCGATTTTCGAATTCGCAACACGAATTTAATTTCACAACGCAAATCTTTTGGGTATATAACTACGCAGCAGTAGCAACTCATAACCTAAATCCCTAAATCACAACTCATTCCATCTCCATCTATCACTCTCTCCGGTGACATCCGTTTCTATATTTAACGGCATCCTTCCCCATCTCTAATTTTTTTTACATAATTTTATTTCTTTATAATTTTCATTGATTTCTCTCCCAAATTATCAACTATCAACTTAATAAAAGTATGTTTTTCTCTAAGTTAGTGATGATATGTAGTTTATAGCTCGTTTGTTTAGTAAATTAATTTACAATTTATAGAATGAAATCATCTAATGTTGATCATGTTTGGATAGATTTGTGTTTTGGAGGGTCATGGGAGAATGTTCATGATGTTTTACGATATATGTCTTTATCCATGAATCTTCAACTAAAACTGTCATTAAAAAAGTTAACTTATGAAACTCTAATGTTACGTGTTGCAAAGAAATTGAATTTAGAGTCTCTAAGTGGATTTAGGACATCTTATCAGAGAAAAAGTAAAGTTTATTTGTTCGATAATGAAGATGTTTAACGATTCATTGCTTACATTAGTGTTTCGCAAGAAGATGATGTTACATTGTATGTTGTTAAACCTAGAAGTAGTGAAGTTGGGTCAGTAGCGGGTAGTAATCAACTAAGTTTTTCAACCCCAGTTTATGGTGCTCACAATGTACAACGTTGTTGTCAACCTCAAAATTTATTGGTTCCACCACAATTTCATCACCAAGAAAATTTTGTTTCACCACATTTCCAATACCAAACATAATATCAAAACCCACAACCTTTTCCTAATCCAAATCCCAATCAACTTTTAGCACCAAATTCCAGTTTTCGTATTGACCAGTTAGACGATTATGAGCCAAAAGAAAAAATTGTGAGTACTAGTCAGTATTTGAAATTTGATATTAGTCAATACCCGGACATTGATCTTGGTCAATACTCGGATTTTGATGATGTTTCATAAGAAGAAACAGACCCTGCGTGTAATGATTTTGATATTGGTCAATACCCGAATTTTGATGATAAAACAGTCACTGCCGAGAAAGATGTTGTTGATGATAATGAGAAGGAAGTTACGACTGTGAATGAACATGTTAAACATCCATTCTGTAATTCATATAACCCTAAAGAAGAAGAAGAAGAAGAAGAAGAAGTCCCCGAAGAAAAGAAAAAGAAGAAAATGTCACGGAAGTATAACTGGAATATGCCAGAATTACTTCAGATACCAGAAGAAGAGTTGGTAAAGATAGCAGTTGGTTGTTACATAAAAGTTATTCGTATCAAGAAAGATGATTTTTTTGATACAAAGGAAGACTTGAAGATAACTTTGTATACGAAATGTGTGGAAGATGGTTATCAACTAAAAGTTAACAAATCAAGCAAAGATCGTTTCGAAACAAAGTGTTTGATTGACAAAAACTGTACGTGGCGTATGATTGTAAAGAGGATAAAAGATTGCAAAATGTTTCAAGTTAGGACTTTTATTGATAAACATACATGTTCAAGAACCCAAGTTTTTCCTCACCATAGACAGTCAAACAAAAAGGTGTTAGGTGGTTTTCTGGCTGAGTTAATGTTTTTGAATGGCAGAGTATATCGGGGACATGAAATTATGACTGACATGAATGCTCAGTTCAAGATTAGTATCTCATATTCTCAAGCTTGGAGAGCCAAATGTTATGCCTTGGAATTGTTAAGGGGGTCTCCAGAAGCATCGTTTGCCCAACTGCCGGCTTATTGTCACAATTTAAAGTTGAAAAATCCTGGGTCGGTAACTCATATCAAAACAGATAGAGATTGACGCTTTGAGTTGCTGTTTATCGCCATTGGCGTTGCGGTTAGTAAATCAATATAATTTTGTTGACTCATTTTTGTTAGTTACATTCATTTCACATTTAAATGATTATATGTCTTGTGTATATTATTTTGTAGATTCGTTCGTTTATTACTTGCATGCGCCCAGTTATTATAGTTGACGGAGCACATTTGAAAGGTTGATACCTTGGAGTAAACTTATTAGCAGTAGCCATGAATGCTAAAAATGAGATACTGCCAATAGCTTACGGGGTTGGCAAATCTGAAACCTCTGATTCATGGACATGGTTTATGGGCATCTTAGGGATTGCATAGGTCCTATTAGCTATCTGACAATCATATCTGATAGGGAAAACTCAATTGACAGCGCTGTTAGAAGACGTTTCCCATATGCTTTTCATGGACTTTGTGGTGTTCATTTGTACAGAAATTTAAATCAAGGTCTACAGGTATAAAAATTACAAATGGACATACTAGAAGGCTGTAAAAGCTTATCGGGAAGTGGATTTTAATAAGTATATAAATTATTTAAGACGTGTTTTTCCTCAATGTGCTCAAACACTAGAAGATGTCGGGTTTGAAAGATGGTCAAGAGTACATCAACTTGGAGCAAGCATATAAATTGTTCATGACGTCTAAAAGTGCAGAATCAATCAACGCTCTAAGTCGTCATTCCCGAAAATTGCCCATTACTATGTTAATGGAGTTTTTTCGAGCCTCTATTCAACAGTGGTACTACAAGAAAAGAAACCATGCATGTATTATTTCTTTAAATTCGTAACTTATCATATATTTTACTAAGTATTATTTATTTAAATTTATAAGAACATTGGAACGTCGTGTTACACCATGGACTGAAAAAAAGATAACGAAACGTGTTGTAAAGTCAACGTCATGGAGAGTTGAACCATGTTCAAACACTTTGTTTAAAGTATTTGATAATAACTTAAATGGGCTTGTCGATCTAAATGTAAATACGTGTAGTTGTATGAAATGGCAAACATCTGGTTATCCATGTAGCCATGTTATAAAAGTTGCTCTTCATCTAAACCAAAATGATTCAAGCGCATACGCTATGGATTCCTACACTATAAAAGTATATCGATAGACTTATGCCGATATTGTCTACCCTATTCCACATCCTTCTGAGTGTGACATATCAGATGACTTACAAACAGTTTTGCCACCAATCATGGACAGCAAGCTACCTGGCCGACCAAAAAATCACGATCGTATACCGTCTAAGGGTGAAGAGAAGAGGATATCGACATGTAGTCGGTGCAAGGAAAGTGGTCATACAAGGTTGACCTGTGGATCACCAGTGCCATCACAATCATCTTTTCCTCTACCAAAATATAGATCCTTATCAAAATCCAATGCTCATATGGTGCCAAGCAAAAGGAAATCAAAATCGTAATCAAAATCAAAATCCCAACCACAACCGGCTTCACCTTTTGGGACTTATTAACTTAGGTGATTTTTAAATGCAAACGTTGTATTATGTGAATTTTATGTGTGAATGCATACATTTTTAGTTAGACATTCATTAGTAACTTGAGTTTGAACATTGCTATGATCTGTTCAGTTGTTATCACTTATCATATTGTTGTCTGTTATCTTTCTGAATATGTTTTCCTTGAATTTGCAACGCAAAAGTCAAATTCGCCTTGCGTTTTTTACGTTGCGATAGTCAAATTTGTAACACGAAAGTCAAATTCGCAACGCGATTATCGCGTTGCGATTGTTGCGAAAGTCAAATTTGAAACGCGAAATCGCAAATCGCAATACGAATTTGACTTT
Source organism: Hibiscus syriacus (assembly GCF_006381635.1). Classification (NCBI taxonomy): domain Eukaryota; kingdom Viridiplantae; phylum Streptophyta; class Magnoliopsida; order Malvales; family Malvaceae; genus Hibiscus; species Hibiscus syriacus. The sequence continues at coordinate 469,227 of NW_024062689.1, forward strand.
CGTGTTGCGAATTTGACTATCGCAACGCGAATTAGACTTTTGCATTTGCCAAAATGTACCTTCAACAGATCCTTTTTGCCTTCAACATAATGCAGATTGAATAAACAACAAATCAACTTTTACAAATCAATTAAAATAGCAAAAAATAAGTCTTATTTACACATCAATTAAACAAATAAACTTTTACAAATCAATTAAACAAGCAAAAAATAATTCTTATTTACTCATCAATTAAACAAATCAACTTTTAAAAATCAATGTAAAATTCAATTAAACAAGCAAAAAAAGTGTACCCCAGACAGTTGTTTATGCACAAATACATCAATTTCACGTAGCTCACTTCAGGATTAACCTGCAGAAACCAAACATTTGCTCAAACAACACTTTCTACACATCTAAAACCAACAAACAACAAATTATTGAATTCTAGGTACTTAACCAAACATTTTCAAACCAACAAAGAGTATATATTAACAACACTTGCTCAAACTTACCAATTGTTTATGCACACTTTCAGCACGCAGATGTAGGTAGGCAGCGTCTCGCATATATCGCTCTAGCCATAAAATACTGAAACCACAAGCATACTGCACCTCTATCTCTATCTCTGGGAGGTAGAAATTGTTTACTTCATGTCGTCAAACGTTCCAAGCACATGCATACGAGAGGACCACAATCCCCTCTAACTCCCTCCGTTTATTGTGGCGCGGTCTCGTCTTTGATCATTGTAACTTTGAACTTTTTTGGCTTATTGTTTCCAGAATTAGTCTAATAATCAATTGCATTCAAGTATTTCGCCAAATGAGTGCTCCATCCCTTACAAATAATATCTCTCAAATCAGACAATGGTATGTAATTTAACATGCTGTCATATATTATTGTCTTCAGGGATGGGAGTTGAATCTCGAGGAGAAGCCAATGACGACGTTCCAAAACAATGATAAACACCTGCAATCATAAATAATTGCGCACATCAAATAAAAGACGTTCCAAAATAGGGATAAACACCTTTAAAATATTCAAAAAATAAATACTAACCTTATCGACCTCCCACAACGCAGGATAAAGTTTAGCTTTTCCATTACTCAACATATATGAAGCATCTCTCGGATCCTTTAAGTGAGCTACGTGAAAAGACGTCGGCATAATAGTCCATCGAGTATTTTTTATTTTCTTCAATTTCCTTACTATTAGAAGACGTGACACCCATGCATCAATATGCTGTTTATAAAAAAATACATATATTAGTGAATTTATTAATAAATTTAAAAAAATTTAATCAAAATACAATATAAGAAGAATATAAGACTTACCACCCCTTCGAGATAGCCATTATCTTCAACCCCTAATAAAATACCCCACCAAGACCGATCAAGAAACAAATGAATAACATCGTCGAGTTTGCATATGTCAGAATAACACCCCTTGCTTCGCTCATGTAGATAAAAATCAATTGCGGTCTTAGCCCAAAGGGTATTATCCGTAATTGTGTCCGGTAGTGTTCCCCTCTCCTGCTGAGGAATGGTACTGCCCGGTAACACATACGAAAGCCAAATTGCATCCATCATATCAGGCACGGGAGGGAGGTTTATCAATATGTTGACATATGATGCCATGTGAATCGGGCTCTTGAACGGTGGGAGAGACATCTTGAACGATGACAGGGGCCTCTTGAATTGTGGGAGAGGGCCTCTTGAACGATGAGAGGGGCCTCTTTAATGATAGGAGATGCCTCTTGAGCGATGACATGTGCATCGAGCTTCTTCTTACGGAGTCTTGACACTAGTGGGGTGAAAGGAGACGTAATGGCACGTGCACGACGTCTGATGCGTAAACCCCGTCGTGCAAGAAAAACCCGACGTAAAACATCTACCTTATCGGGCCGCTAAAAATAAATTAATACATAAATCAGTAAATAAGTAAATAAATAATGCCGAAAAAGGTTATTTGCATTTTTAGTGTAGTATTAAACAAATTTACCTCATTGCGTAGAATATGAACTCATTCTGCAATGATGAAACAATCTCACGTAGAGCGGCTACCTCACCACGTAAAGTAGATACCTCACCACGTAGCGCACCATTGTCATCGCGTAAAATATCCACCTCACCATGTAAAGACCGTACCTCGTCACGTAGCGCACCACTGTCTTCACGTAAAGTACCAACCTCATGACGCAAAGCACCTACCTCATCACGTAACTCCCCTAACTCATCCCGTGGAGGTGGAGAACATGGAGATAAATGTCGTGGTCTCTTTGTCGGTCGCCTATCATGAGGTGATGGTGGAGAAGAGGCTCGATGATGTGATGGAATAAGTGATGGTGGAGGTGGAGAAGAGGCTCGATCAGGTGATGGCTCCGGGTGTCGAGCTATAGAATCGGCCTGATCAGGTGATGACTCTCGAAGTAGGGGGTGCTCATAATCCATCCCATCAAAAAACCGCTTACTAGTTTGCCACCAATCAGTGGCAAGCTCAGCCTCTGTAATAGATAGTTGGCCTCCTAACAATATAAAAGCTCAAACAAAGTTAAACGTGTACTAGTAATAACTTGTTTATATATGATAGTATTTGTGTGTTAACTTACATCATTCATCGTCGTATATGGGAGTAACTATTCCTAATCCAACAGGCGGATCCTCTTCCAGGTAATAGCCCTAGGAATATCATTTGATTTTTTTATCGCATATGTCTGCATGCTGGGGAAAGCCTCAAATATCCAAATCTACAAACAATATAATACACAAGCATCAGTAATTGTTAAATAATAATTAATTATAAATTTGTAAACATTATATAGAAATTATTACATTAAAGGCCCAAATAAATCCTGCCAAAGTGTATTTAGAACCATCGTCCCGCAAACTTTTTCGGTCCTCAAAGGCAGACGACAACTTCTTCCAGGTAGTTTTTAATAGATATGAACCCCACGAAAACAGGTTCCATACATTTAGGTCCTCTACCAATAATATTAGGTCCTTAGAAATAGGTTGTCTGCCCTCTTTGCCTAAAAAGCCGGCATGCAAAAGTAATAAATGGCATACTCGGACAATATCAAGGTCATCCATTCGAGTAAAACCATCTTTAACAAATAATCTCTTCAAGTCGTCGACGTATAAACTCGGCTTCGACTTTGCCAGCTCAGGAAAAACCCGAGATAACCATGATGGGCGGGAGATATGACTAGTGTACCGGGTTACTTCATCGTGTCCGAAGCGTAGACCAGTGATTAAGCAAAACTCCTCCCGCCCAAAACAAGTATACGCCGGAGGAAAATGAAACCATATCTCTTCATCACCATGTTGTATCCTCTCGGGTAGATCGTTAGTCATAGTCTGAATAAACAAATGTTTCAACATATCATCTCCACTCGGATGTTGTACTTTCAGCCATGGCCCGAAGCAAGTATCCTCAAACAATTTTCTTTGTATAGGTGTAAGCATTGAAGCAATTTTAGTGGCTAGACTTAATTTATTTCTTAAGGTCAATTGAGCCAAAAAAATTCTACAAAAACAATAAACATACCAAGTTAGATATACCAAAAACTACAAATTATACACTATAAACAGACATGATATTAAACAGTGAAAACAAAGCCAAATATAATTCAAACTAGCACTGTATTCACCCAAGTCATTATGCATCAGATAACATTCCAGAAGTAAGCACTTATAAAACATTTAAAATGACAACATATAGGTTTAGTGCAGGTTCAAAGACAACATAAAGAGTAGTAATTTATTCTTGAAACTTAAATTCGCAACACTGTGAAGTTAGTATTTGTCTTTGTTTTTTGGTTGAAGTAATGCAATTCATTCAAGTTTCAATTTGCAAAAGAAGAGTAGCTTCTGAAACTTAAATTCGCAATGCGAAAATGAAAATCGCAACGCGAAACTAAATTCGCGTTGCGATTTTCATTTTCGTGTTGCGAATTTAAGTTTCAAAAACTATTCTTCTGCAAATTGAAACTTGAATGAATTGCATTTCTTCAACAAAAAGACAAAACAAAGACAAATATTAACTTCACATGGTTAAAGACTAAACAGTTTAGCAGTATTGGCAGCAATCGAATGAATTTACTACGCAATCTAAGTGAAATGGTTAATCTATATATTGAAATTACCAATAAATTTATCATCAATATAAAAAAATCTAATAATAATACAAAAATTTCAAAATAAAAATAAGAGATTAAAAAAACTAACCCTCGGTGGTAGATTTTCTATTTCTGACCGTGAATGGTTGTGAGGGTTGCTATGAGAGATGGAGATAGACGGATTTCGTCAGAGATGGAGATAGACGAATTTCGTCAGAGATGGGGACGGATGTCGCCGTAGAGAGTGAGAGATGGAGATGAGACTGAGTTGTGATTTAGGGTTTTAGATTATGATTTGTGATAATACTGTTTACATTTGTGTTGCGAAATTAATATTGCGAAAATAAATGCGCTTTGACTTCTGTGTTGCGAATTTGACTTCTGTGTTGCGATTTATAAATTCGCGTTGCGAATTTGGAAAATCGCAACGCGAATTTAGAAAATTGCAATGTGATTCACATATTCGCGTTGCGAATTTGGAAACTGAGTTGCGAAATTGGGGTTCGCGTTGCGAATTTGTTGGTCATTTTCGGAAATCTAAAAAAAATTGGTTAAAATCGTATATTATAAGACATTTTCGGTTACTGAGGTTCTTTTCTCTTGTTATAATTTTAAATACATTTTATATTAAGTCACCCAATTTTAGTAATATTACATGTAGGTTGTCTTATTTTGAAAAATCATATATGAGTCACTTAATAATCAATTGTTACAATAAATACTGGACCGTTAAAAATGAACCATACCTTAGGTGTCGTCAGGAAATTCTTTTGATATTTTTATTGGGTAAATCACATCATAAATGAACTAACTATTAGTAAGACTACGAATGAGTCACCTAATTATTAATAAGAGTACATATGAGTGATCTAATTTCAAAATAAAAAATTATAAACGAATCACTCAATTAACTGAAAAAGAAAACTCATTTCACGTTTTGAAATTCTAAAAGATGGTAGTATTCATTCGATGATTCGAATGATGAAGAGGTTGTTCTCTATGAATATCCCGATGTCATTTGGATGATTTCGTGATATTTGAGAGATATTCTCGGAAATCAAATATGATGAATTGAATGAAAATATCAAAATAAATCTTATGATGAAATTTAAGATTTATCAACTATAGTATGCGATGATAAACAACAATTGATGCAATGACAACGTGACTTGATTGTTACAATCAATTAACTAAGTAACTCTATCGTAATGAGTAAGATATTCCACGTTAGAGAGTCGTATAATAAGTAATGGTTTAGTGACCTGTTTGTCACAATCGATCAATTGAATTATTCATTTTGTGACTTTTTGAATTGATGGTTCATTTATAACTTTACTAATAATTGATTGAATTGTGTTAAAATTTATCTTAATTTTAATGAGTCTTATAAACGAAATTACCATTTTAAAAAGGTATAGTCGCACATGGTTTAACTTCACTATAAGATTGAGTAAAACTGGATTCGATTAAAAAATTAAATTTATTTTTAAATTTTGAGTTATTTGCAATTCAATTTTATATGTAATTTAATGAGTTTTTTATACTTTACCCTAATTCATTAAGGGTAAAGTGTGTAAATGATCCCCAACTATAGAACATTATTTTATTGAGTATTTGAGTCAATTGACTATTAAAAGTTATAAAATGGTCATTCAATTATATGTCATTGTTTTGTTGAGTCTCCCGACTATTAAAAGTTACAAAATGATCATATGACTATTCATATATTCCGTTAAATCAATCATTTGAGTTTGAGGTTAACATGTTGATCAATATATGATAAAATATGATCATATAACCGTTTACGTTGTATTTTATGGATTGACTCTCCGTTTATATTATGTCGTTGAGTTAGTGCTTGAGATATTATATCATCGAGCTAGTACTTGAAAGCATTGACTGCGCCATTAGACATCATTAAAATATAATTTTATAATATCCCAATAAATATATTGATGCCTAATCTTAATAAAAACAATATTTTAATTATTTATGTCGATTCAACAAAATAATATTTTATAATTTGGGGACCATTTATAGAGTTTACGCTTTTATATACAAATATCTTTTTTCACTCTATCCATCTTCAAATGGTTGTCCCTTGTTCCCATATGTAATGGGGTAAGGGGAGGTAAGATAGTAGGATACCTCCAACACCAAGTTGAGAGCAGCTTCCGTAGAAGACCTCCGAATTATGAAGTGCCCTCCGTGAGACTCGATCCCACGATCTACCAACTGAGCTGGATAGTAATGCTTATTGCCCCTTCCCTAAGATGAAGGATAAATGATTGAAATGATCAATTTCATTTTATAATTATTTATTTTTATCATTAACCTTAATAAAAATAATATTGTAATTATCTATGCTTTTGATTTATAAGTTTTAGTCATTTAGACCTTGAATGATGTTAGACGACAAGAAACGCTGGTAAAAGATTAGCTTTTAATTTTTTCTTTATATTTTATTAATATAAATCTTAAATTAAGATAAAATACTGATTTGATCATTCATTTTTAATAAAATATTAATTTGATTTTTGAATTCAATTAAAATTATTGATTTTTTAGTCTAAAAATTTAGAATTAATTTGATATTTTATCAAAAATTTAAAAATTAAATGTATATTTTATTTAAAATTTAGGATTCAAATAAACAATTAACACATTTTATTAATGTGTTATATTACAAAACTAATGATATTTAAGTGTTAGTGATTAAAATTTTATAAATTAATAATATGAATTATCAAAATGTTAATTTTTTTTAAAAAAAATGATGATCAAAAGTGAAGACTTATGAAATAAGAACAAGTATTTCGATAGTTCACCCAAGATGCAAAGATTCATCTACTCCCTTCAACTATCACAAAGTACAGCTTTCCAGTTCGGGTTGTTGATTGATTCATAAAGCAAAAAGAAAAAGCTTTAAGTTTCCGTGAAAAAGTTTAAGCTAAAGGCGCCATTAATATTCGCAATTAATGCAAGTACTAACACACTGTAGGCCGACTTCCTCGCCCAAATAGGGCGCTGGAAAAAAAAATTTGATACAGGACTCTCACCAAATTATTTTTTAAATTAGGGGTGTTTTCTACAGTTTTAATGAAAAAAAACGTATGAGGAAGTAAAAAGGAGAATTGAATAAAGATGTGAGGTGAGATGATCTTAAGGTCTTCTGTAAGTTAGTGTTTAAAATACTTTAATCTGAAAAATAATTATTTGAGTGGACTATTTTGAGGTTTCTCGGTCATTTGCCCACTGTATGCCTGTTTCAACACACTCGTTAACCATGGCCAGGAAACTCGCTTCCCACTCTCCTTTTCTCCCTTTAAATTCATCACAATCATCGCAGGCTTTCATGATTTCACTTCATAAGCAACTCCCTTGCTTTCATCTCAACTCTGGGTTTTCTCTACTTTCTTGTAAGCAGCTCCAGTTTCTGGGTTTTTTTAAGTTTTTGTTTTGTTCTGTAAGTTGCCATCTGCCAATGGTTTTCATAAAGGTTGTTTTCTCTTGGGTTATAGCCTATGGGTATTTGTTTTCATTTTTGACAGTTTTATATATGATATATGGTGGGCTTTGGGTATTATTTTTTACTTTTAATACTGGTATATATATATATATGTTCTATGTCTCTACTTGCTTTTAAAATTAAGAGAAAATCGCCTCAGTGACCAAAAATGCCTTATAATATACGATTTTAACCAACTTTTTTTGGATTTGCCAAAATGACCAACAAAATCACAACGCGAAATAAAAATCGCAACGCGATCCCCAGAATCGCAAATCAGTTTCCAAAATCGCAACGCGATTCTTGAAAATCGCAATGCGATAGTACAAATTCGCATTGCGATTTTCCAGAATCGCAACGCGAATATGAAAATCGCAACGCGAACACATAAATCGCAACGCGTATCCGTAAACCGCAACGTGTATCCGTAAATAGCAACGCGTATCCGTAAATCGCAATGCGTATCCGTATATCGCAACGCGTATCCGTAAATCGCAACGATAATCCGTAAATCGCAACGAGAATCTGTAAATCGCAACGATAATCCGTAAATCGCAACGAGAATCTGTAAATCACAACACTGAAATTTTGGGTATAAAACTACGCAACAGCAACAAATCATAAACTAAATCCCTAAATCGCAACTCATTCCATCTCCATCTATCACTCTCTCCGGCGACATCCGTTCCTATATCCAACGACATCCTTCCCAATCCGGCAACAGGTTTTAGTTTCGCAGCTCGTCTGTTTAGTAAATTAATTTACAACCATGAAATCATCTAATGTTGATCATGTTTGGATAGATTTGTGTTTTGGAGGGTCATGGGATAATGTTCATGGTGTTTTACAATATATGCCTTTACCCATGAATCTTCAACTAAAATTGTCTTTACAAAAGTTAACTTATGAAACTCTAATGCTACGTGTTTCAAATAAATTGAATTTAGAGCCCCTAAGTGGATTTAGGCTATCTTATCAGAGAAATGGTAAAGTTTATTTGTTAACCGACAATGAAGATGTTGAACGATTCATTGCTTACATTAGTGTTTCACAAGATGATGTTACATTGTATGTTGTTGAACCTAGAAGTAGTATTGTTGGGTCAGTAGGGTAGTAATCAACTAAGTTTTTCTCAAAACCCACAACCTTTCTCTAATCCAAATCCCAATCAACTTTCAGCACCAAATTCCGGTTTTCGTATTGACCAGTTAGACGATGATGAGCCAACAGAAAAAATTGTGAGTACTAGTCAGTATTTGAAATTTGGTCTTGGTCAATATCCGGACTTTGATATTGGTCAATACACGGATTTTGATGATGTTTCAGAAGAAGAAACAGACCCTGCGTGTAATGATTTTAATATTGGTCAATACCCGAATTTTGATGATGAAACAGCCGTTGCCGAAGAATGTATTGTTGATGATAATGAGGAGGAAGTTACGACTGTGAATGAACATGTTGAACATCCATTCTGTAATTCATATAATCCTGAAGAAGAAAAAGAAGAAGAAAAAGTCCCCGAAGAAAAGAAAATGCCACGGGCGTATAACTGGAATATGCCAGAATTACTTCAGATACCGGAAGAAGAGTTGGTAAAGAAAGCAGTTGATTGTTACACAAAAGTTATTCGTATCAAGAAAGATGATTGTTTTGATACAAAGGAAGACTTGAAGATAGCTTTGTATACGAAATGTGTGGAAGATGGCTATCAACTAAAAGTTAACAAATCAAGCAAAGATCGTTTCGAAACAAGGTGTATGATTGACAAAAACTGTACGTGGCGTATGATTGCAAAGAGAATAAAAGATTGCGAAATGTTTCAAGTTAGGACTTTTATTGATAAACATACATGTTCAAGAACCCAAGTTTTTCCTCACCATAGACAGGCAAACAAAAAGGTGTTGGGTGGTTTTCTGGCTGAGTTAATGTTTTTGAATGGCAGGGTATATCGGGGACATGAAATTATGACTGACATGAATGCTCGGTTCAAGATTAGTATATCATATTCTCAAGCTTGGAGAGCCAAATGTTATGCCTTGGAATTGTTGAGGGGGTCGCCAGAAGCATCGTTTGCCCAACTGCCGGCTTATTGTCACAATTTAAAGCTGAAAAATCATGGGTCGGTAACTCATATCAAAACGTGTAGGTTCGGCTTCTCCATTGACTCATCCGGAAAAACCCGGGATAACCATGATGGGCGGGCGATATGACGAGTGTACCGGCCTACATCATCGTGTCCGAATCGTAGACCAGTGATTAAGCAGAACTCCTTCCGCCCAAAACAAGTATACGCTGGTGGAAAATGAAACCATATCTCTTCCTCACCACGTTGTATATTGTCGGGTAGATTTGATGTCATGGTCTGAAGCCACAAATGGGTCAAATTAGCATCTCCACCCGGATGTTGTACTCTCAGCCATGGCCCGAAGCAGGTTTCCTCAAACAATTGTCTTTGTGCAGGTGAAAGCTTCGAAGCAATTGTAGTGGCTAGGCTAACTTTATTCCTTAATGTCAATGAAGCCGAAAAAAATTTCTACAAAAACAATAAACATACCAAGTTAGATATACCAAAAACTACACTGTGAAGATATACCAAAAACAATAAACATAAAAAGTAGTAGTTTATTCTTGAAACTAAAATTTGCAACACTGTTTTGTCTTTTGGTTGAAATGAAAATCGCAACGAGAGAATGACTGTCGCAACGAGAGAAATGAAAATCGCAACGAGAGAATCGCAACGCGAAATGAAAATCGCAACGCGAAATGAAAATCGCAATGCGATTTTGGTTTCGCATTGCGATTCTCTGGTTGCGATTTTCATTTCGCGTTGCGAATCTCTCGTTGTGATTTTCATTTTTCTCGTTGCAGATAGTCATTTTCACGTTGCGATTTTCATTTCTCTCGTTGCGACTCTTCTGCAAATTGAAACTTGAATGGATTGCATTACTTCAACCAAAAGACAGAACAAAGACAAAGACAAATACTAACTTGAAAATCGCAACGAGAGAATAGCAACGCGAAATGAAAATCGCAACGAGAGAATCGTAATGCGAAATGAAATCTAAGTGAAATGGTTAATCTATTATTGAAATGACCAGTAAACTTATCATCAGTTTCAATATGAAAAACCTACAATAATGCAAAAATTTCAAAATAAAAATAATTAAAAAAACTGACCCTCGGAGGTTGATTTTCCATTTCTGAATATTGTGAGGGATTTCTGACCGTGAATGGTTGTGAGGGATTTCGCCGGAGATGGGGACGGAAATCTTCGGAGATGGGGACGGATTTCGCCGTAGAGAGTGAGAGATGGAGATGGGACTGAGTTGTGATTTTAGGTTTTAGGTTATGAGTTGCGATTACGGGATTTTGTCTTAATATTCGTTTTTGTAATTTGAAAATAAAATACGCGTAGCGATTATAATGGCGCTTTAAAAATCGCGTTGCGATTTATGGATACGCGTTGCGATTTTACGTATTGTCGTTATGATTTACGGATACGCGTTGCGATATACGGATACGCATTGCGATTTACGGATACGCGTTGCGATTTACGGATACACGTTGCGATTTACGGATACGCGTTGCGATTTATGTGTTCGCGTTGCGATTTTCATATTCGCGTTGCGATTCTGGAAAATCGCAATGCGAATTTGTACTATCGCATTGCGATTTTCAAGAATCGCGTTGCGATTTTCAAGAATCGCGTTGCGATTTTGGAAACTGATTTGCGATTATGGGGATCGCGTTGCGATTTTTATTTCGCGTTGCGATTTTGTTGGTCATTTTGGCAAATCCAAAAAAAGTTGGTTAAAATCGTATATTATAAGGCATTTTTGGTCACTGAGGCGATTTTCTCTAAAATTAAGGATTTCATATCTTCAGGTAAAAATGTTCAGAATTTAACTTGGTTAGAAGTGAATTTTTGTCTAACATTTTCTTAGGGACCATTCATGACTTTGATTTTTCTTCGTTAGATATTGTGATTGACCTTAGTGTGTCTCAGTTATTGCTGTTCAATGAAATTTATTAGGATGGAGGACTTGTTTTTCTCCCTTCCATTGATCTTTGTTAATTGTAAGCTTTGAATTCGTTGAACTGTAATTGACTAATTGGTTTTCTTATGGACTTTGGGAAGTCTCTTTAAGAGCCTAGAGTTTTCTCTGCACAGCTTCTATAGATGGAAACAATGAAGGTTTTTTCAGCTAAGGTGGAGGATGGAAGAGAAGGACAAGACGGGAAGCCGTCGGTTGGTCCTGTCTATCGTAACCTACTCGCCAAGCAAGGATACCCTCCACTCGATCCCGATATGTCTACTACATGGACTCTTTTCAGGTAACTTTCCATGTTGCATCTCTTTTGATGAATTAACATACTAGATAAGGAATTTGCATGGACAAAACCTGTGAGAAGGAATGCCTTATCTAGTATGTGATTAGACTAATACAATTTAGCTCATAGTTAGCATGCTAGAATTTTGACAACAAGAAGGATCTCTTATTCTGCAGTTCATCTGTTGAGAAGTACCCTGGAAACAGGATGCTTGGATGGCGGAAAATTGTTGATGGCAAGGTTAAATTTATTTTCAAAACCCGATTTCAGTATTCGTACCAGATTTGTACCAGTTGTTTTGTTTACTTTGTTTAGTCTTTAGGTGGGCCCTTATATCTGGAAAACATATAAGGAAGTTTATGATGAAGTTCTGCATGTCGGTTCCGCTTTGCGAGCATCTGGTGCTGAACCTGTAAGCATAAAAATGTCAATTTTCTAAGGCCTTCGCAAGAAAGCGCGAGTTTGCTCTTTACTCTGATCTTTCCTCTTTGTTGTTCTACTCACATATTTGTGGCAGGGATGTCGAGTTGGGATTTATGGAGCAAACTGCCCTCAGTGGATCATGGCAATGGAGGTCTGCTTCCAGATTTTCTATATGAAATGTTTTTCAGAACTTTAAGTTATAAGTTCACTAGTTGTTTATAGAGGTTCTTGCCTCAAATGCAATAATCTTTCTGAATTCAGGGCTATTGTATCGACTGTGATAACACCTTTTTCTTCCAATGCTTGTAGGCCTGCGGTGCCCACAGGTTGGTTTGTGTGCCTCTCTATGATACACTCGGTAAATGCCTCTTGAGAAATTTCCTTCTTTTGGAGAAAAATCAGCATTCTTCTTAACAGCATGAGCTTAAGTATCTATCTTCTTGTTACTTTATGCAGGTCCTGGAGCTGTAAATTATATTATAGATCACGCAGAGATTGATTTCGTGTTCGTTCAAGACATAAAAGTAAAAGAAGTAAGGTTACGGTTTAACCTATGCCTATTTCCATATTCTTCTACAATGTCCGAACCAACATTCTGATGTTACTCATGCCTTTGCAGCTTTTGAATCCAAATTGTAGATCTACTCAACGGTTGAAAGGTGAAAAATGATTAATAAGCTTAAGTTTTCTGAAACAGCTTGAATCATGTATACTTAGTTTTATTCTGGTGGCAGCAATGGTTTGCTTCACATTGTTGACCGAAGAAGACAATGCTAAGGCATCTCAAACGGGGATTAAGATGTACTCGTGGACCGAGTTTCTCCGAACGGTTGGTGTCCAATCTTAACTTCTATACTCTCGAGATTTCGTTGTGATCTTTATGTCTGAACCTATTGATTCATCAGGGAAAGGAAAATCCTCGGGAGATATCAGCACCACAACCATTTGACATTTGCACCATAATGTATACTAGTGGCACCAGTGGCAATCCTAAAGGTGTTGTGTTAACTCATGAAACAATGGCAACATTTGTAAACGGCGTCGATATTTTCATGGATCAATTTGAGGACAAGGTATATTTAATGCTTGAACTCCATATAGGCAATCTCTTCGAAATGGGATTCTTCTCCTCTTGTTTAAGTAACATCACCGTGTTCTTTCTCACTAACAATTAGTTTGGGACTGATTTCAAGTGTGCGTTTGTATAAGTATAATGTCGGTTCACCTTCCTCATGCATACTTTGTTACGCAGATGACAGTGGACGATGTGTATCTGTCCTTCCTCCCCCTTGCTCATATCCTTGACCGCATGATCGAGGAATACTTTTTCCATAAAGGAGCATCTGTTGGCTACTACCACGGGGTTTGCTGCTGGAACCCTGTTTCATAATTTTTGGTTGAAACTTAATCATAATTTAAATGCATAAGATATGTTTATACAGAACTTGAAGGAACTGAGGGATGACATAATGGAGTTAAAACCGACATTTCTAGCAGGTGTACCCCGAGTTTATGATATGATTCATGAAGGCAAGTCATTGGAAAATCTTTATCTGCTGACTTATTTTGAGTGACAATGGTTCCCTCATCGAAGTTTATCCGTGTTTTAGGTATTCAGAAAGCACTACAAGAACTCAATCCATTGAGGAAGTGGATTTTCGACGCCCTCTATAAACAGTAAAACAATACTCCCTACAGAGAAAAGCACATTCCCTTCAATTTGTAGGAGAAGTGCATACAGAATGACCATGATGCTGATGCATGCTTGTTTTGTTTACAGCAAACTTTCATGGATGAATCGAGGGTATAAGCATAAATATGCATCACCATTAGCTGATTTGTTGGCCTTCAGGAAGGTGGTTTCTTAGTGTACTCTAAAAACTTCTACACTAAAAATTTGGCCAAAACCAGCCGAATTCTTTCCCGGTGTTATCATCTCCGGAAGTGAAGAGTGTGTTCTAATGTTTTATCATCTCTTTTCGATTTCTACAAGGTCAAAGCTAAGTTAGGTGGACGGCTTCGGTTGTTACTATCCGGAGGTGCACCATTGAGCTCTGAAGTGGAAGAGTTCCTGCGGGTCACTTGTTGTTGCTTTGTTGTCCAAGGATATGGTAAATTCCTGTCTGTTGATATATGGAAAAATAAGCACACAATATCTATTTCCTTTTAAGTTCCTGCAGGTCACTTGTCGTACAGCTTTTGTGCATGTTAAATAATTTATGTTGTGTTTCTTATAGGATTGACTGAAACTTGTGGAGCATGCACTATTGGTTTTCCAGACGAGATGTGCTTCGTTGGTGCTGTCGGATCCCCGGCTGTGTACAACGAGTTGCGTTTAGAGGAGGTTCCGGACATGGGTTACAATCCACTGGGAAATCCTCCCTGTGGTGAGGTATGCGTGAGAGGAAAGACTATTTTCTCAGAGTACTATAAAAACCCTGAACTGACGAGAGAATCTTTCAAGGATGGATGGTTTCATACAGGTTAGGATGTTCAGTTTTGGGTCAAACTCTCAAACTGATCCTTCAATCACCATTTTTGTACTCTAATTCCATCGTGGTCGACGCTTGCAGGAGACATAGGGCAAATGCTTCCTAACGGAGTTGTTAAGGTTATCGACAGGAAGAAAAATCTTATTAAGCTCTCCCAGGGAGAGTATGTGGCACTAGAGCACTTGGAAAATGTTTACGGAGTAACTCCGATCGTCGACGATGTGAGCATCTCCTTTCATTAGCTTCTTAACTGATCTCCCAACAAAGTAATGTAATCTAAATCCATTTAAAAACCAACTTTCATTAGGTATGGGTCTATGGAAACAGCTTCAAATCAATGCTGGTTGCCATAGTTGTGCTACATGAAGAAAATGCTAGAAAGTGGGCCAATTTAAACGGTTACACTGCTTCCCTTTCCGAGCTCTGTTCATTGAGTAAGCTTCAGAATCATGTCCTCTCAGAGCTGAAATCCACAGCTGAGAAAAACAAGGTAACGTTTACTTTTAAGTTCAATCTGCAACTTCATTTACATGTTCATTTATTTACTCTTCGTTTGGATCTTTTGAAAACCAGATGAGAGGTTTCGAGTACATCAAAGGAGTGATCTTGGAAGCTCAGCCTTTCGACATGGAACGAGATCTGGTGACTGCAACATTGAAGAAGAAAAGAAACAACCTGCTCAAATTTTATCAGGTAATCTGCATGTAACGGATTTTAGACTTCTTTTGCATATATGCTTCTGGCTTAAGTTATCAAGAAACTGATTCAAGTTATTTTGCATGATGTTTGAACAGACTGAAATCGATGCACTCTACCAGAACTTGGCTGCAAAAATATGAGAAGTTGAAGTAAAGTGTTTGTGTGTGCCGGATACCGCTGTTATTTTTATCCTATAAATGTAACTTTGCTTTAAGTGGAAAATGGCGTTTGCAGTTTTGAATGCCTATGCACAATGTATAAAATTTGTGGTAATTAATGAAATAAATGTTTATGTACTACTGAAGAAACGTAATATTCACTCGTATTTATTCATCCATATTGTGAGTGTAACATAAACTAATGAACATTTATATGTTTGTGAAGCCCTTAATCTCCTTTGAGATTCTTGTGACCAATTCTGTACAAAGCACGAGCATTTATAAATGCAAACTTAACCTGACCCACGTCTGGAAACTAGAAGTCCATCCAGGGATATGGAGGATTTTATGTTGGAAACGAACTTATAATATTATAAAACATTTTATGTTGTAAACAAACTTATAATAATATAAAACGGATAAACTTATAAAATTTAAAGGATGGCACAAAAACGATATCTAAAATATATGAGAACTTAAAATTTTTAAGAGGACTCTCGTCCCGCCCCTTGGTTTATCCCTGAATCCGTCTAATTGAAACACTAAGTCTCCATTTATGGGATGGCAAGGGCTTTCAAACCAGGTTTCCCATAGAAGCCTAATGGGAACCATGCCTTGACCATGGAACGAACAACAAATTTCTTTCGACAACTCGGTCCTATACTCATTCTGGAGTTTAAACAGAGTACCTTCGATTTCGATCTCCACGAGAATTACATTCGGGTCACTTACAAGCTCTTGATGGACTGAGGCATGTCGTTTATGTAAGGGAGTTGGGTGTGTCGACGCAGTTGTAAGGTGGCAATTTTGCTGCTAATTGATGTTATTGGATGAGACTTCCATCTACAGTTCAAACCTGAATAATACCTTTCTGGCCATTTAACTGAGTTTGATCGAACCTGGAGCATCCACTTTTCGGCAGTGAGAGTATTTATTTAAGGGTATTTGATCTGGATGAATATTATTTTCTGTTTAAATTAAATTTAAAAATTTCAAATCAAGTCAAATAAATTTATTTATTTGAATTTTTATTCAAATTTAATTATAATTATTTATACATTCCAATTTAGAAGATTTTTTCTAACCATATACGATAACATATATATTTCTTCTTATATTTTTTTATATATGATGATCGCATACTAATTTGACATCCATGTAACTAAAAAGTAACCTTAAAATGTAAGGATGCTAATAATTGGACTTGAATCTTTAAATATAAAAAATAGAGGCTAAATTCTTAAAATTAAAAATAAGATTAAATTCCAAATGTACAGAAAGTAAAGGGACAAAAAACCTTATTTTAAACATTCTAGAACAGGTTTATAGATCATGCTTCTGAAGAAAATAATTCAGTATAACGATCAAAAGTAAAACCAATGTATGACCCAGAACGAAAGTGAAGACACCAAACATTTGGTAGCCAAATGCTCTTGCAAACATAAGCATTTCCAACAAAGACATGGTTAAACTGGCTGGTGTTTTTGACCAAACTTACTAATTAAAGACCAAGAACGCTTCAATATGACCTCTTCAGGCAAATAACCTGATTTTCCAAGCCACGACACAGCATTTCCACTTCAACCCAAAAGAATCGCCACAATACCAAATTGCTTGCAAGAGAAAAATAAACCTCGGGAGAATGGACACACTGGGTGCTAATAATTGGTCCAACCATACAAAAACAGATAGAAATTTCCTCATGTTCTTTAAAAACGTAGAGTCCACTAGTTAATGCAAACAAACAACAAATCGAGACAAGGCTTATTTCCGAACGTAACTACTCTAGCTAAAAACCAAAACCTCGTCCGACATTCTTAATAGCCAAATTATAAAATCGCAATTGGAACAAACTGAGATAAGGCATTCAAAGAGTCAGTGTTCCCATCTCAACTCCGATACAGAACCAACATACTTACCTAGACTTGAGCTCACCATTGTATTACTCCCTTACAGACCAAGTTCTGATGGACCCTGAAAATTTTTGGAGCAAAACTTTTACTTTAATCCGAAGAGGAAATAAAATCAGAAATAACCACAAGAACAATTGGATACCGCTTTCCATCCATACCCTAAACATGTCTTATCCAGCAAGAAACTTGCTAGTTGCCACAAGTTTCGACAAGATTATGAACATCCAAGGAATTGAGAAAGACGAGAGATGAACAGAACCAATCATTTCCCATTATTTATTAAAGCATGCAATAACTCACCTAATCAATCCCATTAAATCGGTTTAGTACCGATTGTAAGCTTTCTCAAAATCTTCATGCCTCTGACGCTGGAACTCACCATAAGAGTCATGAAGCCTGGAGGAATAGTTTTCCATAGGATTTGGGTACCTGCCCCTAGAATCCATGGGTAAACTAGCTCCAGCATAATGAGCATGGACTGATGAGCCATCATATTCTGAATAAGCCTGCTGTTTATAACCACCAAAGCCTGAGGCAGACATTTGTTGCCGTGCCTGTTGCTGATGCCTCCGAGGATCCAATTGAAGAAATTCCTCCCACTGTTTCGCATGTGTGTCCCTCAGTACAGCTGATTTCTTGATGTAGTTCTCTCTCATCTCCTTGATCGTCTAAAATTAGTAAAACCGGAAGTCAGAATCAGAATTTCCATACTGCTACAACAAACAGTGGAATGGCTCTGCCTGCATCATTCAATGATGAAGACCACACAACAGTTCTTTCTTCTTGTTCCCCAGCGTAAAAGAGATCAGATAATTCAATGTGAAAGCTCATCGACACGGATAGATACCCCACATGGTCATCTCTAACATTCAATCCACACCATCAGAAGCCCCATATACAACCTAAATGAAGTATGGCTTTCCATAAATGCATGGACTAGGGTGTAAGATTGGCTCTACGAGGATGAATTAGGAGATAGACCGATAGATAGAAAATGAAAAAAAGGGGGAGGGATCAATGCAGCACTCCAAAAATATGTTGAACTAACTATGAAACAAAGCAAGAACAAAAATCATTTTTTCCAGCTACAGGATTTTGAAATTCACGGTGCACATTGCAGGGTTTTTTTTTCAGTTAATTAATGTTAAAAAAAATTACAATCCCATTCTGATAACTAAAGTTTAAACTTTTTTACCATATCCCAGAATGATCAAGGCTTATCAAAGAAACCATTTACCACCAAAAGCACTATTGACAGTCAAACAAGATAAATATCTTACCTCCCGATGCTTATAATTCTCTTCGTCTTCTTCCTTATCACAAATTCTCCCAAGTTCCAGTGCCTCTCTCTTATATTCCAACTCCAACTCATCTAATGTTTGCGGGAAGGCATGGTATTTGAACTGATTGCCAGATTGCAAATCAGATCCTGTCTCTCAGTATCCCATCCATCAGTTCTATAAGCTCCCATGTTTCGATTATGACCCTCATAGTTATTAAATGAGTTACCAGCATAAGGCAAACGACCTGGGGATTTAGAGTGGCTCGAGCGTCCTCTAGCTCCATCATTACCATAAGCTTCATGAAGTGAAGAGTATGGTAAGCACTTGATTCAAATGCGGAAAGATCAGCTTTTAACTAGACATACAATCTTATATTCATAAAGTGAATCCATCCGTTGGAATACACAAATGATTTCACTAAATAAGTTCCTTTTAGAGAAGATTCATTCAATTCAAACCAAATCTTGACATTACTTCAGAATCGTACACATAATGCTTGAACATAAGAACTTACCTCTTGCTGCAAACAAATGATAAGCAGTATGCAGCATTATTAATATGTACAATAAAAAAATTACGAGTACAGAATAACCTAGACAATAAACAAGCCACGAGCCTGGGATTACCAGCTTTATATTGATGCCGTAAACATATCCTATGCTGTCCCTACCTTGCGGAGAATCTCTAGAAATTTTCCGTAGATCATCACGGACACGGTCTTCCACAGCCTTATCTTGCCTACTAAATTGTTGTTGGAAGTGTGGTGAATTATGTGTCCTTGAATGAGCCCTTTGTGATTCAGGGCGACGCAACCGTGCACCAACAGGACTTCGTTCAGGGGACCTTGATCTGCTCATGTGAGAACTAGAACCCCGTTGATCACCTTCATCCTTTACTTTGTGTACAGCATCCACACCCTTTTTCAATATTAACCTATCCTTACCGCTAACAATTATAAATTTCTCATCCATTTTGATTTTGCAACCAATATCTTTCTCGATCCCCCGAATAACTTTCTCTGTGAAAAGAGCTTTTACATGTGGGTCTCTAGCAGGTACTCTTTCAAAGAAATCTTGAGACTTGCGATTTGCTCCAAGAGTGGATGGACAACCCTACAAATGTATGAAACAACATAACACTTGAAGAAACAAGGGGAAAATCTTCTCTTCTCAAGGAAAGTAAGTCGATAAAAACAAAAACAATTTCTACCTCACTTAAACAGGGCTCTCCACCATTATACACAGGTTATCCATGATATCCATTATTGAAGCAACTAGTTATTAAAATAAAAATATAAAGAGTCATTGATAGTTAAACCTGAGTGAAGTGGCCTGATTCTCCACATATTTTGCAAATCATTTCTTCTTCTTTCCTCTTCTTCCAATTCCTCTCAGTAGCTTTGGATTTAGCCTCCCAAACCTTAGCTTCCCGGCTGGTGAAGTCGATGGGCACCGCATTAGGGTCAGGCTGTTCTTCTTCCTCATTTGAACCAGCATGAGGACGTTTATTTTCTTTCACCCTATCCTGTGCCTTGGAAGCTGCGGACCCTAGCGGACCAGTGTATTCCTTGTAAAGTTCACTGAAATCATCATCCATATCTGGGTCTGGTCTGCTTGCCATTGATATTAAAACAAACAAACCATATACAATACCCTGCCCAACCAATTACATTCATCGTTATCTATCATCTGGAAGCAAAATTTTGTGAACAAAAGCACTATACGCAGGTAACATGTATAATTCTAATAAGCTAACAATTTCCAGCAGTATTCATAGGTTTTGAATTGGCTTCTCATAAATCTATTTATAAAACTGCAATACAGAAAATTCATTCGAGGTTGCAATAAGCAATTAATCAGTTCCACGAATGAAAATAATAATAATAATAAAAGAGGAAGGAAAATTATACCGGAAAAAAAGTGCTTCTGAGAGCCGAACGACTTGTACGACGAATATGGAATCTTCTAGGGCTGTGGCTGTGGTAGCCGCTTTTACTTCTGTTTTGGGGACATATCCTCGGGGTTTTCCTTTAATAAATATTTCACTCGTCACCCTTATTTTTTAAAATCTATATTTTCACATCCCTAATAAGTTTCTCTCTATCATCTTTCTATGAACACCTTATAACTTCGGATATAATATAAAAATATTATTCGATACATAATTCTTAGGGTAAATTACATAAATAGTCTAATAATTATAAGATATTATTTTATTAAGTTTCTCAATTATTAAAAATTATAAAATTATTATCTAGTTATTTAATTTTATGTTGAACGTTTCAATAAATAAAATAATTGTAACCATAGTATTATAAAATTGAGTAGAGGAGAATGTGGCACATTGACATTAAATAAGTGAGGGACATAAATCTCACACAGAAAAAATAGTGATTATAAATTTTATAAAAAATACTCTACACATATATATATATATATATATATATATATATATATATATATATATATATATATATATATATATATATATATATATATATATATATATATATAAATTAGAAGAAACTACCACACCTTAAAAAAATAGACACATAAATTTCACATGCAAAAGAAAGAAAGAATAATTAATTGCAAATATTATTTCATCTCATAAAAAATAAAATAATTAATTGTAATTTTAAAAAAATAAAAATATTTGCTAAAACCTAATTAGAATTGAAATTGGGTCCGGTCCATAATGAGAAAGAACTAAAAGACTTGACACAGAACTCGTAGTCGTAGTGGTCGGGGAAATCGGGTTTCTCATAAAAGGAAGGGTTCAGCGTTTTACTTTTCACCTAGTACTTTACTGCTTCTTCTTTGTGTTTTTCCAGGGGTTTGAAGCAATCGTCTCCATCGATGGATAGACACAGAGATCGCGGAGAACGGTTCAACGATCGCCCGCCCTTAAACCCTACTCCTTGGTTTCCCAATACTCCAAGACCTAAAATCCCCCCCGACTACCACCACCAACACCACTATCATCATTATAACAACCGGCCTCCCCACCAGCAATTCGATTACCGGCCTCCCCACCCGCAATTTGATCACCGGCCTCCCCACCCGCAATTTGATCACCGGCCTCCCCACCCGCAATTCGATCACCGGCCTCCTCACCCGCAATTCGATCACCGGCCCACCCAGCAGCCATTCGAACACCGGCCTAGCCAGCAGCCATTCGAACACCGGCCTAGCCAGCATCAATTTGAGCACCCTCCGAACAATCAACGCCAATTTGAACGCGTCCCGGAGCAGCATCAACAACCGATCAGTGAACAGAACGACAGATTCTGGTCCAACGGTGGCAACGGTCCCAATTCCGATCGAAAGAGAGGGTTTCACGATTCTGGTCGAGGAGCCTCTCCAGGTAACAACTTTAGATTACGTTTTCGTATTTTAATTCTATTTCCTTTTATTAGGATTTAGCCTCAGTTTGGTTGTGCCCAATTGCCCCTTTTCATTTTTGCTTGGAATGTATAATATATTTTTACAATTTATGAACCTTTGAGAATTCATATTTTCTCTCATTCCTCTTGAAAAAATTCAGATCATAAAGATGGAAGCAATATACCAAAACTTTATATAGCAACGGTTCCAAAAAGTGCTACTGAAGAATCTGTAAGCTATTATCACTTAAAGGGATTATGCTTGTAGTAGTTATTGGTTCTTAATATTACTTGATCGTGCAGTTCCTTGAGTATGTGGCGTAACTATTGGGCTATTTCTCTTTTTTTGTTAGATCCGCACCCTGTTTCAAGAACATGGAAATGTTGTCGAGGTCATTCAACCAAAGGATAAGAAAACTGGTGAACTACATGGTATGTACAATATTTTATATTTTAGAATTAGTCGTGATTTACTTATAAGCAAAACTGTTTTTTTTAATGAAAGTTTTTTTTTTGTTATCAATTAAGTGGCTGCTTTCAGGAAATAAATGCTTTCACTTGTTTGTCATAGACTTACAAAGTTGCAATGAATAGTAGCTTGTTTATAATGTTATGCAAATGATGCTGTTTTCAGGATATTGTTTTGTGAAATATGCAACGGTTGAGGAAGCTGAGAGAGCAATTGCAGCCTTAAACAACCGGTATATGTTTCCTGGGGTATGTTCTTTATTTTCAGTCTGATAAGAAAATTCCATGGATGTTGGTTACAATACTGTGGCTAGGTATACCTTTCAGTATATTTGATTTTTCCAGGAATCGACTACCATCAAAGTCAGATATGCTGATGCTGAACGAGACCGCCTTGGTAAGGTTTTTACCCATTAGAACTTATATGGTCACTATTCTGTATATTGCATGCAACACCTTGATAATCCTGTCAACACTTTTACATCTTTAAATGTTAAACTCCGCTAGAGACAGTATGACTTTGCTCAACAGACTTTTAGGATTTGTTTATAATAAATTTATTGCAAGCAAACAATTATTTGTAATACTTGAAAAAGAAAGGAAGGACAGTAGGAAATTTTCAGGAATGCGTGCTACTTTTCTAAACCTTTAGGGTGTGTTTGGTTCACGAAATATAAGATTACAGAATAGGATTATGGATATTGATACATTAACTTGTTTTGTTTATTTGGCCGAACATAAGATTATGGTGTTTGGTTAGGTGAATGTAAGATTACCTGTTACTAACTGCTCTTGTTACAGAATTTGCTTTTTTAAATAAAATTAGTTATTTTTAATATTTTGGCATATTCTTGTATAAAAAAGGCGTACTAACTCTGTTTTGAACTCAAAACAAAAATGCCTACAAACCCTACTTTAACTTCAATTTCAAATTCAAAGAAAAAATGACTACAAACTTCTCTTTTGAAAAGGGTATAACTCATCTCATTCTTTTTTCATTCTTTCAAAATCATCCGAAACTGGAATTTCAACACCAAAATCATACTTAACTCCTTCAAGAGTAAGCTCAATCCCATCCGTTTTCTTCACTACATGGCTTATGTGAAAATTGTGAATTTTTAGTAATAAAAGTTTCAGATTTTTTGTTGAGTTTTGGGTTAGGAAATATGTATTTTGTCATAATTATATATATATATATATATATATATATAAAACAAAAATTATAATCACAATTAATATGTTAATAAACGAATAGTTAGACAGAGTATGTATAATAAGAAATTTTAATTTTTTAAATATACTTAAATTTTATTCGTGAAAGAAAGACTAAATTGATTAAAATTATAAAAATAAGGGATGAATTGGTCCAAAATCTATGATTATGCACGTAATATTACGGATGGAACGGGGTGGTATGAGGTTACACCCTATATTTCACCCTGCTCGTAATGTTAGATTACGGTGTTCGCAAACCAAACACCGTAATCCTATACTGGAATCTAAGATTACGCACTATAATCTTAGATAATGCGAACCAAACACCCCCTTAGAAGATGGTAGAATTTTCAAAATTGTAATATAGTTTGATTTTCTTTCTATATAAATTTGTTCTGAGTGCTTTGTTTGTTTGTGTGGTAGGGCTACTTCCAGATAAATTATACGTGTGTTGCCTAAATAAACAAGCTTCTAGAAGGGAGGTTGAAGAAGTATGTTCTGTATACACTGAGAGCTCATGATTAGTTTGGTTTTACTTGTACCAATTAATTTTATTACTTGTGCTTGTTTACGAATTCAAGTCTAATCTGATATGTGAGGTTAATTAATATGGGATTACGGTGCAAGATGTGAACACTGCCATTCTGCCCAAGGATTTAGCAGTTACCAAATGGCTATCTTTACATTTTGTTCTTTAGCACTGGAACAATACTTTCAGATTGAGAAGATATGCTGTTTATGTTTGACCATAAGAGTTTTGTGTTATGCATGATGAATCAGCCTGCAAACTATGCAAGATACATTTGAACTTGCTTGCATGCAGGATGGGTTCTATTAGGGTATTTGATATTTGGTAACAGAGTTACATTATTCTGATTAGGTTACTTATATGATTGCATTAGTGTATAATATATCTATGCATTTCAACTCTTTAAAGCCTGATTCATGTCATGCTGAGTCCTGCATTTGATTGTAAACCATATGTTTATTTTTCCCATTCTCATCTCAATGCTTCCCCCAAAAATATTCTCTTCAAAGTCAATATTGGCTATAGCATATTTCTTGTGTTTTGAGATGTATTCAGCAAGTATTTCTTCTTTCAGATATTTTCTCCATATGGCCATGTTATAGACCTCTACATTGTACGTGACGAGCACGGGGAAATGCGTGGTTTGTTCTTATCAATCTTAATCATCTCTTTATTGACAAACATACTTGCTTAGAATGGACATATTGAATATGATAATTTGCTTTATCTGCCAATGTGATTTCACCAGATTAGCTTATGTTTACAATTGGATGTTGAATGTTTTGTCTAGCTCTTGTATCTTTTATTTCTTTCATTTTTAGAACAGTTTACTTGGCTTTGCTTTTCAACCACAGCTGCTTCTGAACAGACATTTATGTTTTTTGAAGGATGCGGATTTGTCCAATTTTCTCACAGAGAAATGGCTCAGGCTGCTATCAGAGGATTAAATGGAATTTTCACTATGAAGGTAATGCTCATGATTATCATTTTGTTGCGTTATATCGTCTTATGCTAACGAAGAGTACTAATTTAGTTGTTTTTTATCCCCGTGCCTTTTTTAGGGTTGTGACCAGCCATTGATTGTTCGATTTGCAAATCCAAAGAGACCTCGAAATGGGGAACCAAGGTTTCTTCCTGGATACTTGGACTTTTTTTCATTATACTTGTAACCATACATTGCTGTTTGGTTTGATACTAACATATTATGAGAGAATTGCATTTTAGTCATGCCTGACATTGCCCATTTAATTTACTGTCATTTAATTACAGTATACACACAGTTTAAGGTCTTTGACATTCATGTTAGGCTTTCTAGTTGGATATTCTAACTTGCAAAGAAGCAAAACCTTTTTTTTCAAGTTGTTGCTGAATTATAGAAACTTGATTTATTTTCTGATTCGGCTTATAACTGCATGCCTTAACACAACATGCTCTTTCATAGTTAAACTATGTTAACATATTGCTCTATTTCCAGGGGCAATTATGCTTTAAATAGCATAACTTCTGGCCCCCATCCTCAAGAATTTGCTATGAGGTAAGCTCTTTTCCCATAATTTTTTTTTATTACTTTTAACATTTATTCATGTTCAAGAAATTTGATGGAGTTTCTTTGTTGTTTGCTTGTTCCAGACCTGTGCCCAATCTTGGTGACACAATGGGAGGACGTATGCCACCAAATGCATCATATCCTATGCAACACATTTCTGCAAATTCACAGCCACAGGGTGTCTCTCATTGGAAAAACCCTCAAGTTGCAGCATGCCATGGTACTTACCAATCATATCCTCCAGTTCAGCACGCACACTCACAACCAACTTCACTGCCATTGCAGCAAACACAAACTCCACAGGAAAGTTCTCAATCATCTCACCCAGCTGTCTCTGAGCAGAAACAGTTGCCTCTTATACCACCATCATCACAGGTTATAGCCCAGCAGAATTCAAATGTGCCCAAGCTAGAGGTACAAGGTTTATTTTATAAATTTAGAGAAAATATTTTATTTTATTATTTTTCTTACTAGGAGTCTGGAAATGTTAAAAGCCAAGAACAAAGGTGGCTTGAGAATCAATTTATTGTTGGTGCTTTTATCTCTTGAACTTCAATAGGAAACAGATGTAACTATCATGTCATTTTCCCTTGTAGATGCCTATCAAAAGGATCCCTTTCAATAACATTAACACTTGTCTTTTGATTCACTTATCTTTGTTCATTTTCTCCTCTTATGATAATGTGCTGTAATTGAAAATTCAACTCCAATTTCTCATATTTCTTCAGTTTCCACAGACTGGAAGTGGCCAGGCAACTCCTTCTAGTTCAGTTTCACCTGCAGCACCGCAAAGTCTTGACACTTTGCAAGAGTGTGATTGGAGTGAACACACCTGCCCAGAGGGGAACAAGTACTACTATAATTGTGTCACTTTTGAAAGCAGAGTAATTTTCCTGCCTTACATGGTTAAACCTGCATTTTGCTGCTTGCAGTTTTTCTTTCCAAGTGACTAGCAATCTGTGTTAAATTTGTATTGCAGTGGAATAAGCCAGAGGAATTCACAGTATTTGAGAAACTGTTGCAGAAGCAGCAAAATCCTGACGAACATACTCAGCCCGACTTGACTGGTCTTGCGGACCAAGTTTCTCAAAGTCCAGAGGTGCAGCTTCAGACCAGCCCGATGCATCAGAAACTCAAAGTTGAACAACCTTTTTCTACAATGGTTAGAAGTTATAATATATTTTTTTTTGTTTGAACTTTTCTTATTATTTCATTTTTCTCATTTTGCCCTTTTCCAGCTCAGAGGCCTTGTGATCAAACTGATGAACAACTAGGGATGGAAAAAAAACCCGAACCCGACGGGGAAAACCGAAAACCGAATTAAACGGGTCGGGTTCGGGGATGATAAACGGGGACGGGGACGGGGAAAACCCATTTATTTTAAACGGGGACGGGGATGGGGACGGGTTTGGTAATCCCCGCCCCGATTACCCGATTACCCGCCCCGATTACCCGACCCGATAAATATTAAAAATAATTATTTATATATATATATATAATATTAATAAATTTAATTTAAATAAAAAATATATATTTAATTTAAATATATATATATACCTGGTCCGATTCCCAGCCCAATACCGACCCAATACCCGACCCAATACCCGTTTAAATAATCGTTTGTGCTAAACGGGGATACCTGTTTCCCCGCGGTTTTCCCCGATTACCCGACGGGGATCCCCGTTTAAATCCCTGCGGTTTTTTAAACGGGGACGGGTACCGGTTTTTTAAACCGGGACGGGGACGGGGGGACCAATACCCGGCCCAAACCCGGCCCGTTGCCAGCCCTATGAACAACAGATACAGAAGTTTTTTTTAATGCAAAAACTTTATAGAATTTTTTAGATATATTTTGCGTCTGTGGATGCTGCATGTAAAACTCGGTTTCCTTATTATGGCATTTCTAGATGGTGTGATTTGCTTAACTTGGGGGCTTATTCCGATTTTCCAGGGACTGGACCATTTGGAAATGAGGTCTGAAACAAGTGCTTTTGTGGATCCAACGTGTGTTTAACTGCTATCAGGTGGCAGCATCTGCATGGTTATGGTTTGTGTAACCTCTCATGCTATGAACAATTTGGTTGCTATTGTGATTTTGATAGGAAAACTCAGATCAGGAACACATTAACTTGGGTTATTTTAGTGAACGACTGTAGTTGCAGCTTTGGAAAGTATGTATTAGACTTAGGTGGAGGGATGCCTGCTGTTATTGATTTGTGAGCGAGCGGTTTAAATATATTTTGATTATTAGTTCCATCGTTTTTATGATTGCAATTGTTTTACTTATATTGGTTGTGATCGTAATTTTAAATTATTCTAAAAAGGTTTATTTATTAGTGTAATGAAAAGTAACAGTCCTTGGGATTGGAGGTCCCGCTTTTCTCTAGAGCCCAGAGCCCAGGTGTTTTTGGATTATTTTCTCCACCGTCATCCACCCGTTGTCCACCGCCGCCATCAGCCGTCTGCCGCCACTGTCAGCCTCCTGCCACCATACTCCGACCTCCGTTTGACGCCGTTTTTTCCTGGGAAGATCGTCTGCTCATGGGGAATTCAGATATGGCCTTAGATTTGCGAAAAAGACTGTTAATCGACGCAGATCTACAAACCGTCCACTATCGATTTACGCCGTCTCCCGCCGTCCGTGTTCGACACCGCCTCACCACCGAACTCAGCGTCTTATCGCGTCCAAAACCCGAGTATCATAGTGTCGAACTGAAATCTGACCAGGTGCATCTGATTCGGCTATCTTCTGGCGGAACTGAACTCATTTGTGAGGGCTTGTTTTCTCACCGTAACGAGATATGGGACCTAGCTTCCTGTCCATTAGATCAAAGAATTTGCTCCACTGTTTTTTCTGCTGGACCGGTAGCTCATTGTTTTTTTTTTCCCACTCTTTAGCCAAGAGATAGTAGAGCAAAATAGATCCCATTGTTTTGCTATAGTTGAATTAGTTGCTGGAACAACATTATCCTGTCTAAAAGTTACGAATGCTTGTTGCTCTAACAGCATTATCCTCTAGATCAAGATTATCCTCTAGATCAACATTATCCTAGGGTCGAGATTCGGTTCTTCTCTCCATTAATTTCCAGTGAACTGGTTCGGTAGTAAATACCCTATTCTTCAATCTTTCAGTTTTTTCCAATAAATCCTTATTCCAGCTTCCCAGATCTCTTCATGGAACTCCAACGGCCATCTCAGCCCAAGCGAACTCGTGGGTTTGCTGCAACAGCCGCTGTGAACCCCTCTAGTACCCCCTCCGGTCCCGACGACTCCTATTCCGACAAGGAAAATGGGAGAAGGAGAACGAAAAAGAGAGGACAAAGCTTCGGAAACGGAACAGGCGAGCCTTCACCAGACGTATGCTGGCCGGATTGAGGCAGTACGGTAATTTCCATCTCTCCGTGCGTTCTAATATGAACGATGTATTGGTCGCCTTGGCCTGTGAGGTAGGTTGGACAGTTGAGGCCGACGGCACTACCTACAGGCACTCGCCTTCGCCCCAAAATCAGCAAAATTTCAGAGTATATTCAACGAGGTCGGGTGAAAGTCCTTTATTAATCGGGCGTTTGAAAAATTGCTCTGTTAAAGCTACTTCAGACTATCAACCACTGTTGTTAGGTCTGACGACAATGGAATGTCTTCTTCTCAAGGAGGGAAACAAAAGGTCGAAAAGAATTATGCAGCACAGGCAACACTAGCTCTTCCTACCGGTGATATTGATCATGATGGAACCAAGGAGAGCACCACAAAAGGGTACTCCTATGAAAAGTTTTTTGACGTAACGAGAAGGAGAAGAAACGGGTTTCAAATTGGTCGAAGGATGGTCATCCAAGAATCGGAAATGGGATCAGAAATGGTTGTTACACGATTTTTATCGAAAACCTTCCAGAAACAATCCATTGGAAGAGACTTGAGTATATTTTTGGCACACATGGTCAAGTTATTGACTTCTTTATTCCTAAAAAAACTCGAAAGGGGTCCGATTTGGGTTTATTCGCTATGCAACAATTGAAGAAGCCAGGATAGCGATATCAAAGATGAATGGTAATTATATTTACGGCAGCAAAGTCAGAGTCTGTTTGGCTAAATATAAACCCCGACAATTGTTCATAGTTAGTTTGGGAGGGAAGATATTTCGAAGAATAAACTCTTTGAAGTTGAGGGCGTAGTGAACGAAGATAAACAACAAGTGTTGAGCAACTGTCTTGTGGGGTGGTGCAAGATCTTTATCAAAATTGGTAATCTTGCTAACCAAATACAAGCTAAAGGATTAGTTGGTTTCACGTTAATGAGAGCTGCTGGAAATGTAGTTCTCATGGTTTTTGAAGACGTTGATTCGTTGAGAAGCGTGAAGGATGATAAGTTAGAGACGCTTGCATAATGGTTTTCCAGAGTGAAAACTTGGTCAGACGGCCTAGTGGTGGAGTGTCGGCGCATGTGGTTAGTTTGCGAAGGTATCTCTTTTCACGCTTGGAATTATGATACTTCCAAAAAAAATTGCAACTAAGTGGGGCAAGTTAATAGCAATTGACAACAGTTGTGAGTTTCCATCGTCTTTTGATCGGGCTAAAATTCAAATACTCACAAATGCTCAATGGAGAATTGATGAGTTGTTGGAGTTGAGGTCGGTGATAATTTATTCAATATCTTGGTGCATGAAGTTGATCATTCCTTCAAACCTAATTCTTGGGTCCCTAAAGATTGTGATATTTCATTAGAACTTGCTCCTCCTATTGGATCGTGATTGTTCGTATTTTAGAAATAGGGTTATTGTTTTAGGGGCTTTTTGTTTGAAGATGTAAGATTTCTAGGTGATATGGTTTGTAATGGTGTATATTCCTATATGAGGGATCGGTGTTACCATATGTACTTAGTCTATTATTTAATAAAATATGAGACACTCTTTTCTTCTTTCCTATGTTCTTCAACATACTTTTAAGTATGTGGAAGAATATGAAGGAAGTTTTTAATGAGACCTTCAACTTATATAAAAAAACAGTCATTGGAACTGGATAATATGTTCATAACAATTAACTTTAACTTTTATAAACAATTGTAGAATTGTAAAAGTTAAATGAATAAATGTTTGATTAAATTTTATTGAAATCACAAAAATGCACTGAAGAATTCATATATAATTTTGAAATTAATTTAAGTATAATTAATACTAATTTAAATTAATATTATTTAAAAAAAAGTGAAATTTAATATAATATTTAAATAAACGATTCGAATTGACACATATCATTTTATTTGATAAAATATAATATTAAAATATAAATAATGCAATGGTTGCAGTTTAGGATAATGTTACGTTACATTATTGGTAAAATCAATGGAGACAAAGGCGAATTACAAAACTTATGCATGTTGTTTCATCCATCACCAGGTTAAAAAAAAGTGAAAATATAAAGGGAAAAGTATACAAAACTTGATATAAATTCCACTTAGTTGAAGATATATTAGGGATAATATAATATTTAATTTATTTATAATTCAAGATATAAACAAATTTTAATCACAAATAATCAAATGAATTTATATTTTAATAAAATATTATTAACTCAAAAGGTTATGTTTTTGTGTTTTATATCAAAACCTTGGAATTGAAGTTTAATAATTATGTAATTGTGATTAAAACAAGCAGTAGTACTAATCAAACAAATGAAGATGCAAGGAAATTGCAATACAACGACAATTACTGTATAATTTTGTAATATTAAAAGGTCAAAGACTCTGATTCAACGTCGGCTATTGGATGTGGAACGATTTAAATTTGTAAAACAAGAGACGGAATCCGAATAAATTGCTCCAATAACGAAAATTCGTGGTCGACGATGATGTCATTGCTTCGCCTCATCCTGCTAACGTTATTGGTGTTTGGATCCGGGCTAATCAGAAGAGTCATCTCGCATGAGGAATCTGGTGAGTGGAGTTGCGAGACAAACTCGGAGATCCAAGTCCAGGCGGATTTCAGACCCGGAGTCATAACCCTCGATGGTCACGCCGATGATTGGAAAGACATTGATGGGTTCGAGTTCTCTCTCCTCCCTGCTCTTGACCCGGACGAGGATCACGAATACAGAGATGGGAAAATGACGGTGAAGGTAAATGCTATCGCCTATTGCTTGGATTTCAAAATGGAATAACATTTAGCCATGACTTTGATGTCAAACTTTTTCGCGGGATTGTCTTAGGCCTTACATGATGGGAATGATATCTTCTTCTTGTTGCAAGTTGATGGGGACTATGCATACTCCAAAGGGTAAGCTCCTTTTTAATTAGAACTAGATTTAGTTTCTTTTTTTATGGGTTAGCCATTAAGATTGGAACCCCAGCAGATGTTGGTCATTCTTGGTCCTGTTTAAGATGTGAGATGTCCAATAAAAAGTTGAATAGCTAGCTGGTGTCTCACGCAAATGGTTAGCAAAGGAAGCTTATTAAATCATGATGCCATCATGCATGGCATGCGGAATCTGTTCACTTTCTTTGTTTCTTGTGGTATGAGTTTCAGTTTTCATTCTTTCAGTAGCTGGAATTGAATAGAGGAAATTTTCAGCTGAATCCATTGACATCCGAATTTCCTTATGTTAGTTATGTATTTTACTAGTTGTCCACACCCTGAGATTTTATTTGTGCTCATTCACATACAAAAATTTTGTGTTATTAATATATGTGTGCTCACCCTAAAAAAATATTTCTAGATCCCTCACGGACTCTGACTTCTCTATGTTAACGCCTTATGGCTAACCGGTTTTCTACTCTTTAATGCAGGGACAACGCCAAATGTCCATCTGTAGCTCTCATGTTTCAAATTGGCGACCTTGCTACTTATCATAATGTAAGTTATTTTATCCTGTGCCATGTTTATCTTTCTTTGATACTCTTTGTTAGCTTCCTTTGTTGCAAGTTTGAAAGTTGAGAAATAGTTTACTGTGGTGCAAGATGGGTGGCTGTGAAGAACAAAGGGACTCTTGCACTAACAAGACTTGCAAGGGACATGAAGTTGACATTATGCACTTTTCTATTGGAAATGCTATACCTGGAAGGCTTTATGGTGGCAATCCCATTGATAACGGAGAGGGAAATGGAGGTGATAGGTAATGTTGTACAATGTATCATTCGCCATCACAATATAGTTTGAAGTAGTACAATGTATTATTCGCCATCACAATAGTGCAGTGAAACAATGTACTCTTGTGGAAAAATGTTCTGGAATTTCGTACTTTATGATAATACTTTTATTTGCCGACAGGTTTGGTCATTTGGTTGATGTGTATTCTTGGAACCCGCACTGTAGATACCTTGATGGCATGGGTCCTTCTGGTAAATTCTAAGATCCTCTAGTCTTATTGGCCTGCTTTTTGAGTATGATATTTGCTTATTTGAGATGAAAACGATGGGACTTCCTTTTAGCATAGTGAAACAAAGTGGGATTAGGCACTAAAGAAAGTGACTACAGGGGTCATAGGATGAGAACAACTCCCACAAGTCAAATTTTTATCTTATATGAGACACTAGATTGCTTGCTTAATGGATATTGCACTTACTAGAAGGAACTTTTGAAGATCTTGAAGCATTAATAACTTCTTTAATGTCATGATCATTGAGGTAGCCACCAGCAATTATTTTTAATCTGCTTGACTATGGTTGTGTATTTATCTTAGTGCGTTTTGATAGCTATCATCCTGCCTGGGTATTGTTTTTAAGTGTTGAAATTACATTTTTATCTTGTTGTCTTCAACTTTTCATTTAAGTGCCTTCAACCAGGATCAAATTTACCCGTTCTAGGTGTTGCTTGTTTCTGCTATCTTATATTATTTTGAGAAGGAAGAGAACTATTTTGATTGGATAATCCAGTTGTTTCATTATCGTTTTAGGTTTCTCCCAATTTCCTACTATTATCTTCATAGGAGAAATTATGGCCCTTTTGATCTTATTTTGTTAGATATTGTTTCCTCCTCTCTGGTACAATTTCTGACTTATCAGTATCTCAATTCTCACTTTTTAGGGTTATTTATTTAGAAGATAAAAATTCCTTTGCTTTGTTTGATTATATATGACGCTATGGGTTTCTTCTCTGGTTTATATTTGAATCTCATCATCCAGATGCTAACTTCCTCTTCCTCCTTTCCAATCTATATGCATAAAATAGTTTTCTTCCTTCTCAGTAAATGAATCAGAAAGATTACATTCTTTTAGGAAACTCT
The DNA here is from genome assembly GCF_006381635.1 of Hibiscus syriacus. NCBI lineage: Eukaryota > Viridiplantae > Streptophyta > Magnoliopsida > Malvales > Malvaceae > Hibiscus > Hibiscus syriacus. The sequence goes on from NW_024062689.1 coordinate 503,484, forward strand.
ATTCTTTAAACCACTTATCGATCTAACTCTTGGTGGAAGGCGTCATTTTGTCTCAATTTGAGAACTTGTAAATCCCTTACACACTAGTCTTATTCCATGAGTCTAAATGCTGCTGCATTTCTAAGTCTGCAATAGTTCCTTGCTTCCTGGCCAACTTTAAAAGGTATTGGTTGTACATCTAGGGGTCTGATTTACAACAAAGCTAGTGGATTCATATTGGTGTCTTTTAGTTATTGATTGACTTTGAGATATGTACTAGACAAAAATAACATTTTTGTTACTTATATTTCTCTTGTGGCTTCATTTAATATCTTTATCCAATGATGACTTCCTGCTCTGTTTCTTTCCTTTCTTTGCCCCGTTGTCCCCTTTAAAAGGCATTGGTTTTAATAGAACATTGATTTCCTCATTGTTTAAATAATAAGATTTATCCTTCTTCATTGTTAGGAAATGATTCCAGTGCACAGAATGACTGGAAAGGAGCATGGTGGCACAGTAGCTTCACGGTTCATTCAGGTAATTAAACCATCATGATCGTATTTACAAACAGAATGGTTATATATGTTGATGTGCATTTATTCTACAAGTCATGGTCCATTTGCAAACCTGCCGAGTTGTATGCACCCTTTTACATGTTTTTGGAGCTTATATAGGCAATTTCCTGTGTCAAGTTGGTAAGAAGCATTAAGCTCCTATTGATTTCAGGAAACAAGCATTTTCTTGAAAAATGAAAAAGATTGAAGAAAATGTGTTTTGGTTGAAATTTTAAAAACAGTTTTTGGAAAATGAAAATATGTAAAAATTGAAGGGATAAATTACAATGATGGTTACTGAACTTTTAGGGTGTTTTCACTTTGGTCACCAAAATTTTAGAACGTGCATTATAGTCACTGAACTTCTTTCATATGGTCTTGAAGTTTTCTTTAAAAAAAAACAAAGGTTCCAAATTGGCAGCCGCCGCAAAGGCCAAGTTTCTGATGGATTGGTTGTCGCCTTGTCGGTCAATCCCAACAGTGGAAAGGTTTCATTTAGCTAGAAGATTAACATAGTTCGGTTTCAAGCTAAACTGATGCTTGACAATGGTGGATTGAAAAGTTTTAGTGTTCGGTTTCGATTGAGATTTTAGGTTAGTAGAAGGTTTTTCGATAAGTTTGAAACGAAGGAAAGAAAGAGAAGAGTTGTTCGGTGATTTTTTGGAATGGAGAAATCATCGAACAAAGGCGGAAATGACGGCGAAAGGAGGAGCAGCGGCTGCCATATATTTTCTTAAGTTTTTAGCGTGCCATGCCAGTTTTTGTTAATGGTTTAACACCCCAATGATTGAAATAGAAGTTTTTCTTAACTGAAATGACTAATGGAAGTTTTTCGATTTCTGTGACCAAAGTGAAAGTGACTTAAACATTTAGTGACTATTAGTGTAGTTTACGCAAATTAAAAAAAGTTTTCTTTATTTTCACTAAAATGCTTTGAAATAATGGAGTTTAAAATAAAAATTATTTTTATTTTTAACTTTTAATTTAGTTGATGAATTGAACCAAATCCTTATAAACACAACTATTACTTTTCCAGTAACTTTTAAATATCAAATTTCTAATCCTAGTTCGAATTCATATATATAGGAACTCTTTTATTTTATTTCTCATATATAGGAACTCTTTTATATCTATTTATCAAATATGTTTTCTCATTAAAAAAAAAATAGAAAATGAAAGTTGTTTCTAATAGGAAAATAAAAAAGTTAAAAAAAATTTAGAAACCTAACAGAGCCTTATATTCTGTAATAGGGAAGGAATACAATTGGTTTATTTCTTGTGTTTTTCAACCAACATATCGATGCTAAACTACGCCTTGGTGTCAATACTTCCTCTTTCAATTTCTTAATGGAAAAAGTACATACTTTTAACAGGTTTTGTGGAGGAAGACAACCCTTACTCTACAGGGGGTCAGAAGGGAACATATTATTTCGAATTTTCTAGGCCTTTGAGAACCATGGACCGTCTTCAACAGGTTTGAAAATAATCTTCTGGCTTTAGGCTTTTAACTAATGGTATCAAATATAATCCACATTTTTGTATTTATAAAAATTCTCTTAGTCATCGTGTATTATGATGTATGCATGCTGTTTATGTTGCTTGTCATACAAGCGAGGTCATGGATCATGGCTTCGAATTGTCTGTTCCTTTCTAAAACTTGAGTGGTTTTGGTAGACTATGCTACCTTAGCAGAAGGCTGACATTTTTAATGAAAATTGAATACGTTATATAATTCTGATGTCAAAACATAAACGATAATACTGTGTTTCATTTCTGTTAAAACTGTTTACCTTGTTGAGTTACTTCTCTGTTGCATTGCAGGATGTTCAGTTCACATTAGGTGGATCGAGCAAGATGTCGGCTGCACTCTGGTATCCGGTTGACGGGAATCCATGGCACGGATCCGGACACTACACTATTAACTGTGATTGGGTGTCGTTGGATTTCACTTCGGGTGGTTCTAAGCTAACGGGGTCAGCGAAACCAAGCAGCTCCTGGGATGTCGCCTCTGCATTCTCTCTTTTATTCTCAGTAGCAGCTCTTTGTGTGGCCGTATTTGTAGCATACCAAGTTTCCAGACCCAAGAATATCCCATTCACACCAATGGAGAATCTTTAGATTATATAGAATTCAAGTCTGCCATCGTAGAATTCATCGAGCTCGAACTTATCATACATGTTAGACATTGTACTATTGCTTGTGTTTGTACTGCTTAGCTTGAGTTTGTACTATGAACATATATTCCTCCCCACTTATTAAATTTTTTAAATTAAAAAGGACAGTTTAGTTTTAGTTTATTTTTCTGCTTTTGGTAAAAGCTTCTGTTATTGATGAGTGGGGTGCTCCATTTCCTTGAGCACATCACATGTTTGATGACTTTCTGGGGATAATATAAGGAGCTGCAGAGCCTTAACTACCAATATTCAATGGAATGCCCTGACATTGAAATTCTTAAATACAATCTCATAGAAGTCACAGATTTTATTATCAAATCTTTAGTTGATATTAACCTTTGAGTTTAATCTTTAAACAATCCAAGTCGAAACCCGACAAGTGAAGAGTTCAATTCAAAGTTTAATGGACTTTTAGTGACGAATTCTGGGCCTTTTCAATTAATCAAGCCTTTACACCTAATGTTGGCCCAAACTATTAAAATAGTGGCAGCCGACCGACATCATAAATAAACGTAGGTGTAGCAATCGAGTCTTCGAATTGAGTTTGAGTTGGATTGTTTCAGGTATGAATCATATTTGGTTTAAGTTTCATTTGAATTAGATTTATATGGTCAAGTTAGATCAATACTGGATCACTCAATTTTTTATTCGAAACAATATTTAAATCTTCAAGTTAATTCAGATTGAATTTGATACAAGTCCAGTTGAGATATTTTAAAAAATCAACTAAATCTTCGAACTTAACAAAAAGAACTAATTAAATCTCTTTATCATATCATTAATAACATGAATTATCACGTTAACACCGTAAATTTTTTATCATTAATAACCGTCAACATCATATTCCATTTATAAAAAGATTAAATTATTTTTTCAGTTTAAAGATTATTATGCTTTTTTAAATGAGGATATAATGTACTATCAAATTTTAAAAATATTAAAGGCCTAGACTAACACTTTAGTTGTAGTTTATTGGTTAATTTTTTCAATAGAAATTGTTAGTATTATTAAAAAGTAAAAAATATTCAAAATCACAATAAAGATTTACAACTAATAACGTAAACTAAATACATAATTTAAACACGAGAAAATAAACTAGTTACTTTAGATCATACAAGGATCATAATGGAAAAGGTTAAAAACTCAACTAAAATACTCGCGATAAATAGATACGAATAAATTTGACTATATTGACAAGCAAACCATAAATGGATTAAACTATTGAAATATCAATGAGAATCGCAAATCAGAGTCGAACATCATGAGAAATTATCCATAAATATAAAATCATGTATCAAAATTTAGTCTGAGGGTACAGAGTATGGAAGATTAGTAAGATTACAAATAGTCATAATATTTACCACTCATGACATCGTTATATCCAACCCCAAAAAATGAAATAAAAAGAACTACCAAACAATAAGAAAGAAAACAGAAAACGTGTTATAAAGGCAAACAAAAATGTGTTACAAAGATAATTATTCTTATTAAAATTTGAAAAAAAAAACTGATGATTGATGACCAATACCAAAATTGATTTCGTATCTACTAAACAAAATTAAAGAAAAAATTCTAATTTATAGAACGAAAAAAAGAGCAAGAGAGAAAACGTAATATGCGTAAAATTCGAATTATAAATCTAGTTATAGGTTAAATTAAATATATTTTTAATATATTGTGTCATACTATCTTCACTTTAACGAGGCTCAATAACATAGTGGTAATAGTTTAAGGACACAACAATTATTTTATGATAAATTATAGGGTAAATTATATCATTGATCATTTAACTACGTGTCAATTTTATTTGAAAATCATCCAAATAATTAAAAAACACTATTTTCTCTATATTTACTAAACTAACATCATTTCTAAAATCGAGGTAGAGAGGCACGTTTGGGATAACGCACTTTGCACATGTGGCAAAAAGAAGCATCCCAAGGGGCTCACTTTTGATGAGGTAGCATGACACATGAAAGTGTATCTCATAGGACGAGCCTTTCCCAAATTTTCAATATATTTATAAAATTATACTTTAAAAAAATAAAAAAATAAAACTATAAGGACCAACAATGTAATTTGATACAAATTACATCATTGAGTTTAGGAGTGCTTAGGTTATATTTACTAACAATGTGGGATAGACTTCTTCTATCTTTTTCAAAGTAATCTTTAATTTTTTTAATTTTACTTAATTTATTAAGTTAGAGGTTTTTATTTTTAATATTGAAATATAAATTAGAGTTCGTATTAATTAAAATTGAATATCTCTTATATGTTAAAATATTTAAATATTTATTTTTTATTGAGTTAAATTTTGTTAAGAAATATTTTGATGAGAATATTTAAATTAGGTTTGTTATACTTACTAATTTGTTATGGAATTGTAACGCCCCGAATCTCGGGTTAATAGTTCGAGTCAACCCAAAGCCCAAAGTTGAGCCATTGGACCTTATATTATGGTTGGACCAAGTTTGTTGTTTGTGAGCTTGAGATAGGGCCCAAGAAAGTTGCTGGGGATGAGTAAATCATGAAAATAAAAGTAAATGGACTAAAAGTGTAGTTTACCCATAGCTATTTTGAAAGTTGGAAAACCCCTTCATAATATATGATTTTATGTGAACTAACCCCCTTACAAGCTCACCAAATACTCTTCCTATCTTCTCATTTTTTCCTAAAGTGAGAAATTTAGAGAAATCCAAGTTTAGTTGATTGAATCCAAGGTAAGTTTTCAACTCTTTATTCTTTAAGTTTCAATATAAGCTCAATTTCATTAGTTTTTATTCATATAACCAAAAATGGGTCTTGAGATATTTGTGAGAATCTATGGATTCTAACTAAGTTTTGAGTTATAGGGAGTTTGTTTAGATGTTATTCAACCCCTAGATGGATTGGTAATCCATTTTCTCATTTTGTTTAGTGAAGGAAATTCTCATTTTGTTTAGTGAAGGAAATAGGAGAAAGCTCAAGAACTAAAGGAAGAGAAAAGTTGAATCTTGAGTAAGTTGAGAAAGTTTCTAGCAACCCAAAAAGCATGGTAACACCTTTACAATTCTTCTATACTCTTAGTAAGTCATTAAAAGTTCAAGATAATTTAAATGTTTGAATTGAGCATGATAAGCATTTTCATGGTGAAATTATTGTTTTTGGGTTATAGATGTGTTTAAAGCCTCCATTATGACCCTTGTTGATCAAATAAAACTTTAAGCATGTTTGGGGACCTCACTAGTGTCTTTAGGATTGAAATATAGTATTTTAGTATGTGTTTTATGACTTCTGTAGGTAGAGTATCGATACTATAGGGATATTATCGATACTTATTCTTCGTTTTGGGCAAATTCGTGAGTTTCTGGGCAAGAGTAACTAAACATTGGGTCATAGTTTTGAAACTCCATGGGAGTTTCAAAACATGGAGTTTCAAAACTGGGCAGAACATAATGTTTAAAAGTATGGGTACTTATATAAAGTATCAAAACTTTTGCAGGAGTATCAATACTCTTGGGCTAGTATCGATACTTTCAGTCTGTTTTGGGCAAAAATGTTAGTTTTTAAGGAAATTAGACTCGAGGTACCCCAACACTTCATTTTTATCATCAAATAAGACTGAAAGTGAAAATATTAATGATATTAATATTACACTTAGAAACAAGATCAATTAGGATGACATAAAAATAGCCTTGGATGGTGCTCAGGAAATGATCAGGACACCCAAGTTCCTTTAGAAAATGCTAGCATTATCGAAAATATAGATTCAGTTCGGATATATCCTTAGGTAGTGCTCGAGGCACTTAAAGCTAACTACTTGGGCGCAAGGTCTGACACTCAAGGAGTGAGATAATCGAGGGATTGACCGATGCAGAGATTCCGGACAACCAACCTCTATAGACTAGAGGGGTGTGTAAGCTCCGAGATGCAGAACCCTCAACCGTACCATGATGTCTACCGTAGAGTAGAGAGTGTAGTATACGAGTATACTCACTATTGCAGTTATCAGTTAGCTTGAGCATGACTTGAACATTTTTAGTATGACTTAGTTGTTAGTGTGGCATTGGGCTAGTTAGCTCAGCGTTTGGAATTTGTTTCCTTACGCAGGTTAGTCGAGGAGCAGTCCGAGGACATTTTGACAGCAGTGATCCAGACTCAGATAGTGTATAGTACATCTCGAGTTTTTCTTTAAAGGGCATGTATAATTATAAACCCCAATTTGTATATTTTTGTTTGAGTCATGACTCATTTTAAACTATGGTATGTATGGTTTAAATATTATTTTGGGAGCTCCTAATATAAACTATTTTATTTAAATTTTAGTTGATTTATTTTAGCATGAGTGGTTACAAATTGTTATTTAAAAAAAAGGAAAAATTTAAAAGAAATTTTTTATTAGTCAATCCGATGGTTTCGTGTGGCATTTTGATCGATTGACTGTGTGTCGTACTGGTTTATGGTGTTACAGGAATTGAGCACTTTTTGTGTCCAAATAACTCTATTGATCCTACTTGAAAAAAGTGGCACGCTTATAGGTTTATTTCTTATGCATATGACCAATAAGCAAATTGAAGTAGGTAATTCTGTTCGATTGACTGTGTGTCGTACTGATTTATGGTGTTACAGGAATTGAGCACTTTGTGTGTCCAAATAACTCTATTGATGCTACTTGAAAAAAGTGGCACGCTTATAGGTTTATTTCTTATGCATATGAGCAAGAAGTAAATTGAAGTAGGTAACAAACTTTATGAAATTTATAGCCAACTAAGCATGTAAGTTTTCATTGCCCGAAAGAATTATGTCTCTTGTAGTAATTTTGGTCTTCCTCGATAAAAAGATATAGTTTGTTAATTTGTTTTGTGTATAATAAAGAATCATGCGATTTTGTTGAAATCGAGAGTATAAAATCTTACTTTGAGTGTTATATAGTTGATCATCGAATAATTGGAGTGTTGTTGAATCATTGTTCATGCATTTTAGCAATCCAAAATATGAAATATATTTGTAACTAATCAATGAATTTACTTGTAGTTAATTCTATAGCTTGTATAATTATGTGACACTCTTTGGTCATCTATGTGAATAACTTATTCAATTAGTTTTAATTTTGATTACAATTTTCTCATCAAAATATTTCTTAACAAAATTTAACTCATAATAAATTTTTTTTAAATATTTCAACATATAAAAATATTCAATTTTAATTAATATGAACTCTAATATATATTTCAATAGTAAAAATAAAAACTCTAATTTAATAGATTAAGTAAAATTAAAAAATTAAAGATTACATGAAAAAAGTAGAAGAACTCTATCCCACATTGTTAGTAAATATAACCTAAGAACTCTACTATACTTATATAAACTAATTCCATTAGGCTCTTAAACTCAAGGATCTAATTTATATCAAATTACAATGTTGATCCTTATAATTTTATTTTTTTAATTTGTTTTAAAGTATATTTTTTAAAAAGTATACTTCATGGGAATTTGGGAAATGCTTGCCCTATTAGAAGGTTTTTGTAACACCCCAATTTAGGGGCTAAATTTAAGAAAATATAAATTGGTGGATTTAATTTGGTATTTTGAAAGAAATAAGGGATTAAATTGTAAGATTTCAAAGTTAACAGACCGTTTTAAGAAGTGCAGGAAGTTCAATGGCTAAACTCTTGGTTTAGCCATTTTTAATTATGAGATATTATAAACCCCAGACTCCCGTATGTTTCTGGAAAATTTTCCAGTTTTCCTCTCCCGTTCTCCTTACTTCGAACTCCGATCTACTCGCCGTCCGACCTCCGATCGACGAGCCGAAACCACCATCGTGTTCGTTGCCAACCGAGGAACAAAACCCCTCAAACCTTTCGTCGTGAATCATCACCGTTCGTCGTGAATTTCAGTTAGAAGTATCGTCGGTAATAACTCGGTTTTAGTTGGTTTTTCATCGATTCACGACGATCGGGTCATCTGTTTACGACACCTCCCGCACCATCGTGTTCCTTGTGCCGTTCCGAGTCCACCGGTGTTCTTATTTTTCTCCGGCAACGGCGGCGCGTTGGGAGGTGAACCGGTCAAACTTCCCGATTTGTTGAAATCGAGCTCTCCGCCGTTCAAAATTGTGAACCGAGCTTTGTAAGTATCTCGAAATCGCTCAAAATAATTTTTAGAAATTTTTCCGGGATTTTATCACTGTTCACGCGCCCCCACGCGCCGCCACTGCGCGTGGGGAAGGAAAAAGTGACGGTTTGACCGGTTTTGGAACTGTTTTGACCGGTTTGACCGGTCACAACCCGACCCGACCCGTTGACCCGACCCGACCCGTTTACCTGACCCGTTGACTCGACCCGACCCGTTGACCCGACCCGTTGACCGTTGACCCGTTGACCATTGACCGGAGTTGACCACTGTTGACCAAAACTTTGACCGGCTTTGATCGGGCATTAAACGACCTTTGACTTCGACCGAGTATATCTATCCTGACATTTTTCGACGTTCCAAATCCGATTCCGCTGTCCGTTTTTCGAAATTCGAACCCGAAGGCCTCGTAATTGTCAGTCAAACCCGTTGACTTTGATTTTGACCAAAAATTCCAAATTTCCGAAAAGTCATATTTTATGCTTTCGACGTCCTGAATCCGAATCCGAAGTCCGTTTCGCCAAATTCAAACCCGGTAAGCCGTCTTTCACTGATTTATCACCCGATTCGATCCGTTTATCGTAATTAAGCTCCGTTTCTGATATAATTTATGCTGATATGTATCTGAGGAATTATTGGAAGTTGAATTGAAGATCAAAGGCGTTCGAATGGAATTTTTATGGTCGATCAGTATTACACGGAAATCGAGGTAATACTTTACTACCTCTTTATGCTTTATGGAACATGTTGATATTGGTAAATGCATGAATAAGATAATGTTGGTCACTTTTGTGGAGTTGAATAATTTATTCACTCGATATGAATGTGGTAGAAATTCTGTAACTGAATACGGATCGAATGACTAAGATAAGAGATTGATAATTGTTAGAATTAAATTACAAGTTTGTGATTGGTGATAAAGAAATCAGCTCTGGATTTGTAACTTATATTTATATCATCAAGGGTTAAATGTTAAAGATACTTGGATGAAAAATTATGAGAATACTCCGATATGGTAAAATTACGAAATTACCCTTATGTTGGAAAATGATAAGAATTGCCCCTGGAAGTTGGTTAATAACTCTGAAAAGACATATTGATCCGATATAACTACTGATGTGCATAAGAAATGTTAGTTTTATTTGGAAATTATGGATAACCGGTTTTAATCCTATGAGAGTTTGTGAAGGAATCATTTCAAAATCAAAGAATGTTCGGGAAAGCAATTGATCATAGGATCTCTAAATTATAATTATTTTCGTTAAGTGCTAATATTGAAATTATTTGGTTAAGAAATTACGAAAATGCCCTTGAGAGATAAAATAGTCAACCTGAATGAGAGAGTACTTTGAGGATTTGTACTTAACTCGATTAAGTACGAATTTAATTGTTAAGATCCTGTCTTTGTACAAAAAAAATTTATAATATTCCGTTTGTAAAATCTGAGAAGACACTTGACCCGAAAATATTCGAATAAGGGGTAAATACTTGAAGAGTAATTTATTGGAGGTATTCTGCTGACAGAATTGTTCGAAAGGACTGAAGTAAATGATAAGATTGAATTAAATAATAAGACCGGATGGAAGGAAATGATTGAAATATTCTAGAATTATAAAATGACCAAATTACCCCTGGAATGGAAATAACTCAAGAATGTCACCAAGCTCAGGAATGAATGGATATACTCAAGCTTTGAAATGAATAGAAAAAAAAATGTTAAGCACCAAAATGACCAAAATGCCCTTATGACCTAGAATAAGTAAATGTCTTGGATTAATTAAGAAATCCAAATAAACATGGATGTTGTGCTACCAGTAAAAGTTGTGAAACGCAACTTAAGTGATTAACCAACGTTAGTACTATATCATTACCTGAATGATATAAGTATCACTTGAATGTTTGTTCATCAGCTCAAATTTGGATCGATGATAATTCTGGAAGTACTTGGCGCAGCTCAACTCTAGAGCGCATACAGTACTAATAAGTGAGTAGTCGTTAGTCAAATCAACCACGAATACCAGAATGACTTTATTATATGAATAAATTGAAATGAAATGTAGTACAACGTGTATTTGAAATTCAGAAACGTCTGAATTATTCTGGAAAACTTTAAAGTAATCGAGATAGACTTGCTTACCAAACGAACTAAGTAACATCAATGAGTAAGGATTAAATAGGTGATTTGATGAGTTTGGAAACACTGTTGAACTTACATGATGAATTGTCATTATGGGTTATGAGCCATGGATCAAGTACGTCAGTATTTCCTGATATTGTTGAAACGTGGAAATGAAATAAAGACCGTTGGAAGATTTATTCAGTGATGATTATGGGGATGATCTATGGATCTGCACTATGGTATTAAAGAGTGAATACACTGGAAGGATAATGAATTGACTTGTTGACATGCATCAGTTTGAGACTTGTGTAACTCGAGTTGTTTGATAATATGATCGATAGTCGTAGATTGTAAATGACTTGAATCTTCGATTCTATATTTCATCTAAAATCACTTCGGTCATGTTTGAAAAAAAAAAACAAGTAACGCAGATGGAAAAGATTCTGAATATCTCATTTGGTTCAATTGGGCTGAAATCCTATGAATTTAAAGTATATTCCTGAATACCCCTGATTGTTTGGGTAATGGAATCACTCACAGTAAATCTGAATTTAGAATTATTATGTATAAAGGTTCCTGAACGTTTTCCTAAAGCACACGAAAATATAGTGGGATTCTAATGTATCAACATTAAATGTCTGGCTAGATCGGTTAATAATCGATTCTCCTCAATAGGACCTTGTTCCAGGAATTCGATCAAATTTTATAAGTTTACATGTTCTGATAAAAAGTTTTAAAATTTCAGTTATTTTTACGGTGGGTCGCTCCGGTGACCCTAATGTGACTTCCCGAATCGGATCGGGCTACCCGCATCGGTTTGGGGTGTTACATTTAGTGGTATCAGAGCTATGGTTTGAGTTAAGATTTTTCAAGATAGACCGGCCGGTCAAATGTCAAAATATGTCTGATCAGTACATGCCCCTAGACTGCAATCGTACCTCTCTGAGCCGGAACTCCAGGGCTGAGTCCCTATCTGTATTGAGTAAACCAAAGTTTCTATCTGCTAAGGCTATACTTGTACAAAAAGGAATACCAGTAACATCTGTCTAAACGCTGTAAAGTATCTCATGAGCCATGTGAGAGTTATTCATCTGAGAATTTCTGACTCGACTCCGGAAATGAAATTGAGATATGTTGCTGCTGTACGAGCCTATTCACGTATCCAATGCTGAATTGATTTCACAAGAATAAAGTTGTTCTGATTATTTACTTGGACTGAGGGAGAATTCTGAAGAGATTGATTACTCGAGAAAATTTTAAATTCTTTTATTGAAATAAGGAAAATTTATGATAAGAATGTATGCTCAGCTGGTTAAGGATAAGTGGAGGAATCGTACTTTTATAAAAGCTATTGATAGATTTGAAAGAACTGATGGAAGTTTTATTTATGCAATTATGTGACATGAATGAATTTCGAGGACGAAATTTTTTTAAGGAGGGGAGAATTGTAACACCCCAATTTAGGGGCTAAATTTAAGAAAATATAAATTGGTGGATTTAATTTGGTATTTTGAAAGAAATAAGGGATTAAATTGTAAGATTTCAAAGTTGACAGACCGTTTTAAGAAGTGCAGGAAGTTCAATGGCTAAACTCTTGGTTTAGCCATTTTTAATTATGAGATATTATAAACCCCAGACTCCCGTATGTTTCTGGAAAATTTTCCAGTTTTCCTCTCCCGTTCTCCTTACTTCGAACTCCGATCTACTCGCCGTCCGACCTCCGATCGACGAGCCGAAACCACCATCGTGTTCGTTGCCAACCGAGGAACAAAACCCCTCAAACCTTTCGTCGTGAATCATCACCGTTCGTCGTGAATTTCAGTTAGAAGTATCGTCGGTAATAACTCGGTTTTAGTTGGTTTTTCATCGATTCACGACGATCGGGTCATCTGTTTACGACACCTCCCGCACCATCGTGTTCCTTGTGCCGTTCCGAGTCCACCGGTGTTCTTCTTTTTCTCCGGCGGCGGCGGCGCGTTGGGAGGTGAACCGGTCAAACTTCCCGATTTGTTGAAATCGAGCTCTCCGCCGTTCAAAATTGTGAACCGAGCTTTGTAAGTATCTCGAAATCGCTCAAAATAATTTTTAGAAATTTTTCCGGGATTTTATCACTGTTCACGCGCCCCCACGCGCCGCCACTGCGCGTGGGGAAGGAAAAAGTGACCGGTTTGACCGGTTTTGGAACTGTTTTGACCGGTTTGACCGGTCACAACCCGACCCGACCCGTTGACCCGACCCGACCCGTTTACCCGACCCGTTGACCCGACCCGTTGACCGTTGACCCGTTGACCATTGACCGGAGTTGACCACTGTTGACCAAAACTTTGACCGGCTTTGATCGGGCATTAAACGACCTTTGACTTCGACCGAGTATACCTATCCTGACATTTTTCGACGTTCCAAATCCGATTCCGCTGTCCGTTTTTCGAAATTCGAACCCGAAGGCCTCGTAATTGTCAGTCAAACCCGTTGACTTTGATTTTGACCAAAAATTCCAAATTTCCGAAAAGTCATATTTTATGCTTTCGACGTCCTGAATCCGAATCCGAAGTCCGTTTCGCCAAATTCAAACCCGGTAAGCCGTCTTTCACTGATTTATCACCCGATTCGATCCGTTTATCGTAATTAAGCTCCGTTTCTGATATAATTTATGCTGATATGTATCTGAGGAATTATTGGAAGTTGAATTGAAGATCAAAGGCGTTCGAATGGAATTTTTATGGTCGATCAGTATTACACGGAAATCGAGGTAATACTTTACTACCTCTTTATGCTTTATGGAACATGTTGATATTGGTAAATGCATGAATAAGATAATGTTGGTCACTTTTGTGGAGTTGAATAATTTATTCACTCGATATGAATGTGGTAGAAATTCTGTAACTGAATACGGATCGAATGACTAAGATAAGAGATTGATAATTGTTAGAATTAAATTACAAGTTTGTGATTGGTGATAAAGAAATCAGCTCTGGATTTGTAACTTATATTTTATATCATCAAGGGTTAAATGTTAAAGATACTTGGATGAAAAATTATGAGAATACTCCGATATGGTAAAATTACGAAATTACCCTTATGTTGGAAAATGATAAGAATTGCCCCTGGAAGTTGGTTAATAACTCTGAAAAGACATATTGATCCGATATAACTACTGATGTGCATAAGAAATGTTAGTTTTATTTGGAAATTATGGATAACCGGTTTTAATCCTATGAGAGTTTGTGAAGGAATCATTTCAAAATCAAAGAATGTTCGGGAAAGCAATTGATCATAGGATCTCTAAATTATAATTATTTTCGTTAAGTGCTAATATTGAAATTATTTGGTTAAGAAATTACGAAAATGCCCTTGAGAGATAAAATAGTCTGAATTAACCCTGAATGAGAGAGTACTTTGAGGATTTGTACTTAACTCGATTAAGTACGAATTTAATTGTTAAGATCCTGTCTTTGTACAAAAAAAATTTATAATATTACGTTTGTAAAATCTGAGAAGACACTTGACCCGAAAATATTCGAATAAGGGGTAAATACTTGAAGAGTAATTTATTGGAGGTATTCTGCTGACAGAATTGTTCGAAAGGACTGAAGTAAATGATAAGATTGAATTAAATAATAAGACCGGATGGAAGGAAATGATTGAAATATTCTAGAATTATAAAATGACCAAATTACCCCTGGAATGGAAATAACTCAAGAATGTCACCAAGCTCAGGAATGAATGGATATACTCAAGCTTTGAAATGAATAGAAAAAAAATGTTAAGCACCAAAATGACCAAAATGCCCTTATGACCTAGAATAAGTAAATGTCTTGGATTAATTAAGAAATCCAAATAAACATGGATGTTGTGCTACCAGTAAAAGTTGTGAAACGCAACTTAAGTGATTAACCAACGTTAGTACTATATCATTACCTGAATGATATAAGTATCACTTGAATGTTTGTTCATCAGCTCAAATTTGGATCGATGATAATTCTGGAAGTACTTGGCGCAGCTCAACTCTAGAGCGCATACAGTACTAATAAGTGAGTAGTCGTTAGTCAAATCAACCACGAATACCAGAATGACTTTATTATATGAATAAATTGAAATGAAATGTAGTACAACGTGTATTTGAAATTCAGAAACGTCTGAATTATTCTGGAAAACTTTAAAGTAATCGAGATAGACTTGCTTACCAAACGAACTAAGTAACATCAATGAGTAAGGATTAAATAGGTGATTTGATGAGTTTGGAAACACTGTTGAACTTACATGATGAATTGTCATTATGGGTTATGAGCCATGGATCAAGTACGTCAGTATTTCCTGATATTGTTGAAACGTGGAAATGAAATAAAGACCGTTGGAAGATTTATTCAGTGATGATTATGGGGATGATCTATGGATCTGCACTATGGTATTAAAGAGTGAATACACTGGAAGGATAATGAATTGACTTGTTGACATGCATCAGTTTGAGACTTGTGTAACTCGAGTTGTTTGATAATATGATCGATAGTCGTAGATTGTAAATGACTTGAATCTTCGATTCTATATTTCATCTAAAATCACTTCGGTCATGTTTGAAAAAAAAAAAAACAAGTAACGCAGATGGAAAAGATTCTGAATATCTCATTTGGTTCAATTGGGCTGAAATCCTATGAATTTAAAGTATATTCCTGAATACCCCTGATTGTTTGGGTAATGGAATCACTCACAGTAAATCTGAATTTAGAATTATTATGTATAAAGGTTCCTGAACGTTTTCCTAAAGCACACGAAAATATAGTGGGATTCTAATGTATCAACATTAAATGTCTGGCTAGATCGGTTAGTAATCGATTCTCCTCAATAGGACCTTGTTCCAGGAATTCGATCAAATTTCATAAGTTTCATGTTATCCAAAATGATAACTACAATGGCCTCTGGAAATACTGGGATTCTCTAGTGTGTTCCCTACTTATTATTGAACTATTTTATTGGTTTTAATACGTGGTACACCGAATTCATTGGTTATTGTTTTATGGATGCACCAATTTAATGTGACAATTTATGGAATATGGCTGCTATCTAATTTTTGTTTTGAAATGGTATATGATTACCATGTTTTTGGATTTATGGAATTTATGTCACGGTGCAATTGAATTTTGGAATTGAATTACGATGGAATAGCTCTGATCAAGCTAACTGGGCCTAATGTGACTCTTGAGGGCCCCAAGATGTTTCATTAGGTCGGCTTTCCTTTGCTGTGTGCTTAGGGTAAGCTATATGGACTTATTGACTTGGGCTTAAGGATACAAGCTTCAGAGCCTATCCTTAAGTCGGTTTTCTTTTTGCTATGTGCATAAAGTAAGCTATATGGAAAATAATTTTGGCAACTACTGATGGTGTACCAGAAAAGGGTTTAAACTATGATTTTCAAAAGTTAAACTCTTTTACGAAATTGTGATATTTACTGGACTATGATTTGTACCTATTATGATTTTATTATACTGTTGGAACACACTAGACATCCTATTCGATCTCCTGAAAATGTCATACTTTGAAAGGTTTCTTATGAACTGAGATTCATGGCTTCTACTCGATGAACTTCTAAGGGAACCCCAAATTATTCTACAAGCTGGTATACATATGATTCAATAAGGAAATTATATGGCTTTCTATTTATCTACATGTCATGTAGCATCATCTGGTAGTTCTGTATTACTGAGCTTTCCAAAGCTCACTCTATTACTCACCTTTTCAGGTTAAAACAATTGTACCAGTGCATCTATCGACTTCAGTAAGGGAGTTCTTCCGGCGTGGTTGCAGAGTATGGTATTTGTGATTAGGGGGCATGTAATTGTATTTTGATTTATATACGAGTTTGGAAATCTGTTTTATTTTTAAATAGTGATAAATGATTTTATAAGTTTACATGTTCTGATAAAAAGTTTTAAAATTTCAGTTATTTTTACGGTGGGTCGCTCCGGTGACCCTAATGTGACTTCCCGAATCGGATCGGGCTACCCGCATCGGTTTGGGGTGTTACAGTTTTTCTATGTGTCATGCCACCTCAGCGAAGGCGCACCCTTGGGATGTGCTTTTTTGTCACATGTGCAAAGTGTGTTACCCTAAACGGTGTTGATTTGATAAATATTGGAAAAAGAGTGTCAGAATAGTATTTTTTTTTATTATTTGGGCGATTTTCGAATAAAATTGCCCAACTATGTAGTCTTTTTACTTTTGTCATTGATCTTTCAATTTTATCAATCAGACCACTTAACTATTTAAATGTGTTCAATCAAGTCACTAACTGTTAATAGTTAAAGAAAATATTGACATTGCAGTTAAAAAAATTGGCATAGTTATGCATTTAGTCCTTAATGTTTATATATATCAACATGAATGGAAGGTATTTTATTTAATTATTTTATTTCCACCTAATCATATGGTGACATATATCACTAATGGATGGAAAATTGAAGGTTTTGGAAAATTGAAAGTGGGAGAAAACCCCCAAAGTGGGGTAGGAGAATCAAATCTGGGTATGTATATATATATATAATTCAATTTTTTAACAAATATATAAAATTATTTGATAAATTTAACAACAATTTATATATATATAACCATTAAATTTATTTTTTAACTTAAGTAATAATTTTAATTTTCTTACTAATAATTATATATATAAATTATTTATTTTTATTAAAATATTTTAAAAAAATTAACTCAAAATTATTTAAAAAATTTAAATTATTTGATAAAATTTAACAACAATTTATATATATAATCATTAAATTATTTTTAAACTTAAATAACAATTCTTTGGGTGCTTTTCTTCCACTCTCAATTTTCCATAAAATCCGATGGTGACATGTGTCACCATATGATTAGGTGTAAATAAAATACTTAAATTAAAAAAACCTTTTATTTGTGTTGTGATACGTGTCATAATATGATTAGAGGATTAAATTTATTAAATTAAATTAAATTAGGACCAAATTGATAAAATATATAAGCATTAAGGACAAAATGCATAATTATGCCAATTTCTTTAACTGTCATGTCTGAATTTCTGTTAAAGGTTAACGACTAGTGGCTTGATTAAATACATTTAAATAGTTAAGTGATTTGATTGATAAAATTAAAAAATCGATGGTAAAAGTAAAAGGACTACATAGATGAGTGGTCAATAGTATAGTTTATCCTAACTTATAATGTTACAAGTATAACACAAATTTTAAAACTTCATTAATGAAAAAAAAAGTTGTGCAAACACTAATAATCATAGTTGTGGTTTACCCAATTGAAAACGGCGGCACTGATAAGCACAACTGAGTGAAAAAAGAGCCAATGATAGCATCCAGTTTTCACCACCAGTCAATCTGCTTCACTGTTTCATTTTAATTTTCTCATTTTGGAACTCGACTCTTTTTTTTCCCTTCTTTCTTTAAGCCGAGGTTCTTCGACTGGGTAACTCAGAAATGGCTGTTCGGACTCTGAGTCATTTCTTACGAGTTCTGATTTTTGTGGTGTTCTCTCCACGGCTGAATCCTCCCTTGTTGGCTGTCGCAAATAAGTTATTCTCATAGTGTCGCTTTTATGTGTTTGGAGTTGTTATGCTTATCTGAAACCGTGATCTCGCTGTTGGTTTGTTGGAATCTCGCCAGATCTGATTTGTATTTGGTTAAAATCAACGGCGTTGGTGATGTCGCTTATTTCTCTTTCAAATCCCACTGGTAATTCCTCTCTTTAACTTTCCATTTCAGAGTAGAAATTTTACTATTCACGCTTTTCAAGTTGGTTGCTTAGGAAAATCGAGGACTAAGAACAAAGCTATATCGTTATTTTTCTTTTCAGCCTATATTGACGATAACCTAATTACTCAAACAGATGGATTAAGATTAGTCGAGAAGTAGAGTTTTATGTATTATTTTATTTTCATCTTGCTTCTTGCACTAGGGATGTAAGAAAGAAAAGCTTTCACTGTTTCATGCAATTATTTTTGTTTAGTTGGAAACTTAGTTTGGGACAGTAAATTTCCTGCTAGTTGTTTTTCATGCTACAATTATCACTGTGTTTTGGGTAAAGAGTGAGAAGAAGAGAGATAGAATTCTAATAATCAAAGAATTTTATCAGTAGATAATTTTTTTTTCGCAAAATAGTTGTAGTTTTAGATGCACAAGTCCCTGAACGAAAGAAGGTTGATTATTTTGCAAAGAAGGAAGTATACTTTCACTTAGGTGATTTAGATTTACAATCTTTTGTAGCCAGTCACGTTTGTGATGCACATTTAATTTTGGAGTTCTTTAGTGTTGCAGTGTAGAAACTGGATTTCTTTTAATCATTGATATTTATACGGTTCCATACTTGCTTAATTGAGTGTTTTCTTCGCATAACGTCAACAGGAGCATTGGGAAATGTCTGTTCATTTCTGGTCAAAGTTGTTGTTCTTTGTTGTGCAATTTCCATCACCAATGCTGATTTTTCCAGTAATCTACTCCAAGCTCCAGCACAATCTCCCACCTTGGCGGCTGAGGGTGCACCGGCTGTTTCTGATCTTCCCTCACCTTCCAATCTGCCATTGGTTCATAGACCACACCGAAGACATTTTTCACCACACAGCGCACCAACACTTTTAGCGCCAACCCTACCTCCTCTTCGTGGTCCATTAATAATTGCCAGTCACCCTCCTATCAGTTCACGCCTATCAAAACCTTTGATGAAGAGGAGTGCATCATTGCCTCCATCATTGCCTCCTGGTGTGGATTTGCCAAATATTGCTCCCGCACAGATCAGTCCTGGTCCAATTTCTGCCGGTTTAGCTCAACCACCATTGTCTCCTGAAGGGTCCAGTAAGATATTTTCTAAATCATTTTACTACCAACTTTATTATATTTTCTTCTTTATGTATTCATTACGTAATATCACAAAACATCTTTTGTAGCACTTCTATGCACGATGTAGTTAGAAGGTAGCATCCTGAGCATTTATCGTTTATATCTTTACACTGTATGAGATGCTTACATAGTATTTTCTCACTTGGCCAGGCTGTTGCAAACCAGGTTCAATTTTGAAACGAGGGGCTCATGGTTGTCACTGTGTGTATCCCATAAAGCTCGACCTTCTCCTTTTAAATGTCTCTCAAAGCACAAATCGGAATGATTTTCTAGTTGAGTTAACTTCTCAGCTTGATTTGTTGCCTGATCAAGTCGAGATTATCAATTTTTATATGCTCAGCTTATCAAGATTAAATATCTCTATGGATATTATTCCACACACGGGGATCAGTTTCTCTGCCAGTGATGCATCAAAAATTAACTCTTCACTTGTGATGCATAGGGTTCGTTTTGACTCCAGTGTAGTTGGAGATTACAAAATCCTTAATTTTATCTGGTTTGAGCCTCCAGCGCCTTCCCCAGGTAACTTATGATACAACTTAAATTCTTTTAGGATCAAATGACTTCTATGTTTTTCTTTCTTATATCTATGGCTTTCCTGGCAGTTCATAGTTTTTGTCCTGACAAAGTAGCATCTTATTTACAGCTCCTGTCTCGGTTTCTAGACCAAGAGCAGCATCGGCGCATCAATCCTCCAATTCCACATCACTCAACTCCTCAAACAAGAGAAAAAATTTAAATTTTATTTTTATTTTTGGTATTTCTGCTGGCATACTGGTTTTTTCTATAATATCAGTGCTTATAATTTGTTCGTGCATATTCCATGAAGGAAGGACAAAAGCGTATCCCAAGGAATCTGGTACGTGTATAAGCACAAAAATTATGAGTTTATATGATGTGGATGAAATATCGAATAAGAAAACTTTTTTTTCATGAATGACTATCACTGTGAACTGAATATCAGTATTGAGCTAAAATAGTAGGCAGAGAAAAAGTTTCAGAACCCTAAACATTAGCAGAACCAAAAAAATTAACACTTGGTTTGCCTGATTTTTCATTTTTAGTCACACCTTTTGAACGAGAATGCAGAATGAATTTTGTGGAATTGTTTTATTTTCAAATTCTTGCTGGTAATATGAATGTTCTAACTCCTTTGATTTTTATTTGTTTATTTTCAGTAAAGCCAAGGACAGCTGATGCTGTTGCCCAAGCAGGGTCTTTCCCCCACCCAAGCAGTACAAGGTTTCTACAGTATGAAGAACTCAAAGAAGCAACAAACAACTTTGCACCTTCAAGCATACTAGGGGAAGGGGGGTTCGGCAGAGTTTTCAAGGGTGTTTTAACTGATGGTACTGCTGTAGCAATTAAAAGGCTTACCAATGGAGGGCCTCAAGGAGATAAAGAGTTTTTGGTTGAAGTTGAGATGCTTAGCAGGTTGCATCATCGTAATCTTGTGAAACTTGTAGGTTACTATGGCAGTCGCGAGTCTTCACAAAACCTGCTTTGTTATGAGCTTGTTCCGAATGGAAGTTTAGAAGCCTGGCTTCATGGTATCTTGTCTCTCTAAATTTGACCCCATGTGCAGCTTGTTCGTTGATGTTATCCTTTTATCTGCAGCCAGCCTTTTATCTGCAGCCAGTTGTGATACATTATACTGACTTTGCTCCTGTTTTGCCTCAGGCCCCTCGGGAGTAAAGTGTCCTTTGGACTGGGACACCAGAATGAAGATTGCACTTGATGCTGCAAGAGGACTTGCATACTTGCACGAGGACTCCCAACCATGCGTTATCCACCGAGATTTCAAAGCATCCAACATATTACTCGAGAATAACTTTCATGCTAAAGTTGCTGATTTTGGCCTTGCCAAACAAGCACCCGAAGGCAGAACAAATTACCTGTCTACTCGCGTAATGGGCACCTTTGGGTTGGTTTTCATACAGTACTATAAATCTTGCTCTCTCGTTTAAATTTGACACTAACGTAGAATGAGATTGATTTTTAGGTATGTAGCTCCTGAGTATGCTATGACTGGACATCTACTTGTAAAAAGTGATGTTTACAGCTATGGAGTTGTACTACTCGAGTTGCTCACTGGAAGGACACCTGTCGATATGTCTCAGCCATCGGGACAGGAGAACCTCGTCACCTGGGTGAGTAGTAACCTAGGGTTAGCCTCACTGTTGCTAATGCTTCTATATCCAGATTTTATTCGATTAAGAATTCATACGCATAAACCTCTATTAATCTCTTGCCCTGCTATATAACTCAAGTTGGTTGTTCTTTCAGGCGAGGCCAATCCTGAGAGACAAGGATCGGTTGGAAGAGCTTTCTGATCCAAGGCTTGGAGGGCAGTACCCGAAGGAAGATTTCATGCGGGTTTGCACAATTGCCGCTGCTTGTGTTGCTCCTGAGGCTAGTCAAAGGCCAACAATGGGTGAAGTAGTACAGTCATTAAAAATGGTGCAGCGCGTTACAGAATATCAGGATTCCGCATCAACCATTTCCAATAACCAGCCCAACCGGAGGCAGTCTTCAACTACTTTCGAGTCTGATGAGACATCTTCAATGTTCTCTTCTGGTCATTTCTCTGGTCTCGGTGCTTTCGAAAATGACATCTCACGTACAGCAGTTTCCTCTGAAGATCTTCACGAGGGACGATGAACACTTTCCAAGGGAGAGTAATTGAAGCAGACTCTTGTATGCGGAAGCTCGACAATGGAATACAAGAAGGAGAAATGTTCGCAGTAGGAAATTAGAAAATTTGAAATAGGACTTTCAGAAGGGTTTTAGTTCATGTAGAATTTTGATGGATGAAATATGGGTGCTTCTTCCCAATCGTTGTTGTACCACTGTTAAGTTTTCTCCATGCTGGGATGAAGTTTTGTATTTAACCTTTTATTTTCCTTTTTCATCACAATGGCTTTATAGGATTATATTAACAGCTTACGTGTTGAAAGATCCAAGATAACTTCGAAAAAATTATTATTCCAATATTTAAAACTAATATGCAATTTCACGAATCAAGGGATGTTGTTAACGTGTTATCCATTAAATTTTTGGATTCATACACGATGCTTGTAAGGATGTATATGCATTCAGTGTTTAATTATTGAGAGCATTTTTGAATAAATATTATTTTATATTCATCTTAATAAAAAAAAAGTAATATGTAATAAATAAAGGTAAAGATATTGCACAAGTCCTGATACATTAATGCAGACTTTATTTTGGTCTATGTACTTGAGAATGAAAAGAAAACTACACGTACGCTAGAAAAATGAATAAAATGATCATTTTACAAATAGGAAATAAGTTTTTTCACAAATAGAAATAGGATGTTGAAATGACAAGCGTCTAATTAATGTATGGGTAAAGTATAGTAATGGTCACTGAACATTTCTAAAGCTTGCATTTAGGTCCCCCAACTTTTAAAACTTGCAATACAGTCCCCCAACATTTATTCCGTTTGCAATATGGTCCCCCAACTTAAACCACCGTTAGAAATTAGGGTAAATTATATAAAAGGTTATTGAACTTTTTAGACACTTGAATTTAGGTCCCCCAACTTTTAAAACTTGCAAAACAGTCCTCAATTTCATTCTAAACCCCAATTTCCAAAGTAATTCAATTTCATTCTCAACCCTAAATTCCAAAATAATTCAATTAAATTCAATTATGTCAGATTTATTATTATTTAATTTCATCTTATTTCATGTGATACGTATTTTTTATATAAATATAATAGTATAATTCTTATCTGTTGAAAAAAAATTTTAATTAAAAAAAAGTAGTTAGTATATAGAAGAGGTTGAAAATAATTTGAATTTTAAATTTATAAAATGTTATTTTGACGTATAAATAAAAGTGTAAACTACTAGGTTGACAACTTAACTATCTAGCCCTTTTTACTTTTGTCATCGATCTTTTAAATTTATCAATCATACAACATAATTATTTAACTATTTCAACTAAGCCACTAGTTGTTACCAATTGATACAAATGATGAAGTGGCAGTTAAAAGGAATTGACATTATTATACATTCAATCATTGTTATTTATATAATCAATTTGGTCCTAAATTAAATAGAATTTAATAAATTAATCATTTAATTAGGATCTGACATGTGTTAGCACATGATCATGACACGTGTCATTGGTGACGCATGTCACCACCTAATTATTTATATATGCTATCAATTTGGTCCTAAATTAAATAAAATTTAATAAATTAATCATTTAACCAGGATCTGACATATGTTAACACATGATCATGATATATGTTATTGGTGACACATGTCACCACCTAATTAGAAGAAAATTAAGT
Organism: Hibiscus syriacus; assembly: GCF_006381635.1. NCBI lineage: Eukaryota > Viridiplantae > Streptophyta > Magnoliopsida > Malvales > Malvaceae > Hibiscus > Hibiscus syriacus. The sequence continues at coordinate 527,624 of NW_024062689.1, forward strand.
TACAAAGAAGTAAAATTTGGGTCTTGGGCAAACTCAAACCTGAGCCACGCAAATGAAAGATACAGGGTGGAGCCACTAAGCTAACACCATCGTTTGTGTTAAGAGATATACAATAATACATATACTAATAGTATGACCAATTCCAGAAAAAAAAGAATATAATGGAAAACGGAAATAATGAGATTTGAACTTCGGCAAAAAATTTGAAAGCAATAAATGATGGGAAAATATTATATTTTTTTACAATAAAAATATTATATTTGATAAATTGTTTGATAGATTTAATATATTTTTTAAATATTAGTTGATACAATATTTTAAAAGAATAAATTTAAGATTTATATATTTTTAAACTAAATTTAATATTTATATTTTCATATTTATAATTCATGATTATATATATATCTTAAGTTGAGTATTTCTAATATAATTAATAATTTTAATTTCTTATTAAAAATGAAATATTCAAAAAATATAAATGATTCATACATTAATATATGAATATATTTTTTTATTTATACATCTAAATATAAATATACATTTATATAAATATATTTTTATTCGTATATTGAAATATTTTGATTAAAATATAAACATATTTTAAATACTAGTTTATACAAGAAAAATAAAATATATCAAAAATATAAATGATTCATACATTTAAATATAAATTGAATCATTTATATTTTCTATACATCTATATTTAATAAGAAAATAAAATTATTGGGGGACTGTTTTGAAAATTTTAAAAGTTGGGGACATAAATTCAAGTGCCTAAAAAGTTCAATGACCGTTTATATAATTTACCCTAATTTTCTAACAGTTTTTTAAGTTGGGGGACCATATTGCAAACAGAATAAATGTTAGGGGACTGTATTGCAATTTTTAAAAGTTGAGGGACCTAAATGCAAGCTTCAGAAATGTTCAGTGACCATTACTATACTTTACCCTAAAATATATCTATTCAAGTGCGCAGGGTTTTAACCTGCGCACGCTTTTTTGCAGCGTAAAACCGTGTGAAGAAAAGACGAGGAAAGAAACGAAGGACGAACGGGAATGAGAGAAAAGAAAAAGGGCGCGAGATACAGAAGAGGGGGTGAGTCGGTTCAGTGAGTCAAGCGACCGAGTCAAATTATCTAAAAATCCAAAATCCCCAACTTCGCAGCCCACATCCAAAAGGAAAGCACAACAGGAGGGTGTGGCAATAGCCAAAAAATGGTGAACGAGGAGATGATTGTATTTGTTACCACACCATCCGTCCATCCTTCTCTAACCCTAAAACCTCTTTATCCTTATAACCCTTCTCTTCCTTTCTTTTTCCCCCCCTCTACGAAAATCATTATACTCTTCTTTCACATCATCACCGAACCTATTTACCTTAGTCTCTCTTCTTTTCTCTCTTTCCCCCCTTCCTCTCCTTTTTTATTTTCCCTTCTCTTTTGTGGGTTCCTGGGTTTCTTCTTTATTGCCATCTCTAGGAGGTACGTAGTAGATTATTCGTGGATTCTTTCTGTTTTTTCTATTTCTCGTTTGCTGATTTGATCTGGGTTGAATTCTGGTTAATTTTCTGTTATCAGTTTCTCGTTCGATGGATTGATTCGTGAGATTTTCGGTGTTTTCTAATCTCGGGTTTGCTTTTCGTTTGATGGTGATTTGACCCTTTCTGAATTGTGGGATAATTTTATTCTCTAATTGTTTGTAACAATTTATTTCATAGAATTATTTGGTTTTTACCCTGTGGATTTGGGGTAATTCCCTCAGATATTGCATTTGAATATTTTTGCTTCCTTTCCCGGTTTACTTAATCTTGATATTTTGATCAGTTGCTTTTGGAATTTAAGTCTCTGATTGTTTACATTGGTTAAATTCCATTAGATGAAGCATGCTTCTAGCGTTTTTCAGGGATCTAGTCTTAATTGCCATTCTATCATGTATTTTACAGGTTTTGAAGGATGCTATATCATATATGAGATTCTTTAGCCTTTTTTTGTTCTCCGTTTTCTTGTTTGATCTGATCTGACTGTGATAAATTGAAGTTGCTTTGTTATGATTCGATATGTATGCAATTCAAATCTCATAATTTGATTTTCCTTTCTTTTTAGGATTAGTGATCTTGTTGGAGCATCCTTCTGGGCAAGATAGCTAATAACGATTTTATCACCATGGAAGAGTTTTCTGGTATTCGTCTTAATGGTGTGAACAATGCTGTGAAGAAGAAGAGGAGTCGGCCTTGTCGTAGGCCTCATCCTGATTCACAGTCTTTTTCTGAAAGTCAAGATCACTTGCCTTTGTCATCAACACCGCCATCAGATGATGTGAGCAAGGTCTCTAGCAATGAGAGTGCTGGTGGTGATGCTAATTCAAAGCGGAAAGAAGCCAATCTTAATCAATATGTTTCTAAGATTTCTCCTGATACTGGTTTTGAAGTTGAGAAAACTCATAAAAGAAAGAAAGAAGACAGAGGGTTCAATGCGTTTTATGACAATGAGCCTGGGCGAAGTGGGTCAAATAGTAAGCGTTCTAGCAAGGGTGTACTTGCTCCTGCTAACTGGAAAAGCACAAGCAAGGGGAAGGAGTGGTCGGAATTAGAGTCGAAGGATGCTGAGATTCAGAGTTCAGTGCAAGCTGTTACTGATAGTAATGAAAGCAAGGTTAAAAAGGTTAAACTCAAGGTTGGAGGAGTCATGCGCACAATTCATGCCAACTTGGCAGCTAATGGGTTGCCAGAAACCGTGTCTTCTGCGAGGAAGAACAATCTCCAGGTCGTTAGCTTTTGGTTTGATAATGGCAATTTTATATTGAAGAAGTGTTCTCCTTTGTTGTTTAAAGTGGATGTATTTCCTCTCAGTTAAGTTAGTAAAATGTATTTTATAGCAGGCGGCCACTGGAATGGTGTTAACGAAGGATTTAGTTTAGGAGCTAAAAACTACAATACCTTATGATACTGCATGCATATAATTATCATGCTCTGGATTATGTATGGGTTTATTTGATGGAACTGTATTCCTTTGGGTGATGGATCATGCGGAATTAAATGATTTGGTAATAATATTGCGAAGTCTGGCACTTGTCAGGAAAATTATGTATCATTGTACTTTGCAATTATTATTTACAGCTTTTAGTAACATTTCGAATTCCACATGATCTTATTATTATGTCTTTTTATTGCAGGGAAGTACCAATGATGGGCACTCGCCTACTGATAGGAGTGGTTTGCAAGGCGTACCCTGGAAAGATTTCTCCAAAGGTGGATTTGGTTTTGTGAAAGAGGATTCTTTGGTGGGAAGGACTTCTGGAAAGAATATCTCTGGTAAACTAGGAGACCATGCTGGCACGGTTCGTAAAAGCAAGCGGGTCCCTAACAGACGTCTACTTGATGGGGAATTCAGTGAAGATGACAATGATGATGAGATCCGCTACATGGAAAAACTTAGGACTTCAAAGATTAGTCCAGAATATAAGGAAGATGAATCTAGTAAGAAACAGAAAAAGATCTCTACGGTTTCCAACATAGAAAATTTTGGCATGTCAAGGTCGGCCAAAAATGAGAAAAGGAAGCATAAATCAGACAAGGTATCTGAGGATACCGACTATGAGGAGGAAGATGAATTAGTATCTGATACTGAGCTTCAAGGTAAGAAGAAAAAGAAGCAGAGAAAAGAGCCTGTTGACACATCAATGGAGAGTAAGAGGGAAATAACTCTCACAACACGTCAACGTGCTCTTCAATCAAGCAAAGATACGCCTTCTGCACCTGGTTCAAGCTTAGTTGAGTTTCCAAACGGTTTACCGCCTGCACCATCAAGAAGTAAGCACTTGTTTCAGCCATAACACCTTATGCAATTTATTGGTCATTGCCCTCCCTTTTTACAGTAATTTTTGTGGATTGTAGAGCAAAAGGAGAAACTCTCAGAAGTGGAGCAGCAGCTAAAGAAGGCGGAGGCTGCTCAGAGAAGAAGGATGCAACTTGAAAAGGCCAACAGGGAATCTGAGGTTTGTTCCCCTCTCCAGATCATCATATGTTTAAATATGAATTTTAGAACTTCTATGCAAAAAGTTGAGTGTGTTTGAATTAATTTTTAGGCTGAGGCTATTAGAAAAATACTTGGCCAAGACTCCAGTAGGAAGAAGCGGGAAGAAAAGATAAAAAAGCGTCAAGAAGATTTGGCACAGGTACTTGGAAACAAAAGTTTACTGAAACATAATTTTTTTTTTGCAAGTCTTATAAATTTATGTCATTTTGTCTTAATCTTTCCATACGTGTATATATGTAGGAAAAGGCTGTTAATGAAGAGATGCTTGCATCAAATACCATCAGATTGGTCATGGGTCCTGCAGGAACAACAGTGACATTTCCCAGGGATTTGGGTTTCCCTACTATATTTGATTCCAAACCCTTGAGGTATTTACCACTTGCAAAAGTTGATTCAGTTTAACAAATGTTTGGTTCCTTATGACTTTAGTCGATCTGAATATCCAGTTACCCGCCGCCTCGTGAAAAGTGTGCGGGTCCATCATGCGCTAACCCATACAAATATCGAGATTCGAAGTCGAAGCTACCTCTTTGTAGTCTGCAGTGCTACAAGGCGATTCAACAGCATCTGACCTGCTAGTCTTGCTGAAAATCAAGCTCTGCCCTCTTGTGCATGTGGTAAACTCTGCACATTTATATTCATTTCATCTCAGGGACTGATTAAAAATTGGGCTAAATGTCTCCCCCTTTTTGGAGTTGATATTAATGTAATTATTTTAGGTACAAAAAATTAGTTTACTGAGTTTGTTTCCTGAGGGTCGATCTGGGAATTGACCCCATGCTCATTGCTCAACTCTCTTTTGCAATGGCATCTTTATGGGCAAATGACCACTTGGTTCAACATTGCAACTGGCCACTTCATATTTCGTCTTTCTAAACTAATTTTATCAGATTTATCGCTTTGTTTGTGACGATCTATTTGTGGTATGAGCCATTTTGAAATTATTTCATGTAACCAAAAATTCAAAAATAGTATTATTTTCATTTTTTTAATTTAATTATTTTTATTGCTATTGTATCAAAATAGTGAAGTATGTTTAATTATATTCAGCAATTTGAATGATGTTATTTTATATTAATTGTATGAAATATATTATTTATTGAATTAATGTATTAAAAATCAGGAGAAACTACTTCAAAGGCCATTCAATTTTTAAAATGCGATCAGTTTAGGCGCCATTATTAAGGGGGAAAAAAGGTAAAATATGCATTTTTTTTACCTAAACTATTAGTTTTTGACCGTTTATTCTTTTTTCAAATTTTGTCTAACAATCTTTTTTTGATTAAGTTAAAGTGATTATAAAGTAGTATTTATTCTAAATATTCTTTAACAATTTAATCATCCTGTTACAGTCGTTGGTGCTCTAAGCCGTGACCTCTAGGAACAACAGTAATTTTTTAACCATCGAGATAAGTTGGTTCATGCAGTGCAAATGTAAACAATCTAATATTAATTATAACATTAGTATTGTTTTTAAATTTAAATTAACGTTCAATCTAGTTACAAATATTTTAGAAAAATATATTAGCTATAATATTAGCATTGTTTTTAAAGTAACTAATATGTATTAAGGTTATAAAATTAATTGTAATAAATTTTTTTTTATAAATTTTAAATATAATCTTATTCCTACGTAGAAATGAGAGGAAGGAGGACTTTGTCTCTAGAAAAAAGTAAGATGAATGCTCTTAGTAGGTCTAAATTCATGACTTAAAGAAATATAAATTAACAAAGATAAATAACTTTACTGACCAAAGTTAAATATTTTCAGTAAATAACTTTACTGACCAAAGTTAAATATTTTCAGTAAGTACCTCTGTGTGAATATTTGGTTTCAAGATTATTTTTTTTATTCTTATTGGATTTATTTATTTATTCAAATAAATGACATGCCAGTAGCGTCTAATAGGGTTTAACGCTATGGTATTCAAAAAAAAATCTAATAGTGGTGACTAAATTCATAACAATCTAAGAATTGGATGATTCAGTTGAAGGATTTTTTGGTGACAAAACTAATAGCACCCTAAAAGTTGGGTGACCATTGGTAGTTTAACCTAAAAATGAAAATAATTTATATATAGCTTAATTATACAATAAGTACTTAAACTATATCGCTTTTTTCTAAATAAGTGTACAAAATGTTTTTGAATCATAAGGTGTCTAACATTACAAACTTTACCGTTTTAGGTGCCCAGATCGTAACCACCATTAAAATTTATTGTTAAGTGACACGTATCACCTTTAGGTAATTTTAAAATTTTTATTTAAAATTAAAAAAATAAATTTATATTAAAAAAGCACACAAAAATTCAAAATAGTCCCAAAACTTTGAAAACTCTCATTTAACCCCTAAACTCACAATGCATGTTGCCCTTTATTATTGACAAAGCTCCACCTGACCTCACATCTCATGACGATCAATAATGAAATCATAACAAATGGACGACTAATCAATAATCAATTGACGTTTTGTACATCGTAAACCCTAAGCTAAAAATCACAACCCCACACAATCCCTATGACCAATCGATGATAACCATGACAACATATGACTTGGAAGATGGCAGGATTACATCGATGATGGTGGTTGTGGCTGCAAGGGCAAAAACAATGGGTTAGGGTTAAGGATTGATGGTTTTTAGGGATTTAGGGTTTTTTGTAATTTAAGAGAAATTATATTTTTTATAATAATAATAATATTATTATTATTTTTAGAAAAATTCAAGATTACCATAATGTGACACATGTCACTTAGCGGAGAAAATTAATGACAATTACGACCGAGAAACCTAAAATGATAACGTTTGTAACGTTAGGAATCTGAACCGTTCAAAAGAAAATAAGTATCGTTTAGAAAAAATATTATAGTTTAGACACTTATTTTATAATTAAGCCTTTATATATAGAGAAAATCGCCTCAGTGACAAAAAAAAGTTATAATATACGATTTTAACCAACTTTTTTTGGATTTGCCAAAATGACCAACAAAATCGCAACGCGAAATAAAAATCGCAACGCGATCCCCAGAATCGCAAATCAGTTTCCAAAATCGCAACGCGATTCTTGAAAATCGCAATGCGATAGTCAAATTCGCATTGCGATTTTCCAAAATCGCAACGCGAATATGAAAATCGCAACGCGAACACATAAATCGCAACGTGTATCCGTAAATCGCAACGCGTATGGGTAAATCGCAACGCGTTTCCGTATATCGCAACGCGTATCCGTAAATCGCAACGATAATCCGTAAATCGCAACGAGAATCTGTAAATCGCAACGATAATCCGTAAATCGCAACGAGAATCTGTAAATCACAACACTGAAATTTTGGGTATATAACACTGAAATCATAAACTAAATCCCTAAATCGCAACTCATTCCATCTCCATCTATCACTCTCTCCGGCGACATCCGTTCCTATATCCAACGACATCCTTCCCAATCCGGCAACAGGTTTTAGTTTCGCAGCTCGTCTGTTTAGTAAATTAATTTACAACCATGAAATCATCTAATGTTGATCATGTTTGGATAGATTTGTGTTTTGGAGGGTCATGGGATAATGTTCATGGTGTTTTACAATATATGCCTTTACCCATGAATCTTCAACTAAAATTGTCTTTACAAAAGTTAACTTATGAAACTCTAATGCTACGTGTTTCAAATAAATTGAATTTAGAGCCCCTAAGTGGATTTAGGTTATCTTATCAGAGAAATGGTAAAGTTTATTTGTTAACCGACAATGAAGATGTTGAACGATTCATTGCTTACATTAGGGTTTCACAAGATGATGTTACATTGTATGTTGTTGAACCTAGAAGTAGTATTGTGGGTCAGTAGCGGGTAGTAATCAACTAAGTTTTTCTCAAAACCCACAACCTTTCTCTAATCCAAATCCCAATCAACTTTCAGCACCAAATTCCGGTTTTCGTATTGACCAGTTAGACGATGATGAGCCAACAGAAAAAATTGTGAGTACTAGTCAGTATTCGAAATTTGGTCTTGGTCAATATCCGGACTTTGATATTGGTCAATACACGGATTTTGATGATGTTCAGAAGAAGAAACAGACCATGCGTGTAATGATATTGATATTGGTCAATACCCGAATTTTGATGATGAAACAGCCGTTGCCGAAGAATGTAATGTTGATGATAATGAGGAGGAAGTTACGACTGTGAATGAACATGTTGAACATCCATTCTGTAATTCATATAATCCTGAAGAAGAAAAAGAAGAAGAAAAAGTCCCCGAAGAAAAGAAAATGCCACGGGCGTATAACTGGAATATGCCAGAATTACTTCAGATACCGGAAGAAGAGTTGATAAAGAAAGCAGTTGATTGTTACACAAAAGTTATTCGTATCAAGAAAGATGATTGTTTTGATACAAAGGAAGACTTGAAGATAGCTTTATATACGAAATGTGTGGAAGATGGCTATCAACTAAAAGTTAACAAATCAAGCAAAGATCGTTTCGAAACAAGGTGTATGATTGACAAAAACTGTACGTGGCGTATGATTGCAAAGAGAATAAAAGATTGCAAAATGTTTCAAGTTAGGACTTTTATTGATAAACATACATGTTCAAGAACCCAAGTTTTTCCTCACCATAGACAGGCAAACAAAAAGGTGTTGGGTGGTTTTCTGGCTGAGTTAATGTTTTTGAATGGCAGGGTATATCGGGGACATGAAATTATGACTGACATGAATGCTCGGTTCAAGATTAGTATATCATATTCTCAAGCTTGGAGAGCCAAATGTTATGCCTTGGAATTGTTGAGGGGGTCGCCAGAAGCATCGTTTGCCCAACTGCCGGCTTATTGTCACAATTTAAAGCTGAAAAATCCTGGGTCGGTAACTCATATCAAAACAGATAGAGATGGACGCTTTGAGTTGCTGTTTTATCGCCATTGGTGCTACGGTTAGTAAATCAATATAATTTTGTTGACTCATTTTTGTTAGTTACATGCATTTCACATTTAAATGATTATATTTCTTGTGTATATTATTTTGTAGATTCGTTCGTTTATTACTTGCATGCGCCCAGTTATTATAGTTGACGGAGCACATTTGAAAGGTCGATACCTTGGAGTAAACTTATTAGCAGTAGCCATGGATGCTAACAATGGGATATTGCCAATAGCTTACGGGGTTGGCAAATCTGAAACATCTGATTCATGGACATGGTTTATGGGGCATCTTAGGGATTGCATAGGTCCTATTAGCAATCTGACAATCATATCCGATAGGGCAAACTCAATTGACAACGCTGTTAGAAGGTGTTTCCCAGATGCTTTTCATGGACTTTGTGGTGTTCATTGTATAGAAATCTAAAATCAAGGTCTGCTGGTATAAAAAAGCACAAATGGACATACTGGAAGGCTGTAAAAGCTTATCGGGAAGTGGATTTCAATAAGCATATAAATTGTTTAAGACGTGTTTGCCTCAGTGTGCTCAAACACTAGAAGATGTCGGGTTTGAAAGATGGTCAAGAGTACATCAACTTGGAGCAAGATATGGTTTCATGACGTCTAATAGTGCAGAATCAATCAACGCTCTAAGTCGTCATTCCCGGAAATTACCCATTACTATGTTAATGGAGTTTTTTCGAGCCTCTATTCAACAGTGGTACTACAAGAAAAGAAACCATGCAGGTATTATTTCTTTGAATTCGTAACTTATCATATTTATATTTTACTAAGTATTGTTTATTTAAATTTACAGGAACATTGGAACATCGTGTTACACCATGGACTGAAAAAAAGATAACAAAACGTGTTGTGAAGTCAACGTCATGGAGAGTTGAACCATGTTCAAACACTTTGTTTCAAGTACTGGATAATAACTTAAATGGGCTAGTCGATCTAAATGCAAAGACGTGTAGTTGTATGAAATGGCAAACATCTGGTTATCCGTGTGGCCATGTTATAAAAGTTGCTCTTCATTTAAACCAAGATGATTCAAGCGCATACGCTATGGATTGCTACACTACAGAAGTTTATCGACAGACTTATGCCGAGATTGTCTACCCTATTCTACATCCTTCTGAGTGGGACATACCAGATGACTTACAAACAGTTTTGCCACCAGCCATGGACAGAAGGCTACCTGGCCGACCAAAAAGTCACGATCGTATACCGTCTAAGGGTGAAGAGAAGAAGAGATCGACATGTAGTCGGTGCAAGGAAAGTGGTCATACAAGGTTGACATGTGGATCACCAGTGCCATCAAAATCATCTTTTCCTCTACCAAAATATGGATCCTCATCAAAATCCAAAGCTCATATGGTGTCAAGCAAAAGGCAATCATCTTTAAAATCCCAATCACAATTGGCTTCACCTTTTGGGACTGTTAACTTAGGTGATTTTTAAATGCAAACGTTGTATTATGTGGATTTTATGTGTGAACTTTTAACATTTTCAGTTGAATTAATGACTCAGGCCAACCATTTTGACTTAACCAACTCTTGTTATTCAGTTGTTATCACTATTAGGCATGCATTTGACTATCGCAACACGGAAATTACAATCGCAACGCAAAATGAAAATCCCAACATGAAAATCGCAATGCGGAAATGAAAATCGCAACGAGAGAATCGCAATGCGAAATGAAAATCGCAATGCGAAATGAAAATCGCAACGAGAGAATCGCAATGCGAAATGAAAATCGCAATGCGAAATGAAAATCGCAACGAGAGAATCGCAATGCGAAATGAAAATCGCAATGCGAAATGAAAATCGCAACGAGAGAATCGCAATGCGAAATTATAAACGCATTGCGATTCTCTCGTTGCGATTTTCATTTCCGCATTGCGATTTTCATTTCGCATTGCGATTCTCTCGTTGCGATTTTCATTTCGCATTGCGATTTTCATTTCGCATTGCGATAGTCATTTTTGCCTTCAACATAATGCAGATTGAAATCAACAAAATCAACCATTACATTTCAATCAATTAAACAAGCACAAATAAGAATTATGTTCGCATCAATTACACAAATCAACTTTTACAAATCAATTAAACAATCAAAAAATAAGCAATAATTCTTATTTCCGATCATCTACTATTGAATCAACTTTTACAAATCAATTAAACAATCAAAAAACAATCAATTAAACTATTGAATCAACTTTTGCAGCTCGACATCATTTTCACGCAGTTCACTTCTGAGATTAACCTGCAGAAACCAAACATTTGTTCAAACAACACTTTCTACACATCTAAAACCTACAAACAGCAAATTATTGAATTCTAGGTACTTAATCAAACATTTTCAAACCAAAAGTATATAAACTTACCAATTGTTTATGGACATTTTTATAACGCGGATGCAGGTAGGCAGCGTCTCGTATATATCGATTTAGCCATATAATGCCGAAACCACAAGCCTACTGCAGCTTTATCTCTATCGGTGGGAGGTAGATACTTGATGCTTCCCGTCGTCAAACGCTCCAACGCCAAGCATACGAGAGGACCACAATCTCCTCTGGCTCCGCTCGTTTGTTGTGGCGCGGTCTCGTCTCTAATAACTGTAATATTGAGCTTCTTTGGCTTCTTGTTTCCAGAACGAGTCCAATAATTGATCGCATCCAAGAATTTAGCCAAATGAGAGCTCCATCCCTTAATAACATCTCTTAAATCAGCCAATGATATGTAATTTATCATGCTGTCATACACTATTGTCTTAAGGGATGGGAGCTGAAGCTCGACGAGAATCCAATGTTTACGTTCCAAAACAGGGATAAACACCTGCAATCATAAGTAATAATTCATTCATTTGCGCACTTATTTCATAAAACCTTTAAACTCAATCTAAAATAAATACTAACCTTATCGACCTCCCACCATGCAGGATAAAGTTTAGCTTGTCCATTGCCCAAATCAAATGATTCATCTCGTGCATTCTTCAGTGAACGGCGTGAAAAGACGTCGGCATAATTGTATATCGTATATTTTATTTTTCTTAAGTTTTCTTATTATTAGAAGACGTGTCACCCACGCATCGATATGTTGTTTTACAAAAAAAGACATATTAGTGACTTACATAAATTTAAAAAAAAAATTAATCAAATTGAAATATAAGAAAATATAAGACTTACCCCCCCATCGAAATAGCCATTGTCTTCGACCCCTAATAATACGCCCCACCAAGACCGATCAAGCAACAAATAGATATCATCGGTGAGCTTGCATATGTCAGTGAAACACCCCTGGCTCTGCTCATGTAGATAAAAATCAACAGCGTCTTAGCCCAAAGGGTGTTATCCAGAATTGTGTCCGGTAGTTGTTCCCTCTCCTCTTCAGATACCGGTATGGTACTGGCCGGTAACTCATACGAGAGCCAACTTGAATCCATCATGTCCGGCACGTCAGAGGGTTTCTCAAGAAGCCTACATATGACGCCATGTGAATCGGGCTCTTGAATGGTGGGAGGGACCTCTTCAATGATGACAGTGGCCTCTTGAACGGTGGGAGGGGACTCTCGAGGAATGATAGGGGGGCCTCTTCAACGATAGGAGTGGACTCTTGAGGGATGACAGGCGAGTCGGGCTTCTTCTTGCGGTGTCTTCGCACTATTGGGGTGTACGGAGACTTAATAGCACGAGCACGCTGTCTGATGCGTGAACTCCGTCGTGCAAGCATAACCCGACGTAAAGCATCCACTCTATCGGGCCGCTAAATAATTAAATACAAAAATCAGTAAATAAACAGACATGATATTTAAACAGTGAAAACAAAGACAAATATGTTTCAAACTTGCATTGTATTCACCCAAGTCATTATTCTATCATAGTTCACAAAATGCATCAGATAACAAAGAAAAATATGTTTCAAACTAATACCCTGAAGTTAGTATTTGTCTTTGTTTTGTCTATTGGTTGAAGTAATGCAATCCATTCAAGTTTCAATTTGCAGAAGAAGAAATAGTTTACTTTCGCAACACGAAACTTAAAATCGCAACACGAAACCAAAATCGCAACGCGAAATGAAAATCGCAACGACAGAATCGCAATGCGAAATGAAAATCGCAACGAAAGAATCGCAACGCGAAATGAAAATCGCATTTGCGATTTTGGTTTCGCGTTGCGATTCTGTCGTTGCGATTTTCATTTCGCGTTGCGATTTTGGTTTCGCGTTGCGATTTTAAGTTTCGTGTTGCGAAAGTAAACTATTTCTTCTTCTGCAAATTGAAACTTGAATGGATTGCATTACTTCAACCAAAAGACAAAACAAAGACAAATACTATTTCACAGTGTTAAAGAATACACAGTTTAGCAGAATTGGCAGCAACCGAACAAATTTACTTTCAACCAAAAGACAAACAAAGACAAATACTATTCACAGTGTTAAAGAATACACAGTTTAGCAGAATTGGCAGCAACCGAACAAATTTACTTTCAACCAAAAGACAAAACAAAGACAAATACTATTTCACAGTGTTAAAGAATACACAGTTTAGCAGAATTGGCAGCAACCGAACAAATTTACTTTCAACCAAAAGACAAAACAAACAAATACTATTTCACAGTGTTAAAGAATACACAGTTTAGCAGAATTGGCAGCAACCGAACAAATTTACTTTCAACCAAAAGACAAAACAAAGACAAATACTATTTCACAGTGTTAAAGAATACACAGTTTAGCAGAATGGGCAGCAACCGAATAAATTTACTAAGCAATCTAAGTGAAATGGCTAATCTAAGTGAAATTACGAGTAAATTTATCATTAAGTTAAATATGGAAAATCTTAAACTTACCTCGTTGCGTAGAGTATGAACCTCATTCTGCAACGATACTATCATCTCACGTAGAGCGGCAACCTCACCACGTAAAGTTGACACCTCCACACGCCATGCACCATCGTTATCGCGTAGAGTACCGATCTCCTCACGCAAGGCATTGACCTCATCACGTAACTCCCTTGACTCATCCCGTTGAGGTGGAGAACAGGGAGATAGGAGTCGTGGCATCTTTGCCGGTCGCCTATCATGAGGTGATGGTGGAGAAGAGGCTCGATGATGTGACGGGATAGGTGATGGCTCTCGTTCTAGAGGTGTATAGTCGGGTCAATCGGGTGATGGCTCTAGGTGAGGTGATGGCTCTCGAATTGGAGGAAGTGGATGCTGCTCATCATCCGTGCCATCAAAAAAACTCTGACTAGCTTGCCACCAATCAGTGGCAAGCTCTTCCTCCGTGGGTGTCAGTCTTTGTAATGGAATGTTGGCCTCCTAAAATATAAAAACTCAACAAAGTTAAACGTCTACTATTAATAACTTGTTTATATATTATATGAAAGTATTTGTGTTAACTTACATTATTTATTGTCGCATATGGTATTAAGTCTTCCCAATCCAACAGAGTTTTCCTCTTCCAGGAAATAGCCCTGGGAATATCATTTGACGTTTTTATTGCATATGTACGCATGCTGGGGAAAGCCTCGAATATCCAAATCTACAAACAATATAATAACAAAATTAGTAATTGTTAAATAATTAATTATAATTTTAGAAACATTATATAGAAATTCTTACCTTAAAGGCCCAAACAAAGCCTGACAAAGTGTATTTGGACCCATCGCCCCGCAAACTTTTGCGGTCATCAAAGGCATACGACAACTTAGTCCAGGTAGCTTTCCATATATACGAACCCCACGGAAACAGATTCCATGCATTTAGGTCCTCTACCAATATTATTAGCTCCCGATGAATAGGTTGTCTGGCCTCTCTGCCTAAAAAGCCGGCATACACAAGTAGTAGAAGGCATACTCGGACAACATCGACGTCATCCATCCGAGTGAAACCAGCTTTCTTATTAAACAATTTCTTCAGGTCGTCGACATGTAGGTTCGGCTTCTCCATTGACTCATCCGGAAAAACCCGGGATAACCATGATGGGCGGCGATATGACGAGTGTACCGGCCTACATCATCGTGTCCGAATCGTAGACCAGTGATTAAGCAGAACTCCTTCCGCCCAAAGCAAGTATACGCTGGTGGAAAATGAAACCATATCTCTTCCTCACCACGTTGTATACTGTCGGGTAGATTTGATGTCATGGTCTGAAGCCACAAATGGGTCAAATTAGCATCTCCACCCGGATGCTGTACTCTCAGCCATGGCCCGAAGCAGGTTTCCTCAAACAATTGTCTTTGAGCAGGTGAAAGCTTCGAAGCAATTGTAGTGGCCAGGCTGACTTTATTTCTCAAGGTCAATTGAGCCGAAAAAAATTTCTACAAAAACAATAAACATACCAAGTTAGATATACCAAAAACTACACTGTGAAGATATACCAAAAACAATAAACATAAAAAGTAGTAGTTTATTCTTGAAACTAAAATTGCAACACTGTTTTGTCTTTTGGTTGAAATGAAAATCGCAACGAGAGAATCGCAACGCGAAATGACAATCGCAACGAGAGAATCGCAACGCGAAATGAAAATCGCAACGAGAGAATCACAACGCGAAATGAAAATCGCAATGCGATTTTGGTTTCGCGTTGCGATTCTCTCGTTGCGATTTTCATATCGCTTTGCGATTCTCTCGTTGCGATTTTCATTTCTCTCGTTGCGACAGTCATTCTCTCGTTGCGATTTTCATTTATCTCGTTGCGACTCTTCTGCAAATTGAAACTTGAATGGATTGCATTACTTCAACCAAAAGACAGAACAAAGACAAAGACAAATACTAACTTGAAAATCGCAACGAGAGAATAGCAACGCGAAATGAAAATCGCAACGAGAGAATCGTAACGCGAAATGAAATCTAAGTGAAATGGTTAATCTATTATTGAAATGACCAGTAAACTTATCATCAATTTCAATATGAAAAACCTACAATAATGCAAACATTTCAAAATAAAAATAATTAAAAAAACTAACCCTCGGAGGTTGATTTTCCATTTCTGAATATTGTGAGGGATTTCTGACCGTGAATGGTTGTGAGGGATTTCGCCGGAGATGGGGACTGAAATCTTCGGAGATGGGGACGGATTTCTTCGCCGTAGAGAGTGAGAGATGGAGATGGGACTGAGTTGTGATTTTAGGTTTTAGGTTATGAGTTGCGATTACGGGATTTTGTCTTAATATTCGTTTTTGTAATTTGAAAATAAAATACGCGTAGCGATTATAATGGCGCTTTAAATATCGCGTTGCGATTTACGGATACGCGTTGCGATTTTATGTATTATCGTTGCGATTTACCGATACGCGTTGCGATATACGGATACGCATTGCGATTTACCCATACGCGTTGCGATTTACGGATACACGTTGCGATTTACGGATACGCGTTGCGATTTATGTGTTCGCGTTGCGATTTTCATATTCGCGTTGTGATTTTGGAAAATCGCAATGCGAATTTGACATCGCATTGCGATTTTCAAGAATCGCGTTGCGATTTTGGAAACTGATTTGCGATTCTGGGGATCACGTTGCGATTTTTATTTCGCGTTGCGATTTTGTTGGTCATTTTGGCAAATCCAAAAAAAGTTGGTTAAAATCGTATATTATAACTTTTTTTTGGTCACTGAGGCGATTTTCTCTTATATATATATATATAGTACTTGAACCAAAAGAGTATTTGTTTTGTTTCTGGGTACCGTCCGTAATCCAAAATGGGGTCAAAACAAGAAGATAATTTGTAGGTTGGGGAAAAGATATCGAAAGCAAAAATTTGGATTGTAGTTAAAGCACTGCACTCCTCTAGAGGCAGCTCCACTACCCTTATCGCCACCCCCGCCCGTAGCCCTAACCTGCATTTCCTCACTCCAATTCAAATAAAAAACCCATAAACACGCCTCTAAATTCAACAACTTTTTTCAGGTTGGTTTAATCTTGGTTCATAGGTAAGAATGGCAAGCACGTGCATATCAACATCGGCTTCGTCTCTTCGATTAAGTTCTCCGCTCTTCTCTCCAAACAATCTTGATTCTCATAAGTTTTCTCTTCATTTGCATCCCCTTCGTCCCAGGTACTTTCTTTTCTTTTTAATTTCATCTTTGAATAGAATCCATGTTTTGTTGTAATGTTAATTTCTTCAGAGAGGGTCAAAGATCCATTTTTTATGTTTACGTTTTTACTTAATTAGATGATGCTTTAAAAAAAATTCTTTAATTTCATTTTTCAGGAAATTGAAGAAGCTACTTGGTAATCAAAAGAATGTGATTAGTTCTCAGCCAAAGGCTGTTTACACCGGAGAGTTTTGGGCTCCAGAGACAAGTTCTCGACAGGGAATTTGGTCGATAAGGTAAGTGCTTGTATGGAACTATAACCCTTTAAAAAATGAAAAGTAGAATTGTTATAAATAAAGATTAATGATTTTATTCTGTAACTATGCAGGGATGATTTGCAAGTTCCACCGTCACCTTACTTTCCTGCATATGCACAAGGGCAGGGGCCGCCTCCAATGGTGCAAGAGAGATTTCAAAGTGTTGTCAGCCAACTTTTTCAATACGTAAGGATTTGGTTTGGTTGTGAATTTTGGCTTTAACAAAATTAGGGTTTTTCTCTTTTCAGTTTCTTATGTTTGGTGTTTATTTCCGTTGTTAGAGAATTATTCGCTGTGGTGGAGCCGTTGATGATGATATGGCAAACATTATTGTTGCTCAGCTTCTCTATCTTGATGCTGTTGATCCTAATAAGGTCTCGTCGGTTTCATGTTTGCTCACTCCCGCTCTACCATACACATCTTTGGAGCCTGTATGCATGTTATTTACGATTCATGTGTTGTTTGATCTTTGTCAACAGGACATTGTCATGTATGTCAATTCCCCTGGAGGGTCAGTTACAGCCGGTAATGTATCTGTCTAATGAGGATCATGTATTTATACATTCATTGGTTTGTTTCAAATACCAATCTGTGGACAATTTTCATTGACTTGGCTAACCTGTGTGGTTTTGAAACCCCCCCTCTTTTAGGTATGGCTGTATTTGACACTATGAGGCATATACGGCCCGATGTCTCGACTGTGTGTGTTGGACTTGCAGCTAGGTATAAATTGATTGATGTAAATTATTTCTGCTCACAGTCCAATTATATTTTCAAATATCGAATATGGAACATCAGATAACAATAGCTTTGCAGCTATGCCTGCTTGCTTGGTCTATTAATCAGGGATAATTTATCTTAACTTCGAAACTTATGGTTTTTGATTCATTCTAACAGGTGTTGCATCCTTGATGAGTATATTCTTAATATGTGTAATATATGTATTTTTCTTTTGGCAAAATGGGCCGTGATACTTGAATTTATTTGAGATCGAGGAGGTCTAGTGATAGGATTTGTTTTATTTTATTTTATTTCTCATGTTCCCCTGCTCGATGCTTGACCTTTGTACATTATGTTTGGCGTCCCAACTTTGTCCTAGAATCTTGATGACCTTAATCACACGATTGACTGAAAAAAGAGTCTTATACTCATTATTTAATATTCACTCGATGTTTGGAAGCTTAGAATTGGGTTATAGCTTCACCTATATTAATCATATGACAAAGTAAAGTTTCTAATGCAAGACCATGAGATTGACTTTTGGAAATTTGTAAACCGTTTTTCGTGAAATGCATTTCTAAAAACAAAGATGTTTATGGATGCTCCTGAGAATAAGATTTTCTATTTTCATGTGGATTCGATTGTTTTCTTTTAGTAATGGAGATGCTTTATTTTTCCATGAACAGCATGGGAGCCTTTCTGCTTAGTGGAGGAACCAAAGGTATATCAAATGCCTGTGTTTTGTACCATTCATAGCTCTGTTGTTTGATGTAATTTCCCCCGGTCTACTAAATGCACTTATCCCCTTGTTTTCCTCGAAACTTAAGGAAAACGATACAGTTTACCTAATTCAAGGATAATGATACATCAACCTCTTGGTGGAGCTCAAGGAGGTCAAACTGATATCGACATTCAGGTATGATTTTTTTCTCTGCAAACTTCGTATGTTCTTTAATTTTTTTGTACTTCTGCCTTCCGTAGTTCATAACCCTCTGAATAAATCAAATGAAACCAATTTATTCTTGAATCTTGATGTTTTTGATACGATATAAAACGGCCAAGTGGGGTGCCCTCATGAAAATTCTTGCCAAACATCAGCAATTTGGATTTGTTGAACTGTGTTTAGCATGTAGTTTCTTTTTAGTTCAGTTAAAGTGTTAAGCCGTAACTCGACGATCGAACATTAATGATAATCACAGGCGAACGAAATGCTGCATCATAAGGCGAACTTAAACGGGTATCTTGCTTACCATACCGGCCAAAGTTTGGAGAAGATTAACCAGGACACCGACCGTGATTTTTTCATGAGCGCAAAAGAAGCAAAAGAATACGGACTAATCGATGGTGTCATCATGAATCCGCTCAAAGCACTTCAGCCACTACCCGCCACAGCTGATAGTGATGAATAGTAGCCTCCTGGTGTTGCTATTTGTTCCTTTTAGCCAACTTCGCTGTCAATGACATGGCTATCTACATTTTCTGTTTAGAGAGAACTAGAAATATGATTTTGCCAACTTTCTGATTGTCTTTGAATAGTAATACTGGATAATGGATCATTCTGTGTATCCCCTTGAAAACTGCCAACTCTTTACCGAGTGTGTTATGTTCTTTTTTATTTTTTATTTTTGGGTATTGAACTCGTCTCATCTCCTCTACAACTTTATCAATTTTTTTTCTTTAAAACTTAAGAAATTAAACATAAAAATCTATTATTCTTGAGGCTTTCTTACACTTGAGGTGTTTATTCAAAAATTCAAATGGTAAGAAGCATTCATTTGAGAATACGAAAAACATGCTCATTGAATGATCATAAAGAAGATGAGCTTAGAATGTAACAACATCAAATCTTTAGATGGATGTTCATCGATTTTAAGTTATTTTTGTGAAAATTCAATCCAAGGAGGAGGGGGAGTAAAACACAAATACTTTAGCATTGATCTTGTCGCTGGCGACGACTAATAACAAGTGGGGGTTGACTGATAGCGAAAGCTATAAAGGTTTGATAGTTTTTTTAACCTAAAATCGAAACATTTTCAAAATTTGACATTAAAATCGATAAACAAAATAAAATTTACATGAAGGTAACAAATATATTATCATATCGTTAACAATTTAACAATTTAATATTCTAATTAAATTCAAAATTAAAATTCAATGTTGAAATTAAAAATTTAATAATAAAAATAATACAAAATTTAAAGTATAGTAATATTCATAGTTTACCCTAAATTTAAAATAGAAATCAACCATAATTGAGGTATTCAAAGAGAAAAAATTGGAGATGTTGGCCCATCCTGAGTTGAGCCCATTATTTCACGAGGGCAAAGTAGAGAATTTCTAAACTATATAGTACAAAGATCCAAAGGTTGTACAAATCAATCCATTCCCCGGTTCTATTGATTTCTGAATCTTCATCGCAGGTAAACCCTAATCTATTACTCTTGATTGAATCCAGCTTATTCGTATACTTGGAAAAGTTGATTTATTTGTTTTAGTTATTGCTCTTGAGATCTTAAGATCCGTTTCAGGGGTCTAATATTAATTGCAAAATATGTTTAACGATTGTTTCAATTATGCTTTGAAAGTTCCCGGTAAATTTCCTATATTTCTTTTACACCTAACTGCAGTTCGAAATGTTAATAGTTATATAATTTCATTAGTTTAACTGTTTGGAAAACTAAGAGTGTGCAAATCTCGAGCCATCTGTGTATTTAATTTGAGTGTTTAAACCCAAGAGATGATATTGTTACAACAAAACTGCCATGGAATTGAAGTATCCAAAGAACAATGAAATAATTGAAGTCGTTGTTATGTTGTTTTGGAATAGAGGAAAGACATTATGACCAAACTCCACTACTCCATTGATGAATTCAAGGTGTAAAGCATTGAAAAATACTCGAGTTGATATGGTCCTGGAACATAGCTTAAGTGGTGAAGAATTTTGCAGGACTATGTCAGGTTTAAGCCTGTAATCTCTTACGGAGTCAACATGAACCAAGGCACTTTTTGTTGCTTATGTCTAGGTATCTCCCAAACCTTTCTTGCTTTATTACCACCCTGCAAATCACCAACCTGTAACATTGCATCTGAGTTTAAGTAGCTTTCTCCAACCCAACTATGTCATTGTGCATCCATTCAGAATATACTTCTCAATCTAAGCCACCCAAAGTGAACATGATTGAGTAAAAATCAGCCGCAAGCATTTCGTCATGCAGGCTTTATTCCACAGTGATATATCTTTAACCCTGAGTCCTCCTTTGCTTTTTGTGTGACAAATTGTCTCCCAACTAACTCTAGCTCCTCTAGCCGAAATTTCATTCCCATTCCAAAGAAATGAATTTCATACGGTAGTAATCCTCTTGATCACCTTTGAAGGAAAGATAAAAATTCTACTCCAGAAATTTTGATGGCAAGAAATATATTGGTCCCAAAACAAATAGATAAATAAGCAGTATACATACATCATAACCATCCTGGATGAAAAGAAACAATATTAGGGAACAAATCTGCATATGCAATTTCATGTTTCTTCCATTTGGAGCTATATCGTTTGAAACCATAGCTTGTAAAGCAATATGTTTTTCAGAAGTAGCAGGAATTTAATGTTATAAATTATAATTGGCTAAGCTACTCTTTGTGATGATTTGATATGGGCTTACTTGCTAGTTATGGTTACCTATATTTTCAGGAATTGCCATATTTTTCACTATTAGGTTTATGAACCTTTGTGATCTATGCTGGTTGCATTTCTGTTTTTTCAATTGATTTGCATGTTAAAATTACTTAAAATTGTGATATTCTTGGATTCCTCCAATTATACCTTGAAAGATGAAAATTTTTATTCTTGGTTCTAGGTTTGTTAGATTCAACTGTAGAAGTGAAATGGCCGGATCTAGGATTGCTCATGCTACCTTGAAAGGACCGAGTGTCGTTAAGGAGATAGTTATTGGAATAACGCTTGGCCTTTGTGCTGGTGGGCTTTGGAAGATGCATCACTGGAATGAGCAGAGGAAAGTGAGAGCATTCTATGACATGCTCGAGAAAGGCGAAATCAGTGTTGTTGCAGAAGAATAAATGTTTTAATGTTTTGTGAATTTGTGGAGACAACTTTGACTGTATTTTGATCTTTTGTGACCCCCTTCATTAGGCTCTTGTTTTCAAGATGAGCAAACTCAGTTTGGTATTTCTTAAGATAAATTGTGATTAAAGATTGTTTGCTTATTTATCAATAAAATATTAGTTGTAATATTTATTGTTTTATATATTAATAATATTAAATATGCTTTTCTATTTTTTATTTAATTTGTTTATAATAGCATCCGGATAACACTTCTAAAATCCTAGCACTACTAAAATCAGTGAGGGTTTACTGAGGATGGATAATTGAAATCTGAATTTTTTTCTGATAATTATTTACTTTATTAATTATGACTATCTTAAAATTTTATTTATGTCCACTTTACATAAAAGTTTCATATTGTTAATATATATGCATGCAATCCTCAAACATATTTTTAGATTCATTATTAGTCAATATTTAATCTATTGATCGACTAATCTAAATTGAATTGTGTAAATATTTATTATAAGAATAATTTTTTTAATTTAATCTATTTTATTCAAAGTATTAAAATTTAAACTTTTAACTTTATGTAATAAATTTAATATCTCATCTTGTTGTTTAACCCTCCTAAAATTTTTAATGACACGAACACGAATTTCAATTTTGATTTATTTATGGTATATGTATTTTAATAAAATTAGCTTAAAATTAATGTTAGGATAAAGTATATAAATAGTCTCCGAATTTTTAAGGCGCTTGCATTCTGATAACTTTTTTTAAAAACTTTCAATACAATACTCAAACTTTTAGTTCATTTTCATTTTAATCCCCATCATTATCTCTCTTTATGTTTTGCTGACATAACACTTAACCGCGTTTACTCCCCCTCTTCTTCTTCTTCCTTGTAAATTCTTCTTCTTGCACGACAACCTTTGTTCCTATGTGTTCTGCAAATGACATGAAATACATGGTAAAAAGGGTAATAACTAATATCATGGCTTTTGTTTTCTTTACTAGTTGATATTACCACGAAGAAACTATTGGAGCACTGTTTTCCTCTCCTTGACCTTGTGAAGCGAAACCAACTGCTCAGAAGCAAAAAACGTTAAAAACCATGTGAACAAAGCATGGTCTACGCTATGAGGGAGTTTATCAGGACCTGCAGAAGCTGTTTCGGGTTCAAACTTTCTAGTCCAATAAAGCCATTAGCATTAACATGTTGAGCCGATGAGAAACTAGAAGTGAAGGACATCGACTGGAGATTGGAGACTTGATTTTGCAAGAATCGGACGTATCTATAAGCCTCTTGGAGCATGGTGCCGAATCAACGTGAGGACTAGTTTCGAAAAGACAAAAGATTTGTTGCAAAAAAGAACGGGGTTAAATGTTACGTCAACAAAATATAACGGGAGATAACTTTAGGAATCAAAATAAAAATAAGGGTAAAATATAGTAATAGTCACTAATTTTTTTAAAGCTTTCATTTAGGTCCTTTAACTTTTAAAACTTACAATACAACCTCCAACATTTTGTCCGTTTGTAATATGGTCCCCGACCGTTTGACGCCGTTACACTTCCGTTAGTACGTTTACAATATGGTCAATGAACTTTTCAGGCGCTTGCATTTATGTCCCCCAACTTTTAAAACTTGCAACACAATCTTAAATTTCATTCTAAACCCCAAATTCCTTTTCGATCTTGAATTTCCTTTTTTTGACTTCTCTCTTCTCATTTCTAGCGTAACTTTTCAGTCGAGGATGCATGGGAAATTATAATCTAACTTTGAATTATGTAGAGGTGTTGACTTGAATAAGGGTCCATTGAGAGAAGACCCGACCAAGGGACCATCAACGATTCAAGATATAATGTTAGATACAGGTCATCTCAGGTGAAGCATAGATGTTCGATGAAATGTTTGTGAGAAAAAAATGGGGTTAGAAATGCAGAGTTGACAAATACTACTAAGATGAACTAAGTATAATTGTTGAAAGTCACCAACAAAGCTAGAATTATTTTGTATAAATGACATATAATAATTTATTCATTTAATCCTTGTTCTTAAAGATTTTCCAACAGGTGATCAAATATAATGAAATCTCAAACAGCGCATTCACCTCTCATTTGATTTTTGTTCTTCAATTTTCTGCCATGTAAAATTGTAAACCCAAGCAATGCTCTGTCTTTCAGCTTTTTTATTTACAAAGAAAAAATGGAGGAAGAATTGCTGGAACGCAACACCGATTGTGTTTATTTCTTAGTCTGTCCCCTCACTTGCAAGAAGCTATTTATTTTCTCTTTTGGGCTATCCGGAAGTAACATTTTCCTCTTTCGCACTTTCTCATTTTCAGCTCGTAATGTGTGTTTTTTGTTGAAATTTTTATGTTTCTGGAACTGCATGTTAATGATATGGATATTCAGTGTTAGTTTTGAACCAAAATCATCTAATTTTTTTTCTTAATCAAAACTTTTAATACTCCTTATGAAATATATTCAATCCATCATAATAGAAGTGAAATAAGGTCCTAGGCTAATTTTTTTTTTGATCTTCTTGTTTGGTTTTTATTTAAATCAGGGAATTGGTTGTGAATATCAATATAGTGAAATCGCCATGCTCAATCCGAGAGACTACTGGTACTAGTTTACTGGGAATTGTATTGATCCGACCTGTGATTTTCGGCGTCCTGTGAGCTCGTATTTTTTTTTAATAAGTTCATGTTGATTATGGGACTGATATATCGTGAACGAATTAATTTTTTTGCATGTTTTGAAAATTTTACAGTTGAATTGTATTGAATTATAGTTTTAGAAGACAATTTTGCATGCACGCAACTCGAAATGTATCATGACAGGGTAGTATATTTAGAGCAGCTACTTGACCCTATCATGATGCCTTTCGAGTTGCGAAAGAGACTGAGAGGTGACTGCGTTGTTTAGGATTTCATTATATTTGATAATCTGTTGGAAAATCTTTAAGCACAAGGATTAAACGAAGAAATTATTATGTCATTTATACAAAATATTTCCAGTTTTATTGGTGACTTTCAACAATTATACTTAGTTCATCTTAGTATTATTTGTCAACTCTGCATTTCTAATCCCATTTTTTTCTCACAAGCATTTCATCGAACATCTATGCTTCACCTGAGATGACATGTATCTAACATTACACCTTAAATCGTCGATGGTCCCGATAGTCACTTGGTCGAGTATTCTCTTAATGAACCCTTATTCAAGTCAATACCTCCATGTAATTCAAAGTTAGATTAGAAATTCTCATGCATCTCCGATTGAAAAGTTACGCTGGAAATGAGAAGAGAGAAGCGAAAAAGGAATTCGATATCAAAAAGGAATTTGGGGTTTAGAATGAAATTTAGGATTGTATTACAAGTTTTAAAAGTTGGGGGACTTAAATGCAATCGCCTGAAAAGTTCAGTGACCATATTGCAAATGTACTAATGACAATGTAACAGCGTCAAACGGTCAAGGATCATATTGCAAATAGACTAAATGTTGAGAGACCATATTACAAACAAACTAAATATTGGGAGACTGTATTAAAGTTTTAAAAGTTGAGAGACCTAAATGAAAGTTTTAGAAAAATTTAATGACCATTACTATACTTTACCCTAAAAATAATTAAAACAATTGATGACGGTATTTCAAGTTTTAAACGTTGAATGAGTAAAACGCAAATACTCTAAAATTTTGAGACTATTTATATAATTTACCCTTAATGTTAACAAATAATATTCCGTAAAGTATGTCAACTTTATGGAAACGTGGAGATATATTATTGGTTCCAATGTGATAAGAATCTAGTGGAGCATTTACCTTCCCAATAAAAGTCTGCCATTTCCGGGAAACAAAGCAAACCCTTTTCATTCTCCAACAGAGAAAACAACGACAAATTGACTATGGCAGCCCTGTTTGGTCTTAACCTCGCAAGCCCAAGGATGTCAGCCAACCTACATGATTCTTCCAAGGTTAGCACCCTCAAGGCTCCATACCTTAACCAGAACAGAGCATCAAGGAAGCACAAGAGGTTGCTCCGATGATCCGGCGAGCGGAGAGTGCGTGGCACCTTGGGACGATGTGGAAGAGCTGAGTGCTGCAGCCAGCCACGCTAGAGACAGGATGAAAGAGAACGATCCTCTGGAGACTTACTGCAAAGACAACCCTGAGACTGATGAGTGCAAAACTTACGATAATTGAGAGTTACGGGGTTATTAGTTTATGATTTGTTTTAGATGATACAAACTGAAGATTATTTAGTAATTTAAAGCATTTTTTATTATATCACAACAACTTTGTCCTAACATGGTGCTTCATCTAATTAACGAAGATTGTACTATGATAAAGTTATAAATTTTTTAATGTTAGAATCAAATATTTTGAGCGGGTTTTAATTAATTTTTGAATGATCAAAATACAGTAGGATTAATTGAGGCCATGGTATACATTTAATAAGATTGAGTAAAGGTTGGGAGGGGGAATATTTTGTGTGGGTGTTATCTAATAAGGTCATATTTCATCAGCACGAACTAAATGAAGCCAACCCATGAAACTAATTGAAATTAATAACGATAAAGAACTTCCCAATTATAATATGTTTTAGATAGTTGGAGGCTTTGAATACCCTAAATTAAAATTTGCTCTGAAAATCATTTGGAGATTTTAAACAGTTACTCTTATAAATTATAATTTCTTTATGTAAAGAGAAAAGATTCTAAACAATTATGTTTATGAATTATAAAATCTTTTTATAAAGAAAAAATTGTTTGATATCGAATCTAAGATGCAATGTTAATCAAAATAATATCATTTATCATTGTACAATATGTACTTTTTCATAAATAAGTATGTTTTCATATACTATTTTAGCTGACTTATTTTAGTGTCATATATTCTATCTAGAATTTATGATTTAAGTATAAAGTTCAAAATTTTAAATTTTATGATTATATAAAATAAATTTTCTATGGCGTTGGCTAAATCTATCTACCATGAAGAATATTAGTGCATCGGATAAAATCATAATAATTCCAACTTTAGTCCGTTGCGTTGTCTTCTAAGACTGGCGGCAGCCATCCAAATTGAAAACGGTTTCAAATAATCCGTGATTTATTATTATATTATTTAGTCAAAGTTTGCCTAGGGAACAGATAAAGTTTACCAGACGTGTTTACGTTGAATTTGACAATTTTGTATAGATTATAACATAAACCATGCGTGATCAATGTGCCAATTCCACCTCCAAACAAACTCAATTTTGGAACATCTATTTTGAACGAGTCAATGATCCCAACTGGTAAATTTGTAGTATTATCGGAATCCAAATCATTACGTTGTCAGATGTTTTAAATTCTATCCATTTCATCATCCGATCATTTAACCACCATTCAGAGTTGCTGATTCAAACGATGTTAATGATTCCAAATCAACACATAATCACAAAGAAATTGACAATGAAAGAGCAAGCATTGAAATCCAAAACCAACATTCCATAGTATAAATCCCCAAGTGCAGAGAGCAGAATCACACCAAAGAAAACAAACTCCCAATTCAACAGACTCCACATCGCATGGTTCTACACACTAATATTGCGAGACAGTAGCATAAATCTAATTAACAAACTACTCACAAACACAAACCAACTCCAACAGAAGGACTCACGATTGCCAAACAGGAAAGGAAGAGTCCATGGTTATTCCATCAACACTCAAACATGTCGGCCGATGCCATGATTGGTTGTATCGGACAAGGGAGATGCCATGGTTTCATCAGAGGATCCGGAATCTCCGGTATATCAACGGCAAACCCGCTGACTTCTTCCACAATGTGCAGCACCGAGTTCAGAGACCGCAGCCTCTCGGTCAATTCCATCGCCTGAGCTCTCAACACGTTGTTGGCGTTTTCCATTTCCATGTAGCGTTGAGTTGCAATGTTGATCTTCTCGGAGAGAAGACCGTTATCTTTCTGCAATGCGCTCGTTTCGTTCACCAAATCTTCGAGCTGCTTCTGCTTTCTAACACGAGATCGCCTAGCGGATTCACGGTTAGACAACATTCTTTTCCTTTTCCTCTCGTCAACGTTTGCATATCGAGGATCGGAATCAGAAGAACTCGTCTGCCTTTGCACAGTAGCCATAGGGGAAGGGTTTTCTTTTCGATCGAGAAGAATATTTAGATTGGAATTTGAGAAATTGAATGATAATTAGGGATTTGAAATTTCAATAGTCAAGATTGATGAACAAATTCATGAGAAAACGTAGAACCAGTAAAGGAAGACAACCGAGAACGAGTGAAGAATACGGATTCGCCGCATGAGGATTAAGTTCATAGCAAATCTAAAATCATTGAAATGATTTTACAAACCGCAGATCGAACATGAAAATAAACAGCCGATAAATAACAAAGAACAAAAATCCTATATCTAAACCAGATCTGAACGAAAAGTAGGAGACTGGAAAGGAAGAGGAAATGAAGAATACTTAGCTGGCTGGTGAATGGGAACGCGAGGAGAAACCGAGAGTAGACGACACGCACGCGACCAAAATCGAAATGAAAGAAGGTTTTACAGAAGTTGGGAAGGGGGATTTTATAGGCAAGGATGGGGGTTTGGTTTGATTTGGCAACTGTGGTTAGGTTAGGTTAGGTAAAATGAAATAAATAATAAATAATAGTAATGGAGGTGGAGGGGTATTTGGTCTTTTAGGTGGTTAACTTTTGAAACAAGGAAGGAGTGCGTTCTGTGTCACCGCCAGCCATGCATATTTAACGCGTTCTTGCAGTCCTCTTCAAAGATTTTTAACCTTATGGATTTTATTTTATTTACTTTTCGACTAGTCCAAAAGAAAGAATGGGATTTTGAATTGTTTTTGAAGATTTATTATTAATTTATTACTGTGGAAAATACCATACTGTTTACTCTGATATTTTTCTTATGGGCAAGCTACCATATCACTAAAGTTTAAAAAAATGTCAACATTTTTTTAAAATAAATGATTAAAAACGTTAAGTTAATAACGTCGTTTTCCAACTTTTAGGGTTTATGCATGCCGCCTTTTATAATCCAATTTTCTTTTGGCCGCGGCAGTATTAGTTTTGTTGACATTGATCGTTGATTCTCAATTTTTTTTAGTTTTGATATAAAAATAAGTTTGCTTTTATAGTACTTTTTTTATTTATCGTTTATTTGATTATTCATTTTATTTTATGTTTTTCAAGGTTAAATTTAATGACGTCACGTCTGATTAAGTTGACGTTTATTTATAATTAAATCCGTTTATTGACAAGTGTAGTATGTCAATAATTGTTTTTTCTTGGTAAGATTAAACCAAAAAAACTTCTAATTTTCTCCTTTATTATCTTAATAATTTAATTACAATCAATTCTTCTTAAAAAATTCTAAATTTTCAGTGTTTAATGGATAAAAAATTCTTATTTATGTCCATCATAATTTCAATATTCATAAATTTTGATATTTTATAATTTTATCTTATTGTAAAATATTTTAGAAGTCTCTTTTCTAATAAAGTAACATTTGAACTACATGTGTTTTTGAGACGAGTCTCTTTGTAATTATATTGATCTTCCTTACTCTGAACTCTCATATTGAATATTGATACATAATTTGTGTTTGTGAATAATTTATCACAACGTTCGATTATAATTTTCGATTATCAGTGGTATTTTAATAGATTAATTCCCTTTTGTTGTTCATTTGTCGATTAGTCAGATTTGTTTATATATATTTTCATTCGAGTCTTTTGATTGAATTTTTAACATTTTCCATGTATCGTCATTTTATTATCTAAAGTGACTAGTTTTTGTATCAATATTATAGGAAAAATGTTTAAATTATATATTTTTGTTTACGATGATAATCTTAAATTCTTTTGTAATTTTTGTAATTTTTACTTTTTAAATGAACTAGCTCCCTTTGTTAAAAAGCACTCATTTAATACTTTTTTTATTGAAGTTGTGGATTCAATATCTATTAGGAGAAAAAATTTCCGCCCCTCTCTTAGACAATAATTTTTCAAAATGTATGTATATTAATATTTTTTGTAATAAAACAACACGCAATCATTAGATTTTATTTATTTTTATACATTTTAAATCTAATATTAACATTATATAAAGGGGAGGGGAAAGAGACTCTAAGGAAAAGAAAGAGAATGCTCTTAGTGGGTATATAATCCATGATCTATGGGAGTATAAAAGAATAAAGATGTACAACTTGATCAATCGATCATATATATTTATTCATTAAATTTTATTATTTGAATCACAAAATCTGACCTAATACGTTAATGTATTGATTTTTTTTCATGTATTTGTCACATAGATTTAATTTCATTAAAAATAATATTGTTTTTTTTCTATTTTATTTATAAAACTTATTTATTATCATGCCAAAAGTTCGTGAAGATTGGAGGAAGGAGACAAGAAGAAAAGAAAATAAAAGAGGATGACACAAATTGAAGACGCATTATCATTATTGTTCTCCTCGTATCGTTGATTCATCTACCTATTACCGACGTCTGTTCAGCTGACCACCGATATTTGGCTGATTTGGGTCGGAGATAGCAACCCAATAATTACACAAACCCAACTAGGCTGTGAGTTTCCTAAGGGTGACAACTTGGCTTCTGAGTGAAGAATGAGTTAGATTATTGTAGAAGGTTTGTAAAGAAAACGGGTTAAGGTTTAAGTATGTAAATGGATCCAATTTGAGTATATGAATTAAGGTCTCGAGCATTAACATACCTCAGTGGTTTGTTGTTTTTAGAAGTTACAAGTTTAAGCACTAACGACTGCAACGGTGATTGAATATAGTTAAATAATTGAGAATATTTAAAACAAATAATATTTTATAATCATCTTAATTTAAATAAAAGAAAAGAATTAACATCTCAATTGAATATATAATATTTGAGATTAGAATTACTATTATATTAAGTCATAACATTATCTTTATTAAGTTGTTAAATGTATGACTTGATTGATTTTAAAATAATTTTTCAATGACTTAATTGATATAGTATTTTATTCAATAATTAGTCAATCTCATAATTTATTAAGATTAAATAGATACTTTATCATAATAATAGTGTAAACGATCCTGTGAAGATGAGTTAACTATTGATGGAAATATAATAAACATCCTTTATATATTTCGTATTGCTCAAACTTGGTGTGTAAAATTATATGAAATAAAATCTAGAAAGTATTTTAGAATACAAGTGTTTTGAGAGTGGATTTAAATTTGGTTAAAATCTCTAACTTGAAGTTCTTACGTATTTTAAACTAGTTAATTTGGAAACTCTGAAACTGTAATTTTAAATCTGAATGACCAAAATGCAATTGAAGTTTATTTGTATTTATTTTAACATTAATACCTCTATGATAATATGTGGCTGTAGTTTAGTGGTAAGAATTCTACGTTGTTGCTGCAGAGACCTGGGCTCGAATCCCAGCAGCCTCAAAGCATCAAATTTTGTTATTTTTCTTTTTCCACATCGATTTTCTGACCTGACTTGATCTAGGTAAAAATGGCGAACATGTGTCATAATGTGGGCGATATTTTAGCGGCTAGAATTTTACGTTGAGGGCTTGAGGCCGTAGAATCCTGAGGTCGAAATACATATATGACCGGGAGATCTTTGAATCATTATTCTTGTTCCTATGTAATGCTTGCGCATCATTATGCAATGCTTGCGCATCATTATGCAATTGATGTGTTATTCAGGGCAGCTAGGACGTTAGAGGTATTATGCAAAATCTTAAAAAAAACCCTTAAATCTCAATTTTTTTAAAGATGACTTTATTAACTTAAAAAATGAGGTAATCTTTATAGTTGTAGCACAATACTAATTATTGATATTTCCCATATAACTTCAACAAGATTCAACTGCATGTCATGTGGTTTTGAGCCCAAAAAATTTATCATTTATCCATAATATTTTGTTTGATTTTTTTATTGTAACAATAGTGATAAATCTAATTTTTTGGGGCCCTGATCCGTCGCGCACATTACGCTGTCCTAGCCCCGCCTCTGGTTCTATTTATATAACTTTTCTGCAGGAGAGACAGTATACTCCGCATTGTATGAACATGCAAGATCTTATTTGTGATATGCCAGTTTGACTATAATTTCTTCTTTTGTGGATTGTTTAGCATGCTATCGTAATATGATATAGCTAATGATTTTGATGTGAATTTCCCGGCATAATTCCATACCCAGAACCATATCAGAGTACTGGGAACCTGAAAACGAAGTTATCAGTGATGACACTGATTCGAAGTGCAATGTTTCCGAGGAATATTCTGCAGAAGATGAACATGGGGCCTTTTGTTCCAGCTCTTCTAGAGGCACAGAGTGTAGTGAAGATGACAGTGAGGTTGCAAGCAGTCGCAAAAAATGGACTTCGCAGGTCATGAAGAAGAAAATGCAGCCCTGAAGTAGGTGGGATTCGCCTTCTACCTGTTTTCATTATTGCTTGGTCAATGGTCTAAACTAAATATTTTTTTTTTCAGGTGGCAGAAAAGCTTCAAAGAGGAAGTCTTCCAAAGGAAAGACATTAAGACCTCCGAGGGTTGCTGCAGGTAATGCTCGTAGCTTGACGTCTAGAATCACCGAGACATCTACAGATGGAGATGAAGTAGACTCAGAAGGTGATTCATCTAATACTGAGTCAGTGTCTCAAGATTCAAGTACTCAAAACAGTGAAACTGAAGTCCACAGAAAAAGAACAAGAGTCTGAGGGCATTGTATGGTATCATGAACACCCCAAATCTCAACCAGATTCTGTGAACAGAAAGAGATTCTTCTTAACAGAAAGAGGTCTTTAAATGGTTGTGTTAAGTATAGAATGTATAGTTATTTTTATTCCCAACATAAAATCCAAATTCATGTATATGTTTTGTCTTGCAGGGAAGAGGGACAGTTAGTTACTACTGCATTGCAATGCAAGATCTGAATAGAGTGATGATGGAAGAGTTTGCTTCCGATGAGATGCATAAATCTTTACCGTCCATAGGTGATCATCCATTAACGATCATGATTCAGAAACTGTGTTTACCGAAGCAGCAGCTGATGCAGATCACCTAACACAATCCATAAAGAGGAAGGCCACTTCATAGGAGCAGGATGCTTGGAACTATAACCTGAAGCTAAAAGTAGGTCATGAAGCAGCAGGGACATCGGAAAATGAAGACAATTTCTCTTCGAAATCATACAAAGGTATTGTATCTGAAGAATGAAGATATTTACAAGGATGGCTGTAAGTATTGGCACAGTGATTGGGAGCTGCATGACCCTAATACTCAATAATGGGAGCACCCGTATATTGATTCCGAAATCAGGGATAAGCTCCTGTATTCTTCTGGATTTCAAATGTTGCAGGATTTCAGAAATTGTTTACGAAGCTGCTCAGAAATCAGAATTCCTTGACAGGTTCAAATTCCCATTTCAAAACTACCCATCATATGTCTCTCTTTATGCCGTCTTTTCCGACCACTTGTTTTAGAAATATTTCCACATGCATATATATATATATACATATATTTCCTGCAACTATAGAGACTCCAACGACTGAGACTGTATCTAATAGTTTTCTAAATATTTACTCATTTACATATCCTCTGTGAGTTATAAGAGAGTTG
This sequence comes from Hibiscus syriacus, assembly GCF_006381635.1. Classification (NCBI taxonomy): domain Eukaryota; kingdom Viridiplantae; phylum Streptophyta; class Magnoliopsida; order Malvales; family Malvaceae; genus Hibiscus; species Hibiscus syriacus. The sequence goes on from NW_024062689.1 coordinate 561,372, forward strand.
TCTATGTCTGGAGTCTGTAGTTGTCTATTGTGTTTGGCCGAATGCATGGTGAAGATGATGAATGTTGTTGATGAAAGGTGGTCGTGAGTAGTTAAGGACAACCACTAGAGTTGTGGTAATAGATTGAGGTGAAACAAAAGGTTAGAATTGGATTTAGAGGATAATATTGCGGAAGACGGCTATCGGATAGAGCAAAATCACAACTGATAATTTGAGAAAATAAAAATGAAGATAAAAAAGACACAAAATTTACGTGGAAAACCCCTAAATAATATAGGGTAAAAACCACGGGCAACGGTAGAAGAATTTCACTATGAAAAAATAGGAATTACAACTTCTCTCGATCTACTAAGGAGAAAACAATGGTAATTCTCTCTTGATAAAAAAGAGAAAACAACTCTCAAGAAACTCTCTAAATTCTCTCTAGTATTGGAAGAAAGCTAGAATGCTTTGGGATGGTTTTGAAGTTAAATGAGCTAGGGTATTTATAGTTAAAGTTTTAAGGACTAATTTGTAAATACTCTAAACTTTAGTGTCTAAACTTTGTAATTTGCCCTTTCTCATTTTCAACAATTACAACCTTTTTTTTGACTTACCATATTTTGGTGGATTTAATTTTTTTTCCAATTTTCAACTTGCACCGAAAGGTGCATTGAATTTTCAACAATCTCCCACTTGAAGATTTGATTAGAACAATCATATCTTCATACCATTCTTTCTACCTAGTACCTTCATGTTGCTTACGTCTCTGACAGGCCACAAGAGGATCGGCACCAAGTAAATTTATCAGCGTTGATCGCCTTTGTCATGAAATCTGCTATGTTGTCTTTGGTATGGATTTTCTGCATATCACCGTTCTTTCTTCCACCTTTTCACGAATGAAATGGTATTGAACTCGTATGTGCTTTGTCCTTGAATGAAATGTTGGATTCCTTGCTAGATGTAAGGCGCTTTGACTGTCACAAAACAGAGAGACATACTCTTGATTGTGCCCAAGCTCCTCCAATAGCATCTTCAACCAAATTGCTTCTTTACTGGCTTGTGTTGCTGCTACATATTCTGCCTCTGTTGTGGATTTAGCCACAACTGACTGCAATTTTGAAACCCATCTTACAGCTCCACCAGCAATTTTGAACACATATCATGTAGTAGATTTGCTTTTATCCAAATCCCCTGCATAGTCAGAATCAACATACCCATTGATAAGTAAATTTGATCTTCCGTAACATAATGCAACATTTGATGTTCCTTTTATGTATCTCAAAACCCTCTTTACTGTATTCTAATGCTCTTTGCATGTATTCGCCATGTACCGACTAACTACTCCCACTGCTTGTGCAATGTCTGGTCTTGTGCATATCATAGCGAACATTAAACTTCCCACTGTCGATGCATACGTCACTCGAGACATATTCATCCTCTCTTCTTCACTGCTAGGACTCATACTGGAGGATAATTTGAAGTTAATAGGAAGAGGGGTAGAAATTGGCTTACAATCTTGCATGTTGAATCGTGACAAGATCTTCTTCAAGTAATTCTTTTGTGAAAGCCAAATCTTCCTATTACTTCTGTCTCGGTGAATTTGCATCCCTAGAATCTTGTTTGCTGATCCCAAGTCCTTCATTTCAAATTCCCTAGCCAGTTGTGCCTTCAATTCTTCAATATGATCTTTGTTGGGTCCTGCAACTAACATGTCATCCACATACAACAGCAATATAACAAAATCGTTATCACCAGACCTCTTGAAATAAGCACAAGGGTCAGCATTAAGTCTGTTGTATCCAAGGCACATAATGAAGGAATCAAATCTCTTATACCAACACCTCGGCTCCTGCTTTAGACCGTACAAAGATTTTTTTCAACTTGCAAACCAAGTTCTTATTTTCTTTTTCTTCAAAACCTTCAGGCTGTAGCATATAAATTTCTTCTTCAAGATTTCCATGAAGAAAAGTTGTTTTAACATCTAGCTGCTCTAGATGTAAGTCCAATGTAGCACACATTGCCAAAACTACTCGAACTGTTGTTAGTCGAACCACAGGAGAAAATATTTCATTGAAATCAATACCTTCTTTTTGAGCATATCCTTTGACCACCAGTCTTGTACGATACCTCTCAACGTGATCATCACCATTTCGCTTGATTTTGAAGACCCGTTTGTTACCAATTAGCTTCCTTCCTTGTGGTAGTGGCACAAGGTCCCATGTATTATTTTTATGAAGGGCTTCAATTTCTTCTTGCATCGCCATCATCCACAGTGAAGCATCTGAGCTGTTTATTGCCTCCTCGTATGTTGATGGCTCACCGTCCTCTGTTAAAAGGCAGTATGCAATATTTCCTTCTATAACATAATCTGAGTGCCAATTGGGACGTCTTCTCACATGATCTGATTGACGAGTTATTGGAGCTTCAGAACTCTCTGGTTCTTGTTCATCATGTGATGGTTCTGCTTCAGAAGAATCTCCTTCTTCAACCTCCTTTTCCACATGTATCTATGTAGTCTCTAACTTTTCAGTGCTATCATCGTCTTCTTTTCTTTGTAGTTTATCTTCTACAAAGATAACATCTCTGCTGATGATCACTTTAAGGGCAGTACTCCATCAGCATACCCCAAGAATTTGCATTTCCTGGATTTTGGATCCAGCTTTGAGATTTCTTGGGAGTTGTACACCACGTACACAATACTTCCAAATACATGGAGGTTTGAATAATCAGCTGGTTTACCAGTCCACATCTCCATTGGTGTCTTTAGCTCTATTGCAGTTGATGGAGCTCGATTCACCAAATAACAAGCGGTATTGACTGCTTCTGCCCAGAATGATTTTCCTAGGCCTGCATCCCTCAACATTGCTCTTGTTCTTTCTAACAAGGTTCTGTTCATCCACTCTGCCACTCCATTTTGTTGAGGAGTGTTTGCCACTGTGAACTGTCTTTTGATGCCTTCTTTCCTGCAAAAGTCATCAAATTCTTCGCTTGTGTATTCTCCTCCATTATCTGTTCTGAAACACTTGATCTTATTTCCAGAATCAAGTTCCACCCGCGCTTTGAAGTTTTTGAAAGTTGAAAACACATCTGACTTCTTCTTAATAGAGTATACCCAACATCTCCTGAAATAGTCATCAATAAATGAGACAAAGTATTTTGCTCCGCCTAGGGATATAACTGGTGCTTGCCATACGTCAGAGTGAACCAATTCTAGAACACTTTTGCCTCTAGAATTTGATGTGTTGAATTTCAACCGGTGTTGCTTACTTGTTATGCAATGCTCACACAAAGGAAGTGATACATTTGTTAAGTCTGGAAGTAGCTTTTGCTCCACAAGGACTTTCATTCCTTGTTCTGACATGTGTCCAAGTTTCTGATGCCATAACATTGCATAATCTGAACTACATGAGGCAACAGAGGCTTTTGCTTCTAGCAAAGTTTATCCCTTCAGCATGTACAAGTTTGCTGCTATCTTTTCGCCTTTCAACACCACAAGCGCTCCACGGAACACCTTCATGATTCATTTTCGTGTTTCGATCTTGCTTGCGTTATTATCCAACAACCCGTAGGATAATAAATTTTTCTTCAGGCCTTTCACGTGTCGCACATCTCGAACAACTTTAATTGTTCCATCGTACATCTTCAATTTGATGGTTCCCACGCCAACAATCTCTAAGGCATGATCATTGCAACTATACACAGATCCTCCTGAGACAGGTTCATAATGATGGAACCATTCTCTTCTTGAGGTCATGTGATATGTTGCTCCTGAATCAATGAGTCATATCTGCATATCTCTTTCTACCTTCCACAGTGGTTGACGCTTCACAGCATAGAGCATCTCCATCATCTGAAGTGTTTGCGGTATTGCCTTGTGGATTGGAGTTTTTATTTAGACTCTAATAATCATTCTTCAAGTGACCATTCTTTCCACAGTTGTAGCACTTTAAATTCTTTTTACTTCTTGACTTCGATCTACCATGTTTGTGACTGCTGCTTTGGCCACGTTCTGTTGATCTCCCTCTCATCGTTGTCAATGCTTCTGCTTGTTGCAGATTTACTTGTCTGTCTTCCTTGTTCTTGCGTCGATTTTCTTCTTAGAGAACAACAGCTGCAACGTCATCGAAGACTAGACTGGTGACATTACTGTTTGTCAAGTTGATGATGAGTTGATCATACGAATCCGGTAGACTTTGAAGTAGAAGTTCAACACGTTCTTGTTCTCCTATTTTACAGCTTAAGGATGTAAGCTGAGAAAATAAAGTGTTCAGTGTATTTAAGTGCTCCGTCACTGAAGTAGATTCTGGCATACGGAGAGTGTACAATTTTCTCTTAAGGAAAATTTTATTGTGCAACGATGTGGCCTCGTACAATTTGGTGAGATGATCTCATATCTCCTTAGCTGTCTTCTTTTCCTCGATGCTTGACAATACTTCATTTGCTAATGCTAGATGAAAGTTTGACATAGCATTCCCGTTCATCTCGTTCCATTTGTTGTCGTCTATGAAATCTACCGGCCTTTCACTGATAGCTGCTAGACAACCGTCTTTCCTCAAGATGACCTTCATCTTCAATTTTCACAATGAGAAATTTCTTCCATTGAATTTTTCAATATCAAATTTCGTTGCCATAACTTCTTTTACGGATAGCTCCCACCATTTCATTATTGTGAATAGTTCTCTGGAACCTTCAAAGAATGGGTAATAACTTCTTACTTTCTTATGTTGGAGGATCCACCTTTTGGTGACAATCACAAAGACAATAAACATATATTACACACTCTAATCTGGCTCTGATACCAATTGTTGCGGAAGACGGTTATCGGATATAGCAAAATCACAACTGATAATTTGAGAAAATAAAAATGAAGATAAAAAAGACACAAAATTTACGTGGAAAACCCCTAAATAATATAGGGTAAAAACCACGGGCAACGGTAGAAGAATTTCACTATGAGAAAATAGGAATTACAACTTCTCTCGATCTACTAAGGAGAAAACAATGATAATTCTCTCTTGATAAAAAGGAGAAAACAACTCTCAAGAAACTCTCTAAATTCTCTATAGTATTAGAAGAAAGCTAGAATGCTTTGGGATGATTTTGAAGCTAAATGAGCTAGGGTATTTATAGTTGAAGTTTTAAGGACTAATTTGTAAATATTCTAAACTTTAGTGTCTAAACTTTGTAATTTGCCCTTTCTCATTTTCAACAATTACAACCCTTTTTTTGACTTACCATATTTTGGTAGATTTAATTTTTTTTTCCAATTTTCAACTTGCACCGAAAGGTGCACTGAATTTTCAACAGATAAAAATATAACTATAAGAAAATTTTAGGGTCTAACGATTGTCAATAATGACGATGAATGCAATGGTCTGTCATGACGAAAAATGGTTGGAATTTTAGTTGATGTATATGTGGCTAAAAAAATAATAAAAAACTAAGTCAATACAAAATTAATGGTAAACGGTCGAGTGACCAAAATAAATTCATTTTGAAAGTTTAATGATAAAGTTGAATGTTTTAAACTTTAATATCCAAAAATGGAATATAGATAAAGTTGAGGTATGGAATTTGTAATTGTTATCGACTTTATGTTGCATATATAAACCGAAAAACCCTAATCGAGCTTCCTATTGATTTTGCAACTCGTTTCTGCTTATCAATTATACTCGTGATTTCCAATGGCGGGAGGGAAGATGAAGAAAGAGAAGCAAAAGGGGCCGAGAGCACCCTCCAATCACTACCAAGGTGGTGTCACTTTCCACAAATCCAAGGGCCAACACATCCTCAAAAACCCTTTGTTGGTCGACTCTATTGTCCAAAAAGCCGGCATCAAAACAACCGACACCATCCTCGAGATCGGTCCCGGTACCGGAAACCTTACCAAGAAGCTTCTCGAAGCCGGAAAAAATGTCATCGCCGTCGAACTTGATCCTCGTATGGTTCTCGAACTTCAACGCCGTTTCCAAGGCACTCCTTTCTCTCATCGATTAAAGGTATGTGTATTTGTATTAATTTTCAATTTACCTGATAATCCTGATGGGTTGTATACTATTACCAAAATTCTGAACCATAGGAGCTCTAATAATCGATACCTTATAAATTTGAATGTTTTAGAATTGGGAATTTGACAATATTGAATAAATTGATAATGTTGTTTAGGTTATTCAAGGGGATGCTGAAGACGGATTACCGTACTTTGATATATGTGTGGCGAATAATTCCGTATCAAATTTCTTCTCTCTTACGTTCAAGTACTGTTTCATCAGCCTGCTTTTAGGTGTGCTATTATTATGTTCCAGAGAGATTTGCCATGCGTCTTGTTGCTCAGCCGGGTGATAATCTTTACTGCCGACTTCGGTTAATACCCAATTTTATGCTCGGGTTTCCCATCTCCTCAAAGTTGGAAAGAACAATTTCCGGCCTCCGCCAAAGGTGATTCATCGTAGTAGGAATCGAGCCGAGGAAACCGCGTCCGGAAGTCAATCATAAGGAGGGGATGGGTTCATAAGAATTTGTTTCATTCGGAAGAACAAAACACTGGGTTCCATTTTCAAGCAGAAGTACTGTCTGTTCTGGAGAAGAACTATAAGACTTTGCAGGCGGTGCAGGGTTTCACAAAATGCTTCTTAAGTGGGAATGATGATGGACATTGCGAGACTTGGGGATCAGAGTATGGAAGTGGACGATGGAATGATGATGAGATGGATGTTGAATGCGATGAAGCGGAAGGAGAAGTGTCCGAGTTTAAGAATAAGGTTTTAAGTGTGTGAAGGAAGGGAATTTTGAGGAGCAGAGGGCGTCCAAGCTTTCACAGGAAAACTTTTTAACTTTACTCTCTATGTTCAACAAGGCTGGTATACACTTCTCTTGATGCAACTGTTCTGGTTTTTCTTTCCATGGTTTGACTTTGTGCTTCTTCCTTGGGTAATAGGAGCATCCGTTTTTGTTTTGGTTTGTTTATTATCAGATAATCAATTAACTGATCCATTATTTTCAAGGAATTTCTTCCGAGAATGTACTTATTTTGTCATCTAGAAAGTAATATCGAGCCAAGCTATTTGTTACATGCTTTCATGGTCTGCCTTGTCACTATGTTACTAGTGGCTTATGTCATGAATATCAGAATTCAGTAGTATTCATCTTTGTTACCGATATACCACACATTGTGTCTGTGTATGAGTTTACGTCAAATGCGAATTATCGTGAGTATTGGGCACGGATGTGTGTTTTATGTAATTGAGTTTTACATTTTTTTAAAAATATATTTAAAGAATATTTTCTGTGGGAAATAAAGAATTCAAGTAAATACTTATCTATATGACTGTAAATAAGACGAGACAGATCGTGAGTTACTTGAGATCGACTCGGAAATTATAAGCCGTGGACTCCTTTTTTTGGAATCAATTTCTGAAGTGATATGAGAAACCCATTCTCTTTACTTTGTTGTTGTTGGAAATGGGATAATCTTTAATAGGAAGCTTAGTTGCAATCTATAATTTGGGATGGAAATGTAACACCAATTCTTTCATTCTTTGGTGTAATTATAGAAAGAGTGGTTTAACCCATCCAGAGTGTTATTCTTCTTAAAAACACTCTTTTTAAAAGTTTTAATCTTCTTAAAAACACTCTTTTTTTAAAAGTATTAATTTAAACAATTACATCTTTAATGTCTTATTAGTAAAGATGACAATTTAATATAAAATAGATGGATTTTGACCTGAATTGATCTAATAAGATCGATTTTTTTTTATTTTAAGTCAAATCGGGTCAAACCTTTTAAGGGAGTGAGATCAGGTTCTACTGGATGGTGAAAAAACTTCGACATGAGTCAGGATAGTAATGTAATTTCCTTAAAAAAATATTATTATTTGATTAAGTCATTGTTTTATACTGGGTTGAGTCGGATCAGATTGGAGTTGAGTGGGAGGATATATATTTTTTGATTCGGATTGGGTGAAAGATATATACTTTTAAGATCGAGTCGGGTTCAGATCGGGGAAAAATTATTCAGGTCTAGTTGGCAAAAAACCCGATCCAACCCGACCCATTTTCATCTCTAATTATTATTATAATCACTTTCAACTATTTTAAAACAATATAACTAATTTTTTATGCATGAAGTCTATAATAAATAATGATTTTAACATTTAAATCTATAATATTTTAATCCATAAAAATAAATTAAATATCTATAAAATATTACACGAACCAAACGATCTTAGTGATTAAAAAATAATTATTATGATTAAAAATTTTGAGTTCTAACACCAGCAACTACAAAATATTAAAAACATTTTTAAATAATTGAAAGTTATTAAAATAGACACTCTCACTTATAATTAACCTAAATTAATAAAAATATTTATAATTTTTTTAAATTCATAATCCATATTATAAAGCTCGGTCATTACTCACATCGTTATACTTTTTTTTATTGCTCTCTCAATTTTTAAGACTTTAATTAGTTTAGATCAATCTATGATCTATGATTTTAATAAATGAATTTATCAATGATTTTCTGCATACATAATCACGGGAAATGCTCACGTGACACTTTAATATACGGTTAAAATAAGACATTATCGGTTTTGTTATTATTTTAAATAATAAAATCGGTAAAAAAATGACCGAAAACATTATTATTTCTACCAGTTTCAATTACTGATATAAGTAAACGTGATAGAAAAAATCAGGTCAAAAATAATGTTTTAGGCAGCGCTTTACCAAAAACATTATTTTTTGACCGGATTTTTCTACCGAGATTACCTATATCGGTAATTTATAATATTAACAAAACTAGTAGAAATAATAATATTTTCGATTATTTTTTTATCAATTTTATTATTAAAGATAATAACAAAACTAATAACATTTTTTTTAATAGTATATTAAACTATCGCACACTTTAATAGTGCGCCAGATATAGGAACAAATAAGTGAAGTTGTGGCGTCATGTTCACCTTGGGCTTCTACTCATGATGTAAACCCTAAACCTATCTCTTAATCACATCTAATCAATTAGATGTATGTATAGGCCCACGAGTAGTTATCAAGCAATCATCCATTTTGGTGGTGAATTTGATTCTAATTAATTAAAAATAATAATTCATTACTATATTAGAAAGATTAAATATTTTTAAAGATTGAAAGCAAATGCTCTATTTATTTGAATTTAATCATAATGGTAGAATAGTAGAAAATGATTAAAAATATAATAATAAAAAATTACGTATAAGAATATTTGAATTATCTATATTTATTAAATTATTAAAAATATATTATATGTATCAAATTATAATTTTATTAATAAAAAATAATATATTATAAAATCTTAACCGTTTTTTCTCCTGTGTCTCTATTCTTATATATATATATATATATATATTTAATTATTGGCGATGACACCGATATTAACTTGGTCACTTATCGTTGTCTCTTTCTTCCCTTTTCCCCTTTTTCTTCCCCATTTCACCAATTTGAGATGTTAAATTCTTATATGAATAATCAGTGATGTATATTCGATTGAGTTGAATCCAGTTACAAAGTTTTAGGTTATTCAAGTTGATTAATCCTATTTTATAATTTAAGTTTTATTTAATATTTAGGTGGAGTCGGGTTCATGAAATTTAAGTCGAGCTATTTGAGTTTCTATTAAAATTTAATTGTAAGTTTTATAATGTTGTGGTATTAGATGATTCTAATTTAAACGATTTTTTATAACTATTTATTGTAGACATATTTTTTTCATATCAGATATTTATATAATGGAAAGTTGAGGAAATCGACTCAAACTTGAAAATCGATCTACTAATTACTAATTTTTTTTAGTTATTCGAGTTTTATTTTATAACTCAACTTGAAGTTAAATATATCTAAGTCAGGTCGAATTTATAAAATTACAAGTCAAATCAACTTAAGTTAAAACCTTTCACGTCAATTAGAATAAAAAATTAATTCTTTTAAGTCGAGTCAAATTTTACCGATAATTATAAAAAAATAGATCAATAGATGATTTCCTTATATTATATTTAATACATTAGATTTAAAATCGAACGCCTTAGAATCTTTTTCATTATTCATACGCAGGACACTCTTTTGTCTGTCTATGTAAAAAAGCTATCTTGATGCACGAAAGAAGCATGCCAATTATAAAACTCATTCAAGCAATGATCCATTTATTCAAGACAAGTCATAATTTGATTCAAACCAACCGAAAGAGGGTTTGATTGGGAGATTAAGTATATTTTACTCACCTCAAATTTCTTGACCATTAATCTACCATTTGTGATCATGTACAAAATAATAAAATATTAAATATAGATTACAATTCTCTAAAAATGTACGAATTTGTAAAAATATTAAAATTGTTATTAAGATCTTCTTCTCTATTTGAAAGATATAATTAGTTTTTATCGTTTATCTTTACAAATTTTGAATCGATTAATTCTCATCCAGTCATATGTGACATAATCCCTAACAATTTGTTGCATGCCATAACGTTCACGATGTTAAGGTGTAGCTTTCATTCCTTTAGGCCCCTTTGTTAATTTGGTGTTGACATTTTTGCCTTTTTCACTAAATTAATAATGTATTATTATTGCCTTTTTATCCGACAAATTAAGGAACCACCAATTTTCAACTTCACGTTAACCCCGACTCCCTTTGTTTTTAAATCAAATAAGTCATCGCCTTTATGTTTAAGATTTAAGATACACACACACCCATTTCCCTACTACTACAACCGCATTGATATTTCATGTAGGATAGAAAAAGAGATATTGGGTATTTTCTTAAAAAAATATTATATATATATATATATATATATATATATTTTATTAATTATTTAATTTTATATCTTTTGTAATTGTGTAGTCTTTAATTTTTAAATTTATATCATAATATAAATCTTACACTCATAGTTGCTTTAGGTTATGATAAATGATTAGTTTATAAATTATTAAAAAATGCGATAACCCACAAGAAATAAATTTCAATACATTTATTTTATATCCTCCACAACCTTTCTCAAAAGTTATGTTTAAAATTTATCCAATTCCATATAATATAAAATACTGGCACCAAGTTATTGGTTTAATAGTAATGAGTTGTGTGCATTTCAAATCTATAGACATATGATAAAAAATTCATGTCACTTAAAATATTTTTCAATGATATGCTTTAAATGAGATTTTTTTCTGAAAAAAATTCGATTCTCAATGTGAAACAAGATAATTATACTAAATGTTTAGAAGAGGGTGAAAACGCTGTATTAATTTCATTCTACTCTGGTATTGTTCTTAATTTAAATTTGAACTCCATTAATATTTTAAAAGATTATAAATTTAAAAACGTTTAAATATAATTATTTAGAAAAATAACTATGGGTGATTGGAGTGTTTGCATGTAAACAATTAAACTCTATATACAAATGCAAGGCAATATACAAGGTTAATGTAAATCCCCCGTCACGTAACGACATAATCTAAACCATTAATTCGGTTAATATAGTTACGGTTGAACCATTTCTTTGACTTTGTATTTACGCCAAGTACACTACCCCACATGTCTCTTGCAATCACCCTGTGTCCAATTCATCTTTCCTTGTAAAATAAGTTAAAATCAACGACGTAAATGAAAAAAAAAAGGGGTCAGTACCCTCCAAAAGAAGGGCCAACGACCCCAAAATTTTATTGTCATTCCACTAAGTCCACCATAAAATCTTTCGCAAGATGGAGCCGTTTAACAAACACCTCCATCACATTCCTTCAAAAAAAATGCTTTCTTCTTCATAATCAAGCTCACATGAATCTCTAACCCCAAACCTTTTCTTTTTATACAGTGAAAATTTGCTTTTGGAAGATCAAGCATGGGTAACTATGTTGCTGCACTCGCATGCCCTTCATCCGGTACGTCCGGAAAAGTTATTTTATGGGACGGATCGGTGAAGGAGTTTAGTTTCCCTTTGACGGTGGCGGAGCTGATGCTTGAGCATCCGAAACAGGTGGTTGCGGAGTTCCAGGCGGCGGTGAATCAGAAGAGACCGGTTCCGTTGCCGGCCGATCAAGAACTCGACGTGAAAAAGGTTTACGTGATGCTACCCGTCAAACGAGGGAAGCCCACCGCTTTGTCTTCTTCGGAAGGTCGTCGTGTGCTGTTGAGTGCGAACTCGGTGTTGAGATCGAAATCATTTCTACAGTCATCGAAGTTTCTCCCTCTGTTCGCTAGGATTTGCCCTGCAAGTGATGTTCACGAGATGGGACATAAAATCCCATCGCAGAAGAAGGAAAACAGCGGTGAGATTCATGAAGAAGTTCGATGTTTAACAGAGTTTTTGCCGGAATCGGTTGAAGGTAGGCCGGAGTATTTGATTAGGCAATATTCAGGCAAGGGGTGGAAGCCAAGCTTGGATACTATAAAGAAAGCTGGTTTAGAGAAACGTTAAGGTACCTCATTGGCTGTTTTGATTTTGAAGCTTACAATAACAGCTAGCTCTAGGTTTCTGTAATTTTTTTTCCTTCCGCCATTGTTAAATACATGTTAATTCTCTGAAGATCTTGGATACTATAACTTGTTACTGTTAGGGCAGTCTTCTACACTGTGCAATTATGTTCATATCATTACAGAGAACAACTTTGTTTGATTATCAAATGCTTTAAGCAGGTACGAAGCTGTATTTTTTCTAGATTAGGACTAAATTATAACCTTTTCAAATATTAAAAAATAATAAAACAATTGAATTAATTAATCAATAAGTTAATAAACAAAAGTTGATTACGTTTAAATTATAATTTATTAGAGTTTTCGGTTTGTTAAATTTTATATTCACTGTATGCTTTTTAAATCCAGTTTTCTGATAGGCATATATCTTAGTTTCAGTCTTTGCCATCTAAAAACTTATTAATAAATATACATAAGAATAATATTAGCATTATTTTAAGAATTGACCATTCAGTTATAGGAAGAAATATAATTATTTTTAAAAATTTTGATTTCAAATAAATATATTTATAAAGTGTTTGTCGGGGCTGACTTTAAGGGGAGTATCCTAGCAATTGCTCATGGCCTCTAATTTTTTTATATCAATAGTTAGGGTTCCTACTTTATTATACTTGTAATTAAGATCTCTAATTTTTATAATTTTATAAAGTTTTTAGCTTTTGATAATCTTTTTCCATTTCTCCTATTAATTCATTAATTTTGAATTAAATTTAACTAATTTTTTTATATTTATAATTAAGACCCTAATTTTTATAATTTCATAAAATGTTTAGTTTTGACCCCTTTCCCATTTCTCTTATTTATTCATTCAATTTTAATTAAATTTAATCATGTTTTTCTCTTCTTCTTTTTTCTTCAAATTTTACTCTTTTGTTTATCAAATATTCTTTAATTTTAGTCTTCCTCAATCTTAATCTAACAATAAAAATAATATACAATTCTTATTTATTTATTTATTTATTATTCAAAATCAAGCTATGTATCATACATATATGCATTCAAATTTTTTATATTTATTATCTTTTAGTTGTATTTAGAGTGTTTTCTTATTATAATAATAAAAAAATAATACATTTTCATAAAATTTAATCATTTCTCTATGGTTTATTTATGTAATATTGAATTAATTTTTTAAAGTAATGAAACATGCTTTCATTTTATAAAGAAATTTTAAGTTTTCGCTCAGAATTTCGAAAAATGTCTAAGACGACTCTGGTATTTTTTATTAATAATTAAAAAGATTTTGAATAAATATCATTTTATAATTATTAAAAAATTATAACACTATATATGACATTACATGTAACATATTATTATTATTTTTTTTATTAAGCTAAGGCGATTATAAAAGTAGTATATATTCTAAATACTTTTAATCATTTGACAAGAATATTAAATCATCCTGTTACAACCACTGATGCTTAAACTCATAACCTCTATGAACAATAATGATTCTTTTAACTACAATTGTAAATTAGTTCGTGCTGTAAATTAATTTTCTTAAAGTTGTTACATGTAAATTAAATCAGATACTTAAGTGACACTACAGTTTTGCCTACCCATGTTCTTACAACTGTCCTTTTCTTTTCTAACGATTTGGGCGAGGAGAAGAGGAAATAAATTTATGAATATGAATGTATTTGAATAACAAACATAAATCCAGACCAAGACCATGAAAACCTCAACTCTTAATTAATCTCCTAAGCACCTCTACTTAAATAATAATGTATTATTTATGTAATTAAACAACAATTTTCGACAAGTATAATCAGTAAATTCAGATCTGAAGGTAAGTTCAAACAGAAATACCACTAACACCATATACACAAATCATTATTAAAAAATGGAATAGATTGAATCAAAACGTGAATTGAAAGAAATTACTGCCAGTTTATTATGAAGTGAAAGTACAGAGCAATGATTTCAATCTTCCCACGTAGCGGGGCCGAAAATGAGCCAAATCTAACTCGAGTGTTGTTGAGTTTGATTCGATTTGAAAATTTTAAAATAGAGTTTAATTCGATTCAAAAACTTGCGAGACTGAAATTTTTAAGTTCAATTCTAACTTGAAACCATGAATTAAAGCTCATAAAAGTTGAAAATAAAATAAATCATAAACTTAACTCGATTGAAACCTAAAACTCAAACTTGAACCTTAAATACATAAAAATCTCATACAACATTTAAAAAAAATCAACATATAAATATTAATATTATTAATATTTAAAAAAATCTTAATATATTATATTTTTTGAGCTGCTCACGAGTTTTTCGAGTCGAATATTAAATAGCTCATTTCGACTCGTTAAGAATTTAATGCGAGCTCAAGCTCAAGTCAAATCCATTCAAATAAAAAATTTATCTAATTTTGATCAAATCAATCTCGAATTTCTCGTCATTTCATTTACTGTCCTACCACGTAGACACAAAAAAGAAAGAAAGATGGATTCATGTCTTAAACTTTGATACAGCCATTCTGAATCTAAAACATTCCTTTTTTATTTTTAGGATAAATTTTTAGTATCTAAACTATCAGTTTTATTTCGTTTTAGTACTTAAACTTTTAATTTTTTAAAATGATACCTAATGTTTAGTTTTTGATTCATTTTAGTACCCACTCTAAAAAACTTAACGTGTTTAGTACCTAAACTATAAATTTTGGTCTATTTTAGTACCTAAACTTTCAATATTTTTCAAAACTTAGAGTTAAATTTTAAACAAGGGGTACTAAAATGAAATAAGACTAAACTTTAGGTATGATTTAAAAAAGGAAAGTTTAGGTACTAAAATAGACAAAAATTAATAATTTAAGTACTAAACATACACTTTACCTTCTTTTTAATGGCACACATGGGAATAATTAGAACTTCAACACAAGAGGACCGGTTAAGGATGGCGAAATTCAACAATATTTATTGAGGGGGTAATTTTAAAAAATTAAGGAAACCAATAAAATTGATAATGCATATGATATTTTTCTTGAGAAAGTAGATAATTAGAGAGACGAATTTGATACATACTTACATTCAAGTATGTTCTTCAAATTTCATCTCGTTGATTAATTGGATATTTTTATATTAATTTACGTAATTTGAGATCACGTTCTATAAATGAAAGACTGACGTTTTTAGCCTCAACATCCAGAGGAAGGGATTGATTACAATTCTAATGCTCAAGCCTTAAAGTTTTCGATGACATTAATTTCTATATTATCAATATTGTTTTTGAAAAAAGAATCTAATCTTTTTTTGTTTCCTTAGAATTTCACACAACCTATAATATATAACCATAAAACTATATTATGTGTGTATGTGCGTGCATGTTTTAGAGACTAAAATTTATGAACTTACATAATATATATATATATATATATATATATATATATATATATATATATATCATAAATAAAAATGAAAAAAGAAAATAGATGTAAACTTTTTTCTAATAAATAACATTTACGTGGTTTACAAATTCTAAAGGAATATACATATTTTGGACCAATCCATTTTTTTATTAAGTAGAGAGATGTTACATTTTTAATGTAAATATCAGAATTAAAACCCACATAAGATAAAAAAATATGAGTATTATTGACCATTCGATCAATTAATAGATCTATGAGATAATCAAATTTAATAATTTATTATGGACCGAATTTAATATTTTAATATATATATTATAATTATATATTCTATTTTTAAAATATTTTTTTGGGCCATGGCCCACACTAGTTTTAAGGGCGTTTCGCCCCTGCCGATAAAAATATCGTTCACATCTGTAGGCTGTAGTATATTTCTGTTAATTTAAATTAAACTACTCATAAATTTAAAATAAATGGTTATATAAAAGAATGTCAAGTGTAACTGTATAATAAATAATATATGTTTAAATTCATTCTACGTTATCAAAATAACCCTCATCGAAAGGTTATTTTGATAATACATCCAACTTATTCAAAATAAATTAGTGTGATCCTAAAAGTTTTCATTATTACTATCGCAATCGACCCTTCTGGAAAAAGTCGACTAATTACAACGATGAGATTTTTAAAATGATTTTTAAAATGAAATGTTGGGAGTCGCCACCAATTATTTTTAAAGTGTGACTGAAACACCTAAAATCGAATAATTTTAATAGAACATTTTATTATCAAAAATATCAAATTTTAGTATGTGAAAACCAGAAATTGGGTTATGGAGTCGGTTACGCGCGAGGAAGGATTAACACCCCACAACGCCCAAAAATTGATACCTAGTCGATTATCTAATATTTAAAATTGGAAATTTTGAGTTTGATATTTTATTTAATTTAAAAATCATTATGAATATCAAGTTTGGAAAATGAAGTTGATTTACTTAAGAGCAATACGATCACCCTCAAGCATTTAATGCGAAAACTTCATTATTGATATAAATAAACAAACATCGTCTTAAAGTTTAAGAAATCATGATATGAGGTTTTGAAAAAGATATTGATTTACTTTGTGAATTACTAGTGTTCACCCCCTAAGCATAACTATATAATTCTAAATCTTATGACTTATCAGAATAGTCAAACATCATTTTAGTTGCATAGAAAAATCGTATTGTATTAGTTACAAGTCACAAATATCGAACATAAAAAATAAACTCTTAAGTGGAATATGTAAAAGGTAAACATGCAACGAATCTTAGTTTAGTCCTAAAATCGACTAAATCTAAGCTTTGATACCAAATTATAACACCCTCGACCTGGTCTAGACGAAAATCGGATCAGAGATGTTAACATAACTTAAACCAAAGTGAAATAATCATGGAACAAATATAATATTAACTTACAATCATCAGAACTAAATCAAAGTATTCATAATTTAAATCACATCATTGTCAATATTATTTAATAGCCAATCATTAACAAATTATAACTTGAATTCATACTTAGAGACTAATTTCAAACGCATGAAAATTTAAGAACTTATCTATAGATTTTTAAAACTATGAGAATTGTTCACTTAAACAAACATTCTCACACAAACAATGCATAACCATATTTTTATCATTACTATCAGATTCAATCATTTTATAGCGTTATCTTCTTAAAGGTTGAAATTGAAACTTTTCAAAAACTTAGGGGCTTAATCTCAATTAACCCAAAATATAAACTTATAACAAACATGGTATTCTTAAACATAACAAGTATTAGAAGTCCATCATTAATCCTAAACAATAATTAGAGATCAATTATGAATCTTTCAAAAGTTTAGGGCTTTAAACCTAAAAATATGGTTTCCATACATATAAAATCAGGTTTTCATATGAAAAATTAGGCTAAAATCTGGTTTCTATATGAAAAATTAGGTTCCGACCTAAAAATCTGATTTCTAAATGAAAAATCAGGTTGCAACATAAAACTCTAGTTTCTAAATAAAAACTCATGTTACAACAAAAAATTTGGTTTCTAAATGAAAAATCAGGTTGCAACATAAAAATCTAGTTCCTAAATTGATTTTTGGGGTTTTCCATCAGACTTGCATCGATTAACTCAAAAATTAATTACTTAACAACTTACATTTATAAAACAACGTACAATTAAATACATGCTCTATCATAATAACAATTCCATGCCATCATGATCATGCCATCTACCTTGCATTTTACCTACAAATCATCATAAAACATGATTATCTCATAACCACCACCAACATTATATTATATATCGTAAGAGTATATCCGAACATATTTCACAAATCAATATAGACTATCATGATCATATTCATTCTAAATTTTCAATTTAACATGCCAAACCTTAACATACTTATATATCCTCTAACCATGCATAATTAAACTAGAATGACATTTAAATATATCTACAACACGTATGCACATCAAATTACACTTAGCATGCACTTGAACTCAACATAAACACATATTACATGATTTACAAACCAAACAAACTTATCTAATACGAAACACTTAGGATTCTTAATATATAACCATCAAACAATATTCAAGTATCACTTAGACGTTTTATGCAATTGCGAATTTATATGACATTATGATCTAAGAAATTCATTGAAATCGTCTCATTCATGAATAATTCATGCAAGCATTCTTTCATTCAATTTAACTTATCCAAAGGCATAAATCATGCAATATGAAATAATTGCACTTACCAAGGATTCATGGCATGCTTGTAAGGACTTATCCTTTAACAACAAGCACTTGAAAAACTCCATCATAACTAATACACATATACACCAAAATAAGACTTCCAAAATTAAACTAATTAACATATAACCTTAGCTATTCACTAATTACTCAACAAGACATATGCCACCATCTAGGAGTTTAAACACAGAGAATTTGCGTTGAAATACTTTGGAGGTGACTTCCAACATCCTAAATACAATCTCGTTCGATCTATGAATACCATAACCCACAGAGTAATTAGTACACAAAGTAAACATAAAACTTAGCGAGGTGGTTAGACATTATACATATTAAGAATGATATAACATTATACATTATAATGCAATAAGCATGTTCTTGCCACCATAATGCATAATGGGTTTTAACCACATACTTCACTTACGTACACAAATCAAATCATATTACTACATGAAAGAACTTTACTTTACCCATTAACTTTAATTTAATTAATTCTTTTCTTAATCCGTTAGAGTAAGTAACTGTGGATACGTAAATCCTCAATCAAATTGTCACCAGTTAACAGAGAATGACCTATCCCTCCAAACTGTTGTCAATAACCAACAACATCTCTCCTAATGTCGTCAAATAATGATCGTAATTCATGGATCGTAATCTAACCTTAACTTGAGTTCATATAGACTATAGGGTATGCTAATTGTATCCAAACTAACTTAACATCCAAGGGCATACTCATTTTAACTTGTCACATGAAATTTATCTTGGCGTACCAAGTAACATAGTTGAGCATTAGCTTTTTATCATGTCATAACATAACTTAATCAAGCTTGCATATCGTATATTAACTTACAAATATGATTACTTAGACTTAGCATACCACACAACATAAGTGTATTAGTGTTCAAAGAAACTTGCCTTAATATATAACTTGTCATCCATTGTCCTAATTGAACCCAATAACAAACATAAATGAATATGGTGAAATCATAAAAAAATCCAAATAACATCTCAACATTAATCGAACAACTACATTCACTAAACCTTTGAATCACCATACACTGAGATTCTGAACATAATAAAATTGATACCAAAAAAAAGATAAGATCATGGGCTTATCAAATATGTACTGAAAATTAATTATTAGATTCCAAGGAATTGGTTTTTGAAGATTAGAATGTTTGATGAACATTCATCCATGGTGAAAAGAAAAAGTTGAAGACAAATAAGATATTTTCTCTCTCTCCCTTGTGGTTCACGTGGAAAGCAATCCAAATTTGGTGATAAATACCAATTTTTTTATTATAAAAAATGGTTATAAAATTTCATTTCATGACACATAGGGATGAATCATCAACTCTGTGATTTTGGAAAATTTAAAGTTTTGGCCCTTTAACAAAAACATGCACATGAAAGTGTTTCTAAATTTTACATGCATTCAAAGATGCTAATTTTACAGTTCTTTCATTTTAGTCCTTTTTCCAAGGATTTCAAGATCAACCTAAATTATTTAGAATTTATTTTAAATTTAAACATTTTTATTTGAAAACTTGATTCAAATAAAAAAAATATTCCGATCGTCAAATAAAAAAAAAGAATATGCCTATTTTAGGGGTGTTACATACTCGCTCTTAAAAGCATCATTGACTCTAAAACTATCAAACCCCAATGACCCGTGACCGACAACTGCAGCGATGATCCGAACGAAGCAAGGTAAATGAACTTTCACCCTCTTTTGCCTATTTTAGTACGGTACAGGGTTGATTTTGTAATTATGTACCAGGGTTTTCTATTATAAATAGAGATGTAACCTAGACCTAAAAGATCATTGAATAAAACTTCTAGCGCCGCCTAGGCACCGAGGACGTAAGCACATTGCCGAACCTCGTAAAATTCTCGTGTTCTTTCGTTTTCTTTACCCGTTTTCGTCAACACTTAGCTATTCACTAATTACTCAACAAGACATATGCCACCATCTAGGAGTTTAAACACAGAGAATTTGCGTTGAAATACTTTGGAGGTGACTTCCAACATCCTAAATACAATCTCGTTCGATCTATGAATACCATAACCTGCAGAGTAATTAGTACACAAAGTAAACATAAAACTTAGCGAGGTGGTTAGACATTATACATATTAAGAATGATATAACATTATACATTATAATGCAATAAGCATGTTCTTGCCACCATAATGCATAATGGGTTTTAACCACATACTTCACTTACGTACACAAATCAAATCATATTACTACATGAAAGAACTTTACTTTACCCATTAACTTTAATTTAATTAATTCTTTTCTTAATCCGTTAGAGTAAGTAACTGTGGATACGTAAATCCTCAATCAAATTGTCACCAGTTAACAGAGAATGACCTATCCCTCCAAACTGTTGTCAATAACCAACAACATCTCTCCTAATGTCGTCAAATAATGATCGTAATTCATGGATCGTAATATAACCTTAACTTGAGTTCATATAGACTATAGGGTATGCTAATTGTATCCAAACTAACTTAACATCCAAGGGCATACTCATTTTAACTTGTCACATATGAAATTTATCTTGGCGTACCAAGTAACATAGTTGAGCATTAGCTTTTTATCATGTCATAACATAACTTAATCAAGCTTGCATATCGTATATTAACTTACAAATATGATTACTTAGACTTAACATACCACACAACATAAGTGTATTAGTGTTCAAAGAAACTTACCTTAATATATAACTTGTCATCCATTGTTCTAATTGAACCCAATAACAAACATAAATGCATATGGTGAAATCATAAAAAAATCCAAATAACATCTCAACATTAATCGAACAACTACATTCACTAAACCTTTGAATCACCATGCTAATCGTAAATCACCATACACTGAGATTCTGAGCATAATAAAATTGATACCAAAAAAAAGATAAGATCATGGGCTTATCAAATATGTACTGAAAATTAATTATTAGATTCCAAGGAATTGGATTTTGAAGATTAGAATGTTTGATGAACATTCATCCATGGTGAAAAGAAAAAGTTGAAGACAAATAAGATATTTTCTCTCTCTCCCTTGTGGTTCACGTGGAAAGCAATCCAAATTTGGTGATAAATACCAATTTTTTATTATAAAAAATGGTTATAAATTTCATTTCATGACACATAGGGATGAATCATCAACTCTGTGATTTTGGAAAATTTAAAGTTTTGGCCCTTTAACAAAAACATGCACATGAAAGTGTTTCTAAATTTTACATGCATTCAAAGATGCTAATTTTACAGTTCTTTCATTTCAGTCCTTTTTCCAAGGATTTCAAGATCAACCTAAATTATTTAGAATTTATTTTAAATTTAAACATTTTTATTTGAAAACTTGATTCAAATAAAAAAAAATTCCGATCGTCAAATAAAAAAAAGAATATGCCTATTTTAGGGGTGTTACATACTCACTCTTAAAAGCATCATTGACTCTAAAACTATCAAACCCCAATGACCCGTGACCGACAACTGCAGCGATGATCCGAACGAAGCAAGGTAAATGAACCTTTCACCCTCTTTTGTTCATTTCTGGTTTCGAAACAACACATGCACCCACAAAAACACTTAAAAAATCTATCAAATTTAAAGACGAATACCTTAAAAATGTTTTTTTTATTACATTGTTGTTTTGGGTTTTATAACCCGCAAAACAAAATCGAAATACCTCTAGTTTTTTTTTACTATTTTCTCTCTTTTTACCCAAATCTGTTAAAATAAAATTTGATTCCCTATTTTGCTCTTTTTTACATGTAACTGTCGTGGTGGTTTGGAGCCTCACTGATGGCGAGGCTTGCTGGAATATGCTTTGCCGGACCATTCAGTTGAGGGAGGGGGAACTGCTAGCTAGAGTGGTCGGGAAGCTTCTTAAAACGTTGCATGTGGCGGCTGAGGCAGGGGAAACCCTAAGGTTTCTCACATGTTTGGCACTTGGACCAATTGGACCTCGGTTTGATTTGGGTTGTTGGCTAAAAGGACTTGTAATGGTTTAATGGTTTGGATTATTAGATATGTAAAATAGGTAGTGGGTTATGTGTATAGTATAATGGACTTGGATTTAATTTTTTTTGAATGATGTAAATGGACACTTGATTCTGGAATTGTTTTAATGACAATGTTTTAATTACAATTGAACTTCACATTTTAAATGAGTGCATATAGCCACCAACCCTGAATGTGAATATTGACAATTGACCAAAGTCCTCGAATTAATTCCACCCTTTTTCACTAAGGCCACTTAAATTAACACACGAATCACCTTAAACTGATCTTTGATCGTTTTTCATTCCATTCGAATGACCTAAACAAGATTAGGTTATGACAACTACTATTGTTACACTTCCGAGTTTTTTTCCCGTATAGTTATTCTAAAGATTTCCATTAGATTAAAACTCTAACCATATAAACTTGTATCTTTATCTTTGCTTGAATCATAGTTAACATTGACTTGTCCATTAAACAATTTATCTTCATAATAAAATTTCAATCTTCATGAATATCACTTGAATTATATATTTCTGGATTTATGGTTCAGTGAGTGTGTGAAAGTAAAGTATTTTATAACAATAAATAAAGGTCTAATGATATTTTCCGTCCTTATTTTTTTGTCTGTTTTATTCTAAAACTTTAATTTATTTTTTTTCGAAACAAATCAATTGACAAGAAATCTAACACTTTTAAGTTCCACTTCAAATATCTATAGAATCTAAGGTATCGTATAAAATCGCTAAAATGATTAATAATTTAAATTCTTTTAAATTAAATAAAAAATATCAAATCACATTTCAAATCATTTTTACAAAATAAAATCATAAATAATAAATTGAAATCATAAATATGTGTAATTTGAAAATATTCTCCAAAGATTTGGTACTCCTACCCACTCATTCTTTCACCCCCATCCCGGCCTTGGTGTAATTCTCATAGCAATAATAATGGCCTAAAGTTGTTTCAACTCTCAGCTTGATAAAGGGATCCACTCTTTTGGAGACCCAATTTTTAGGTGCAATTTTGTTTTCGATTTGTTACAGCTTAGCAGTCATTATTAAGTAAGCATTGTGATATGTACCACCATCCCTTAACATAGCTGTCTCACTTTTACAAATTGCAATTTTAATCATATCTCATATGAATTTGTATGAATGCTGATAACAAATTCGCATGTTTTAATATTAGAATCCGATTTTAGATTATAAAAATATGTGTATATTTTAAAAGGAATCTTAGTTACTTAAAATTTTAATGAATTCATATTTTACAAATTAAGGTATCAAACGATTTAAAATTTTGAATATATATTTTTGAACAATACCAATTGGATTTGGAGACTATAATCACCAAAATACTCATGTAAAATTAAAATATTAAACTTAAAGATATACAAAAATAAAACATTTTATTGAGAATAACGACCAAATCAAAACCCAATAATCATCATAAAATTTCTTTGTCTCTGTCAATATATATTTTTAATATTAAATATTTTACAAATAAAAGTATTTACTTCAGATTCAAATTCAAATAATTTAGAGATAAAATGATTTAAAATTTTAAATAGATTTATATTTTAACCCACATTGAGCCAAATTTATTGTTATTAAACAATTCCTGTCTTTCTTTCGTTAATATGAGATTGGTATTAGAAAGCAACGGGGTTCGTTGTAATCTGCCTTTTTTTTCTTCTTGAAAATGAAAGCAAAGGTTTTGGGGGGGGGGGGGGGATATTAAAAGAAGAGGTCGTTAAAGGGAAAGTGCCAATGTTAGTTTGGAAAGAAAAAGTGTGTTATTATCTATCTAGTTTGGTTACAAGAAGATGTAATTGCACTATCACATTTTGACTCTACTTCCTTTACAATTTAAAGTTTTAAATTAATATAATAATAAAATATACTTTTGACCTACTAATGATGAAATTATAAGATAATACTTGTTTAAAATCTTTCTTAATCATTGTAACACACATACACTTTACAGACGCATCTATTCGAACGTGAATCTCGTAAGAAAAATAATATTATGATTGACCATCCCTCAATGAATTTGTCCTATATAAGCTCTAATTTCATTGTGATAGAGATCATTAAATATCATTACAGGAACAAGAATATAGTGCAAAACTGCGTAACTTAAGAATTAGGTGTGAATATGCTATTCAGACATTTTAACCGAAGGTTTTTATTACTCTACTTCAAGTTCAAGTAATACAGTTATATGTAATTATCTATGGTAGTTTACATGTAACAACTATATACACAATATTAACTAAAAATGTAAACGTTGAAAATTAGTTTTTGTTTTATGATAGCTTGTTTTAAAAATTCTTGCATTGGTAAACAATAACCATGCACTGTTCGACCGTGGGTTGAAAATTGGTGGTCCTGTGTAGCCTACTGCACTTCTGCACCTGACCTCTCTTCAAAGCCAAGCTATTCGCCACTCGCAACACATAATGTTAACTACTGTAAAATATAAAAGATCTTATCATAAATGTATAACTTGCTCACATAGTTTCTTATGTTTCAAAATGGTATGCACTTTTATGGGACAATATCTATTTGATATATAATTTTATACATCATTAATAAATTAAACTCTTCGAATATATCAGAACTAATAATATTTCAACTAAGTTTTTATTTATTTATTTTAGTACTTTGAGCTGTTAAAGAACAATTGATGTGAACATGTAATGATAAAAGTTTGTTTGGTTGAATCACTTATGTCCATTCTCAGCACAAACTTCACCTGTATAAATACCAATGCATTGTTCTTCTTCACAAAAACATATGCACGTTGCTTCTTTTTTCTTCAGCAATCATGGCCTCACCATACAAAATCCTTACTCTCTTTCTTCTCCTCCTCCTGGGTGCTTCTGCCGAAGCCCGTGACTCGTTTGCTTGCGACCCGAAAGACGCGACGACATCGAGCTTGCTGTTTTGCAAGGTTTCGATGCCGATAGCGGCTAGGGTGAAGGACCTGCTCGGAAGGTTGACCTTGCAAGAGAAGGTTAGGTTGCTGGTGAACAATGCCATAGCCGTTCCACGGCTGGGGATCAAAGGGTACGAATGGTGGTCCGAAGCTCTTCACGGCGTCTCCAATGTGGGACCCGGAACCAAGTTCGGTGGGGCCTTCCTTGGGGCCACCAGCTTCCCTCAAGTAATCACAACCGCTGCTTCTTTCAATGCCACATTATGGGAAGCCATTGGACGGGTAACATTCTTCTCTTTACCAGCTTTACGATATCATTGGTTAGTGTTTCAATGGGACAATATGTATAAAGTCTAACGTAAAGTTTGGGCACCGATGCCGCAGGTTGTGTCAGATGAGGCAAGGGCGATGTACAACGGGGGAACGGCTGGGCTGACATACTGGAGTCCAAATGTAAACATTTTCAGGGACCCACGATGGGGCCGGGGACAGGAGACTCCTGGTGAAGATCCGGTGGTGGCAGGAACATATGCGGTGAGCTACGTGAAGGGTTTACAGGGAACCAACGGTGACCGCTTGAAGGTGGCAGCTTGTTGTAAGCATTTTACGGCGTATGACCTCGATAACTGGAATGGAGTAGATAGGTTCCACTTTAATGCCAAGGTTAGATCATCCTCAACATAAAATCCTGTATTCAGTAATCCTGTTCTTACGGGCTTTCACATATTTGAGCAGGTAAGTAAACAGGACATCGTGGACACATTCAATGTACCATTTAAAATGTGTGTACAAGACGGCCATGTCGCTAGTGTTATGTGCTCTTACAACCAAGTCAATGGCGTCCCGACCTGTGCCGACCCTAATCTCCTTAAGAAGACCGTACGAGGTCAATGGAAACTCAACGGGTAAGATCAAAGATCACACTACTGTTTCTCAGTTGATCATCATTGGATTCGTTATCTTTTTGTCGATAACCATTGGATGTTGGTCGCCGTAGGTACATTGTTTCGGATTGTGATTCAGTTGGGGTGTTTTATAATACGCAACATTACACATCAACACCCGAAGAAGCAGCCGCAGATGCCATTAAAGCAGGTTTGGACTTGGACTGTGGACCCTTCTTGGCGCAATACACTGAAAATGCAGTAACAAGAGGATTGTTAAATGAGGCTGAGGTTAACAGTGCCTTGGTAAACACGCTAGCAGTCCAAATGAGACTCGGAATGTTTGACGGCGAGCCATCTGCCCAACCATTTGGGAACTTTGGCCCTAAAGATGTATGCACCCCTGCTCACCAACAACTCGCTCTTGAAGCTGCGAGACAAGGCGTTGTTCTGCTGAAAAATCGTAATCCTTCGTTGCCTTTGTCCCACTTACGTCACCGCACCGTTGCTGTCATCGGACCTAACTCCAATGCAACCATTACCATGATTGGAAACTATGCTGGTAAACTCTAATAACAATTATATTTCCCTATTGGTGAATGGGTGTTAAAGGGCTTGCCTCATAAACAATTTTGTTCTTGTTCGAACATTAGGTGTTGCATGTGGATATACGTCTCCTTTGCAAGGGATTGACAATTATGCAAAGACGATTCACCAAATGGGATGTGTCGACGTAGCTTGCGTAGATGACAAGTTATTTAGTGGAGCGATCAATGCTGCCCGCCAAGCAGATGCGACAGTTCTAGTAATGGGACTCGACCAGTCGGTTGAAGCAGAGTTCAAAGACAGAACAGGGTTGCTTTTGCCAGGTCGCCAACAGGCACTTGTTTCTAAAGTGGCAATGGCGTCCAAGGGTCCAACCATACTAGTATTGATGTCTGGTGGTCCTATTGATGTGTCTTTTGCTGAGAACGACGCACGTATAGGTGCCATTTTGTGGGCTGGCTACCCTGGCCAAGCCGGAGGAGCCGCCATTGCTGATGTGTTGTATGGAACAACCAATCCAGAGGGAAAGCTGCCTATGACATGGTACCCACAAGGTTATATCTCGAATTTGCTGATGACAGACATGGCCATGCGTTCAAGCCCGAATCAAAACTACCCCGGAAGAACCTATAGATTCTACAAAGGCCCTGTAGTGTATCCATTTGGTCACGGACTGAGTTACACCAACTTTGTTCATACCATCGCTAGTGCACCTACTATTGTCTCGGTCTCTCTTGATGGCCACCATCATTCAGGAAACACAACCATTTCAGGGAAGTCGATAAAGGTAAATCATGCAAAATGCAACAAGCTCTCCGTAGGACTTCAAGTAGATGTGAAAAATACAGGTTCCAAGGACGGTACTAACACTATGCTCGTATTTTGGAGGCCACCGGCCGGGCATTGGGCTCCGCATAAGCAGCTTGTGGCCTTTGCGAAAGTTCATGTTCCGGCAGGATCTCAAGAACGAGTGGGAATCAACATCCATGTGTGCAAGTTTCTAAGTGTCGTGGACCGGTCTGGGGTTCGAAGAATTCCGATCGGTGTACACGATCTCCATATCGGTGGCGTTAAGCATTCATTATCCCTTCAGGCTGCAACTTTAGGGGTTATCAAAACCTAGGCAGGCATGCGAGTAAGGCCAAATTCAAACCTTAAAAGAAATTTCAAAGTGTTCAAATTACTTCCATTATAGTTGAAGATTAATATTGGTCCATAGGAAATAAGGGTTGCCAAGGGAATAGATTATTTTTTTTTCTATGAAAATAAGCTAATATTGTGAATGGAAAGATTTTGTGTGAATTTTGATACATGTTGAGTATCTTGTCTGAAAAATATTGATGCTTTTTTTTTTTGACAAAGTACTCTGAAGATGCATGATTCTTACACAATCGCAGCATGCTTCTGCAGATTAATCCAAAAAAAAAAATAGATACATACACCCAAATAAAAATGGATTATTCATTGTTTCTACTATTATATTTACTTTCTTATCATAATCGCCAATTCTCCCACTTCATAACGGCAGTCAAGTACTGATCCACTAAACACGTGCGTTCCTCTGTTGCCTCTCCGGTTTCTGCAGAGCTCTCCACCGATTAGAACAAAAACTAGAGTGGCCTCCAATTCCATTATCCGAAAAGAGAGAGAGAATCAAAAGGACAGACGATTGACTAGCTTAAAACAAAGCATTTGATTGCTTAAAAGAAGGCATTGTTTGTGGTTACTATGAAGCTTATCTAAACTTGAATTTGCGTCTCTTTCTGCTTTTTCTTATCAGTGGATAAGAGAATCTTTGGGAGTTCTCACGTCTTGAACTTTTACCCATGAGCACAAACATGCCTAGAAGAGAGGAGTCTGCCATTTTAACCAAATCCCATTTTTTTCAATTAGGGTAAACTACACCTAGTAGTCACTAAACTTTTAGAAAAGAAAATTATTTTAAGCATAAAATTAAAAAGCTTCCATTGAAATTACTATAGTTAAGAAAAAGTTTCCTTTCGATCATTGGATCATTAAATTACTAACGATAGTTAACGTGACATTGATACATTAAAAATTCTAAAAGAATATGATAATTCTCAAATCTCCTTTCATTATTGTTTCTAGTATCATTAAGTGGTTTCTCTTGAAAAGATAATCGATTTTTTTCTTTTTATTTTGGTTCAAACTCTTCCCGGAACATTCTAATCTTCTCAAATCTTAACTGAAACTCAAAGTTAATTTTTTTTATCTATCATATCAGTTTTCAATCGAATTATGTTAATCTTCGAACCAAACAAAACCTTCTTACCATTTAGATTAACCAATGATTACTCCATTCATTAGAACCTTTGAGGCAGCTTCCAATTTGAAATCTTAGGTTTTATTTGGAAGGAAGACTTTAATATATCAAGTCAATTTTCAAAATGAATTAGGAAATGTAGAAATTACAATTAAAGTTTTAAAAGTTTAGTGACTAAAGTGAAAGCGTCTTAAAAATTTAGCAACTATCCGTATAATTTACCTTTTTAATTAATCTAAATCGATTTGATTTTTCGTGAGTTATGTCAGCTATGAATATCATCAAAACTTCAAATTGAATTTGAACTTTAAATATTAAAATGCCAATGCAAAATTTGCACCACTCTCATCCCTGGATTGTTGACAACGGTCTTAGTTATATAGGAGGATAAGTATACCTTGTAAGGTAGCATTAACCAGCCTGGTGAGTTGGTGGGGTTCCTCGTGAGTCATGGCTATCAACCCTCCTTTTAGCTTTTGCAAATTTTGCTTAAACAGGGTTAGTGCTTCTTAATTACTCCATCCAACCAAAATCATCTATATAATCTCCTTGTTTGTAGTCTTTCACCTCTTGCCCCCAATTAGGTTTGATCCCATAATAAAGTTTGTTCTGCTCATGAGTCACTTTAACAATATTAATTAGAGAATATACTCGAAAAATAAAATAAAGTTTGGTATATCGATCATTGATTATTGGTGATGAACTTGTGCTAGGTTGTTTTCCTTTTAAGGACCGGTCATTTGTAAACATGAATGATTGCTTCAAATTGGGGGTGTACACAGTCTCTCAACAAGTATTTTATTTCTTCTTTTCAAAGACGTTTTGAAATAAGGGTAGTTTAGGTTTAATCTTCAATGGAATGAATTACTTTAAGAGTCATCAAGGTCTGGTTCTGAAAACAAATCTACAGAATTGTTTGTTTGCAAATGGATCCAAGACAAGATTTTTAGAATAGTAAGAATGTGAGATTAGGTTCAAGGACCATCGAGACTCTCATAAAATTTTATTCGAAATATTTTTCGGCTTCACCCTTGTGTTTGTACAATTATACACATTAAATTTTCATTTTAGTTCAATTGCATACATTTTAAAAAATAAATACATCCATCTATATTTATATTAAATTAATGTATTTGCAATACATAATCATAAAACAATATAGTAGGTTGATAATCATGTGTGAAACCTATATCAGATCCAATTTTCATGTATAAAATTGCATAAAATCACAGCTCATGCATAATATTGCACATCTATCAAATGTTCATGTATATTTGTGAGGTTAGGAAATTTTATAAGAACAATATTTATTTAAGAAAATTTTATTTAAGAAAATAATACTATTTTTTTGGAAAAGATGTGCAGCACTTTTGAAGAGACACGTTTTGTAAGGTATGCCTTTATTGAAATGATAGAAATTTCAGATTAAGATGAAAGAAATGAATCAATAATTAAAAAAGTGTATATATATACATACGATATAAATAAAAAACATATAATTGTATCAAAGACATATAATTGTACTAATACGAACACGAGCCAACAAGATGTTGTATATAATACGATAAATTTTGAATTTGATTGGATCTATATCACTGATTAGACATTATATTTATATTGTAATATAAAGGAACAACAACCAACTTTAAATATAGTAGCTGCTGTTGGTGGTGGAAGAGAAAGCAATGGAAGCGGAGGCTCTGAATTTGGAGCGGATAAGAAGGTCCCCCTAGTTCTAGCAAACTCGAGACCTTGTGTACAACCTGGAATATCTTAATTCTTAGCTGTACAAGAGGTGCGTGTCATGTTTTATGAGAGGGAGCAAACCCCTTTGACTACAAGACCCTGACTTGTCCTCCAATGGGTCCTATGGTCCCATGCTTATAGGAACATGAAACAGCAGCACCAACGGAAAAAGCAAACTTGTTTTCCCTTGTCTTATTATCGATATGGTTGAGATGGAAGCCAGAGAATGTGGGGAGGAAGATGATTGCAGGGGGCAAATGACAGTTAAAGTAGG
Organism: Hibiscus syriacus; assembly: GCF_006381635.1. Classification (NCBI taxonomy): domain Eukaryota; kingdom Viridiplantae; phylum Streptophyta; class Magnoliopsida; order Malvales; family Malvaceae; genus Hibiscus; species Hibiscus syriacus. The sequence goes on from NW_024062689.1 coordinate 592,695, forward strand.
AGATGGATAAGTGGCCCTTTAAGACAAACACATGTGCCACATCTCCATCTGCATTTATTCATCATTGTGGGTTAAATTAAAACAAAAGAAAAGAGAGCATGATTCTTGATTTCTTGTGGATTAGCATAAAAGAGTCTCTCTTTTTGTACATCATGTTTTCCTCTAATTTTGTGGTGGCCACCTTAAATGGACCATTGGCGTGTTGAAATGTTAAAGACAATGCATGGGATTCGGTGGTGAAAAGCACTCCAAAATATATTACAAGGGTTGAGGATTTCCAATGTGATAAAAAATTAACAGCTCTCTCTCTTTACCTCAAGGTCCAATTTGTTCCTTTTCCCCTTATAGTTGAACCCGTGATGCTTCACCGGCTCCATCCGGTCAGATTCATGCATTCACCGGATAAATCAATTGATTCGATTAAAATTTTTAAAAATAAACTTATCAACATCTTAATAAAGTATAATGATTAAATTAACTTTAAATCAACATTGCAATGGCCTTATCGACATAAGTTAATGGATTTAAGGTTAGAGGAATATTATAAGAGTCTAGAATATGGGTAAAGTTTACCATCGATTATAGGGGTTGTTTTTGTTGAATTTTTCGACTATTAAAAATTATAAAATTATCCCTTAATTATAGGACATTACTTTATTGAGTCATCGACTATTAAAAGTTACAGAATGATCATTCGATTATTCATATGTCCCAAACCCGTCATTTTTTGTTAAAAAATCGACAATAGTCTGAGTTGGACGATAACATGTTAGTTGCGATATGATAAAATCTGATACCAATATCTCAAACGACTATCATATTTCAGTCAACAGGTTAATGTCTAGCTCAAACTCTCATTAATTTTTAACTAAAAATGACGAATTTAGAACATATGAATAGCCGGGTTATCATTTTGTAACTTTTAATAATCGATGGACTCAATAAAGCAATACCCTATAATTGAATGATCATCTTGTATCTTTCAATAGTATGAAACTCAACAAAACAACACCCTATAATCGGGATAATTTGTGTATTTAGTCATGAAATATTTGGTAGGTTTAGCTTTTGAATAATGATAATATATATTTTTTTATGTAAATGATATCAGAAGACACTAAAACAGATGAACTCAATGCCTGCCATATGAAGAAGAGCGTCGACTTCAACAGAGAGAACGTGGAACGAATGGAATCCAAAAGGAATAGACGTTTGATAAGATCTATTATATATGTCACCCGTAATTTTGTTGTATCTGTGAGGAACATAAATAAAATGTAAGTTTCAACGTCTAAAATTTAAATTTTGACAATATTTGGTAAGATCGATTATATGTGTCACTAAGGACGAAGCTCCAATAATGATGATATGTAATTTTGATTTAAAGAATATTATTAAGAATTTGACACACTTATGGCAGTGGGTTGGTGGGTGAAATATATAAACGTCTCGCATCCAAAATTTATATCAATAAACAAAAAAATATAATTAAAAATAATGAGTTTTAAATTAACTAAGTTATTTAAATATTTAGTAGTGGTTTTAATTAAGTGGTGGGTTATAGAGATGAAGTGAAAGAGAGGGAATGGCGCCGGCTATGAAGTTTAAGAATCAAGCTTTATTTGAGGCAAGAAAACAACACCTTCCCTCGTATACCCGCCATTCAGTACTCTCTCTCTCTCTCTCTCTCTCTCTCTCTCTATATATATATATATATATATATATATATATATATAAAACTGCACGATTTAAGAGCAAGAAAGCAAAAAGAGAAGGAAGGTTCATGATTGATTGATTGATTTTGATTCTTCCTCAACAAGGATAATAGCATTTGATAAGAAAAAGAACACATGGTTGCTTCTCCATGTTTGAGTGGTAATGATGAGAAGAAACACTGGTGGCTCACCAATAGAAAGGTAAAATACTTTGAAAGCCTTCAACTTTGATCATGTCTTCAAACCAAAGTTTCATTTTTTCTTATAGGAAAAAGTTATTATTTTATGCAGCTTGTAGATAAGTACATTAAAGATGCAAAGTGCCTCGTTGCTACTCAAGGAGCAGATGAGATTGCTTCAGCTCTCAACCTTCTTGACTCGGCTTTGGCACTTTCGCCTCGTCTCGGGACTGCTCTTGAACTCAAAGCCCAATCTTTGCTGTATCTGAGGCGTTTTAGGGATGTTGTTGATATGCTTCAGGATTACATTCCGAGTTTGAAAATGTCAACCGACGACTCTGGCTCGGTTTCCTCTGATAACTCGTCTCAGCAGCTCTCGAGGGAGCGAGTCAAGGTTCTTCCTTCTAGTGACTCGTCCTCGGACTCATCTAGGCCTGACCTGCCTTTCAAATGCTTCTCTGTTTCCGAGTTGAAGAAGAAACTGATGGCCGGGTTGAGGAAGAACGGCGAGAGAGAAGGGAAGTGGAGGTATTTGGTGCTAGGCCAAGCATGTTACCATATAGGCTTAATGGAGGACGCTATGGTTCTCCTCCAAACGGGGAAACGCCTGGCTTCCGCCGCTTTCCGCCGTGAAAGCATTTGTTGGTCTGACGATAGCTTTTCCCTCTCTGCCGCCGCCGCCGCCACAATGCCTCATTCCACGCCTCCACAGAACCCCACTTCTCCCACCGAATCAGAAAACATTTCCCAGCTTCTCTCCCACATCAAGCTCCTCATCCGCCGTAGAACAGCCGCCATTGCCGCCTTGGATGCTGGCATATACTCCGAAGCCATCCGCCATTTCTCCAAAATCGTAGACGGTCGCCGCGCTGCTCCTCAAGGCTTCATCGCCGAGTGTTACATGCATCGAGCATACGCTTACAAGGCCTCGGGTCGCATAGCTGAGTCGATCTCCGATTGTAACAAAACCATCGCTCTTGACCCAACTTGCATGGAAGCGCTCGACACCAGAGCCTCCCTTTTGGAAACCATCCGCTGTTTACCGGACTGTTTACACGACTTCGAACACTTAAAACTGCTTTACAATTCAATCTTGCGAGATCGAAAACTTCCCGGCCCTGTCTGGAAGCATCACAATGTGAGGTACAAAGAGATTCCTGTGAAACTATGTGCCTTAACCACTAAAATTCAACAATTGAAACAAAGAGTTGCTTCAGGGGAGACTGGAAACGTTGATTACCATGCATTAATTGGTTTAAGTCGTAGATGTTCAAGGTCTGAACTTGAGAGGGCTCATTTGTTACTCTGTTTAAGACACAATCCCGATAAAGCTACCTACTTTATCGATTGTTGCGAGTTCGCCGATCACCGTGATCTCGACTCGGTTAAAGACCGAGCCAAGATGTCGGCTTTGGTCCTTTACAGATTGCTTGAAAAGAGTTATTCCAGCGTTATGTGTACCATCATGGATGAAGAAGCAGCCGAGAAGAAAAGGAAGAAAGCTGCGGCAATTCAAGTGAAGCAAACCAATTATTGTAAGTCTAGATCGGAACCTGAAACAAGCCTGGGTTCTTCAACAAGTTTGGACCGGAGTGAAAACAAGAGCACCCCAATTAGTTCGAACACAAACGTGTTCCAAGGTGTATTTTGCAGGGATCTTGCTGTGGTTGGGAACTTACTGTCACAAGTGGGGTTCAATCGTCCACTTCAAGTGAAATATGAGGCACTCAGCTGTTGATTAAAAAGGGCAGACGAAGAATCTCTAGTTCCTTTTCTTTGCAAATTTTTAGTGTCAGCTGTCGATAACATTACTGAATTTTTGCTACTGAATTTTAATTCTTTTCAAATAAAACCATTATTTTTCTATCTCTAGATTGGAGCAAAATAGTACTATTACTTGTGAATATTGTCAGGGAAAATCAAAATTGAGGGAGAAGGTTACAGAGTTTGACTTCTTTTATCTGTCTTTATTATCTGGTTAGCATTTTTTTCCCTCTGGTTTTGTTTATCCACGGACTGACACTGTCTGACATTCCACTAGATTTATTTTATTTGCTAACTGGAGCACCCCCTCGTTATTTAAACGTGGCTTTAATGTTGAAACCTGTGGGGGGGAAAAGGCAATAGCAGTCACCCAGTGTCAGCAAGTTTCAGGTCTGTGGAAAATACAAACAATGAAAGGGTGTCTGATCAAACACTAAAATACAAGAAAGGAATGGAAGCTATAGACCTTTGCCATGGTTTCAGGTCTTACAAGGCAATTGTTCACATGCAATTAAAGGCGAATCAATTCGAAGCCCATGATTGGATTCTTTATGATGTACGCATGCAAATAGATACGTAAACTAGTATAGTTTCATTCCATGCTGTCATTCTTCAAATAAACTTTTCCCAACGATTTTTGCTTTTTCATGGGAATTAAACCAATAATAGTCTTACCAGCAGGAAAAAATCCATATGTATTAAATGATCAAACCAGACGTATAAGAGCACTCTGTTGATGTGAGCTTGTTTCTAACTTCAGCTCAAATTAGTTCAACTTTATAGAACAAAAAAGGTGACAAATCGTCTCTCTCTCTCTCTCTCTCTCTCTCTCTCCTAGCTTAAAGTGCTTTATTAATGTAGATGTTCTTTTCACCTGTTGTTTCCTTGATCTTTTCACTTTCTTGCAACATACCCTTAAGCCTATGATTCTAGTCTTATAATTAGTGGTTTTGTTGAATTCATTACATACAAGGCTATTGACAAGTAAATCTACTCTCAACTCTCAAATTATGTTTTATACATCTCTTGTTAGTTCACAGTTACATAACATCGATACTGTGAAAAATTATGTATTAATTTTCTAAATTCTAACATAACAATTTAAATTTTCAAACTCCACCTAATGATGGTTATGAGTTATGAGCCAACTTATGGTATTTTCTTCTGCCTGTTTGTTCCATTAATTCCTTCGTAGACCCAATTTACACAACAATTATGAACAGGATGGACCTTGACAGGGCAAGTAAGAGTGGTTTCCCCCATGAAAATTTAAAAGTACCATATACATTTTCCATTGAAAATATATTTTCGTCTCCTATAATTTTATAAGTTCAAGTTTACCCCTGAAATTTTATAAGTTCAAATTTACCCCTAACATAAAATCATGAACACAAACATTTTTGGGAAATATGATTATATAAATGGTTTGTTAACCTATCAATGATAAAAGCTAAAATGAATAAGATTTATAAAATCAAGCAGTTCTGTAACAGTGTAGTTCGACCCCAAAATGGAATATTATGCTAAACAAGCCTCTCCAAATTGCTGGACACTAGAACGTGTTATAGAGCAAAGACATATTCAGATACTGCAAAAACTAAATTGTTAATGGAGGGAAAGTAGGCAAAAAAGGAAAATGAGACGAGCAAAATTAGAAAACCTCCAGATATTCCTAGTTTCTATGTAATCTCGTCATGTTACAATGGGAACATCATTAGGACCCAACAATATATATATATATGTTCGTACCATCTATTCCTAGCCGAGAACCGCCTTGATTTCGGCCTTCTGGTCCGCCGTCAGCATCGAGGGAAACAAGACCTCAAAAGTGACATAGAGGTCTCCTTTCTTGTTGCTAAAATGCAATGGCATCCCTTCTCCTTTGAACTTTCTCACCTCTTTCGGCTTAGTAATTCCCTGAGTACGTACAATGCAATTCATTACCTCCTAGTTTAAAGTTTATTTCTAACTTGGGATCACATCTATTGGTTCTGATGCTTACCTTAGATCCAATGTCCACTAAATGGTCATCAAGGTGTTTAATGGTCTTCTCAAAACCAACAAGAGCTTGAACCTGGAGCATGTCAAGGACAGATAATTAGTTCCATAAGGTAATGGAGGATGGTCAAGACCGATTCAGATATTAATAAAGAAAAATGAGACTTACTAGTGTTATGGTGACAGTGGTGTGCAAGTTATTGCCTTCCCTCCTAAATCGGTCATGGGGTGCTGTGTGAATGCGGAACTGCAAGAATCGGCAATTTTCAGTATAGTTGTGGTAGGATTATGGGGTGGACATGAACATGACAGCCTCCAGAATAACAAGGCTATTCAGAAGGATCATAAATTTTTGAATACACTGTTTCTAAAGACTAACCTTCAAATCCCCAGGTTCTCCATCTATTATAGGCTCGCCGTCATCATAAAAAACAAGCTCCTGTAAATGCACCGGGAATATTATTCTAAATCCTGGCACTAAATTATTATCTCCAATAGCGTGTCACCCACGTTTTAAGAGATCAAGAGTGCACCTAGATAAAAATCACAAAAGGAAAAACAGAAAAAACTAATTCTATAAACTTACATGTCCATCTTGCATTCCTTTCTCAATATCAACAGTGACAATATACCCCTCTCGTTCATATTTGACATTTTGGCATTCCTCGCAAACCTGAGAAAAGAAATGGAGAATGATTATAAAAGCTTGATCATGGTAAGATATAACAAGAAGGAAAAAGAAAAACAAGAATAACACAGTAACTGCTATTAACAAAACTCAGAAACCACTGTACCTGTTCGGTCATCTGTTGGAACATCCCTGGACCAATTTGCCTATGATGGACCTCATTTCTGCAGTTACACCGTCGTTTACCGGGAGCTGGCTTCAAGATATTTTTCTCCCTCCAAACCTGGTGAAATCCAATTCAATTTTACTTTTTTATATAACATAAAAATATTGAGAAATACCAAAGGGGGCACGGAAAACAGAGAGGCAAGCACCTAGCTATCAAACCCATCTTCTTTCCCTATAAAGGTTCAAGTTAAGAATGAGATGCACCCTCTGCTTGTTATCATAATTTCTTGAAAATCAATGTATAATTTGTTGATTCAACAGCTTCCTAGGAAACTGTAGAACAGTTAATCAAAATATAAAATTTCCAGGAAGAACTAGTTGATGCCTAATGATCTAGCTCCTAGTTAAGCCTGGACTGAACATAATATCGATTACTAAGCATCATGTGATAACCGATGACGTTTTATGGCTGATAGACAATTAACTTTGACACAAATTTGGTGAACTACCTATTTGTAAAATGTTAGTTATTATTACATGGATCCAATGTTTAGACTAATAACACCTCATATATGCAGATGCTTACATTGTCATACATAGACTAACCAACTTATTTAAGACATTAAATAAGGGATCAATCCATAATGCACAAAAAACTAGGATTCCACACTAGTCAACATGACCAAAAAACGATCGATTAGAGATTTGGGTTAGGGATAACAAACCCAACCAGAAGGAATAATACCTCACCTTAAGAGTACCTCCCATATACAAATCCTCCAGTGTTGCATCCAATTCGACAATAACATCATCACCCTTCAAGATTTTCTCTTCCTCTTCAGCATGGCCTCCACCAAAAAAACTAAAAACCAAGCCCCCATCTTATCAGCAATAGTAGGTGGTTTAATTGAGCATGGTATAATACATTAAATAAAAATCCCTTTAAAACAACTATCAACGTAGGATGACCTGAAGATAAGTCAATACCTAACAATTTATTGGTGATTTCAAACAAAAATCATCCTTAGCACTTAAACATAATCACCAATAAAGTAAAGCTTCTTACTTCCAAAGTAGGAAACCCGAAGTTAGGCAACATCAACATACCTAAAATGCAATTAATATACCTAAACTAAAGGTAGAGAACATAACATAGCAATTAGCATCTCAACTAGAACAATGGCATCAACAATATAATTAAAAGCAATGCAAAATCAATAATGGAGGGAAATTTTAAAAAATCTTACGAGCTGAAAATGTCCTGGATATTGACCCCCATTCCTCCTCTGCCACCGCTGGCAGCATGCTGCTTCAGTCCCTCCTCTCCGTACCTATCATATATGCCCCTCTTTTCGCTGTCCGATAACACCTCATAAGCTAAACCCATTCATCAAAAAGATCAATCATCCAATTAATTCCATCACTCAAAACATTATTATTATTATTATTTAAAAAAATGAGTAAACAAAGGAGGAGGTCTCTTACCATTGCTAATATCAGCAAATTTCTTGTTGGCCTCTTCATTACCAGGGTTCTTATCGGGATGATACTTCAATGCCAACTTCCGATACGCCCTTTTGATCTGCTCATCAGAAGCTCCTTTCGGCACTTGCAATATCTCATAATAATTCTTCCTGCATCATTAAAGCAATATCACCACAAGATTCCCCTACAAAAAGGAAATCTGAACCAATAGAGAGATCGGCGCGTACCCTGCAAATACGACGATCGCGTAAGACAAAGCACATAAGAGAAAAAGAAGTTTCGTTCTTGGAAGCGCCATGGGTATGAGATTAGGAGAGAAACTGAGTCTCTCCTGAACTTCAAAACTGTGTTCACAAAAAAGAAAAAAAAAACTGATTTTTTTTTTTTGCGAGGGAGATATCGGGGAGTGGGGATTATTAAACTGTGGCCTTTGCTTATTTTCGCGAATGGATCGTTGGTTTTTCGATTGGAAACTAGGAAAAGTTAAAACTTGAAGCAAAACAGAAGAAGATCAACGACTTTGACTTCCCAAGTTGGGACTCTGACCTTTGGCTAACGTGTTATTGTGAAAACTGACCAATGAGCGTAAACTTGATGTTGTTTCTTCCAATAAAACTTTTCCACGTGGATGAAGTACGTTCCCCCTCCCCCGAGTCGTATTTCACTCATCCGGTTTCCTGGAAAACGGCAATTCACAAACCAATTTTTAAGTTAAAATGCCATTGATGTTCATTTCTCCGGGAAGAGTTTTAGAACTGTTCTTTCGAATATTTTACGGCAACACATCACTTAAAATGGGATATCAAACTGCATAATTAGTTAAAATATTTTTATCGTATAAATATTCAAAAATAATTTATACGTTTAATACTTAAATTATTAATTTTATTTCATTTAAGTAATTAAATTTTAAAAAAATTAAAATCATTTAATGATAATGTTTATATTACACTACATGTTAACTTTTTAATTATCGTTACTTTTTTTTATTTGCTATTAATTTTTAATTAATTTGATTTGATCAATTAGACGGCAATACATGTCATAATCTATAGAGATAAAAAGGTGAAAATCATTTTTGTACCGAGTATAAATAGATATCGGGTTTTTAATATGATAAACAAATCAAATTAAATTTTATTATATTTTGTATCTAACTTATATAATGATATTATCAATCCGACACGCGTCATCTCTTAGAACCGTTCGACGAGCTCCATAAGAAATTGCGTCTTCGATAATCGTTCTCAGAACTTACAAAGACGTATAATATAGGCAGAGTTGATAGGACAAAGATTATTAAGACTACTAACAAAGACATATAATTTTGTCATAAACCTTTCCACCACCGGTTTCCGAGCAATTCTTCTTCTTCGATCAGCACCTAAAAAAAGGCTTAAAGAAATAAAAGGCAACTTCCTCTTTTGACACCCACAAACCAATGTCATATTATCTTCCACCCCAATTCCAACTAAGATTTTTTGATGTTTCTGCTTAATCCCGAACTAGCTTCAAAGCAACGAAGAATGAGCTTTAGATATAAAACGAACTTTTCCTCCGCTTTTATGAATGAAGAACATGTTGAATCCATATGATCCTGGCGTTTTTTATTCATCGCTCCAGATTGTCTTCTTTATCTCCTCCATTTAGAAGGCCTCCTCAAGTTTATGCATTTGAGTCCCGAAAGTTTCTTAAAGTCTAATTCGAAGATAGCCTTCCATTTCCTATTTTTGCTGCTACAGTGCTTGCTGAAATGTTCATATAGCTTTCTCTTGAGTTTAGTTGGATCCCCACTCCATCCCTCACATAGATTTAACCCCTGAGTTACCTTTCTTTTCGCCCTGATCTTCACCGCTCTATGGGAAAATGCAGAATTATGGTCACCTAATTTTAGTCAAGACATTCTGGATTTTTGCCTCCATAAAGTTCCCTTTAATTTCATAGTCTCCCAAAGTTCCATTTTACATTTCTTTAGCTCCTCTTGAAGTCCTTTATCCAAGTTACAACGGCCACCTTTTTCATCCAGCTTTTCAATTCTTTTTTTCAGAAACTTGTTCTTTTTGTTGGAATCGAACAGTGGCTTATTCTCCTCGAACTGCCACCGAAGAAATTTGGACCATATCAGTACCGATAAATGTTTAAAATTGTCGTATTCTTTTCATATTAATTTTATTGTTTAAATTGATTATTTATATTATTCAAAACGTTTGGACAAAGAGATCACATAATATTATACGTAGGATCTTTTGTGGAAGGCTGTTTTGTGGAGCCTGTGTTACATGGTTTTATAAAAGATAAATATTAAAGAACTATGACGAAAACTAGTGTTTGTTTACTAGTTGAGGAAGCTTCCGTCTATTCATTAATGAAAAATCGCATGCCTTTTCATTCAAGTAATATCTACTTATTCGTTAAAAAGACATCTTTTTTCGTCAAATATATAAATAACTTTAATATGTTCACAAATCCTCACATGTCAACTTAAAGTTACATACTAAAAGTTATATCAATTCCCAAACATGAAAAATGCAAGACAAGAAAGGGTTAGGTTCGTTAGGCGATTAACTCAATTGTTCCCATTTTGTTATAGATAATTGTTCGTTATGGGACATTTATTGTGTCTTTTAGTTGACACAATTTTTAATGGAAAAATATCTCAAAGCCAATGACGAGGTCGTATTTATAGAAAAACATCAATAAGACTATGAAGAACTTCAAGTAGGTTCAAAATTAAAATCAAAAGAAAAATCAAGTTATTTGGAGTAGACGTATATATCTTAATATCTAAACTACACATTGCTTTTCAATGAAAAGGAACCATAGAAAAATAAAATTATGTCATTCATGACAATTTTTCTTATGTAATAAAGTACGTGGTTCCAAAAATCATTTAGTCTAGTGGGATGAGATACTAACTCCTTTAAGTAAAGACTAGGATTGAATCATGACGATTATGAATGGAGCAAAGTGGATTGGGAGGGTCGTCCTCACCTCTACAGTACCCAATCCGAATTAGTTAATCACTAGATCGGAAATCAATGATTATACCAAAAATATATATATAACATAAAATTAATATCATTTTTATAAAATGATCATATGAATACGTTTGTTATTCTCTTTATCATTCCTTATACTTAAAATAGGGAAAGATATCGAACTTAAATTTTAAAATAAAAACATTCACATTATTTTACGTTTAAAATGCCACTTATATTTCAATTTATTAAATAATATTAATTAATGATAGATTAGTCGAAGGAGAAAAAAGAGTCATAAAACCGTAGGGATAAGATGTGAAAAAGGTGAAACAATTAGGATGAGTGATGTAATTTATTTTTCTTAAAATTAGAAGTAGATATACCCAGTCATGACATAAAAGAATAACAAGCTGCAATATACTTGATCAATGCGGCTAATAAGTCCTATCTATTCATCTTCATCACGACAAAGTAATAGAGGTTCCCAAAACAAGTTAGGGAAGCTTCGATAAGACACTCAAGTGAGGAGTTTGGAGACATTGAAATCAATTATTAAAAGCTTGAAAGTGAAAACTTGATTTAATGTGTTTGATTAAACATAAAAATGATATAAGGTAAGTTTCATGAGATTTATAATTTTGTTTGATATTCGAAAAACGTTAAGAATATCCGAGTTACTTATATATATGATAATCGTCTTTTAGAATACTCTAAATGAGTAGACTAATCAAGTGTTAGATATTGATGTTGTGACCCAGATCTCATCATAGGTACTAAAGAAAGTGGGCCAATTGGAGGCAAGAAACCGATGTTATGTGACCTAAATCTTATCTAGAATACTTATCATAAGTTATCGCGATATGGATCTTATGATGCTGATGTGACTTCGGATTATATCATGATGTTTACTTATATTATATGCTTGATGCATATATGTTGTTCATAATTATACTTAACATGCGCATAAAATAAATACATGTAGTATAGTTGAGTTATTTGTGTGACACTAAAAACTTATTAACTTAACATTCAGAATATATTTTTATGTTTTCAGGTGAACATTCGTGGAACTTATCAATAAATTTGAGATTTTAAATTTGATCGAGCTATTAAAGTACATCTTGAATATTATTAGAAGACATGTATCATTCATTGACCTTATGTATATAAGTATTAACTTTATTTTGAAATATATTATTAGGTGCTCCTCATTTGTAAATTAATTATCATGGTTGTTAAACTTATAGAATTCATTATTACAATGATATTTATTAGTACTTATATTGAGTAAATTAAATTAAATTAAACTTGAATTAATATATATATTGAATCAAATTATTTTAGTTAATACAATCAATTAGTATTAAAAAAATTGTCCGAATCAAAAATCGAACGGAATACAAATTTTTATTAAAAATATATTAAAAAAAACTAAAAATCTATTATTTTAAAAAAATATTTAACGTTAATCACTACAAATTGTTAGTTTTAGCTGGAAAAGAAAAATGAGAAATTTGTTTAAAATTTTTAGTTAACATTTTCATTCTTTGCAGAAAATATATAAATAAAGAATAAGAATGAAATCTAGAAAGCAGTGACAGCGTCAATGGCTAAAGCACCGTCACCACCACCACATCATCTTCCTCACGGAAATGAAACAATTGAAGTTTGCACGACTTTCCCGCCCAAGGTAAATTCTGCCGTAATATGGGAAAATTCGACTTCTCCATCAGAAATTTTCAAATATTCGTTATCGATTCTGGAGATGGAGATGGTCATGGTGTTCACCGTCATACATCTCATTTATGCCATCCTCAAGCCACTTGGAGTCACCTTCTTTGTTAAAAGTCAAATAATTTAGGCACCAAATTAGGCACCAAATGGTGCTTTGTCAAAGTCAAAAAATTAGGCACTTAATTTTTGTTGAAATTGGGTAATGGGATAATTAATTTTAGTCATTGTAATTTAGGGTATTTATAAGATTAGTCCTTAAGTTTCAACTATAAATACCCTAGCTCATATAGCTTCAAAATCATCCCAAAGCATTATAGCTTTCTTACAATACTAGAGAGATTTTAGAGAGTTTCTTGAGAGTTGTTTTCTCCTTTTTATCTATAGAGAATTATCATTGTTTTCTCCTTGGTAGATCGAGAGAGGTTGTAATTCCTATTTTCTCATAGTGAAATTCTTCTACCATTGCCCGTGGTTTCTACCCTAAATTTTTAGGGGTTTTCCATGTAAATTTTGTGTCTCTTTTATCTTTATTTTTATTTTCTCAAATTATCAGTTGCGATTTTGCTCTATCCGATAGCTGTCTTCCGCAACAATTGGTATCAGAGCTAGATTAGAGTGTGTAATATCTGTTTATTGTCTTTGTGGTTGCCACCAAAAGGTAGATTCTCCAACATAAGAAAATAAGAAGTTATTACCCATTCTTTGAAGGTTCCAGAGAACTATTCACGATAGTGAAATAGTGGGAGCTATCCGTAAAAGAAGCTATGGCAATGAAATTTGATATTGAAAAGTTCAATGGGAGAAATTTCTCATTGTGGAAATTGAAGATGAAGGCCATCCTGAGGAAAGACGGTTGTCTAGCAGCTATCAGCGAAAGGCCAGTAGATTTCACAGACGACAACAAATGGATCGAAATGGACGAAAATGCTATGGCAAACTTTCATCTAGCATTAGCAGATGAAGTATTGTCAAGTATCGAGGAGAAGAAGACAACTAAGGAGATATGGGATCATCTCACCAAACTGTACGAGGCCACATCGTTGCACAATAAAATTTTCCTTAAGAGAAAATTGTACACTCTCCGTATGCCAGAATCTACTTCAGTGACGGAGCACTTAAATACACTGAACACTTTATTTTCTCAGCTTACATCCTTAAGCTGTAAAATAGGAGAACAAGAACGTGCTGAACTTCTACTTCAAAGTCTACCGGATTCATATGATCAACTCATCATCAACTTGACAAACAGTAATGTCACCAGTCTAGTCTTCGATGACGTTGCAGCTGCTGTTCTACAAGAAGAAAATCGGCGCAAGAACAAGGAAGACAGACAAGTAAATCTGCAACAAGCAGAAGCGTTGACAATAATGAGAGGGAGATCAACAGAACGTGGCCAAAGCAGCAGTCACAAACATGGTAGATCGAAGTCGAGAAGCAAGAAAAATTTAAAGTTTTACAACTGTGGAAAGAAGGGTCACTTGAAGAAGGATTGTTGGAGTCTAAATAAAAACTCCAATCCACAAGGCAATACCGCAAACACTTCAGATGATGGAGATGCTCTATGCTGTGAAGCGTCAACCACCGTGGAAAGAAGAAAACGATTTGCAGATATATGGCTCATTGATTCGGGAGCAACATATCACATGACCTCAAGAAAAGAATGGTTACATCATTATGAACCTGTCTTAGGAGGATCTGTGTATAGTTGCAATGATCATGCCTTAGAGATCGTTGGCGTGGGAACCATCAAATTGAAGATGTATGATGGAACAATTAAAGTTGTTCGAGATGTGCGGCACGTGAAAGGTCTGAAGAAAAAATTATTATCCTACGGATTGTTAGATAATAATGCTAGCAAGATTGAAAAACGAAAAGGAATCATGAAAGTGTTCTGTGGAGCGCTTGTGGTGCTGAAAGGCGAAAAGATAGCTGCAAACTTGTACATGCTAAAGGGAGAGACTTTGCTAGAAGCAGAAGCCTCTGTTGCCTCATGTAGTTCAGATTCTGCAATGATATGACATCAGAAACTTGGACACATGTCAGAACAAGGAATGAAAGTTCTTGTGGAGCAAAACCTACTTCTAGGCTTAACAAATGTATCACTTACTTTGTGTGAGCATTGCATAACAAGTAAGCAACACCGGTTGAAATTCAACACATCAAATTCTAGAGGCAAAAGTGTTCTAGAATTGGTTCACTCTGACGTATGGCAAGTAACAGTAACATCTCTAGGTGGAGCAAAATACTTTGTCTCATTTATTGATGACTACTCCAGGAGATGTTGGGTGCACCCTATTAAGAAGAAGTCAGACGTGTTTTCAACTTTCAAAAACTTCAAAGCGCGGGTGGAACTTGATTCTGGAAATAAGATCAACTGTTTCAGAACAGGTAATGGAGGAGAATACACAAGCGAAGAATTTGATGACTTTTGCAAGAAAGAAGGCATCAAAAGACAGTTCACAGTGGCGAACACTCCTCAACAAAATGGAGTGGCAGAGCGGATGAACAAAACCTTGTTAGAAAGAACAAGAGCAATGTTGAGGGATGCATGCCTAGAAAAATCATTCTGGGCAGAAGCAATCAATACCGCCTGTTATTTGGTGAATCGAGCTCAATCAACTGCAATAGAGCTGAAGACACCAATGGAGATGTGGACTGGTAAACCAGCTGATTATTCAAACCTTCATGTATTTGGAAGTGTCGTGTACGTGATGTACAACTCCCAAGAAATTTCAAAGCTGGATCCAAAATCCAGGAAATGCAAATTCTTGGGGTATGTTGATGGAGTAAAGGGGTATCGCTTGTGGGATCCCACTGCCCGCAAAGTGATCATCAGTAGAGATGTTATCTTTGTAGAAGACAAACTACAAAGAAAAGAAGACGATGATAGCGCTGAAAAGTCAGAGACTACTCAGATACATGTGGAAAAAGAGTTTGAAGAAGGAGATTCTTCTGAAGTAGAACCAGCACATGATGAACAAGAACCAGAGAGTTCTGAAGCTCCAACAACTCGTCAATCAAATCATGTGAGAAGACGTCCCAATTGGCACTCAAATTATGTTATAGAAGGTAATATTGCATACTACCTTTTAACAGAGGACGGTGAGCCATCAACATACCAGGAGGCAATAAACAGCTCAGATGCTTCACTGTGGATGATGGCGATGCAAGAAGAAATCGAAGCCCTTCATAAAAATAATACATGGGACCTTGTTCCACTACCACAAGGAAGGAAGCCAATTGGTAACAAATGTGTCTTCAAAATCAAGCGAAATTGTAACGATCAAGTTGAGAGGTATCGTGCAAGACTGGTGGTTAAAGGATATGCTCAAAAGGAAGGTATTGATTTCAATGAAATATTTTCTCATGTGGTTCGACTAACAACAGTTCGAGTGGTTTTGGCAATGTGTACTACATTGGACTTACATCTAGAGCAACTAGATGTTAAAACAGCTTTTCTTCATGGAAATCTTGAAGAAGAAATTTATATGCTCCAGCCTAAAGGTTTTGAAGAAAAAGAAAAGAAGAACTTGGTTTGCAGGTTGAACAAATCTCTGTACGGTCTAAAGTAGGCGCCGAGGTATTGGTATAAGAGATTTGATTATTTCATTATGTGCCTTGGATACAACAGACTTAATGCAGACCCTTGTGCTTATTTCAAGAGGTCTGGTGATAACGATTTTGTTATTTTGTTGTTGTATGTAGATGACATGTTGGTTGCAGGACCCAACAAAGATCATATTGAAGAATTGAAGGCACAACTGGCTATGGAATTTGAAATGAAGGACTTGGGATCAGCAAACAAGATTCTAGGGATGCAAATTCACTGAGACAGAAGTAATAGGAAGATTTGGCTTTCACAAAAGAATTACTTGAAGAAAATCTTGTCACGATTTAGCATGCAAGATTGTAAGCCAATTTCTACCCCTCTTCCTATTAACTTCAAATTATCCTCCAGTATGAGTCCTAGCAGTGAAGAAGAGAGGATGGAGATGTCTCGAGTACCGTATGCATCAGCAGTGGGAAGTTTAATGTTCGCTATGATATGCACAAGACCAGACATTGCACAAGCAGTGAGAGTGGTTAGTCGATACATGGCGAATCCAGGCAAAGAGCATTGGAATACAGTAAAGAGGATCCTGAGATACATCAAAGGGACCTCAAATGTTGCATTATGTTATGGAGGATCAATCTTACTAATCAATGGGTATGTAGATTCTGACTATGTAGGGGATTTGGATAAAAGCAAATCTACTACAGGATATATATTCAAAGTTGCTGGTAGAGCTATAAGCTGGGTTTCAAAATTACAGTCAATTGTGGCTACATCCACAACAGAGGCAGAATATGTAGCAGCTACACAAGCCAGTAAAGAAGCAATTTGGTTGAAGATGCTATTGGAGGAGCTTGGGCACAATCAAGAGTATGTCTCTCTGTTTTGTGACAGTCAAAGCGCATTGCATCTAGCAAGGAATCCAACATTTCATTCAAGGACAAAACACATACGAGTTCAGTACCATTTCATTCGTGAAAAGGTGGAAGAAGGAACAGTAGATATGCAGAAGATCCATACCAAAGACAACATAGCAGATTTCATGACGAAGGCGATCAACGCTGATAAATTTACCTGGTGTCGATCCTCCTGTGGCCTGTCAGAAACGTAAGCAACATGAAGGTACAAGGTAGAAAGAATGGTGTGAAGATATGATTATTCCAATCAAATCTTCAAGTGGGAGATTGTTAAAAGTCAAATAATTTAGGCACCAAATTAGGCACCAAATGGTGCTTTGTCAAAGTCAAAAATTAGGCACCTAATTTTTGTTGAAATTGGGTAATGGGATAATTAATTTTAGTCATTGTAATTTAGAATATTTATAAGATTAGTCCTTAAGTTTCAACTATAAATACCCTAGCTCATATAGCTTCAAAATCATCCCAAAGCATTATAGCTTTCTTTCAATACTAGAGAGATTTTAGAGAGTTTCTTGACAGTTGTTTTCTCCATTTTATCTAGAGAGAATTATCATTGTTTTCTCCTTGGTAGATCGAGAGAGGTTGTAATTCCTATTTTCTCATAGTGAAATTCTTCTACCGTTGCCCGTGGTTTCTACCCTAAATTTTTAGGGGTTTCCCACGTAAATTTTGTGTCTCTTTTATCTTCATTTTTATTTTCTCAAATTATCAGTTGCGATTTTGCTCTATCCGATAGCCGTCTTCCGCAACATTCTTTGCTTCACAATTTAAGTTGATTAATTACCTATTTCCTCTCTATGTATATATATTTTTCGGGTTAACTTGCATGCCAAATAAGCGCAACCCTAATTTGTTTTGTGATTAATTTGTTTGATGTGGAATGGGCGGGCATAATGTTGGGACCTGCAATGCTTGGGAGAGTGGAAGGATTCCATGGCAAATTGTTTACTAAGGAATTAGGTATTGGAATCATCGATTCTGCAGTAACGTTCGGTTTCACCATATTTTTGTTTGTGATGGGAGTGGAAGTGGACTTCAAGATGGCATTTAGAACAACAAGGAGAACCACAGTGATAGGCATTGTATCCATTTTATTTCCTTTTGTGTGGTTGGTTTAAATTTTTACGAGACCCACAAACAACCTGATGAAAGTATCAGTTTAAGAATGGAACGCTTAATGGGAATAACAATTGAATCCATAACGGCATTCGCGATCGTAGAGTGTCTTATCAGCGAGCTTAAGATTGTAAATTCATAACTGGGACAATTGGCTTTATCATCGGCAACGTCACCACAAGTCATTTGAGCAGCTTTTTTTCTAATTTACATCACTTGGTAAAAATTTGGGTAGGGTCACCGTCACTCGTGGTAGTGCATGTAGTAATAATGTTTCTTTTCATTGTTGTATTTTTCGGTTTCGTCCATTGATGTTTTGGATGATTAAAGTAAATCCTGAATGAAGGCCAATCAAGGGAGCACACATTCTAATCTTCATGAAGTTAGCTTTATGGTGTGGTATCAATGCACTTTTAGTGACGTTTTTTTAATAAACGATGCAACTTTTTTACGTATTGTCGCGTTTATAGAAAGAACCCCATAAAATTATCAAGGCGTTAATGGGAAAGCGCCACAATATTTATGTACATTTGGTGGTGTTTTTTAGAAAAAACCCGCAATATACTGATGTATTGTGGAGTTTTTGGGAAAACGTCGTTATTGATACTTACTTTAGTGGCATTTGTGAAACGCCGTAACAATATTCATATATCATAGCGTTTTGTCATGAACGACGTAATTTTATAGTATTTGGTGGCGTTTGGCATTACAAACGCCACAAGTTTTCAGTCATTTATCCCCCTTTTTCACAACATTTTCGCCACGACATCCCCAAGCTATTGCTCTGAAAATCTCTCCTGGCTTCCTTGCCCTAAATCCAAACATTTCATGTTACCAAGAAACGCGATCTTAAGAGAGCCGAAGGAGAACCTTACTTCTTCCTCAAATCCTACCCCTTCTAAATCCAGACGGACACAACTGATTCCCAAACAACACTCCAAAGAAAACGCACTGTCGCCTCATCCAACTCCTAGCATTCCCCCGCAACCGCCAAGATCAAGAACCACTTGCGTATTTGGCACCCTTCTTTCAACCCTCTCAAACACAAACTTAATTATTGAAGAGAGAGAGAGAGAGAAAAAAAACAAGAGAGGAAAGAGAAAAGGAAATGGGTTTCTAAAAAAAAGTTGATTCCAGCTTTAGGGGATTAAATCCCCACTTTAGGGAAAAGGTCAAATCAATATTTGGTCACCGAGTTTCCAATATATTCTGATATGGTTCAAAACTTTATCATAAAGTTCATTTTAGTCTCAGAATTAGCCAAAAATTAGAATTAATTACTAACGAAAATTAGGAAAAATTATAGCCCTACTTTGGGGCGTGACAAGTCTATTTTAAACCAAAAAGTTTGCTTCGATCAATGGTTGAATGGTTGGTTTACTGCATGCCTCTTTGTCGAAGTGATATCTACATATACGTTAAAAAAGCATATTTCTTCGTCCAATATATAAAGAGTTTTCGTATAAATGTTATTCTCACAATATCCTCACAGGTCAATCTTCAGTCACGGTTCAAGATTTACAGCACCTTTGAGGCATGGAATACCAAGAGCAAGCCCGGGACAGGTTCACAATTCGATTGACCCGAAGGGAAGTCGAGCAACGCGTGATACTTTTCTCATTTGTCACTGTGGCGGCCTTTTTAGAGTACGAAGAAGGTATTGATGTAAAAGATAGTCTGGATAAAGAGTGTACATAATACATATATATTTTTGAAAATCATTGATGAGGAAAACACGAAGAAAAGAGAATTTATTATGATCAATAGTAATATTACAAGAAAATTTATGATATAAATGTACCAACACTGAACTCTAAACAATAAATACTAGAGACTCTGCAGTCACCGTATTTTTTTCTCTTTAAATTATAATCTTTATGAAACAAAATTTGAATTACAATCACTAACAAAACACCTATGACAAAGGTTCTAACTTTTTGAGCCTCTTTCAGCATGTTCCAAATATGAAATCTGTCTCTGCAGCCTCATTTGCTCATGGAACTTCGCTATGAACTTCTCAGCCTTTGAATCAATTCCTTCATCCTCGATTTCATATGAATAGACATACGGACCGTTTTCTTTCTCATCACACCCTTCGTATCCACACTCTTCCGCTTCTCCTAGATCTTCAACGTCGGTTTCGGATCCCGTCGAGTAACTCGTTCTTCCATTATCATGATCATTGACGCTGAAATCGTAATCGAAATCGACTTCCTCAGCGCTAATGCAAGGGAGAAGGAATCTCATCGAACTCGAAGCGAGACGGTGGTGGTGAATCTTGACGTGAAAAATGGGTGTGCCGTTAAATGAAAACTGGCGTTCCATATAATGGCTGCTGATAATTTGGTGATCATTACGAGTGGAGGGATGTGCAAGACCCTTGAGGAACTTGGGCACCAATCGTAGTTCCATCATTAGCCGTCTCTTGAAAACCCCTCCTTTTCTTCCCCATAACACTGCTAGACGCAGGAGGTTCCATGCTCTTTCACCTACAACACTTTTCTTCTTCTTCCCCATTTGCTACGAGAAAACACGGGGAAAAATGATTTGTTTTTACTATGATTTTGTTGAATCTTCGTTTGCTGATGAGTATTTATATTCATTTTGTATCATACTACATTATATAAGGAGTCGTATCATGTAAGTTTCATTGGAGCGTTTGGTATACGAAAGACAGTGAGAGAAGAAAACAAGTTTTAGTCTTTGGGTTAGATTCACTATATATCCCTAAATTATGGATTATATTGTTAGTTGATCCTTAAACTTAAAAAAAATTAATTAAATTCTCAATAACCTTAATCATACCTAAACTGGTATTTAACGCGACAGTAGAACTGTAGAAAGGACTTGATTAGAATGATACTCAAGCCTGTAGATTTAATTAGAACATTTTGAATTTGGGATTAAATTTAAATATGACCTATAGTTTGAGGATGTCACGCGGGATTAACCCTTTTGTTTATAAATGTATTTCTAGTTTGGTAAGAAGTGTGAAGAATGGGCAGCGGAAACGCGTGGGAAACACGGTTTCGCGTGACATAGTCTAGCTGTCCCCGTTTTATTTTCTTTATCCAAATAAAACCTTGTCTCCTTTCCTTTATTACTGTTTTGTTTATGAGCAGCGGAATCCCCCCTCCTTCTTCTTTTGGTTTTATGGCGGCGCCGTTTCTGTTTGGGCCAACCACAAAGCTAAATAATATTCACAAGTCACAGCTGTTTAATCCATAATTTAGGTATGACATGAAATGAGCGAGCATTTGAAGGGTAAGATGGTTAGAGTGTAAGAGAGGAGAAAACGCCGCCGCCGGCAACTGTTATTTGTTTTGGGAAATTAACTAGAAGTCTAGAACACGACATGCTTTTAAGAATGGAAATCCGAAAACGACACACGCAATCCCTCGCGGCAAGTAACACATGTACGGATCTCCAATTCAATGACAGAATGATCAGTGATTTGGAAGTAAACTGATCATAAGAAACAATTGAAGGCATCCCCCCCGATTCCTATGCCTCAAACAACGGTCTTCTGATCGTCCATTGCACGCTTCTGGAAATGGTCGTATGTTTTTCTTGCTGGCATTGCGTCCTAAGCAACTTAATTTACTGTTGTTTTGTTGGTCAAAATAATTATAAAACATCTGGCAATAATGGTGATTAAAGTTGAATTGTTTTAATTAATTACTTGTCTGGTACACCAAGCCACGTCTCTTCTCCAAAATCAGTATTATATGTAATATAACATTTTTACTGACATTAGTTTAATAAATTTTGGAAAGATAATTCTTTTCTATAATTAGATGGAGGATTTAACTAATGTTAAGTCTGATGAAAAATCATGCAATAATTAACTAGTACAAACCAAATCAGGAAACAGAACACAGTTGCAGTTATATCCATGGTACGTACATACGTAAATATGTTATCTAAAAACCAGAAGGGGAGAGCTTAAGATGATCAATGCCTATCTCCCCCTCTGGCAATTTGCTAGAAACTTCACTAAATTCTGGAACCACCGTCGTAAAATGCAACGACTGTGCTATGTAAATTCGAGGAGGGTACTGAGGAGGAGTAAACGGAAGGAGCAGTGGACGGGATGGACAATAACCAGGCGGCCGTTGTGGCACAAATTTACCGGCACTGCTTCTGGTGAACTCTCTAGGAAACCTTGGCGCCATCGACCTTACTGAATGGGGGCTTAAAATAGGCGCAGCTGCTACGAACCGTTGATAGCTTTGAAACTGAGCTTGCCTAGCTCTTTGACGCTCTCTCTTGTGCGCATTTTGATGGCCCCCTAATGCTTGAGAATTGGCAAACACTCGGTGGCAAAACGGACACTCGAATTTCTTGTTTTCTCTGCAATCATCAGCTTCCTCTTGCTCGGTAAGTGAAAAACCAAATAGCTTGAGTGATGAATGTTTATCTGGTGCCATGTCAGCCAAAGATGAACTGGTTGGGATTGAGCTCTCTTCCATTTAAAATGCAGTAAGGAGAGTCTTCAATTATGAGTGTGATTATCAAAGTAAATGTCCTATATTTATAGCCCAGATTCGTTTGGTGCCGACAAAGTATGTAGGATTGTTGTGCAGAATTTTGGTGGTATATGGTAATAATTCATGCAATGATGCCAATGGAATTAGAAATAGCCTAGGAAGTACAAATAGAAATGGTCTATTGTGATGCAAAATTGACCAGGCTCTAGAAAGTAATCAGCGGACTAGGTTGGTGACAAATAGATTAGACCTGGAGCAATTGTTTAGTTGGAATGGTCGTTTCATGATCTTAGGTTGAGATCTTTATAAAGCACGCTGCAGATAGGTTAGCATCGATGACACCTCCACTAAGAACTTTCTGATTCAAGGAATTCTGCACAAACGACGAGCCATATACTAGCTGCTACAACAAATCAACCATAGACTTGTCCATGGCTTGGATTCGACCAGCCATATACTCATTTTTTTAACTTAAAAGTATACAGTGATGAAGCCTTAGTCTGTTTGTTTTCCTCTAATTGGTTTCCGTAAAATGATTTTCTCATTTACCAGTGTTTGGTTAGTGAAAAATATATGGTTAATGTAATTCATTTTCCTGGTCAACTGAATTTTTTAAAATATGACTTACGGTTTGATTTTTCGTAATTCAAAATTTTCACTTCAAAGCATAAACACTCAAAATATTATTATTTTATATATTTAACATTAATATATTATTTTATTATCATTTTAATAAAAATATTAATTATTAAATTATATTTATTGATAATTTTTATAATATAATACAATATTTTTATTTTAATAATATAATAAATTATTAATAAAACTAATATTATTTATTAATTTCATAAAAATAATATTATTGAATTGTTAAATATTTAAAATATATTTCTTAAAATATAATATAATATTATAAGTTTTAATAGTTTAATAATATTATTATTTTAATAAGTAATTAATACTTAATAATACATTATTTTATTTTAATAAATATTTAATATAATTATAATATTTTTATTTAATAAAATATAATTATATTTTATTTGCATTTGCATTTAAAATTGTAGATATAATTTTTAATAATAATATTGACATAAATAATATTAGATACATTATTTTAATATTTGAAAAATAATATTATTATTTTATTAATAAATAATATTATTTATTGCATTTGATGTTTATAATAAATAATTTTAAAAAAATTATCAACCAATAGAAAATGAATTACACAACATCATCCAAGCACTGTAAAATGATTTCCAGAAAATATTTTCCAAGAAAATAGAATTCATTTTCCGAAATCTGTTTTCCATGAAACAAACATACCCTTAATCTAATATAGTCATGAGACAAATAGTTAAAGAAAGCTCAAGAAGTCACAAACTATTTTCTTTCTATATAGCTTCCTATACGATGAATACATACAAAATAGGGCGATTACTTGATTTTCTGAGGTGGTTCTAAGAAAATTTCAATCTTTCAAATTATATTATAGCTTATAGGAGATGAAGGAATCAATATATTTAAAGTATGATAGTTTGGCAGCTTGCTGGATATTGGATGAGCCTCGAATGTACTGGTTGCACTCTCGTAATTATTCGGGTGTGTGTCAGGTATAATAGGTCTTGTGCCCTTTTAGTATTGTTGAAATTTTTCGTCGGTATTACTTCTAGGGTTATGAAAATTGTCTTGGATGCAATATTTTTGAAGTACTATTTTTATCTTACTATTTTGATTTAAGTGTGGATTTTATATGATTTTCTTTGAGTACCGTTCCATATCCACGTTTTATGAATTTTATAATAAACAAGATATTTATTTTTCAAAAAAAAAATGCATACAAAAGAGGATTGAATGAAAAAAAAAAAAGCCAATCATACATATATTAGTGCAAAATTGTAACGTTGATGTAGCCTTAATGCCTATCCCTCTTTGCTATCTTTACGGCTAATTGTGGGTGACGTGTGAACAATTAATTTTGGTTTAAATAACATCATGTTTGAATTTCTTTTCCTTATTTTGCTTTTTCTCCAATATTTAACATGTAAATGGGTAGGAATAGATTGAATGGGCTAATAGGATAATCGTTCTTCTAAAATTTTAAAATAATCATATAATTTAGGGGTTTTTTTATATTTTCTAACGATAATCTGTTTTTGTTCCCTTAAAATTTTATAAATTCGAATTCTCTGGAATTTTATAAATCCGTATTCCCAAACATAAAATCTTACATCTATTCCTTTGTACGAGTCAAACGGAAAAACTCTTTAAAAAATGGACATTTTGGGATTGGGAAGGGACAAACATAGCATGGCATGGTGGGAAAAGAAAGTAAAACATTTGCTGTACATTTGGCATGACTGTCTCTGTTTGAAAACAATATAGGCTAGTGGACGAGAAAGGTTGCCTGCCACTTGCGTGCGCAGGAACATTTCACCACCCTCGTATTCCAGGGCCTTGCGAAAAAGCATAGAAAAAGTTGGGAACTAGGATCTCTCCACATTCAGATTTTATCTGCTCTAATACGATATAATCCTCAACACACAGGTATATATGGGGGACTTATTGGTTGTGGCTAAGCTATAACAATCAATAACCATGTAATCTAGCATAATGAGTTAAGAATTGCCTAGGATGTGCTGTTTTAATCATGCTGAACCAACATAAATGGCCTACGATAGGCACCCTGTATGATCACTTTAATCTCTTCTTTTCTCATTTTCGAATCGGTACAACTTTTTTTTGTCAAATATGACACGAAATAAACTTGAATGAACAACCTGTACGGAAAAAAACATAAAATCTGGCATCAATCGAGGATCATAATACCTATTAAATCATTAGCTTTTCACCAAGAACTAGAGTTTGTAAATGTTGCAGCACCCTACTTTTAGCTTCACAAACAAACAAAGAAAATAAACTGTAGACCAACTTCATCAGCATTTTCATGGGGACAAAATGAAACTTCAACCTTGCTAGGTCTCTGAATCATCATCAGCCAACGAAACCTTACTTAGCCTACTCGGCAACACTCTAGCGACGTTGCCTCTCGCCTTCCTGTTTCCGGCACCGCGACGGCGGCTCAAGCTGTAAACTGCTCTATGTGCAAGTGCTTTGCTGAAGTGGAACTTATCCGAATCCTGGGTCGATACTGATCGCTCAATGGGATTCTCTTCAGTGTTTTAAGTCTGGATCTGATCAGCATTGGCTTTCTCAGTTGCCATTCTGATGCTTTCCCTTTCTCAATGACAATAAGAATTAGTAAGTTCTGGAGAGGAAAGAAAGGCAAGGGCAGGTGGAAGTTGCATGGGAAACAGGGCAAGTATCTGATTGGCTTTATATAGCAAAAAGGGAAAAGATGATTAAAGAGTGCATACGTATCTTTTAGAGAGCTTACCCCAGATGACGGTAGTGGAATCTGAGGCTGTCCAAGGGGCACAAGAAAACCTTTTTTACAGCCAAAGGAGATTGATAATCTCTTTTAAACCTAGGCCTGTTTGTTTCACTTAAAATAAATTCTCAGAAAATTATTTCATGCAAATAAATTTACTCGGATGAACCTAGGAGATTGATGATCACTCACGAGTTCATCATATTTTGTTCCAAGAAATATGATGAATGCATCTTCTTCATGGTTAATTGGCATATTGTGAGATGCATCAGAGTTTAGGCCCTTAAGTTACATTTGGATTAAATAGACATTGAATTTTTAGGATTGAGTTGACCATGTCATGTTTCTTTGCACAGCAAAGTCCTATGCTTCATGCTATGTCATCTTTCAGTGTATTATATCCCGCCAAGCTCTCCCATGCATGTCTTCTGAACCTGCTGACTAGTAACTACGGAAAGTTTATCAAGAGGGATGATCTTGAAAGCATTCTAAAGGTTGGTGATGCTAGGAAAAAATTGGCAAGTTAATATGTATGCCCAATTAATGGATGAAGTTGGGGGATTGGAAAAGCTTAAAATCCTCCTTGGTCAAGAAAAGTATGAGAAGGTGGTGAGGCTTTTGGAAACATATTGAGTGGAAGATGAGTATGAGCCGTTACATTTGATGTGGTAGTTAATTCTTTTTCAGTGTCCAAATGTTCTTTAAGCCGCGGGAGAACTATACTGTCGGTGATAGATTCAAAATACTTTTAAAGATGAGCATATATATACTAACAGAAAAAAAAAAATTAACATGAGAGGAAGACAAATAAAATTTCAGAGTGGACAATTCTACTTCATCCGCTACTGCATGCAGCACCATATACCAAACTTCTCTGGTCCCCCTGTATGCTCCTGCGCATGTGAGAAGGTATGTGTTAGCTTCCTTTATTGAGGGTTAGTGACATTTATGGACTTATTATTTGGGCTTTCTGAGGTACACGCTCATCTTGTAAAATTGTCTATACCCGAATATCTAGTGTTTATTAAATGAGTCTGATCTATTTGAATAATTTAAAATTAAAAAATTCAAATCTGACAAGTTCAATAAAATTTTGTTCTTAATCGTTTTTTCCACTTACGCAGCAGCTTTCCCTGCGTGTTAGGGCGGTTCTTGGAAAGTTCACGTGGTCTTTCAAATCTATTTGCAAGTACACTTCGATGTGGCGAACTTGGTTATCTTTCTGTCCGGACTTTTCGAACTTAACTAAATGATGGTATTAGAACTTACCAACATATATGGTATGACAAACTTGTCCATATCATGGCAATCATGAATAGTTGGTGAAGAGGGTAATTCTGTAAAATCATACTCCATGAACTACCCTAAAATGACCCACCATCCTCACGGGAAGGAACCTGGACGTTGGCTTCGATTCTAGGGACTGGGGCTTATTCCCGTGAACAACAGAGCCAGATTGTACATGTTTGAACCCACATTTTGATTTGAAGCAGTGTCTTTTATAATGTAAACTTTAAACCCTTATCAGCAAACCATCGTTGTCTGCTTTGAATTAACGAACTTGATACAAAATAGAGATGAAGAGTCAAGCATCATTTGCCGATGAAGACCACTGCGAATCGCGTAGTATGTCATATTGTTGGTGGAGAACGGTGGCGAAGTTCGATGAATGTTCTAAGCTGAAGCTGGACTTCCCCGAACGTTTCCATTCTAACGCCTAGGCTAGGACTGTTTAGAGAATTGGAGAGATTGGCTCTAAGTGCACCTGATGGCCTAAACGAATTCCGACACAAGCTTCTTGCGTATCGTTAGGGTGACTTCTGGGTACCAGTTGGTGGCATCAAGAAAGAAAATATGAACATTCCACCGGTTAACACTATACTCATGGTTGGATTCTCCGGTTCGGGTAAGAGCTCACTTATAAATCTTATGTACAGCATTCTTGGTCGGTCTGGCTTAATACCCTTTGCTCAAACATCATCAGGTAAGTTGGATAATCAATAACTAGCATGTATGTGTCGTAGAAAGGATTAAACTTTTTATCATTTACGTGGCAGGAACCTGTTCCAATGACACAACCATGTACATGGAAGCACAACGTCCTGAGATCGTCGCGAAGCAGTTTCTGCGTTTATGACTCGAGAGGGTTCGATTATGGTAGAACAAGGGAGGCTTTGGAGGAATTATCGAGTTGGATGAGCGAAGGGGTTCATCATAATCAGCTATGCTTGAGACACAGCGACTGCAACAAGATGATGGAGAACAATGTCACGAAATTGTCTTCGGAGAACTTTGTGCAGAGAAGGGTGAATTCTGTGATGGTGGCAGCTGACATGGCAGAGATTTACAAAGCTTTAAAAGCAGGCGATTTGAAGCCATTAGAGTCCATCAGACAGATCTTTTGCTGCCCGGCATTGCGAAAAAGCAGTAAGTTTTCCTCTAATTGCTGCAATCATAATAACAACTGGAGAATACCATGTGCATTCTTAAATCCTCTGTGGCTGCAGATGAAAACCCTGTCTTGATCTTAACACGTGGTGACTTGTTATCCACGCAAGACAGGATAGATTGCAGGCTGAAGATATGTGAATGCCTGAACATATTGGAGACTGATGGAGTTTACGACATAGCATGCCTTACAGAATACGGGTTTCTTGGGGAAGAAACCGATCCGGTGTCGGCCTATGCCTTAACTGATGCTGTGTATAGGGCACTGCTTATCTCCGATAGAGGGCACTTTCCAAGGAAAAAATTCCAGGACCGGGCATTGTCGATATTAGTATGGCTTTTCGTTTAGTCGGAGTTTGCTTCGGTTTCATTGCCTATATTTGTTCCAAACTTGGGGAGAAAGAGAAACTGAGGACGTGAATTGAAGAGATCAACAGCTTTAGCCTGTGGTTATTTCCAATTTAGGAAATTTCATCAAGATGTCTTCAAATTGCAAACAATAACAAGTCATCCTTTTTGGCCTGCTTACTACCAGTTTCGATTATGGCTTTGTTTTTAAAGTAAACATATGTTTTAAGCTTTTATAGTCTGTATATCTGAAATTTAGTCATTTTACTTTTGTTTTTGGGTAAGCTACATCTTTAGTGCCTAAACTATTGTTTTTATTTTATTTTGGTACTTAAACTTTATTTTTTTCAAAACCATACCTAACGTTAATTTAGGTTTTAATTTGATAGCTCGCCGTTAAAATATTAACAAACTATCGACGTGACATTTGTTACTTTTTTCAATGATGGTGTTACATTATCATACGGTGACACGTAAACATTATCTTTAGTTTTTAACTGTATGATACCAAATTGAAACATAAACTAAACATTAAGTGTGATCTTGAGTCCTCAAAAAAATAAGTATGATTTCGGGGAAAAATAAAACTTGGGTACCAAAACATAACAAAATTAATAGTTTAGGTATTAAATGTATAATTTACCCTTATTTTTATTAGTTTAATTTTAGGTGTTTTGTCCGTAAAATTTTGAAAACTCTATCATAATTCAAATGATATAAAGAAGCCTAAAACGAAATTATATGAAGTCGAAATGATCAACTTAAAAAACATAAGCTAAAATTGATAACATATAGAGTTACAAAATTTAGAAATCAGAGAAATACAAGATTGATAGGGATATAATTATTGGAGTGTAGAGCAGAAAGGATAGCGATGCAGCCCAATTATTACGTGAAGATGTTGGAGAAAAGATGAAGCCCTTCCACTAGTAAAAAGTATAGCATCACACAGTTACTTAACAAGTAGGATAGGAAGCCCAAAGATCCAGTTACAATAATGCTTTCCGTTGAAAAGCTTCTTGTGCTCTAAGCACTCAAAATTCCATGCTTTCAGAATCACTTTTGCACTGCCTCACAACCAAACAAACATGAAGAATCTGTGTGTTGCATGGTTTTCAAGTGAAGCCCATACTTGCCGTTGCTTTTGGAAAATCTTTCATACTTGCACCCTTTTCTTTCATTATAATAAGTGCATCTATATTGTATAGTGCCTTTTGGAAGCAATCTCATCATATTTTGCTATATATGATAACAAAATAAAGGTTCCAAGTTAACAACGACTAGATTATTAAGACTATAAACACCTTCATGCCCCAGTATATTTCAACACCAAACTCCGATTCTTTCATTAGAATATATATATCACAAAATCTCCCATATATGCGATTAACAAACACATTGAAAACGACCGATGGTTTTAATAAAGAGAGAGAGAGAAACTCAAGTCTAAATCTTAAGGGAGAAGACACTTTTTTTTCCTGTTTAAAATTGGTGTTTGAATGGAAGAGTAAGTCTAACTCTTAAGGGGACGTTTGGTTCAGGGTATGTGAGATTAACGGGGGAGAATATTTTTTCCGGAATGTGATTCTCCCGTTTGGATTTAAAGATTTCCAACCTCCGATAATAAGCTATTCCCAATAGTGGTATTTTGGGGGCTTATTACCGGGAATGTAATTCCCCCACTTCCTTAGGTATTGTTATATTCCCGGCGTTTTGGACTAAAATGCCCTTAAAACATTTTTTTTCAAAAATATACTTCTTCTTTCGTTGAATAAAAAAATGTACGAAGGTTAAATTACAAATTTATCCTTAAACTATTTTAGATTTACAAAAAAAATTCATAATTAGAATTTTATATGAAGTTCAGGGGTTAAAATAAAATTAAACTCTTTTATTATACCTATTTATATTTTAAATTTTGTAAACAAAATTATATAAATTTTATGAATTTAAAACTTTTAAATAAAATATAAAATTAATTATAGTAAAATTATATTTTTTTCACTGATCTTACATTCTAATATTTTCATGAGAATATTTAGAATTCAACTTATTAAAAAACAAATATATAATAAGGATAATTTGGTAAAATATACATTATAGTAATATTTTATTCCTTTAACCAAACACTATAATATTACATTTCTGGTAAACAAACCAAACACAACAATGCAACATTTACAGTAATGTGTTAAGTAATGTTACATTTCGATAATCCTATTCCCGGAGATAATGCTACATTCCA
The DNA here is from genome assembly GCF_006381635.1 of Hibiscus syriacus. NCBI lineage: Eukaryota > Viridiplantae > Streptophyta > Magnoliopsida > Malvales > Malvaceae > Hibiscus > Hibiscus syriacus. Next base: position 623,861 of record NW_024062689.1, read on the forward strand.
TGAACCCAACGCACTCTTAGAAGGCAGAGGGAAATGATTTAAAATAATTATTATTTTAAAATTTATAAACCCTAAATCATCTTAAACAGAGGATAGTTCATAGTATCACTATCCCGCCCAACGGCTACGAAAGAATAAAATAAATATGAAAAAAGAGGAAATGTCAACCGAAAATGAATGAATGGATGCTGAGTTTCAACGGCTAACTGCATTAACGTCACTTGATTCGATTATAATTGTAAATGCTTGATGGGCAGTGACGCCTGCCTCCATTTATTGACATAGGGAAGTTGAACATTTCATTTGCTCCATCCATTCAAAGTAAAACAGTTGACCCCAAACATAAATTTAACCATTAATTCCCATATCTTAATTAATTTGGTTTCTCTATTTTTTGTCTTTTCTGATCGAAAAATGTTAGCGACACGAGTTATAATATATGCTTTTAATATAAAAATACCATGTTAATATGTTTATCAAATTAATTAATGGTATTCATTATTTGAATTGACACTATTTTAAAGTTAAAATATGTATGAAATAAAATTTAAATCCGAGTATGCTAAAAAGAAGAAAACCAAAATATAACTTTTTATTATGTTTTATTACTTTTATCAATTTCAAATATATTACAAATATCAGGGGGTGAACGTCACTCAATTTGAAAATTTATTTTCTTTATTCGACTTAAATTGATTTTGAGTTGTAATTTCATAAAATTAACTCGATTAGAAAAAATTTCAAACGAATTATAAACTAAAATTCGAATAACTCAAAATTTTTAATAATTAGCAGATTAATTTTTTATATAAAAATTAGCTGACCCTTATTCCCATATGTAATGAGGTAAGGGGGAGGTAGGATAGTAAGATGTCCTAACGCCAGGTTGAGAACAGCTTCCGTGGGAGACCTCCAAATTATAGAAAACTGTTCAAATTAAAATAAAATAATATCATAATTTATAAATATTTATAAATAAATTTAAATAAAAGCTCAAACAATTCAACTCAACTTTAAAAAAATTTAAATCAAAATTGAGTTACAAAATAAAATTTCCTAATTCCAATAAATTTTTTTTACTTGATTGTGCCCTCATCATATCAAATAGAGTTTAGGGCTGAAACCCACTGAAGAAATCAAAGACCGTTAGAATCGGAGTTGTAGGGATGGCGCCAATAAGGACAGCGTCACCGAGGAACACTGTGAACTGCGTTGACAGTGGCAGCACAGAATACAGCTGTGGTTGGCAGCGCCGTACCCGGTGCACCTCCTGATACCGTTGACCCACGTGGCTCCACTCCATTGGTCTTAGCTATGAATACTCTCTGATACCTTTTTATTAGATCAGCTTCTTTTTTGGGTTTATTCGGATTAAAATCCATATGCCAAGTGAGGGACAAATTAAACAGCAAAGTGTGGGGACAAGGGTGCTGTAGCTTTACCAATAATTGGTAAATGAAATAGAATCAATGTGGTCATTACCAAAACAGCAATTAAGTGGCCTGTGTTTGACTTGATGGGTATGGTTAATAAAGCCAAATCCTTGCCAATTAACGGCTTCTTTAGTTTCTTCTAAGCTTCAAATACCTACTTGGTTTTACGATGAACACAAACAACGCTCCCTCTTTATCAACGAGAGAGATGCTTACGGTTGCCTAGATATATACGCTCCGGGAGTTTTATGAAAATATTCTAAAAATTAAAAAATAAACTATATGTTTAGTAATTAAATTATAAAGTAATTCTATTTTCACTATCAAACTGAAAATTATCACATGAGAACTTGTTAATATAAGATTTTAGAAAAAGAGAAATTTATATAGGAGAAATATTATAGTGTCTCATGAAAGACGTTCGAAAGATTTAACAATTTTTAGAAGATGCTTAAAAGATTCGATCATTTATGGAACATCTATGAGAAGACACAGGATCATACATGCATGCACCTTGAAGAAGTCGTTGAATCTTTCGAAATAACTGTATCTTTATCATAAATAAATAATAATAATTTTCTTATATGGCAAAATATTTTTTAAAAGTATTATTTGACTAAATTTACCCCATAGTGTATATATATCTCTAAATATACAAAAAATGCATAAATGTGGCATATTTTATTAACCTTTCATGTATTTACTCGAAGTCAAAAAGAAAGTGCAGGTCATAGGAAGTGTATGCGTGACTTAAGTGAGGAGAGCGCTTATTTTAGGAGAAAACAGCCACGATCATGGCTGCGCAGCATTAACACAAGATACCTAAATTTCCTGATTTTCCTCCTTCCAAGCGTTGCCATAATGATTATTCCATTAGTCCTCTAAAATCTTTTACCTTCGTTATTTTTTTAAAACACTTACCAAAATTTTGTATTTCCCAAATTTAATCACCCTGTCTATATTATATATTAATAATAAATACCCTTTGAAACTGTAATTGGGTTTTTCCGTGGTTTTCTATGGTGGAAAACGCGAAGCTAAGAATCAAAACAAGGGGGGATAAAGCTTTTCTTCTTCCTCTCTCTCTAGTCTCTGCCTCCTATCTCTCTATACCGCTATTTGTCTTCTTCTCTCGGAGAAAAAGAGGAGTCGACGGAGAGACGGGAGACGTGTGGGGACTGGAAGCTTTTTTCGCCGGTGGGCACCGTTGCACTGCTTCATTTTCCAGCGGTTCCTTTCTGGGTTTTCTTTCCTACCGAAAGATCGCTTCGTTCCCACGGCATATTCATTTTTTTGCTACTTTACTCTTTATCATTTTCCCTACCCCCTCGTTAATTTTAGCAGATTACATTTAGAAAGAAAATAGATGCCGGAGGAGGGGATTAGCGTTATTAATATGCTTTGGGTAATGCTATTCTCTGGGTTCTTTTCAGCAGCAATGGCGATGATTGTTCTATCTCCTTCGTTCCAGTTATTTCCACCAGCTGAAGCCATTAGGTCCTCTCAACTCGATAGCTATCTCCGGATACCTTCAGAGCAGCCCTTACTAAAAGACCGGTTCTCTTTTCGAAAAGCTTCGCAATTCCGCAATGCCGAGAAATGCCTCTCCGCCGGTCACAACATCACCGACGTTTGTGATCCTTCTTTAGTCCACGTGGCTATAACTCTTGATGTCGACTACCTGCGTGGCTCAATTGCCGCCGTTCACTCCATTCTCAAGCATTCGTTGTGTCCGGAGAACGCCTTCTTCCATTTCCTCGTCACCGACACCAATCTGGAAACTCTAGTTCGCTCCACGTTTCCTCAATTGAAGTTCAAGGTATATTATTTTGACTCCGAGATTGTGCGGAACCTGATATCGACTTCCGTTAGGCAAGCCCTCGAACAGCCGTTGAATTATGCGAGGAATTACTTAGCGAATCTGCTTGAGCCGTGCGTAAAAAGAGTGATTTATTTGGACTCCGATCTAGTCGTCGTCGACGACATCACCAAACTCTGGAGCGCCAACCTTGGTTCACGAATAATCGGCGCGCCGGAATATTGCCACGCCAACTTCACAAAATATTTCACCGCCGGTTTCTGGTCGGACGAACGGTTTTACGGGACATTCATGGGGCGGAATCCGTGCTATTTTAACACGGGGGTGATGGTGATCGATCTGGTGAAATGGAGGAGGGTCGGATACACGAAGCGGATCGAACGGTGGATGGAAATCCAGAAAACCCGACGGATCTACGAGCTGGGTTCGTTGCCGCCGTTCCTGTTAGTTTTTGCGGGACGTGTGGCGCCCATAGAGCATAGATGGAACCAACACGGCTTGGGTGGGGACAACGTGAGGGGAAGTTGTCGAGACTTGCATCCCGGTCCGGTTAGTCTCTTACATTGGTCCGGTAAAGGTAAACCATGGGATAGACTCGACTCGAGACGACCGTGCCCGCTCGATGCATTATGGGCGCCTTACGACTTGTACGGACACGCACATTGAAACACCGCGAGAAGCGATAAATTGCCTGTAGAATTCCGACCAGGGACCATTTTAAATGCCCTGTGATGTTTTAACCGCCGGTGGGTTGTCCATTTTCAATGGTAGCCAAATGCCAATAGATACGGAAGCATCTTTGGTGGTCATCTGCTTTGTTGGCATCGGTGCAATATTGTCCATTTTTTCTGCAGGCTTGTGTTTATTTTTTTTGGTTATTTTTTAATAATTACTTTTACTCTTTTTAATACTCCAATTAAAGTGGCACGTGTACGTGCATTATACATATGCATACAAACACTAATCATAACCGTAGGAACTGAATGGGTGATGGGCACCTTATGCCCTGGCATCATACGTGGCCAGTTGGTGGAACTGATCATCTGAGCACCGCATGATTTGTTCCTTTTTGGTATCATCATGTTGTTCTTAATTTCCTCTGTGGCTATCTGGCTAAGATGTGGCATCAACCTTCATGCGGCTGCTTTGCTTCGTATGTTATCTCAGCTATTAAGTATGAAGAAAGAAAAAAGGTTGTTTTAAAACATGACCTGGACATTGCAACAGCCGCAGTTAGGCCTACAATGTTTCTTTTGGTGGTGAACTCATAAAAAAAGACCAATTGACACCCACAACTTCCGATCTCAATTAATTATTAATCTCTTCCTAATCCCTTTTTTTTAAATCATTGGCGAGTTTAGACGATTTCATAAGGAGATAAAAAAGGAATTTAAATCTCTTGGATTTTGACCTCATCTGATGTAATTGATGAATATATTTTACATGTTTTAAAGATTAATAGGGACTTGTTTTCTTATACTCTCTTGTTCTATATCAGAAAATTCCAAAAACATAGGTCATCTAATTTATTATCGACATTAAATATATAAGATTTTGAGTTTTAATCTTTAATTTTGTTCGATCTATAAATCAATTAATAAATCGATCTTATAATAGATATAAATTTTAAGAGAAACAAATAAATATAAAAAAGGATAAAGTACAATATTGATCACTTTCGTTTTAAGTTTTTGTACATTTTTTTATCTCAGAAATAAAATAAAAATATTTAGTAACTTTCGATTTTATTTAATTTAGATGTGATTGAATGTTAACTACCGTCAAACGTTTAACGAATTATTGACGGGATAGTGAGTATAATTTTCTCTAAATGGAAAACGGGATCTCGTTAAAACCCCTTCATAATCCACGTTAAACTGAGTTCAACGATGAAAAGTTGAAGGAGAAAAAAATACCCAATAAAGTTTTATAAAATCAGAACAATTGCAAATCCAAAGCAAAACAGTTATACTAAAACCACCGTACACGTGAAACCCAGAAACATTAGAGCCCAGCAGAACAAACAAAGAGGAACCACAATCCAACAGGTACTAAACTAAAACGAGAGGACAAAATCAGTAAAACACCAGTAGCACCTCTACAGGTAGTAACGAGAAGACGGACAACATCAGCAATTCGGTCCAAACATAACAACCAAAACAAGCACCGAAAATGGGAATGCTCCAGCTTCCGACTGGATAAAACAGCAGATTCCAAGCAATAACGTAACTCCTGGGATTGCAGATCATTCATTACAAGAACCCAATATAGAAGCAACACATAATTCTATGTAAGTCTAGGGCGAAACTCCTACAGGGGAGGAGGAGCTAAGACATAAAACCGACGTGGCCAGCTTACTAACATAGCGTCTATCCGCAACAGTCAAATTAAGCATAATATCATCAATAGAGAAGGAAGAATCCAAGAATCTAGCCTTAAACCACCAAGTTAATCAGGATTTAATAAAAAACAAAAGCTGTAAATAATCAACCGTATTACTGTTGAAAATAACAGCATTCCTATGTAGCCACAGAGACCAAATGATCACGAAGGGAATCATTTCACAAAGACGGCTACCGAAATATCGGGGTCTAGCAAAGCTCTACGCTGCCATGAACTTACCAGGGTCATGATGGAAGACCATAGAAACGTTTCACAAAGCATAAAGGTGAGCTCAGATCTTCCAAGAAACTAAGCAGGAGCAAAAGAGTTGTTTAACAGATTCAGGAGCATTACAGAGGGGGTAGAGGTTATCCACAATCGAAGACACACCTCTCTTTAAGAGTTCCGACTTTAACTGGAACATGTCGATGAAGAACCAACCCGAGGACTCGACCCAGACCATTCTTTCAAATCACTGCAGCTTCTGTTCTCACGCAGCTTCTGTAAAACCAGTCAAACATGAACCAAGTGTTCCCGCCAATGCTTATTGTAAATTAGAATATCATCCAGAAAAATGAAAACAAATTTACGGAGGAAAGGCCCGAAAAAGATGATTCATTGTTGCCTAGAATGTGGAGGGTTAATCCAAATGGCATTACGAGGAATTCGTAATGCCCTCGTGAGTCTGAAACGTGGTTTTATGAATATCCTTCGCTTTAACCCGAATCTGGTGGTACCCGACCTACAAGTCCAACATGGAGAAATACTCGAACGTTTCCAATTTATCAAACAACTCATCTTCCGTGGGAATAAAAAATTTGTCTTTGACTGCATCTGCGTTCAAGGCCCTGTAATCGACGCAAAAATGCCATGTGCCATCTTTCTTCTTGACAAGGAGCACAAGCAAGGAAAATGGGTTGGTGCTCTTGTGAATCAGATTATTATCTAACATTTGTTGGACCTGGCGTTAAACTTCCGCTTTCTGAAAATACGGATACCGATAGGGTCGAATTTTGATTGATTTACTCATGGGCTGTAGATGTATGGAGTGGCCAGTGTCTCGAGGAGGTGGTAGTCCCTATGGAGTCACAAACACAGTTGCAAACTCAGTCAGCAATTCTTCAATCTCAAGAGAATCTAGTACCTGCTCTGTCACTGGCGGTGTATCCATACGTAAACAGTAACAAGCGGCCAAGGCATTAGTATCAAACATACGACAGAGGGACTGAAAGTTGACTCGGGAAGGAGCTAGACCCGGTTCACCCTGCCAGTGATGTTCTATAATCCCTAATCAAAACTGAAATTGAATTTTCTCAAAATCCATTGTGACAGGCTCGAGAGTGGCCATCCAGGCTACCCCTAAAACCATTTCGGTGACTTCCAAAGGAAGTACAAGAAATTAGTAACCAGCTGTGTTCCTTGAACCGTTAATTGAAGTTCTCGAACGCACCCTTCATTCTTCAATTTGTCCTCGTTACCCACAAAAACGCGAAAATTAGGTGCGGCTGTGATGGGTAATCCTAAATATTTGGCCACTCATGATTAAACGAAATTCTGTACTACTACCATCAATCAAGATACTTCCTTGAATTTCGTCGGTGACTCGAAGTGTATTTGGTATGAAGCAACCTGCGAGGGCATTAAAAGAAACCAAAGATTGTTCCTGCACCGCTTAATTAGAACCGTAGACATCCGTTTTTGTCCGGGTTCTAACTTATTATTATTATTATTATTATTATTTACATATTTTGTAGGCTCGAAACCAATGCCCAAACAACAAAGAACCCGAAGCCCATAATACAAAAACAACCAAGCCTGCCAGGTTCCGGCCCATGACTGGAGCCCAATAGAAGACCCAAAACCCGATTAAGGTTCCATCTCCAGCCTTCAACGCCGTCACCCTCCCAGTCGTCAGATCTGACGAAAATTAATGGCCCAAATGCAATTCCAACTAGGGTTTTTTTAACTCTAAATGTGTCATCTCCCGCCACTCAAGCTGAGCCATGCCCAGCTCCCACTGTCGTCGTTTCAACCAGATATCAAATCAATCAAGGGAAAGAAAAGCAGTCAGAGGAAAAACAAATATAAAAACATATTTGTACCAAAAGAAATCTCGAGAAAATAGGGGCTTGTCATAAGTTAAAATAGGGCACCCAAACCCTATATTCTTGGTACCAACAAAAGATCTCACCAAATCTAACATGCAAAATAAAAGAGAGATCAGAAAGGGGAGAAGACACCAGATTCGAACTGAGAGAAGAAAAAGAAGAGATTCGATCAGAGAAGAAAAAGGGAGAGAAAAAGAACACAAAAAAAACAAAGAGCCAAAAATCTGAAAAAGTGAGATAAAAAAGATAGAGGACAGAGGAAAAACCGAACAAAACAAAAGAAAAGAAAAGGGAGAAACCCCTTACCTTTGATCAGAAGAACATTGAAAAACCTTAAGGGTCATCGAGTCTTTGAGTCTTCGAAAGGTAAACCCTAGATCTAGGGCTCTAGGGTGAGTTTTAGGCTAAAGGGGGCTAGGATCCGAGTTTAGGAGGACGTAAGAAGCATTTTGGGAGGTTTTTGTTTCCTCCGGCCACCGTGAGCGGACGTGAATCGCCACTGGAGAATGGCGGCCCCTCTCTCCCGACGAGGAGAAGTTGATAGAGTTTGGGAAATTCTCTCTCTCTTTTGTCAAACAAAATGAAAAATGAGGAGAGAATGAGGAAAAGCCCTCTAACCGGGCTTATATACCATGCACGAAACGACATAGTTTCGAAAGGGGTGGGTTTGTATTTTAGCGCGTTAAATAATCATAATTTAAGTCCCTCTGTCTTTATAATTTTACCTTCTGGCCATTGATTGAAGTATTATATTATTTTGTTTCGAGCTTTTATCTTTCCATATTTATATTTAAGTCACTGATTTTTATATTATGACATGTTTTCTAATATTTAAATATGACCCTAAGGTTTATGATTCTTCTGTTTTGGTCACTATTTAGTATGAATGCATTTAGGTATAATTATTATTTTCTCTTTCATGTTTCTAGTTTAGTTTATTTTCATCCTTAATATTATTTATGGATTATTTTTTTCCAGTACCTTTATTGTTTAATATGTTCGATTGTGGCTCTGGTTTTTCTGTAATTTTTGTTTGGTCCTTCAAGTTTCTGTTAGTACCATTCTGATCCCTTAAATCACCAAATATGCTTATTTTTGTTGTTTGTATGTTGATCTGTAATATTTTCTTATTTTTTTTCTAGTCCTTCATATATATGCATATTTTGTACATTATGTTTTTATATGTTTAATATTAAATAAATAAATATTATTAGCCGTATTTGCAATAGATATTTTGTTCTATTCTTCAAATCGTATTTATTTTCATCATATTTCATTATCTATTGATATGTTACACGAATATTTTCAAGAACTTTATTTGTATAATGGGCGTGGAAAGAACTACTTGATCGAAGTAGTGTAATCCAATATCACGTTCGAACAAAATTTTTGTATAATATTTATTAAAATAATGGTTTTTTATATAATATTTTATTTTAATTTTAATTTTTTTTTCATGTTGTTTTAGTTTATGTTAGTATTAATGATGTATGTTTTCGAAAAGTGAATTATAATTTATTTCATACAAAATTTTGATATTAATTTAATATTTTAAATAATTCAAAGATAGAATATTCTTTTACAGATGAAAAATATGTGAGATGGCTTTTCCGACGGAGGATCACAAATATCGAGATTTCTTATCAAGTCAAAGAATTTTCTTTAAATAATTAATTCGAAATAAAAGGATTATAATTTAATTTTCTATTCGAATTTTTAGCAAACGCATACCTACTTTGGTATTTTAAATGATTTTCCTTAATTGTTTAAAAGATGTTTTTAGGTATTTGACCTACCTAACCTAAATGTCGATGGCGATTCTAATTCAAATTCACCAATTTTTAAAATAAAAGTCATAATTGTTTTTTTTAACTTAATTGTTTTTCAAAAGAATGGTTATGACAAGAGTCATGGTAATTTTACCCAAAAATCATCCTGACAGGAAATAATTACCTGTCAGGCATTGTTTCACCAAATTTTATCGATCTAGAACCTTTTCTGACAAGGCGCGGATGATTGGGTTTCGTCCGAGCTGACACTACGTCATGAAAGGCGCGGATGGTCATCCGCACCTAATCCGAGCTAGAGCCATGTAGGGACAAGCACAGATGTTGGATTTTGTCCGAGCTGGTGCCACATAAGGAAAGGCACAAATCGTCATCCGCGCCTTATCATTTTAAAAAATATGGTTTAAAAAATTCAATGAGTTGAAGAGTTTAATGGGGTTAGTTTATATAGGCATATTAGAGTGTTTAGGTTATGTTTTTTGACAATGTGAGATATTTGGGTTAGCTTAATGGCTCTATTAGAGATATTGTGATAACTCCAAATTTACTCTTATTATTTCGAAATTAAATGAACCACAAAAAACAATTTTGCCATACTTTTTCACTATTTTTTTCATTGAGGTTACTGGATTTACAACAGGAAAACACAAATAATGGAGAAAAAATTATTACCCTTCACCAAGGATGTGAAATTTTAGAAGCATATTCTCAACTAAGGGACTCATTTGCTATTCATATTAGGTATATTCCATTGTTAACCTGTTAAAATTTCAAGAGTGAAAATCTACCATTAGAAAGGTAAAAAGATAGAGTTTTAATAGGAAAATCACCAATTTTGAACCTCTTCCACTTAGAAAATTTTCAAAGCAAAGAAAACTTATTTTCTGGATTGAAACATTCATTCATGCTTTAGCAACTAGAACATAGTGAAATAAAAGAAAGAACAAAACAAATATCAAACGAATATTGCAAGAACAAACAAACTAAAAAGAAGAAGAAAAAAAAGGCTTTACATGGAATTTTTGTGATCAAAACGCTAAAAAAACACCATAAGACCACTCATTACTGCAACAAAGATTATTTAGTCTTTGCTTTAACGTTGAACCCGTCCATTCTTCACCTTTTAGCTTTTAGATTTTAGCTTTTATCACACATTGTCAAGAAACATAACTTAAATACTCCAATACGCCTATATAAGTTAACATCATTAAACTCTTCAACTCATGAAACTAATATGTATTAAATTATGATGTTAGACCCTATAATTTTATTTTTTTAATTTTTTAAAGTATATTTTTTTAAATGCTAAGGCGCGAATGGTGATCCGTGTCTGTCCCTACGTGGCGCTAGCTCGAATAAGGCGCGGATAACCATTCGCGCCTTTCATGACGTGGTGTCAGTTCGGACGAAACCCCACAAAAGCGCGGATGACGATCCACGTCTTGTTAAAAATAATGTTAGATCGATAAAATTTAAAAAAATAGTGCCTGATATGTAATTATTACCTGTCATGATGATATTTCGGTAAAAAAGCCAAGAGCCATCGGATTCATTTAGAATTGCTATCGGGGTTTAGATTCTTCCTCACCTTCATCATTGAGAAGAAAGAGTTGTGGATCTTTACACCTGTGGCCGGGAACGAATTTTGTGTTGTAGTTGTAACAGAGTCCTTTTTCACAGTGTGCTTGCGCTTCGACTTCTGAAACACGACGAGGTTTTATAGGATTAAGAGAGTGGAAATAAGACTCTAAAGGAGGTGGTCTGCTCGGTTGTATGTATGACCCAATTGTATTAGCAGGAGGAGAGGGTAATAGTGGAGACAGCTTAGGTCTGAAAAAATGGCGCATTGATTTTTTTGGTTCACCGAGACGAGCCTCATGAAATCGGGCCAGGGATAAAATCTCATTCATTGAAGTTGAGCGATGGATCAATACCTCATTTTTTATAATGGGACGCAAGCCAGATACGCGGCACTGAGTAAGAAATTCATCAGACATATTGGATGTTCGTAGGGCCAAGTCTTCGAAGCGGGTTCGATAGTCTTCTACCGTCGGTTTGGACCGGTTTCGATATTTGTCCTTCGAGTGATTCAAGTTCTAGCACTGCGAAACGTCGTTTGATAGCTCCAACCAAGTGATCCAGCCGCCTAACTGTTGTTGGTGTTGCATCTAACGAAACCATTTTTTGCAATTCCTTCCATTCGAAATGAAGCCATAGTGGACTCGGTGGTGGTCTTCGGTACCATAAAACTCGAAGAAATCATTGGCAGATGTCAGTCATTCCTCTGGGCAGTCCCGTTAAATACTGGTAACTCAACTTGCATCGGTCTTAGGGTAAACGGAAAAATATTATCAGAATCAGAGCGTCCCTTTTCCTTTCCTCAATTGATCGCGCTATCGACCGTGAGTTCTCCCTCGACAAATATCGATGCTGGAATGCCCAATTGGTGGGAAATAACTTGTAGCTGACGGGTCATTTCTTGGAGAGTCGATTGAGTTGTTATGTTCCATTGCTCTTGCTTTGAAATATGGGCTTGTAGTGAAGTGAGGGTCTGTTCATGGCGGGAATGTTGTATCCTGAAGGGATTTGATGAATTCAGTGTTGTTTACCATATTGGCAAGGTTAACGAAAACACCATATGTTGTGAATACAAATAGATAATAGAAAAATAAAAACAAAGAAAAAGATAGTAGATTTAGAATTGGGAATTTCTAAGGATTTAAGATAGATTTTTCTTTACAAGCAAATTTTATTTTTATACTAAGCCTGTGAGAAATGGACAAAGTCTGTTGAGGCCTCAGCTGTCTTTGTCTCTCTCGTGCTCCTACGTAATTCATGGGTGTTCTTGTTGACCGTTGTTGGGTTGTTACTCCCCTCTCCAGGGTGAAGCTGTCCATGCAGTACAAGAGAGATGTCGTCTAGAGTAATTAATTTGGGGTTAGGGTATATAATTTTAAGGTTTGATTTTAGATTTTATTTTTTATAATCTTATGTGACAAAATATATTAATATAATAAGCCATGTCATAGAAAAAATAATAAAATAAATGAGAGTGATTAAGATAGGAGCTATACAAAAATTGAGTGATTAATTTTTTTAAATTTTAGTGACTAAAATAGGAGTGAGAAGATAGTTGAGTGATGAATAGTGTAGTTTACTCTATATAAAATATAATTTACTCAAACATTAATGATCATTTATGTAATTTATTCTTTTTAATTTTATATATAAATTGTGTGTGTCACGTCATTGTTAACCTCAATAATCACATTTTAATTAGATAAAAATAAAAGTGACTAATATTATGTATTTTAAATTTAATAAAGAAAATTACACAAAATTTAAACGAAATCGATCAATTTATAATTTACTCGTATAATAAAAAAGACTAACAAAAATATAAGATGGAACAAACACAAACTAAGAATCACTTGTGTCTCTGTCAACGTCAAATAAATTAAATTGTAAATTTCAAACCCTTCAAATTCAGAAATTCAATGGTAAGGTCTGTACGACAGATGCTTTGTTGGCCCACGGTTCAGAAATACGCGACAAAGATGGCGATAAATAGCGAAGCATGCCAAAAGTATTCTTAGAATGAACAAATAATGTCAATCCAAATTACATTCAATGTGGAAAGGCACACAACATAGAGCTACATAATGAAGTAGAGGAACTTCATAAACTACATCAAGGGAACTGGAACTTCATCAAATCCTGTGTTCCACCAGATGGAGGATTTATGTACACCCAAAGCAATGAAACTATAATGGATAGCAACCCAGACCACACAAACACGATGGTCGGAACTTTACCCCTCCTTCCCATCAAACCCTTTGCAAACGGATAGAGATGGCAAAGCACCCAGAAGCTGAAAAACACCCCTCCCAGTAGCTTGCTCCATTGTGGAAACATGCTGTACATGGTCCTGGCTACACCCACCGCAATCGCAATCATGTTCACCATCATTATCGTGATCGGAGGAACCATCAGGAAGCTCCATTTCACCACGTATAGCTCCACAAACTCGTCGTCTCCGTCTTCCGGTGTGGCTGATTTTGAAGTTAATGTGAATGCGATGTCTACTCCTGCTATGACCTTCAATAGTCCTTGTAGCACGGCTGCGGGATGTGCACTGGTTCCCCCGATCAACCAAAACTGTTCGTTTCTCCACCAATCGTGTAATGTGATTCCCGACCACTTGATTTCGAGGATAGCTAGCAGGCATAATGTAATCGTGATGGCCAGCAAGAATATCAGGAAGGTTACGCTGAGGGATTGGACTATGAACTGTCCTGAGAATAGAGAGATTGCTGGCAGAATGCAGTAGACTAGGAGAAACATGGAAGTGAAAGGATACATTCCCACGTTGAAATAGGCTACCCTTTGCAAGAATTTCATTCGACGGCTAGCGAATAAGGCATTGTTCCTAGAAAAAAATATCTCAACAGAGCCAGTTGCCCAGCGGAGGACTTGGTGCAGCCGGTCGGTCAAATTGATAGGTGCGGTCCCTCGAAACGCATCCTTCTTGGTCACACAATATACCGACCTCCACCCGCGGTTGTGCATTCTATAACCGGTCACCACGTCTTCTGTGACAGAGCCATATATCCATCCTACTCGTTTCCCCCACTCGGTTCTATCCTCGTAGAAGCAAGAGATAACGCTTATCGCCTCTGCAACGATTGCAGCATCCAAAGGCTCACGTGGCACTGCAAGAGAACCTGCCGGCCTGCCTTTGTTTCCCTTTCCTTGCACATCCTGGAGCAGCCTTCCTTGGTATTCGGCAACTGGGATCGATGCGGCTAGAGAAGTAGAGTTCCCAAACCTTTTAGGAAGAAGCAAAGACTCAATATCTGCGTCATGATCATCATCCCCATTAATGGGCATTACCATCTCATCATTGGCTTTCTTTGTCACCTTGGGCTTCCTTAAAGCTAACTTGATTTTCCTTCTACCGAACCACCCATGATGCTCGGTGGCTCTAGGAGGACTAAAACCATAGAGAGCGGTTCGCCGGAAAATGCAGCCTGTACCTACATACATTGGACCCTGCAAACCATCAAGAGCTCTCATGCTTACATCAAAGAACACTGTGTTATGATTCGCATATCGATCATTCGGGTCGATTCCCTCGAACCTTTGTGGGAATTGAACATAACAAATCCTGTCACCACCTCTGTCAAGCATAAAGCACATTCCTTCCCTGAGAGCCAAGGAATTGTAAACATAGTGATCACAGTCAAGATTGAGGATGAATGGTCCATTTGACATGATAGCACTGGTTCGAACCAGAGCATTCATGGCCCCGGCTTTCTTGTTGTGATCGTAACCCGGTCGTTTCTCACGGGATACATAAACCAGCATAGGCAACCTAATATCAACTTCTGTTGTGTCGATCAAGTTCTCCCCATCTGCCTCTGCACCATAAACCGGTTCGGCATTCGGCGGAGCGAGCATCGCCTATAGAGAAAACTAAATGTTAGCCTTTGAAAATCAAAACAAATTCAATAAACCATTGATGAAATATACCTGAATAATCCCAGCATGATCTCCTTTTGAATGGTCTGACTCAGCAGAGGCCCATGTTCCAGGCCAGTGAGAACCATCAGACATCCAGGTAGCCTTAGGAATCTTAATAGGATCTGAAAGATTGCCTCCCATTTCCATCTGTTTCTTCTTTGATCTAAGCTCTTCATGAGCATTGTAAGCATCCGATCTCCTCCTAATGGAGTCCGGTAATGAGTTAATCCTCACCTTGAATTCATCATACTCTCTCTTCACTCTCCTCCTCTCCCTAACGAAATCAAGCCTCACTTTGTTCTTCAAAAAGTCACGTTTTTGTCCGAAATACGCTTCAGGATTTCGAGGGTTAATGTCGTGTTTCCGGCAAAAAGGAACCCAAATTCTAGCAAAGCTAGCCGTCTCCGCTAAAGCTTCGAATGTCAGAAGAGCACCACCATCATCTGAGAGATAACAAGCAAGTTTTTCCACTGGATAGTCAACAGCTAGGATCGAAAGGATGGTGTTTGCTGTGACAAGAGGTGGTTCCTTTTCGGGATCCGCCGTGGAAACAAAAACATCAATGCCCGGAAGATCCGATCTCCCTTTTGGATTACGAAGATTCGGGGACTCGAAACGCTCCTTAAGAACCGAGAGATCGGTTATTCTGTTTACAGGACAGAGCTTCGGAAGCTGATCTAGTAACCATGAAAAGGCAAACCAGAGCTCACATGTTATGGACATTCCCCATAGCCACATTGCATCACGGTTTGGGTGCCTTATCCTCCATGTAAGAAAGAAACTCAGGGCAACAAGACGAAGTATAATAAGCAATCTGCATACAAACAAACATATATAAAATTTAGTTTCTTCCTCGCCATCAGCACTACTAATGAAGTGAAAATAATTGAAATTTACCTGTATGGGCTGAGAATTGCAGCAGAAACTCCAACCTTCCTAGTCAAAGGTCTCTTACATCTCTCTCCAAAGTCTGGTGGATGCTCAAAGCCATTAGTTCCAGATCCAGCCCCATAACCATCTTTAGGCCACACCGCATTTCCGTACCCGTATGTCCCTTTAGTCTCGAATAGCCACCTGGTATGATCGAAATCCGGTTGATGATTCTGCCCTTTGAATGATTTCACAAGTGACAGCCTTTTATCCAGCTTGAAGTCGGCAATTGACGGCAAAGGAAATGCCCGATCGTCTTCTTCCTCAGAACTAACTTCGTCCTTTTCTTCATCATCACCATCACTAGCATCCTTGTAAGGCTCTTTACATCCAGGGCAACGGCCACCGCCAATTCCGACACAATCCAAGTAACAGTGTGTGCAAATTTTGAACCCGCATTCACACTTTCCTTGAACTACTTTTTCATCACACCCTCTCATTCCGCAAATCAAGCCGGATTTCATAGTCTCGGGTTTCTCCAAGGAGCAATCGATGACGTGGCCTCGAGTAACCGAATTGTAGCCTCCGGTGAAAATAGTGCCCGAAATGAAACTCCTTTCGGGCTTCAGCTTCAACCCATCTTTATCACCTTCATTAAGGCTTGTTTGTGAGGCTGATATGGATTGGTGATCAGGTGTTGGAGGTATATGGACTGTGTAGCTTACAAATTCTGAGTTCATCTCTTCAATGGGATCATCTTTGGTCGTAGAGCTATACCTTCCTCCACTGGAAGCCCTCCTATTTCCTCCACCGCCGAGAGGACTTGCGTTGCTTGATATCGAAGCACGGCGTGGAATCGGGCTAGTTAATCCCATGCTTCTACTCCCACTTTCTTTTCCGGCTGATGAAACCGTTATCGTCCCCGGAGATGTAGCCGATTTCACCATCTTTACTGTGAATTTGGCTTTTCCAAAGAAGAAAAGGAAGCCAACCCTCGAACGTTGAATAAAAGAAAGTATGAATAATAGCCAGAAACCAAAAAAAAATCTAAGGAAAGATGAAAATTTCTTGAACTGAGAAATGAATTGGGTGCATTTCAATTTTTGAAGGCTAAAAGGTTTATCACAACGGTCGATTAGTTCTAAAATGATCAAACGGCTATTTTTTTAAAAATCAAAACGGTCGAGGTTGCTTTATCTTGTAGGGGACCCGAACGAAGAGTAAAGTCAAAAAGTGGATGCTTTCTTAACTTCCAACGGTCCAATTAAATAAAATATTAGCGTCAATTTGATGGGCTCCATCGGTTCAAAATTTTACCTCAATTAATTTGGATCTGAATTCATTTGTTTATTATTATTTAAAAAAAAATTACACACTTTACAGACTCAGTCGGCAGGATCTGAGTTTCTTTATAATTGTACTTAACAGGTGAAAAGAAAATAGTATACGATAGCTTGGGGAAAGGAAGGTTGATGTTGTTTGAGAACGGTATATTCTTTTTAATTTAGATAAAAAGTCACTCAAAAACAATAATAATCAAAATTATTTATTAAGAAAAAAATATTCGATTTGATAAGACAAAATAATAAAAAGGATTTTTAACGACAAATTATTTTATGGATCCTTTTATCACCGCATTATCCATAATCTTTATTAATATAGGGAAACCTCTCCCTTTTATTCCGTATGCGATCATTGTTTTTGGTGTTTCATCAGGATACCTAAGATGAGGATTGATGGCTCAAGGTCATCATTCTTGCTAGAGTGAGAGTCATACGTTGGTGTGGTGTGGGTCCTTTGTTCCGTGGCACGATGGTTGTTAGCTATGTCTCGTTAATTGTCGGATGCCAGACTTGAGAGCTGATAGAACCATGTCCTTTGATTTTTATTTTTAGGGTCTAAATATATATCTAGGAGCGACCTTTTCAAAGAGTCTTTTTTATCAGCTTTCGTAGAGTATTAGGAGGAGGTACAACATATACCACCCACGTATGTAATGGTATGATTCGAGATATATCATGCAATTTTATTCGTCAAGGGTTGACTTATTATAATGTTACGAGTTGTATTAGTTGTTAGGTTGAGATCAATAAGGTATAGCATGTTATAAATTATGGTTAACGATTTTTGGTTTCCTTCATACAATAAAATCATCTTAATACTGTAGTTAACAGATAAGTTTTAAGATTATTTTAATAAAAACATTTTAACGTTGTACTGAATTGAACCTCAAAATGCGAGGAAAATTATTTCAATAATATAGTGATCTTAACCTCTTAAGTAGGGCTCCTCTCACACTTTCAAGGAAACTTACATCAAAATATCACCTGCACATAGGCGGTTGGTTGTTCGATGGTTCGGACAAGATGGATATGACATGAGAATAGGGAAAGGAATGAAAAGATTGTTTGGCAAAGACTGGTGTGTTTCCGCTGCATGTCCCTTGACATGATGTTATCTCTTGGTTGGCTATGTTGGATAAGCTTGGCACTAGAGATAAGATGCATCGCATGGGGATGGTGGTGGAGAGTTCGTGTGTGTTGTGTAGAGATGCGGATGAGAGTAGGAATCATGTCTTCCTGGAGCGGCCTTTTTCAGGTGAGATTTGGGAGGAGGGTCTTGGTGCGCTGGGGAGCATCATTGTAGTTCCAGCAGCTAGGAGATCGGGTTGGGATGGACGCTTGTTCGTTGGAAGGGTAAGTCCATTTCCACTTTTTTATTTAAGATTTTTTGGAATGCATTCAAGAGCACACTTTAGAATTTCCCCCTTGAACTCTCCAAAATTTTTCATCTTAAAATTTTGTTTCAATGAACTTTTCGGCTCTTCGATCAATTCAATATTATTAACGGATCATCCACATATATAAGTACTATTATAATTTTATCTCATTTAACATTGTACAAATAGTGAGTTAATGAGGTCTCTATTAACCAAATGTTTCACTGTTTGAATGCATGTTTCAATCCATACAAAGATTTTTGTATTATGTATATCATCTTCTTCCCTTGGCTGTAAAAAACTCGTGACAATTTCGTATGGACTTCATGTGAATTCCTTTGAGCATTATAAACATCCATTTGACATAAAAGTCACTGAATTTTTTTTAAAAAAAATTAGGAGGAGCGATTAAGGTCGTGGAAAGAATTGAACGGCCGATGATTGGAAAGAGATTTTTTTTTTTAAATTGGGTTAGGGGTTCATAATATAAATAAAGACATAATATCAAAATTATCCCCCAATGCTAATTGAAATGGTCATTTTGTCCTCTATTCTTTTTTAAAGCATTTTGGCCTCTAACGTTTTATTTTAGAGTAAAAAGGCCCTTAATGTTGGACTGAATAAATATTTTGGTTTTATTTTTCTGGAGTATTTTGACCCTCAACGTTTTATTTTAGGATAAAAAAGACAATTATTTTAGAGCATTAACAATTTGGTAATTGATAATTTCCACACATATAGGGGCCTTTTTGCCCTAAAATAAAATATTGGCGACCAAAATGCTCCAAAAAGAATATGGGGCAAAATGAACATTTCAGTAAACATTGGACCCTGTTTTGTGGTTCCAAACATTGACTCATGATAAATAGAGAACATGTAAAACCAACAGAACCAACATTATTATTATTTTTTTTTGGAAATGCATAATGTAACACCCCCAACCCGTACCCGACCCGGATATGAGTCAGAGATATTACATTGACTTTTAAAACACAACTCTTAACCAATAATAGCAAAATATTTGAACTTATATTAAGAAAATACGATAATATACATATTGTAATATAAGTTTACCAAAATATTCAGAGCATACACAACTTAACCCTTTAATTACATGCCAACTGCCATTTACATAACAAAATGACCTACTGATTAAGTTGCTTCTGATCTGGTGGTTGCAGGAGTAATGCTGTCAAGCTGCTTCACCTGTCTCGTCTACTTTCTCGGATCCTACGTGTGAAACACTCACAAGCTAAGTCATTGACTTAGTGAGGCAATGTAATAATAATAACAAGGCAATGTAATAAAAATGTCATAATCATATGAAATGAGATGAAAGCATGTACTTAATCAATGTAGTCTACATCATCAATATCCATACCTGTAAGCATATTACTTTAACATTCATGAATTTGTATTAATAAGTTTATTGGCCCATGATATCATATTGAGAACCTAAGGTATCTGAGTAATGTGAGGTTGTGCACTATGCTGTCACCACAGCTCGTATAAATGCACCGAAGTGTCGCGTAGAATTGCACTGTAGTGCCATATAATAATGTTCATAAGGACCACATAGAATTCCTTAAGAATC
This sequence comes from Hibiscus syriacus, assembly GCF_006381635.1. Classification (NCBI taxonomy): domain Eukaryota; kingdom Viridiplantae; phylum Streptophyta; class Magnoliopsida; order Malvales; family Malvaceae; genus Hibiscus; species Hibiscus syriacus. The sequence continues at coordinate 644,096 of NW_024062689.1, forward strand.
ATATACATATGCTAGGGATCACATATGTGTCTCACCAGATTTCACACATGTTCCAAAGAATATATATATATCCCGAAGGACCGCGTAGACCCTCTACCCTTGGCATGCCAACTATACCTATAGTTCTCATTTACATAACATGGGCTTTTACATTTCACGTAGTCTATATCGCGTAGACATGTAAATTCTTACCTTTTCACATAGCTCATAACTTTTCCTGCATATTCATGTCATATAATGCATTTTATATGAATTCATGTCATGTCTCATAATACAGAATATGATCATGTACCAAGATATAAAATCTAGACTTATCACAAGTCTAGAATTGAGTATATTTCTATAATTATGCTATGCATATGCACTCACCTATATTTCTTTGTCTTTTCCTCGATCGATCCTACTTGTAGATTGTTCCCGAACTCGTGTAGGCTCAGTATCTACATAAACATAATTTTCAAGATGATTATCAGATGTCTATGTCTTGAAATTAATCTTTAATAGCCTACCAATTTAAGGAATTAATAGTTTAGTCTTTCTCTTTTTTTTATATGGGGGAATCGGTTCCCCCCCTGGGGGGTATCGATTCCCCTCTAGCATTATGAAAATTCATATACGTTGAGGGGGTATCGATTCCCCTTGAATGGGTACCGATTCCCCTAGCCCAGAAATCCTATTTTGAGCTCGAAAATCATTTCATTTCAGCTCAAACATTCATATTTCACTCCCTTTAATACTCTTAGCTTTCATACACTTACTTAAACTAATTATTATCCATTCAATACCTCTAAAACTAAAAAAACTAATAATCCATATAGAATTTAAGAATCTTACTCAAATTCCAACTTGTTCTAATTTTAATTCTATCACCTCATACTTCTTAATTAACTTATTGACAAGTCAAAAATCTTATTCAAACTTCAAAAACTCATCCATATCAAAATTTCATCTAAAAACTCATTTTCCAAATCTATCTCTAAAACACTTATCTTGTTGTCTTAATGTCATATAAGCTTTCCTTTAGCTTATATAACCTCCAAACTTCAATTTCCAAGCTAAAAATCAAAGAAACTACCAAGGTTCAGATTCTTACCTTGAACTTGGTCTTCACGTTTGGAAGAAGAGAAGAGTGAAGAAGATAAGAAAGAAGGAAGAAGAGATGAGAGAAATCTGGAACCTTTGTTTCCTACTCAAGCCCCACGTGGGTTATAATATAACCCCATAAAATTTTTAATTATTATTTTTCCTTGCAAATGACCATTTTGTCCTTAAATTCATTTCATATTTACTAACAATTATTTTTAAACTATATAATTATTCTACTTTAATCACCAAATTCTGAATTTTTACAATTTAGTCACTAACCGTTACTTAGGATGTTACAAATCTCTCCCCCTTAAGAAAATTTGTCCTCGAATTTTCATTGCACGAACAAATGAGGGTATTGATGTCGGATATCTTCTTCACGCTCCCACGTTGCTTCTTCTACTCTGTGATTTCTCCACAACACTTTGACCAAAGGAATAATTTTATTCCTTAGTTGCTTCACCTCGTAAGCTAATATATGAACATGTTCTTCCTCATACGTCAAGTCAGGTCGAACCTCAATCTCTTCTGGTGTCACGATATGAGAAGGATCAGATCTATATCTTCGAAGCATTGAAACGTGAAAGACATCATGTATCTTTTCCATCTCAGGTGGTAAAGCTAGCTGATATGCTACAGGTCCTACTCTCTTTACAATCTCATATGGTCCAATAAACCGAGGACTCAATTTTCCTTTTCGACCAAATCTCAACACCTTCTTCCATGGAGACACTTTTAAAAACACTTTATCTCCAACTTGAAATTCAATTTCTTTCCTTTTTAGATCTGCATATGATTTCTGTCTGTCTGCTGCAGCTTTGAGATTACTCTGAATTATTTGGACCTTTTCTTCTACTTCCTGAATCAACTCAGGACCAAGCACTTCTTTATCTTTGAGCTCGTACCAGTTCAAAGGCGTACGACATTTCCTTCCGTAAAGAGCTTCATAGGGAGCCATTTTAATACTCGACTGATAGCTATTGTTGTAAGCGAATTCTGCCAGCGGTAAATACTTTTCCCATGATCCTTTAAATTCCATTACGCATGCTCTCAACATATCTTCAAATATCTGAATAGTTCTCTCTGATTGCCCATCAGTCTGAGGATGAAAAGCCGTACTAAAGTTTAAACGAGTTCCCAACGCTCCATGCAAAGATTTCCAGAATCTAGAAGTGAATCGAGGGTCTCGATCAGAGACTATAGAAACAGGTACTCCATACAATCTAATAACTTCTCTAATATACAGCTCTGCATACTTTTCCATAGAGAAATCCGTTCTAACCGAAAGGAAATGCGCTGACTTAGTTAATCGATCAACAATTACCCAGATTGATTCTCTTTTGTTCGGAGTCAAGGGTAACCCCGAAACAAAATCCATCGTAACATTTTCCCATTTCCATTGAGGAATGAAAAGCGGTTGCAATAATCCTGATGGAACTTGATGCTCGGCTTTGACTTGTTGACATGTCAAACACTTAGACACAAATTCGGTGATGCTTCGTTTCATCCCTGACCACCAAAATCGATCCTTCAAATCCATATACATCTTGGTTCCACCCGGGTGCATCGTTAACGGACTGCAATGAGCCTCTGTTAATATTTCTTTCTTCAAGTCGTCATTGTCGGGTATTACAATTCTTCCTTTACAATATAGATTCCATCTGAATTAATCTCAAAGTCTTTAATCTCTTTGTTCTTTACTTGTTCAATTCTTTTCAAACACACTTCATCTTTACTTTGCATTTCTCCTATTCGTTCCAACCATGCTGGTTTAAGGGTTAATTCTGCACAAAGACCACCGTCTCCCGTTAAAGATAATCTTGCATCCATAGCTCGTAAAGCTGCAAACGTCTTTCTACTCAAAGCATCTGCTACCACATTCGCCTTTCCGGGATGATAGTAAATTATCACATCATAATCGTTTAGGAACTCTACCCATCTACGTTGCCTCAAATTCAATTCTTTTTGAGTCATCAGGTATTTCAGGCTCTTATGATCCGTATATAAGTAACAACGCTCCCCTTAAAGATAATGACGCCAAATCCTGAGAGCGAATACTACATCAGCCATTTCTAAATCATGAGTGGGGTAATTCCTTTCATGTGGTTTCAACTGTCTCGATGCATACGCTACCACCTTTCCTTCTTGCATTAATACACACCCCAACCCGTTATGGGATGCGTCACTGTATACTACAAAATTCTTGCCAGATTCCGGTTGAACCAATATCGGAGTTTCCGTCAAAATTCTCTTTAAAACTTCGAAACTTTCTTGACATTCAGAAGTCCAAACAAATGGTATGTTCTTTCTCATTAGCTTTGTTAGAGGCAGCACAATCATCGAAAAATTCTTAACGAATCTTCGATAGTAACCGGCAAGTCCAAGAAAACTCCGAACTTCAGACACATTCTTAGGAACTTCCCAATCCATTATAGCTTTAACCTTCTGAGGGTCTACTCTAATCCCAACTGTCGAGATCACATGCCCCAAGAAAATTACTTCGTTTAGCCAAAATTCACATTTGGACAATTTCGCATAGAGATTTTTATCCCTGAGAATTTGCAAAACTAGCCTCAGATGTGCGCTATGCTCTTCATGGGATTTCGAGTACACCAGTATGTCATCAATAAAGACAACAACAAACTGGTCCAAGTAGGGCTGAAAAATCCTGTTCATAAGATCCATGAAAGCAGCAGGTGCATTCGTTACTCCAAATGGCATTACAATGAATTCATAGTGACCATATCTCGTTCTGAAAGCTGTCTTCGGAATATCTTTCTCTTGAATCTTCAATTGGTGATAACCGAAACGTAAGTCAATCTTCGAGAATACTGAAGCTCGTTTTAACTGATCAAACAAATTGTCAATACGTGGAAGGGGATACTTATTCTTGATTGTCACCTTATTGAGCTGTCGATAATCAATGCAAAGACGCATTGATCCATCCTTCTTTTTAACAAATAACACCGGAGCTCCCCAAGGAGATACACTTGGTCGGATAAATCCCTTCTCTAACAACTCTTGTAATTGATTCTTTAACTCTTGCAATTCTTTTGGAGCCATTCGATAAGGTGCCATTGCAATCGGAGCTGTTCCCGGCATTATTTCAATTTGGAATTCTACCTCTCTATCCGGAGGTAATCCTGGCAACTCAGCCAGGAAAACTTCAGGGAATTCTCGAACTATTGGAATCTCCTCTAACCTTTTCTCTTGAGCTCTTGAATCAATCACATTTGCAAGAAAACCCTGACATCCTTGTAGCAATAATTTCTTGGCAGACATCACTGATATTACATTTGCTAAAGGATTAAACTTTTCACTGCTCACACTTATCTCTATTCATTCTGGACTTTTCAGGGTTACCTTTTTCAATCTGCAACTAACATCTCCATAATAACGGAACAAGCAATCCATTCCCAGAATCACTTCAAACTCGTCAAAGGGTAATTCCATCAGATTAGCAGGGAATTCAATTCCCTGAACCTTTATGGGACACCCCTTACAAACTTTATTCACCCGGTCACTATGGCCTAACGGAGTTGTTACTATAATCTCATTACTCGTAGCTTCTAAGGGAATCCCCAACTCCTTTACTAACTTACTTGTAATATAAGAATAATTAGAACCCGGATCAATCAGTACCAATACTAATTTATCATACAACTGAAAAGTACCTGCTATAATATCAGTCATCACGTTCTTCACTTGTCTTTAGATTGTATACCCGAGCAGTGGATCGAACTTCAGGTTGAGCAGAGAATTCAGACGGGTTCCTTCCTCTGCCTCTTCCTCGCCCTCTTTGTGAGGAAGAACCAACTCTTCCAGATGGTGCAGGCTCACCAACAATCAATGGACAATCCCTGATAAAATGTTCGGCATCTCCGCATCGAAAACAAGTCCCAGCAGCCATCCGACAAGCCCCATAATGGTTTTTCCCACAGTGCTGACACTGTCTCCCTTGACTCGGAGTAGATCTCCCAGAACTAGATTCCACTGACTGCGTCTGTCTAGGTCTTGCCTGACTTGCTCCCCTAGCAGACGATGCAACTGATTCTGATCTAGCTTGTGATCGAAATCCCAAGTCTCTTCCCCTTTTTGATGGTACTGAGCTAGAAGAAGCACCTGTTCTCTTTGATGTTTGAACTCTAAAATCCCCGAATCTCTCATTCATAGCTCTTTCAAGAGCCTTGGCACGATTGATCACCTCTTGAAATGAGGACAAATTCAACACTATCAACAATTCTTTAAGTCTAGGGCGCAAGCCCTCCACGAACCATTCGCAAGCATCTTTTTCAGTAGGCACAAGCTCAGCTGCAAACTTGCTCAGCTTATTAAACTCACATTCGTACTCATATACAGAGCGACTCATCTGCTTCAAATGCATAAACTCTTGCTTCATTTGTCGGATAAACTGATCTCCAATATACTTGTTTTTAAATTCTTCTAAAAACAAAGACCAAGTCAACTGGTCGGTTGACATCCTCATGGTGACGTTCGTCCACCATATCCTTGCCTGACCCCTCAATAAAGATACAGCTCCATCTAATTTCTCCACTTCAGAACAGTGGAGACCATCTAACATGATTTTCAAATCATTCAACCAAAGATCCGCTGACACTGGACCTTCCTCAGCTTCTCCCTTAAATTCGGGAGCTCCTAAACTTCTCAACTCTTTTGCTACATTTATTCTTTGAGTTAGTGGAGCAGAAGGTTGAAGACGCGTCAGAATAACGTCTAACGTTCTGAAGAACGTATCTTGATCTTGCACAGGCACTCCTTGAGATGCCTGTTCTTCACCTTGCCTGGCCAGGGCAGATGAATTACTGCTTTCAGCATGCCTATCTACTCCCGCTTCACTTCGGGAGCTATTATGTCCGGACATCTAATAAGAATGAACACATTGTTCTATTAGCAAAACAACATACTCATACTATACCAGATCAGAAGTTCTCACTCTTAGTTGGCATGTATTCCATTTAAAGACTCTATAGACTCTGGTTCATGCCTAGAATCGGCTAAACCATAGCTCTGATACCATTAAATGTAACACCCCCAACCCGTACCCGACCCGGATATGAGTCAGAGATATTACATTGACTTTTAAAACACAACTCTTAACCAATAATAGCAAAATATTTGAACTTATATTAAGAAAATACGATAATATACATATTGTAATATAAGTTTACCAAAATATTCAGAGCATACACAACTTAACCCTTTAATTACATGCCAACTGCCATTTACATAACAAAATGACCTACTGATTAAGTTGCTTCTGATCTGGTGGTTGCAGGAGTAATGCTGTCAAGCTGCTTCACCTGTCTCGTCTACTTTCTCGGATCCTACGTGTGAAACACTCACACGCTAAGTCATTGACTTAGTGAGGCAATGTAATAATAATAACAAGGCAATGTAATAAAAATGTCATAATCATATGAAATGAGATGAAAGCATGTACTTAATCAATGTAGTCTACATCATCAATATCCATACTTGTAAGCATATTACTTTAACATTCATGAATTTGTATTAATAAGTTTATTGGCCCATGATATCATATTGAGAACCTAAGGTATCTGAGTAATGTGAGGTTGTGCACTATGCTGTCACCACAGCTCGTATAAATGCACCGAAGTGCCGCGTAGAATTACACCGTAGTGCCATATAATAATGTCCATAAGGACCACATAGAATTCCTTAAGAATCATATACATATGCTAGGGATCACATATGTGTCTCACCAGACTTCACACATGTTCCAAAGAATATATATATATCCCGAAGGACCGCGTAGAATATTGTCCCGAAGGACCGCGTAGACCCTCTACCCTTGGCATGCCAACTATACCTATAGTTCTCATCTACATAACATGGGCTTTTACATTTCACGTAGTCTATATCGCGTAGACATGTAAATTCTTACCTTTTCACATAGCTCATAACTTTTCCTGCATATTCATGTCATATAATGCATTTTATATGAATTCATGTCATGTCTCATAATACAGAATATGATCATGTACCAAGATATAAAATCTAGACTTATCACAAGTCTAGAATTGAGTATATTTCTATAATTATGCTATGCATATGCACTCACCTATATTTCTTTGTCTTTTCCTCGATCGATCCTACTTGTAGATTGTTCCCGAACTCGTGTTGGCTTAGTATCTACATAAACATAATTTTCAAGATGATTATCAGATGTCTATGTCTTGAAATTAATCTTTAATAGCCTACCAATTTAAGGAATTAATAGTTTAGTCTTTCTCTTTTTTTTTATATGGGGGAATCGGCTCCCCCCCTGGGGGGTATCGATTCCCCTCTAGCATTCTGGAAATTCATATACGTTGAGGGGGTATCGATTCCCCTTGAATGGGTACCGATTCCCCTAGCCCAGAAATCCTATTTTGAGCTCGAAAATCATTTCATTTCAGCTCAAACATTCATATTTCACTCCCTTTAATACTCTTAGCTTTCATACACTTACTTAAACTAATTATTATCCATTCAATACCTCTAAAACTAAAAAAACTAATAATCCATATAGAATTTAAGAATCTTACTCAAATTCCAACTTGTTCTAATTTTAATTCTATCACCTCATACTTCTTAATTAACTTATTGACAAGTCAAAAATCTTATTCAAACTTCAAAAACTCATCCATATCAAAATTTCATCTAAAAACTCATTTTTCAAATCTATCTCTAAAACACTTATCTTGTTGTCTTAATGTCATATAAGCTTTCCTTTAGCTTATATAACCTCCAAGCTTCAATTTCCAAGCTAAAAATCAAAGAAACTACCAAGGTTCAGATTCTTACCTTGAACTTGGTCTTCACGTTTGGAAGAAGAGAAGAGTGAAGAAGATAAGAAAGAAGGAAGAAGAGATGAGAGAAATCTGGAACCTTTGTTTCCTACTCAAGCCCCACGTGGGTTATAATATAACCCCATAAAATTTTTAATTATTATTTTTCCTTGCAAATGACCATTTTGTCCTTAAATTCATTTCATATTTACTAACAATTATTTTTAAACTATATAATTATTCTACTTTAATCACCAAATTCTGAATTTTTACAATTTAGTCACTAACTGTTACTTAGGATGTTACACATAAAACATTCATTCACTAAAACAAAGTTCAAAATAACTACTTAAAGTTCATTACAACCCTGTCGAAATAAAATTGCTCTACAGCTTAATTAGTTATATTAATGAGTAAACAGAAAGGAGCAGAGAGCATCTTCTGTGCCTGAACGTTGTGCCTGAGTATAACTCCATGGTAGCACCAATCAATCAGTTGATACTGGTAAAAGGATACTGCCCTAGGTGGCGTGGTTGGTGGTTGTTGTGGCTGTATAGGGATGGCAACGGGGCGGGTTCGGGCCGGGTATTGGTCCCCCGACCCTGTCCCTGTTTAAAAAATCGGTACCCGTCTCTGTTTAAAAAACCGCGGGAATTTAAACGAGGATCCCCATCGGGTAATCAGAGAAAACCGCGGGAAAACGGGTATCCCCGTTTAGCATAAACGCAGTGTTTTGAAACTTTAATTACATTGGTTTAGAGTTTATGTACGATATAGGCTCATGATTTTAGCATTTATAGTATAATATTTTGTGTTTTAAAACTTGAGATAGTTTGTATAAAATAATTTTTATACAACTTATCCATCCCGTGATGTTCCCTTGACCACCATGCGGGCCCACCATTACTTTGAAAGCATTCATCCCAGTCCGACAAGCATATATATGTTTAATATAATGTCCCAAAAGTTACCATAAATTAATAAAACACCATCTGTAATAAGCACCATAATTTGTTTTTTATTATTTCACCACTTTTGTAGTAAACATTTTATTTCTCTCTATACTTTGTTGCTGCACATCAACGTGCAAAACCACATTTTACTCCCATATTCCCGAGCTAGTTCGCAGATCCAACTGCAACACCCATGACCTGCCTGCACTACTGCTACAGCAGTCCCATATTTTTTTAATTTAAATTAAATTTATTAATATTATATATATATATATATATATATATTAATTAATTATTTTTAATATTTATCGGGTCGGGTATCGGGCCGGGTAATCGGGTCGAGTAATTGGGGCGGGGATTACCAAATCCGTCCCCGTTTAACATAAACGGGTTTTCCCCGTCCCCGTCCCCGTTTATCATCCCCGAACCCGACCCGTTTAATTCGGTTTTCGGTTTTCCCGTCGGATTCGGGTTTTTTTGCCATCCCTAACTGTGAGCGTGAATCAACGGCTGGAGTGAGTTCCATATTTCGAGGTCCACCTGAGCTTGTTGTTGCCGGGTCCGGCTGATGCCTTTTCGAACCAACGGGTGCACCTCCATCAATGATTGCCTGTTCGGGAAACCATTGGCGGTGGGATATCGTAAGATACTCAGCAGCTCCATAAAAGTAGCGGGCAGTGGCCCTGTTATAGCTGGACGCAAAAATGTTTTCAGGTAGGACATTACCAGCAAAGAATTGCCAGTCATCTACATCTCGGGGGCGAGTCTTGGGGTGCAGGGAATCCCAAGGATTTGGGCTGCAATGAGGTCTTCTTTAGAGAAGTTTCCTTCTTGTGGAAACCATGCGTAAGCTTTGTCTCGTTTCCAATCTAGGAGCCAAAATGGACGGCCTAATGTCTCGTTCGGTAGTGGGACAGTGTACCATCTCAAATTGCTGGTGTCCATGCAGTTAAGTAGACCTCGAACTAAAGCTTCATTCATCATGAAATTGTTAATGCCAAATGGGTTAGCCTTATTGTCAAAATTGATGTTGTTGCTGAGTAAGGGGATGTAAAGAGCATCTTCAATGGTTCCAAAGGGATGTGTTGGTTTAATGACAGATAGGAGATGGTGCAGAAATGGATCATAACAATCTTGAGTGAAGTACTGCTCTAAGCTGTAATGCTGTAGTTGTGCAGGTCTTGAGAGCTTGATAATAGATTCACGGTTTGAAACGTATAGATCCCAGAAGAAAGAGGAGATGTAGCAGACTACAGCGTACTGTAGTTAAGTGGTTCCCTTAGGAGCTTCAACTGGGACAGCTAAGGCTTCGATGATTCTCTTGAAGCTCCAGTAGAATGTCTTAAATGGGCTGATGTACAAATCACATAGCCGGGTAAAGAGCTCGTTTGAGCACAAAGTGACGTAACGCCGTTGACAACAGGGCTTGTGACGTAACGCCGTTCGATTGAGAGCTTCATTGGGTATGACCGAAGGTGGCATGGTCGGTGTCCAATCTTGCCTTGCGGGAGCAACTGGTCGTGCAGCTTCACCCTGGGCTACTAGTGGTGCCTAATAAACCTGGTTAGCCATGAAAACTATCAGTATAGATTTCTGACAATACGTGTTTTGCTTATTTCTCATGAGAAATTATTGTAAAATCAACATTAAAAATTTGTAAGTTGGGGATATTTTAATAGATATAGGCTTTAAAATAAATAGATTCTGGTAACGCAGGAAAGCAGTTCAATATTGATCAAAACAATCAAATTGTTTAAAGAGAACGTTTCTCATTGGGAGGCAATTCGAAATTATATATTAACAATGAGGAGTAAGCTTAAGAAACCTCAATTACACTAGTCCAGTTTAGATGATTCACATAAGCATAAGTAGTTGAATTTTAATGCTTCCTTTATTTCCATTTACAAGATTAAGCAATGTTTTTTGAAATGATATAAATCTAAATCTTCTTAATCACTTCAGGACCAGAAGAATGCAAGCCTAGTGAGACCTCACACCTCTACAGGATGGAACTTGTAAAAAGCCAAACATTATACATATTTAATTCAACTAATTTAAATCTCATATTGCTCCAAAACACTCAAATATGATTCTCAGAAGTTATATTTAGTTACAAATAAAGCAAAAAGTAATATCCTTTCGTTAATAGTATACCTCAGACTCGGAGAGTATTGCAATTTGCAAGTGTCGCCTCACCGCCGGCGGGTTGTAGAATGGGTCTCACGTATGAGTTTGGGTTACCACGAAATCGCCGGAGTATGGAATTCTACTGTTAAACTTTATTTAACAAAAAAAAAAAGAGTATTGCAGTTTGTGGTGGATTAAGTGAACAAGAAGATTATTGGTTTTTAGAGGTTTTAATAGGCGAAATTTTGAGGACAACGGTGGAATTGAAAGGTCAAGCATGTCTTACATTGTTTTTCGGGGTGTTGGGCCAAGCCCAAATTCATGGACGTTGACCCGCTATTTAATCAAATCACAAGTCCAAGAATAATAGATAAAAATAGGTGACACTCCTACATATTCAAAGATAACTTTAAGGCTCCTATAATTTATTAAATGATCTTAATAACTAAAAAATTATTTTTTAAAATTTTTAAATTCAAATAATTATATTTATAGAGTGTTTATTATAAATGATTTAAAAAGATTTTATTTACCTTAATAATTCAAAATAAAATTATTATATCTAAAGGTTTTAAACTGGAACAATTAAATTTACAAAATATATATATTATTAAAAATTAAAAAATTTAAATAAAATTTATAATCATTCTATATTATTAAAAAAAACTTCGAAATCATAGATAAAAAATTGAAAATTGTCAAAGTAATAACGAAACCAACAAGAAAACAAATAAATCAAAGTTAGTTGTTTAGGTGCGGGCCAAAGGCCAATAGGTCCAGGGGTTGGGCCAAATTATAAAATTGCGGAGGTGGAGGGGGTTTAGTGCAAAGGTTGCCTTTTTATTTTATTACCATTTGACTCAGAGAGGGATTCTTTTCATTCAATTGGGTCCTCATATTCGGCGAATCGTTCGGCCGAGAACTGACAGGCTCATGATAAACTAAACAAAAGCCAACTCTCTCTCTCCTTCCCAAACCTCATGGCAATTTCTCGATCTCATAGGGCAACGCCCAGCCTCTCGACCCGATCTCCCTGATTCCAAAAAACGACTAAAGTCGAAACCCTAACTCAGGCGCTTCTCCAGCTCCACACCAATTATCTTTATCCTCTGGCAATGCGACCGTGGTTGTCGGCCATATCCCTCTCGAGAGAGGACTCCTTTTGTTTGGCTATAACCTTCTCCTGTTTTCAGATTTATTTAACAAGTTCGAGAAATGTCCAATGATTCCCATGCCCCTAATTCCAGGGGTGTCCTTTGCAATGCTGGTGCTGGCGCCGCTGCCGGTATCTCAAATATTCCCTTCCCTTTTCCCCTAAACCTTTTATCTCGACAGCTAAATTCTGATGCTCTTTTTTCTTCTTCTTTTGTTCACGTGCAGGTGTTATTGCTGCAACATTCGTGTGTCCTTTAGATGTTATAAAGACAAGATTACAAGTTCATGGGCTGCCAAAGCTCGATGGCGCAACCGGTAGACGTATGTAATACTGATTTACTTTCATTTGAATTGAAAAAAAAATGTTTTTTCTTTATATTTTTTACTTTAATTATTTGATCAGGTAGTCTTATAGTTGGTAGCTTGGAACAAATCTTTCAGAAGGAAGGCTTGCGGGGCATGTACCGTGGGCTTGCTCCTACTGTACTCGCTTTACTACCTAATTGGGCTGTAAGTTGTGTATTCCCTGATTCTATTTTAGGCTGTTCCAATCCTGTTTATAAAGTCTTAAAGAGTTCTTGAATGTTATCGTGAAACGCAAAGGCCAGCATTTTTTATCTCAATGGTTTCTAATTACTTGCCTTTTTATTGATGCCAATGTTTATATCTTGGTAACTACACCTTGAGTGCGTTAAAAGATATGGATTTTGGAGCTTTGTTGAATGATCGACTTATTATTTAATCAAAGAAATCATCCTTCTGCAAATTTGAGTTATTATAAAATGAAAATATCTTTGTGCTGATTCCCTTTTTGCACCTACTCCCAAGCTTGATCTGAAGATAGAGGCTTCTAAGCTTCTGTATTGTATCCTGTCCTAACCTTTGAATCTCATTTAAAACTTGGGTAAAGTGCATGTGTACACTGAAACAAGATAAACCTTTCCCACAATTTGGGTACATTTATGCTGTTATGCTCTAGGATGAGTTAGAATATAAGAACCAAGGACATTTTTAATAGTTTTTGCGCATGTTTTCTTCTCTTTTCACCTCTCTTTAATTTGGGATATGTGCTGGGTTTAAATTGTTGATTACAATTTCACAAAATACATGAAGAAAGCCTTATAGAGGGAATGTTAAGTTGGGGAGGAAGTGCTCTTCAACACATTTATATCATCGACGCCTTTTGTTATCCTTGTAACTCCGAATAGCAGAAATTTAAGCTGCCTGTTTGAATATTTTAAGTTGGGGAGGAAATGCAGTATTTAGCGGTTGTTTTGTTTGATTTAGTAATTGCGTTAAATGGAATCTGGAGATGCAAAGTTTTATGCAATTGAAGAGTTGGGTAACCAATTACAAGGTTGACTTACAAAATTAAAAGTATGGATTCTTTCTCCATGCATTATTCATCAGGCAATGTGATAATTATTGCAGATATGTTGATACTTGCTATTCCAATCTCAACTATGCATAACACTGTTCCGGAGAAATATAGATTTGATTTTGAGGATTTTATATTCAAAAAGGGAGACTAGCTACGTGTTTAGATTTCCATGGTTGCTTCTGTTATTCTGTGTTAATGGATTCCCCTTAATGCAAGTGTGAAACACATGCCTCAGTTGTTAGAATCCCTAAGATTAAGGACATAATACTTGCCTTAGTCCTAGGAGTTACCTTGTATAGTAGGATCTAATCTTAGTCTCTAATTCTTAGGAAGTTACTGAGTTTTAGGGATTGTTTCCTTATTTGTACTTAGTTCTTCTTATAAAGGCTGTAAACTAATTAATAAAAAAGAACAATCTTCTTTCTAAGTTTGCTCATCAGTTATTATAGCAGTTGTTTTGTCTGATTCAGTAGTTGTTCTAAATTGAATCTGGAGAAGCAAAATTTTAGTTCGAATGAAGAGTTAGATATCCAATCACAATTCACAAGGTTGAGTTCCTAATGTAAAAACAATGATTCCTTCACCATGCATAATTTTGATTGCCTGGGCAATCAATAATTATTGCAGATGTGTTAGTATTGCTGTTCCAATACCAAGTTCCCAACTATGCAGAACACTGTTCTGGAGAAGTTCAGATTCAATATTTTAGGATTTTATGGTTTAAGTAATTCAAACAGGAAGCCAAGCCACCTGTTTAGATCTCCATGGGTGCTTTTGTTGTTATGTATTAAATTATTCCTTTTGATGCAAGTGTGAAACACATGCCTTTATTATTGGATTTTTTTTTCATGTTCTCTTATTCACTCTTTCGGTGCTTGCTTGAATTGACGTTGCAGGTTTATTTTACAATGTATGAGCAGCTCAAAAACAGCCTTTGTTCAAACGGTTGGTCTCAAGTTCACAGGATCTGCAATTTCAGTCTTAATTTAGACCCTTCTATTGCTTTTTAGATTTTGTTTTATATACTATCATCCTGAATATTCTTTTTAGCTTCTGACATATTTCTCCTTTTGGGTGCATGTGTAGATGAGAAACAACATCTCTCTGTAGGTGCTAACATGCTAGCTGCATCTGGTGCTGGAGCTGCAACAACTTGTTGTACAAATCCTCTTTGGGTTGTGAAGACAAGACTTCAAGTGTGTCTCTCAAGTTTATACTTATATTTTTCAATGTAATGACGTATGATAAAAGATATTAAAATTATAGATGGCATGGCATGCTTTATGCTGCAATAGTGGCTTATATTAAATTTCTAAGTTATATTGCCTGTTTTTTTGTTCTGGCTATAGTTTGTTACAGGATCTAGAAAATTTCATCTGTTGTTGCTTCTGTTGTTTCTGACAAGTACTTTTGTTTGCACTGGTCATCAACCCTAAAAAATGTAAAGGAAATGAGAAGCCTATACCTTACTCAAGTAGTAACCTTTTAGAATGAGCAGAAATAAGTCAAATAACAACCTGCATCAAGTGTGTGGATCACCAGTTACCGTTACTTAGGCTGTTTGGTTTGCTCTTATGGATGATAAATTGTTTTGTGGTGATATATTTTGAATCTGTAATCTATTTGTACCATGTACGTGCTTTGAGGTTTTTTTAATTTTTAACTGTATTATGCTGCTGCTTAAAGATAATAGATTTAGAGTTGTTATGCATTGATATCTGTCACTTTGTTTTTATAGACTCAAGGAATGAGAGCAGGAGTGGTTCCCTATAGGAGTACGCTTTCTGCTTTGAGGAGAATAGCTCATGAGGAGGGTATTCGGGGTCTATACAGGTATTGTAGAACCATTCATAAGAAATTGATAAGTTCTTCTGTTTTTCAAGCCAAGTTTTCTTTTACCGGAACTGGTTGTCATATTTTTGCATGATGAACAGTGGTCTTGTCCCTGCATTAGCTGGCGTTAGTCATGTTGCCATTCAGTTTCCAACATATGAGAAGATCAAATTCTATTTAGCTAATCAAGGTTAATAATCTAAAATTTTTAACAACCTATATATTTTAACTATTATTACTCATTGAATATATTTTAACTTGGTGGGCCTTAGCAGATAACACTCCAGTGGATAAACTCAGTGCACCTGATGTTGCTGTTGCGTCATCAGTTTCCAAAATATTCGCATCAACATTGACTTATCCGCATGAGGTATGATGGATAATTGTTTACAACTCGTTCCTTCTGAATAAGGCTGCATTTCACTTATCATGTAAAATATGGGAGATCTGTCAATATTTTCTTTTTTCCCAAAACCAAAACCAATGTTTGAGAGCTGCACCTGGATATGTTTTTATCATTAGTTCCTGTTTAGTCATGTATTCTTATTCGATGTAGGTGGTACGTTCAAGGCTTCAGGAACAGGGGCATCACTCCGAGAAACGTTATTCTGGGGTGGCTGATTGCATTAGAAAAGTGTTTCAGCAAGAAGGCCTTACTGGATTCTACCGTGGGTGTGCAACGAATCTTATCAGGACCACACCTGCAGCTGTTATCACCTTCACCAGCTTTGAGATGATTCATCGATTTCTTGTCAATCTTTTCCCTTCTGATCCATAGCTTCACACATTATGAGGGTGCATCGTTCTCAACCAAGGATATAGCCTCTGTCTCCTGGCATATGACCCGACAGCATTGCATCATTTTGGGGTAGTGATACATTGTTACGGTTTGAATTCTTGTGGTAGCATTTTAGCAATATTCATTCCATCTTCTTCTCCTCATCCTGAGATCAAGGGTTCTGAGGAAGGTGTAGACGTGTTATAGTGACAATGATAATGATGAAAATGATACATTGTTAGCTTAAACATATATTCTTTCCTTGTTTTTTGAACAACTATGCCACTGAAAAAAGTTCAAAGACAATTCATTTTGATACACATTGTATGTCATTAAACATTTCTTAACATCACTTTCGGGTGATAGCTGCTAGGACATTGAGCACACTTTATTCTTCTACAGTGCTCTAGATATTTTCTTTCCTTTCTCATATTGAGGGCCTTGTGTGGAGTAGATTTCATGAAAAATATGCAGAAATAATAATAATGATTCTGCATATAAAGTTGACTCCTTTTTTTATATTTGTGTTGCAAAATTATATCAGCAGAAAAAAATGTAGCAGCAAGTACCACTATCCACAGTATTAGTTCAAGACATCAATCACCATGAATGTAGGAGGAAGAGAATACGAGGACAAAACAACTTTGCTTTAACCTGTCATCATTGTCTTTTCCATCAAACGTATTTGGGCCATTAGAAAACATATAATGAGAGTGCATTGCTTGCATGATTTTGTTCAGACCCACTCACAGTAATAAAAAGAATTTATTAAACCAAACATGTTTTGTAACAACAAAGAACCACTTGTCTACAACCTGTGTTAACCAACTGCTGCTTTTTCTTAAAACTAAAGTCTTACTTTTGGCAATGGAATTTTTTTATTATTTAACAGTGTGGTTAGAAATTAGGGTTTTGCTTTTTGCTTTCCAGATTGGATTTCGGATCCATTTTTCTCCCCTCAAAAGAGTCTTCAGTTAATTATCAATGGCCACCCAACAAAAATAATTATCATCTTGATGATCATCATGTCCATATGCCTACTTTAACTTTTCCAACATAACATGGGGACTATTTCATTCCTTTATAGGCTGCAAGATTTTATTTTGATTTAAGTAACATTATGTGTCGTTTTTGTTCGATAATATTCTAATTATTAACCTAGTTGTGATTGTTATTTGAGCACGTATTTGCATTTGCAATAAAAGCCATTTTCACAGGTTTTTGGACAATGGACCCCAGAAGGAAGAATTCCAGGGTTTTTTCTTTCTTCGTTGTGTACGTGAAGTGAACAAGAAAAAGGTTTAGTGTATAACACAAATAAATGAAATATTAGTGGAAGTTTAAGAGGATAAGGAGAGTCATCTTCACATCATGACATGAAGCTGCACATTTCCTGCAGCAGAAAGGTGATGCCCACCTTATACTTCCAATCCATCAATATAAATCATGCCTTTACTTAACATACCAACATGGAAAAAAAAAAGGCATTCACTGCCCTAAAAAATATCATAATTTCGTCCCCCTCTCAAATATCATTAACTATTAATCTTTCATTTCTTTGTAAATATTCATGTATCATTTGTTTTGCATAATTAGATTGAAGCTTTGCTTTAGGATTTGCAACATACTCACATTTTATGTCCAATTGTTGCCTCCCATTCTCTTCGCAATATGTCACTGTTTTCCGCTTTCATATCTTTGACACTATATATATTGTATTTCTCGTTTCTTAAAATATTTCATGGTCTAAATATTAAGGTTAATGAATTTTTTTTACTGACTTTCGTTTAGATGTGCAATTTGATCCTTACCTTTTTTCCTGCATATTGATCCTTGATTTAAGCTTTGAGCTGCAATTCGATCCCTAAATTTGGCTTTGAACTATAATTTGACCATTGACTTTGCTTTTGATTTATAATTAAAATGTGAATATAACATTGATTAAAATGTGAAATTTGACCATTGACTTTGCTTTGATTCCTAAAAGGTATAAAATTAATATTTTCGATAAAAAAATAATATTTTAGATAACATTTTACTGAAAATATTTAAAAAATATTAACATTTAGGCACCTGAATTTCACGCGCCAAGGGAGGCACCTGAATACACCGCCATTTAGGCCCTTTACCTCTTTGGATTCTATAGACGCCAGGTGCGGAGGCAGGTATGGAGTAACAGTGGCTGTGAACAAAAAAAATAAAGCTTCTAAAGAAGTTTAAAGAGTATAAAGCAGACTTAACTTTCTTTTCTATACAGAGGTAGCAAAGAAGAAGAAAAAACCCCCATCAAACTCCCACTTTAACATAGCAATACCCAGGAAGAACAAAACCCAAAGCTTTGCTCGTTTCCATTCTCTTCCATTGGGGAGAAATTTTGTATTTGGTTTGATTTTTTGGATGGTGAAGTTGTGAGTTTTTTTTTCTTATTATTTTTGAAATAATTTGGGGAGAGAAAATGGCCGCAGAAGGAATGTTGTTGTTTTCTGCTGCTTCAGTTGTGGAGGATGTACTGCAACAACATGGCAACCGCTCCAAATATCTGGATTTGGAATCCAGAAAAGCTGATGAAGCTGGTACTTTAATTTGATTTTTGTTTCCTAAAATCAGCGTCCTGATTTTTTTTTCGAATGATGATGAATTTTTCTGCTGAAATAAAATATTTCTTTTTGATTATGTAGTTTTAGGCTAATTAAAATAATGCAATTCCATGGAAAATGTTGAATTTTTTTTCTTCTAATTTACCATCAGATCTCTCACTTTTTTGTTGAAATGAAAAACAAAAACTCTTGATCATTGATCACTTACAGTTTCTGAAATTTTAGATGTACTTTAGCGTGTTATGAATAAAATTTGAATGAGACAATTTACTTGTGAAAATTAAAAAAAAAGGGGGAAAAGAAAGGAAGAAGGTGAATGTGATTATATCTTGTATGGCACAGCATCAAGGAGGTCAAACGGCTGGATGGCTTAGAAAGATGGTCGGAGTCGTGGCAGCCAAAGATTTTCCTGCGGAGCCATCGGAGGAAGAATTTAGGCTTGGTTTGAGGAGTGGAATAATCCTTTGCAATGTTCTCAAAAAAGTTCAACCTGGAGCTGTGCCTAAGGTAATTTGGGGTGGTTGGTTTTAGGTGGTGGAAAGTCCATGCCATGCAGCTCTCATACCCGATGGAGCTGGTTTGTCAGCATTTCAGTACTTTGAAATGGTAGTTGGTCAAGAATTGGGGCCTCCTACATTTGAGGCAACTGATCTAGAACAAGTGTGTTTTCAATTTGTAGACACCCGTTTTTTGTCCGGGTTTTTTATCGTTATTTTATTATTATTATTATTATTTATTATTATTATTATTATATTATTAATATTACATATTACAATTTTTGCAGGCCAAAGCCCAATATACATCAAGCCCACTGTTGACCCAGACAACCCAACCCATCAGATTAGGGTTTCAAACCCTAAACCAGATTAGGGTTTCAAACCCTAAATGTTCCAGCCGCCTCATTTCTGGCCGTTGGATCTGGACCCATCCAACGGTCCAGATCACGCAGAGCTTAGGGTTTGAAACCCTAAAATAGCTCCAGCCGCCTCGACTCCTCAGCTTCCCAGCCGAGCCTCACCCCTCGACAGCCTCTGACGCCGGCCGCCTGCATCCACAGCGATTGAAGGGCCGTCCATCCGTCATCCACAGTGATCCTCAACAGTGAGGTAGCAGAGAAATCAATTAAAAATTTAAAAAAAAATCCAAGCAAATCTAATCAAATCCTATTCCTAGACATCATCCTCTCACCAAACGAAAAAAATCAACCATAAATCAAGCAAGATATCAGAGTCAAAAGGGGGAGGGATTCAAAAAAAGAAAAAAAAAGAGAAAAGTACACAGAGGAAAGAAAAGAAAGAAACCAAGAGAAAAACCATCCATCCCATTCAAACAAAAATACGAAAGAAAAAAAACAGAGAGAGGGGAACCCATACCTTGATCGGAGGAACCATCGGAAGTCCAAAGGGGCGTTGGAGTCTCGGTTTTCCGTGAGGTAAATCCTAAATCTAGGGTTTTCTGTTTGGATTTTGGGGTAGGGGACTTTAGATTTGGGTTGAGAGCTAAGAGAGGAGTCTTTTGGAGGCTTCTCTCTCTCCGGCCGCCGTGAGTTCCGCCGTGGACTCCGTCGTTGGCGGCCAACGCCCTCGTCTCCGGCGAGAGAAGTTGAGAGAGTTCTCAACTATATCTCTCTTTTCTTTTTTTTTTCTTGTTTCTGAAAGAGGGAAAATGAGGGAATATGAGAGATGAGCTCGATTTTGGGGGGGGGGTATGCCGAGCAAAACGCAGTCGTTTTGCCCCCAATATCATCTGATTTTTTGAGTTACGGGATAACTACTCTTTTGGTCCCTGATGCTTTGTAACCGTGTTATTTAGCCATGGAATGAAGTTTACATTATTTCAATTTGAGCCTTTATCTTTTCATTTTTATATTTTAGTCACTATCCTAGGTTATATCATTTTTGTGTATATTTGGTTCTGGGTTCAATATTTATAAATGTTACATCTTAGCCACTAATTTAATATTTCATGTATGTTTCTTTGATATTCGAATCTGGCCATCCCATTTTTAAATATTTTATTTTAGTCCTATTAATGTATGTTATGTCATTTTTGTGAATATTTGACTTTGAGACATTATGTTTGTAATAGTTTCATTCTAGTCCTAAGTTCTTGTGTTGTGATATTTTGTGGATGTTTGAATTCAGCCATCATACTTGCAAATGTTCTATTTTGGTCACTGTCTGACATTTTATTTAATTACTTTTTTGATCCTCCATGTTTCTGTGAAATTTCAATTTAGTCATAAGCTTTACTTTTGGGCTATTTTCACTTCTAGTATTTGACTGTTTAATGTTTGTGATATGGGCTCTAAATTATTTTTATTTTTATATTTAGTCCTTTAAATTTCGGTTAGTGCTATTTTTGGTCCATTAACTTTCTGTTTTTTGCTGTTTAGCCTCCTAAGTTTCTGTTTATATTATTTTAACCTCTTAAATGTTTTATATTTATTTTGGTTTGTAATATTTACTAATTTATTTTTAGACATTTATGTATGGATGTGTATTTTACTCATTACTTAATTATTTGGATTATGTAAATAATGTTTTCAATTTCATTTAATGTAAATATTTTATTTTGTATTTCCAATTACATTTATTTTCATTATATCTTTATCTATGTAAGAAATATTCGATTATATTTTCAAGAACACGTATGCGTAGAATGGGCGTAGAAAGTACCACTTGGTCGAAGTGGTACGATCCGATACGGCATTTTAACGACATAGGAACTTGCAACAAGTCGAGTATATTTTACTAATTAATTTATTCAAACGATGCAATGTGTGTTATTTTAAATGACAATTTACTTTATTTTATGTGAATGTAAATTTCAAAATTTTTAATTTGTATTCAATTCACGTTTTCAGTTAATCAATTTATTCGTATGTAAACATTGTTTTTAGTTATATTCGATTTGTATTTTTAACATAATCAATGGTAGAATATTCTTTTACGAATGAGAAATGGTTGAAATAGCTTTCCCGACAGAGGATTGCAAATTTCAAGATTTCTGATTGAGTTAAAGGATTTTCTTTAAATAATTCGAGGCAAATTAAATAAATCTCAAAAAAATGGATCATAGGTTAATTTTATATTCGATTTATCATTTCCATCATTTACGACAATGTGTACGCGACACAGTACCATTTTTGGGCGCTGTGGGGGTGCTTACCCTTCCCCACACGTAACCGACTCCCGAACCCGTTAAATTTGATTTCTGGTAAATGTAGACCATTTTTGTCTTAAAAAATGATTTTTCTTAAATTTCTTTTAAAAAGACGTTTTTAGGTATTCGACCTACCTAACCCAAAGGTCGATGGCGACTCTATTCAATTTAATCCAAATTAATCCAAAATACTCAATTTTTCAAAATAAAAGTCATAATTGTTTTTAAAAATAATATTTAATAGTTCCACCTAAAAAAATGGTTATGACAGCTTGGCGACTCTGCTGGGGACTTTTTTTAGAGAGTCAGGCTGTATGTCGTTTACATATTGTCATCTTGGTGGAAATGATGATTTCTAGTTTTAGTTAATTTATGATCCGCTTATTGAAATTTTTAATTGCTTCGTTTTTTTTGTCGTACTAACATTTTATTTTTGGCTTTCAGCTTTGTCAGGATTTTATCATTTTTCCTTGTTTTGTTTTCCTTTTGAGTCGAAGGTAAGTATGTTCCTCCTCACACACATCACTCGCATTGGCATAACATAGGCTCTAGACACGAGCTTCGATCCAAATTAGTTGGGGTGAATGCTTTACTCTCGTAAGAATTTATTCTTCGTATGAGTTTTAGCAAATAACCCATGGGATACATACTTTATACCTTCGTAGGGATTTATTCCTCGTACGGGTATAAGACAGTGAATCCCCTCGAATTGAACTCGTTCCGTTTGAAACCTGTAATGGGTGAGGATCGAGGGTCTGGCAGCCCAAGGGGGCACCGACATCAAGGACAATTCGAGTCCCTTTTTTCCGTTAGAGCCGAAACCAAGCATATAGTGAACCGTCGAACGATCACCCTAGGTATAGTCATACCGAACCTTTGTCCGTCAGTAGGTACCCAAAATAGGTGTACACGAAGGAGGAACGATTCTAAACCTTAACCTTTTAAATTTGTAGAATATATTTTTTTTCCGAATAAAGCATGCGAACTAGATACCATGCGGTTAGGACCAATTTCTTGAAAATAGATCATTTTGGGTAGATAGCATGTCCGGGTAGGATTGTTATGTTTGGGTAGATATCATGACGGGGTAGGTGTTATATCCATCTCTGAATTACATTTTTATTTGTATCAATTATTTTACATGTACTAACTTATTTTTCTCTTTTGTTTGTGTATACTAACTTATTTCTTCTCTTTTGTTTGTGTCATTTTGTCATTTGCATTGCATTGCATCATCATAATGCAAAAGTGTTGATCCGTAAGGGGATATTCGAGAGAAAATTTTCACAAGAAGAGATAAAAGTTTTCAATCAAGCGATCGCATACACAGACATGCATTGAGGGATAAAAAGAAGTCCAGAGTACAAGAATGAGACTTGCTCAAAGATCGTGCATCATTCGAGATTGATATGATAATCCATTGATCCGAGGAGTGATCCAGCAGTATATTTTCATCTACAAGCATTCTATCACTAACAATCAAGGAGTGGCATACAGACTTCAGCACTGTAGAGGCATTAATGGTGTCAGATTACGGAACGCTTTAGGGGCATCAGTTTCAAATACGAAGAGACGAAACGAAGCAGTGAGCTCAAAGATTGTGCAACATTCGAGACTAAAACAATGATCCATTGAGCCAAAGAGTAATCCAACAGTAGATTCTCATCTACAATTATTTCATCGCTATCCATCAAGGAGCGACGCACTGACTTCAGCACCGCCGGGGCATTAATGGTGTCAGATTACAGATCATTGAGGGGCATTATTTTCAAGGACGAAGATCTGAGACGAAGCAGCGATCTATTTCAGACTTAGCATCTAAGCGAATGCATGTCTGTAAAGTGGATTGTCTTGTGAGGCGAAGGCTTTTATCTCTGGTGAAAATTGTTCTAAAATATTCATCGTTGGGATCAACATTTCTGCATTTGCATTTGCATCATTGCATTTTGCACAATATCCATTTAAGCATGTTTACATGCATTAATCATACCTTGCTGGAAACTTTGAGGAAGCACTTCTAACTGTGCACTTGCATTCACACAGTACTGAGAATGGATGTAAAATTTGAGGAATTGAAGAAAGAGTTGAACGAGAGTTTGCAAAAGATACAAGCTGAGTGGGAGGTTAAAATGGAGCAGATGCAAAAGACTACCGTGGATTGTATCTTGCAAAATCAAAGTGACCTGGTGGATCAAATGGTAACAAGATTGACTGAGCTTAACCAAGGAAAAGGCAAAGAGAAGATTTCCTTGACCCGTGAAACGGTTAAATGTGTGAAAGCACATGCTAGTTCGCAACCAATTATCTCGTCCAACGGGACTCCTAGTCACCTAGCGACGAGAAGAGCCAAGAACGAGATCCCAGATAATTTGAAACAGTGGTGCAGAGAGACATTCCATGGAATGAGAGGACAAACCTCTCACAACGGGATGGATGCAACAGAACTAGTACTAGTTCTCGACTTGGTGCTCCCGCTCAAATTCAAGATGCCCGAGTTTGAAAAGTACAGGGGAACCAGTTGCCCCAAGGCCCACCTCACGATGTTTATTCGAAGAATGACTGGATACATTAACAATGATCAGATGTTGATCCACTGCTTTCAAGACAGTTTGATTGGACCCGCTTCAAGGTGGTACCACCAACTGAGTCGTTCTCAAGTCCGCTCCTGGAGGGATTTGGCTAGTGCTTTTCTGGGCCAATACAAGCACATGATTGATATGGCCCCCGATCGAACAATGCTTCAGAATATAAAGATGAAGAATTATGAGAGTTTCCGACAATATGCTCAATGATGGAGGGATGTCGCATCTCAAGTGCATCCACCAATGACTGAAAGAGAGTTCATCACTCTATTCATCGATACATTGAAGTCTCCATATATCGACTACATGATAGGGGTTGCCACTAAGAGTTTTTTCTGACATTGTCATGTGTGGAGAAATGATCGAAAGAGCAGTCAATAATGGCCAGATAGGAGGCACTAGTCATTCCGACAATGAGGAAAGAGATGATACTAACATTGAAGGATCTTATCTATCTAATCTGGGGACCAAACTTCATAAGGCATTCTGTCGCATCAATCCACTCCCAATGACATATGAAGAATTGCTCCCAATGCTAGTTGAGAGGAACTTTGTGACTCCAGTTCAATCCAAACCAAGAGAGACCCCATATCCTGAAGGCCATGATATTAACGGCATATGCAGCTATCATGTTGGGAGCTCGGGGCATACCACTGACAACTGCAAGACACTAAAGCACAAAATCCATAATATGATTTATTCAGGGGTATCCTAATACTAAGCCAGAGAAGTCATTGCATCAACCACTTGCATCCATAGAGATTGTTTTGTTTGAACTCGTTTTTGTTCTTTCTTCAATATTTGCTTAAATATTTTTAATCTTTGATGACTGAAATGATGCTACCTTCTAAGGTTAAATAATTGAACAAATTTTAATCTTTAGTTCTTTGAATATCGAATGAATTACATATTCTTTTAATTCTTCAAGAATTATAGATTTTTGACATATGGCAAGATTAGACCTTTTTTTTATCCTGTCTAAAACCCAAAATAAAATCTCTCGATTTTTTTTACCCGAAATAATTCCTGGTCACTACCAAATAACCAATTTTTGACATTCTATCTCTTTGAGACCTTGAAATATTCTTTTCGACCTTGAAACATTCCCTCTCTTTGAGACCTTAAAATATTCTTTCCACCTTGAAACACTGTATTTATTTTTTAAGACACAAAAGTCATACCCGTACCTTTCTTTGAGCCAATAAAGTTATCATCGTCTTCTTAGACGTAAAACCAACATTTTCTACCAATAAAACCTACAGACATTGAGTACAAGATGTTCAATTGAACATAAACCTTCCTACAAAGAAGACACAGTGTGAGGCATCTCGCATCAATTTTCTGAAGACGAGCATGAGCAATTGAGACATGTTGAGAGCAAGAAGCGAAGAAAAAATAGAATTCATTCAAAATAATTCTATCATGCATTAATTACTATTTTCATTTAAATAAAATTAAATCCTGAAAATCTATCCCCTAGGGATACCTCTTCTGCAAGGACTTCTGTGTATGAGATGATGAACGGCTTTCTTTCTTTATCCCTTCACAAAAGGAGAAAATATATCCCTTGTGTCCCCTTTGAGCCTGAATGATATTTTCTTTCGATTCAACCCTAACCAAGGATCACCCTCCACACTGGGGGGCAATGTGAGGGAAATCTGAGTGAAGAAAATTGATCCAAATGAGATACCGAAAGGTGAACCAGACGCAGAGTGCAAAGATCAAACCAAAAAAAAAAAAACACAGAGCAAAGAGAAAAATCAAAGCAAAAATCAAAGAAAAGCAAAGAGAAAGAAACAAAGTGAAAAGAAAAAGAAGAGAAAGTGGACAAAGAGCACATACAAAGAGTCTCTCGACTCAAATGGCACATCAAGTTTCAAACTATGAGATTGATCCAGAATTAGTTCACCAGAAGATCATAGAACATCAAGAGAAGACAAAGGACTCATACGAGCATATTCAAATGGAGCAAGACAAGATTGAAGGCATCAGGGTTAATTGATCCTTGGTTCAAATACCCTTAAAACACATGTTTGGGCCTTTTATCCATTTCTTTCATAACCCTGAACCATGACCTACATTACGTGCCTTACAAGTCCCTTCTAATCATACATGGATTTCTAAGCGGAAGAGACTATCCTCATATTTCATCCCGCCTATCAGGATTAATATTTTACTTATAAAGATTTTCTAAAAATCTTTAATGCATGATAGAGAAAAATAACAAAGGGGGGTTCAAGACGTAAAATTCTGAGTAACGTCTTGAAACCAAAGGAGGATTCGAGTTGAAAACCTGAAAGGGCGGCTCGAGTATGAAGATTATGACATAGGAGACGATTGCTCAAATCCCTTGATGAGGCATCACACAACATGAATGAGAACATGAGAGTTGGGAGTCAGAGCACACTTCCAATAGCTGAGTACAGAAGCTACTCCATCAGATCAGTGAACAAAAGAATAAATAAGAACACTATACTTTTGACCAAAAATAACCCCTTGAGACTTTTTTATCATTCCTTACTTAACCATCTCAAAGATAACATTGATCTTGACACTTGTCAAATAGCTATAACTTATTGAAGGATTAAAAGAGTAATTAATTCTTTGATATCCAATGAACTCTTGTTTTATGATTTGTCAATTGTGAAACCTTGAAAAGAGCAATATTTTCAAAACTTTTGATTAAACATTTTTCAAAACTATTGATATTTTCAGACTTTTGAAAATAAAAGAAGAAGAAAAACATTTTCAAACAAGATAATCTCTCTGGAGGCGTATCTTGGAATTCAAAAAAATATCTATCTGAAGCTCAATATCGAAGCTGGGGCAAGAGAAAGCTAATTTTTGGACAAAATTTGATGGAATAAACAAATGGTCTCAGGTTAAGGTTTGTAAGAGTACACATTGGTGGAAATACAGACAAATTGAATCAATGATAGAGTGAAGACTGCTCTCGCAACAATTCTCCTTCCAGATTGAGAAAACATACATACACATACATACATGATACATAAATTTGCATCAAACATTTACCATCATGTGTATTAAAGACATTTTTCTCCTCGCTGGAGGACAAATTCAATAAAAAAATCAAATAAATTTCATCTTGACATCCATCATAACATCCAAGATAGTCAGTCAAAAATACATCATTTTGATCTCTCAGGAAATCAAAGCTCAGAAATAACCAGAAATCCCTAACTTGAAGAAGCAATGATTTGACTTCTTGAAGTCAACAATCAAGACATTTCCTCAACATACAGGAACAAGAAGACTATCTATCATCTTTGAGGTTTTTTTTATTGAAGTAAAATTCAGTCCCTTGAGACATTTTTCCTTTGAGATCCAAATTTTGAATTTGTTTCACATTAAACAAAGTTGATCTCATTTGAGATCGTATTTATTTCAAAACAAATTTTTGTCCCTTGAGACATTTTTCCACAAACTTTGAGATTTTTCTAAAAAATAAATTTTGTCTCGCTTGAGACAATTTATTTCAAAACAAATTTCGTCTCATTTGAGACATTTTTTCCTTTGAGATCCAAATTTTGAATTTGTTTCACATTAAACAAAGTTGATCTCATTTGAGATCGTATCTATTTCAAAACAAAATTTTTGTCTCACTGGAGATAGTTTTCCACAAATTTTGAGAATTTTAAAACAAATTTTTGTCTCATCTTTGAGACAATTTCTTTCAAAGCAAATTTTGTCTCGATCGAGACAGCTTTCTAAAAACAAATTTTGTCTCGTTTGAGACAATTTCTTGAAAAACAAATTCCGCCTTACTGGAGACATTTTTCATTGAGATACAAATTTCGAATTTGTTTCACATTAAACAAAGTTGATCTCACTTGAGATCGTTTTCTCAAATTTTGTTTTGCTTGAGACAATTTCTTTAAAAACAAAGTTTGTATCACTTAAGACAAATTCTCTTAAAACAAATTGCGTCTCGCTTGAGACATTTTTCCTTTGAGATACAAATTTTGAATTTGATTCACTAAAAACAAAATTAATCTCACCTTAGATTGTTGCTTCTTTCAAAACAAATTTTGTTTCGCTCGAGACCTTTTCCCTTTGAGATCCAAATTTCGGATTTGTTTCACATTAAACAAAGTTGATCTCACTTGAGATCATTTCTCGAAAACAAACTTTGTCTCGCTTGAGACAATTGCTAAAAAAAAATTTTTTTTCTCATTTGAGACTATATCTTAAAGCAAATTTCATCTCGCTTGAGACATCATTTTCTCTCATAATACAAATTTCAAGGTTGTTGTACTTAAAGCAAAATTAATATCACTTGAGATTTTCAAAGCTGATTTGTCTCGCACGAGACAGTTTTCCCTTTTAACAAATCATGAAATTGTTTCATTTGAAACAAAATAAACACTTTTGAAAACACCCTTGAGATTATTTCCATATAAACAAAATCGACAATATTTGGATCTTTTAAAACGATTTTTGTCTCTTGAGACAGTTTCTCTTGAAAAAATCTTTGAGTTTGTTCCTTTTGAATAAAAATCTTGGAGTTTGTTCCTTTTGAATAAATATCTTTGAGTCGTTTCTTTTGAAAAATCTTTGAGTTTGTTTCTTTGGAAACAAAATTTTTTCTCTCTTAAGATAGTTTCTTTTGAAACAAAAATCTTTGAGTCTGTTTCTTTTGAAACAAAATTTTGTCTCTCTTAAGATAATTTCTTTTGAAACAAAAATCTTTGAATCTGTTTCTCTTAAAATGAATTTTGTATCTCTTGAGACCGTTTCTTTTGAAGCAAATCTTTGAATATGTTCATTTTGAAAATCTTTGAGTTTGTTTCTCTTAACAAAATCATCTTTGAGTCTATTTCTTTAAAAACAAATGTTGTCTCTCTTGAGACAGTTTCTAATTAAAAACTAACTTTTGAGATTGTTTCATTTGAAACAAATTTGGTCTCACTTAAGATGAGATCCATCATTTGAGTCTGTTTCTTTTGAAACAAAATTTTATCTCTTAAAGACAATTTCTTTTGAAAAAAATCTTTGAGTCTATTTTACTTTGAAACAAAGTTTTGTCTCTCTTGAGACAATTTTGTGAAAAAAATCTTTGAGATTGTTTCTTTTGAAAAAAATCTTTGAGTTTGTTTCCTTTGAAACAAAATTGTGTCTCTCGAGACAGTCTTTGAGAAAAATCTTTGAGTTTATTTCTTTGGAAACAAAATTTACCATCTTTGAATCTGTTTCCCTTGAAACAAAATAAACATCTTTGAGATCGTTTCTCTTGAAATGAATTTTGTCTTATTTGAGCCAATTTCTCATGAAACACCGATCTTTGAGAACGTTTCCCTTAAAAAAATAAAGTTTGTCTCGGTTGAGACAATTCCCTTTAAACGCCGTCTTTGGGTTGTTTCCTTTGAAATGAATTTTGTCTCTTTCGAGACAGTTGCTTTGGAAAAACTTATCTTTGAGTTTATTTGAAATAAAGCAAATATCTTTGAGATCGTTTCTCTTGAAACGAATTTCGTCTCCCTTGAGACAATTTTTATCAAAATCCAATCTTTGAGTTTGTTTCTATTGAAACACATCTTTGAGTTGGTCTCCTTTGAAACCATTATCCTAGAGATAACCAGCCGTCCTCGTCATGTAGGAACCGTGTTATCACCTTTAGATGGCCAGAACTCTTCATCACGTATGAGCCGTGTCATTCCCCGACCAGATCTCTTCATCACGTAGGAGCCGTGTCAACCATAGATAACCAGCCGTCTTCATCACGTAGGAACCATGTTATCACCTTTAGATGGCCAGAACTCTTCATCACGTATGAGTCGTGTCATCCCCAGACCAGATCTCCTCATCACGTAGGAGCCGTGTCAACCATAGATAAACAGCCGTCCTCGTCACGTAGGAACCGTGTTATCACCTTTAGATGGCCAAGAACTCTTCATCACGTAGGAGCCGTGTCACCTTTAGACGACCCAAACTCTTCATCACGTATGAGCAGTGTCGTCCCCAACAACCAATATTATCCAATTTTCTATGTATAAATGGAAGAGAACCAGACAAAAACGTGTTGTCTTATTATCTTTGCCCTATTCTTGTTAACACAAGAATGTGCAAAGAGGGGCAGCTGTAGACACCCGTTTTTGTCCGGGTTTTTTATCGTTATTTTATTATTATTATTATTATTATTATTATATTATTAATATTACATATTACAATTTTTGCAGGCCAAAGCCCAATATACATCAAGCCCACTGTTGACCCAGACAACCCAACCCATCAGATTAGGGTTTCAAACCCTAAACCAGATTAGGGTTTCAAACCCTAAATGTTCCAGCCGCCTCATTTCTGGCCGTTAGATCTGGACCCATCCAACGGTCCAGATCACGCAGAGCTTAGGGTTTGAAACCCTAAAATAGCTCCAGCCGCCTCGACTCCTCAGCTTCCCAGCCGAGCCTCACCCCTCGACAGCCTCTGACGCCGGCCGCCTGCATCCACAGCGATTGAAGGGCCGTCCATCCGTCATCCACAGTGATCCTCAACAGTGAGGTAGCAGAGAAATCAATTAAAAATTTAAAAAAAAATCCAAGCAAATCTAATCAAATCCTATTCCTAGACATCATCCTCTCACCAAACGAAAAAAATCAACCATAAATCAAGCAAGATATCAGAGTCAAAAGGGGGAGGGATTCAAAAAAAGAAAAAAAAAGAGAAAAGTACACAGAGGAAAGAAAAGAAAGAAACCAAGAGAAAAACCATCCATCCCATTCAAACAAAAATACGAAAGAAAAAAACAGAGAGAGGGGAACCCATACCTTGATCGGAGGAACCATCGGAAGTCCAAAGGGGCGTTGGAGTCTCGGTTTTCCGTGAGGTAAATCCTAAATCTAGGGTTTTCTGTTTGGATTTTGGGGTAGGGGACTTTAGATTTGGGTTGAGAGCTAAGAGAGGAGTCTTTTGGAGGCTTCTCTCTCTCCGGCCGCCGTGAGTTCCGCCGTGGACTCCGTCGTTGGCGGCCAACGCCCTCGTCTCCGGCGAGAGAAGTTGAGAGAGTTCTCAACTATATCTCTCTTTTCTTTTTTTTTCTTGTTTCTGAAAGAGGGAAAATGAGGGAATATGAGAGATGAGCTCGATTTTGGGGGGGGGGTATGCCGAGCAAAACGCAGTCGTTTTGCCCCCAATATCATCTGATTTTTTGAGTTACGGGATAACTACTCTTTTGGTCCCTGATGCTTTGTAACCGTGTTATTTAGCCATGGAATGAAGTTTACATTATTTCAATTTGAGCCTTTATCTTTTCATTTTTATATTTTAGTCACTATCCTAGGTTATATCATTTTTGTGTATATTTGGTTCTGGGTTCAATATTTATAAATGTTACATCTTAGCCACTAATTTAATATTTCATGTATGTTTCTTTGATATTCGAATCTGGCCATCCCATTTTTAAATATTTTATTTTAGTCCTATTAATGTATGTTATGTCATTTTTGTGAATATTGACTTTGAGACATTATGTTTGTAATAGTTTCATTCTAGTCCTAAGTTCTTGTGTTGTGATATTTTGTGGATGTTTGAATTCAGCCATCATACTTGCAAATGTTCTATTTTGGTCACTGTCTGACATTTTATTTAATTACTTTTTTGATCCTCCATGTTTCTGTGAAATTTCAATTTAGTCATAAGCTTTACTTTTGGGCTATTTTCACTTCTAGTATTTGACTGTTTAATGTTTGTGATATGGGCTCTAAATTATTTTTATTTTTATATTTAGTCCTTTAAATTTCGGTTAGTGCTATTTTTGGTCCATTAACTTTCTGTTTTTTGCTGTTTAGCCTCCTAAGTTTCTGTTTATATTATTTTAACCTCTTAAATGTTTTATATTTATTTTGGTTTGTAATATTTACTAATTTATTTTTAGACATTTATGTATGGATGTGTATTTTACTCATTACTTAATTATTTGGATTATGTAAATAATGTTTTCAATTTCATTTAATGTAAATATTTTATTTTGTATTTCCAATTACATTTATTTTCATTATATCTTTATCTATGTAAGAAATATTCGATTATATTTTCAAGAACACGTATGCGTAGAATGGGCGTAGAAAGTACCACTTGGTCGAAGTGGTACGATTCGATACGGCATTTTAACGACATAGGAACTTGCAACAAGTCGAGTATATTTTACTAATTAATTTATTCAAACGATGCAATGTGTGTTATTTTAAATGACAATTTACTTTATTTTATGTGAATGTAAATTTCAAAATTTTTAATTTGTATTCAATTCACGTTTTCAGTTAATCAATTTATTCGTATGTAAACATTGTTTTTAGTTATATTCGATTTTTATTTTTAACATAATCAATGGTAGAATATTCTTTTACGAATGAGAAATGGTTGAAATAGCTTTCCCGACAGAGGATTGCAAATTTCAAGATTTCTGATTGAGTTAAAGGATTTTCTTTAAATAATTCGAGGCAAATTAAATAAATCTCAAAAAAATGGATCATAGGTTAATTTTATATTCGATTTATCATTTCCATCATTTACGACAATGTGTACGCGACACAGTACCATTTTTGGGCGCTGTGGGGGTGCTTACCCTTCCCCACACGTAACCGACTCCCGAACCCGTTAAATTTGATTTCTGGTAAATGTAGACCATTTTTGTCTTAAAAAATGATTTTTCTTAAATTTCTTTTAAAAAGACGTTTTTAGGTATTCGACCTACCTAACCCAAAGGTCGATGGCGACTCTATTCAATTTAATCCAAATTAATCCAAAATACTCAATTTTTCAAAATAAAAGTCATAATTGTTTTTAAAAATAATATTTAATAGTTCCACCTAAAAAAATGGTTATGACACAATTAATTTTGTTCTTTTTCTCATCTATTTTTTTAATTCTTTTGATTTCGAAGAAATGTGCTTTATCATGTAATTTATTCCATTGTAATTTGGTTAAAATTATTTAGGGAGGCAAATCTGCAAGAGTGGTGAATTGTGTTCTTGCACTCAAATCCTATTATGAATGGAAGCTCTCAGGTGGAAATGGAGTGTGGAAATTTGGTGGAAACTTAAAACCTGCCGCCAACACTTTGGGAAAGTCATTTATCAGAAAAAATTCAGACCCTTTTATGAACTCCTTGCAGAGGACCTCATCGATGATGAACGAGAAACAATCAACTGGTCACTCCAATGAAATCGATAGTAATAAAATGGTTGGTAAGTTTAACTGTTTAAGTACCTGCTGATTTTATGTTCTCCTTGAACAATGAGAATGAATTCTATGAGTTTTTCTACAAGCCGGCCGATTCTGGTTCGTTAAGTATGCTGGTTCGTGCCATTCTATTAGACAGAAAGCCTGAAGAAGTTCCAATGGTAAGTTTTTATTGGTTCATTACTGTTTAACATAATCAAACTCGATTAGTATTCCTTTGCTTATATAAACTGGGATTGTGGAATTGATGCAGGGGGATTCGAGACAGATGATGCTGAGCTGTCAGATTGCACGTTGATGGCGCTGAGATACCATGAGTTGGCAGATCAGCGCAAAGGCGGGAATTGATTGTGACATGTTCTTCATTGGGGTCGTTTTGAGTATGTTTCAGTCTTTTGGCCATAACTTTGGCTACAGGTGTCAGAATCGCGCATAAGACCCCAATCCGGAAAGCTCTTTTCGACGCGCACGCTCTCCACATGAACTACGCTCCATGTGGCATTTTTTTCAACCTCAAATTCTGCCGTTTTTTCCTCCGAATCACTAGATTTAGTTATTTTTTACTATTTATGGTAATATTTCGATTGTTAATTAGGAAGTCAATTTAAATCCGATTTAGGCCGGATTTTTGGGAGATTGCTTATTTTATTTCGAATTTCAATTTAGAGTGATTTTCGGGATTTTGCTATTTTTGGCAAAATTCGAATAAAGACGATTTTTTTGCTATAACAGTCCGGCTTGTGGACTGTTTTTTGACAGTTTTGATTTTATAATATTTTATTAAACCCTAGAGACTTTTTCTCTGGTTTTTGGGCGAATTTTCTCTTGTGAATCGTCTGTCGGAGCTAGCCTACAGGATAATCACTATTCTGTCTGGCGTCAGGAATGATTTTTATCAGAAATCATTATTCTTTTGCTACTTATTCGGTTCATTTTTTGTTGTTGATAGCTGGTTGAATCTGCACTCAGTAAAGTTGTAGAGGAGTTCGAGCATCGGATTGCAAGCCAATCCCAATTGGTATGTCAGTTTTCAAATTTTATACGAGTAAAAGTCATTTACCTATGCAATGATTGATCTTAGCTAACATTTTTGTTTATTGTGGCTTCTTCTCCTATTGAAATATGAAGACAACTTCAAAAGACATCACTCCTAATTTCAGAAAGCCTCTACAGAAACAAACTCTTGGGGATAAAAAGGTATATAATAATCCTCATCTACTTCACAAGTCACTAGATGATTTTTTCGGATAGCTCACATTTCTCGAACTATTTTCATTATTGTATCGGTTAAGATTGAGGAAAAGAACATCAAAGTGGTGAAGAAAGAAGATTGCTTTCAAAAGAACACCATTAATGATGAGGAAGTGAAACGTTGATCGCAAAAACAGAAAATGATCTTCGATCAACAACAAAGAGATATTCAGGTGGGAGATTTTTTGTCATATCTTCTATTTTCTTGTCTGTTTACGTACTCTTGACTAGAGCACTTATATGTTTATGTAAATGTTGCAGGAATTGAAGTATGCTATTAGTTCCACAAAGACTGGCATGCAGTTCATACAAATGAAATTTCATGAAACAGTCTTGGTACACTGATTTGCTTTAATAGAAGTATTTATTTGTATTTTATTTCTTATTGATGTGCTAAGCAACATATTTGTACAGGTATGCATATTCATGGTCTAGCTCACAGGGCGGACCTCCATGGTGCCCGGGGTATTCCAAGCAACCCCTCCACAAGTGCCACCCCTAATACAAGTCTCAC
The DNA here is from genome assembly GCF_006381635.1 of Hibiscus syriacus. NCBI lineage: Eukaryota > Viridiplantae > Streptophyta > Magnoliopsida > Malvales > Malvaceae > Hibiscus > Hibiscus syriacus. The sequence goes on from NW_024062689.1 coordinate 679,528, forward strand.
CCCTCAAAAGTGCCACCCTGGGGCTCTTGCAACCTCTGAATTTTTGTCTTGGGTCGTCTCTGCTAGCTCATGCCGCTTCTGGTTACCATAGAGTTCTAGAAGAAAACAGCAAGCTGTATGACCAAGTTCATGACCTTAAAGGTAAATTCATTTATCTTTTACGTAAATGCCCTAACTTTAAAATGGTTATCTACTTTATCTGACCAGGAAGTATCCGTGTTTATTGCCGTGTGAGACCATTATGGTCTAGCTCAAGTTACGAATTTAATCCCTATTCGATTTCACTTTAAATTAGTCTCTATTTTATTTTATTCGAATTTAATTTATGTATTTTAAAGATTATAAATTTTGATTTGGAGACTAAAAGTTGCCTTTATAAATGAAATTCACAACTTTTATATGGTAATTTGGAATTAAACAAGATCATATGTTGAGCCTTTTTATTAGATAAAATATATGTATTCTATTGTGATCAAACTGTTACAAAAGAATCCGAGTATCTATGAACAGTGACGGATGTACATGGGATTTAGGATGTGCAAGTGTCCACCATGAAATCCGAATTCTTTTATATTACGTGTTCAATTTATTGATAGTGGCCGTCCTGAAATTTTATTTGTATCTATCAAATACAAAAAATTCTGCTATTAATATGTGTTCACATCGAAAAATATTTTCGGATCCGTCACCGTAGTCGAAAGGAGGATACTTGGTCAAGTTTATCCTAATCTATACAAAGCTTAATATTTATGGGATCAAGAAGTCTATCTATCTTTATCCTATAAAGATCGAAGCGAACAAACTTCATCAAAGAAATAAGAATCTCAGTCCCCCCTTAGTCAACCCCCAAAAACTCTCATATTACATTCCTCCCGAATAGATAAAAGGCATTTCAAGTCAATATAAATAAATGGTTTAGCTAAGGCATGAGACTGTCCACTCCAGCTCTTGCTCCTATAAGAGACTCATGCAGTCCACACTACACAAATCGAAAATAGATCTTCAAACTTTAACAGAGAACAAACATTCGAAGGAAACGTGATCTCTCAACTCCTCAGTAACACATATAAAACTCACGAACAATCTATCTATTATTGGTCCTATTCTCCACAGTCTATCTTTGGTCGCAAAGCGGTTTAGAATAACAAATCAAACGATCACAACATGTTTTAAAATATGTAGAGGGAACCAAATTAATTTGTGCTACCCAACCCTTTTCTCTTTCCTCTTAATTTTAGATTAAATCTTACCAATTTTCTCAAGCCTTAGCAGAAAACATCACCCAAATTCATTTTGAAAAAAATAAATCGAAATTAACATTTCAATCAATTATTCAACGTTTGATAAAGTATGGATATTTGTAGCGGATAATCTTCTTTCAAAAGGATAATACCTTTAAAAATCTAATATAAATCAAAGATGACATCTGAAATTTAACGAAGTAACTACAAGAACTAAAACTTGGATTACTATTCTTTCGATTTATATGATATCATATGATCTTATATTAGTTTTTGAGAAATTTTTAATTTTCTATTACGTTTTATTCTAATAAGATTGAAATTCTCTATAAAATCACTAACTATTAAATAAAAAAGTATTTCGTTGAATGTAATAAAGTTACTTTTAATACATATTTTGAATGAGATTCGTAACCAATCTAAATTGATATTTAATAGTAAAATAGTTTGTTAACAAAAAAAACTCGAATAAACCTGAGTTAAAATTATTTGTTTGAATAGGACGAATGCTACAACACCAATGGGAAACGTATGGTGTTTCATACTATATTTATAATTTTGGATGGTAAACGCATGGATTCCCATGCGTTATTCAATTTTTTTTTAACTTATGGACACTACAAGTTGTCTGAACCATGTCTTGTTACCCTGATTAAGTTGCTCGAACCATGCCCTGCTACCCTGACACTACAAGTTGCTCTTCCTGCTACCTGATAAAGTTACTCGATTCATGCCCTGTTACCAAGATTCTCGAACCATGCCCTGTTACCAATCTGCTCGAACCATGCCCTATTTCCTTGATCAATCTGCTCGAACCATGCCCTACTACCAAATTGCTCAAACCATTCCCTGTTGCTTGAACCATGCCCAGCTACCCTAACACTTCAACAACTTGTAGTGTCATGGTAGCAAAGCATGGTTCGAGCAACTTGGTAGAAAAACATGGTTCGAGCAACTTGATTAGGGTAACAAGGCATGGTTCGAGAAACTTGGTAGCAAGGTATTATTCAAGCAATTTTTTCGCGGTAACAGGAAGAACAACTTGTAGTATCATGGTAACGGGCATGGTTTGAGCAACATGATTAAGATAACATGGTATGGTTCGAACAACTTATAGTGTCCATAAGTAAAAAAAAAACTAAATTTGGTCCAAAATTATATGTATCGCATGGACCATTATGCGTTTTTCATTGATACTGTAGCATTCATCCTATTCGAGCAAATAATTTTAACTCAGCCTTGTTCGAGCTATTTTTTTCTCAGTGCATTATTCATACAAACTCATTTAAAATATTTAAAAATTTAAGGTAAATTACGTATTTAACACCTAAACTATCAGTTTTGGTCCCTTTTAATACTTAAACTTTCAATTTTTTTTTAAATCATACCTAATGTTTAGTTTTTGTTTCATTTCAGCACCCCACTATTAAAAACTGAATGCATTTAGTACCGAAACTTCAATTTTGGTTCGTCTCAGTACCTAAACTTTCATTTTTTCCCAAAATTTCACGTTAAATTTTGAAAGTGGGTACTAAAATGAAACAAAAACTAAACTTTAGGTAGGATTTTGAAAAAATTGTAAACTAAATTTGGTTTACACTTTTAGGTGCCTAAACTATATCTCAAATTGACTTTTGGTGCCTAAAGAATTTTTTGCTAAAAATATATTCCTAACATTTTCTTCGTTATACTTTTAGGTACCTACTATTAAATATTATTTTAAAAAATTCAAAGAAAAATCAAACCCTCCCCCCGCGTTGTCCCTCTCGCTCTCATCCCCCCCACATTCGACAATGAAGAATGGTCACCACTGGTTGGATTTTGTTTGGAGCAGCACAAGAAACTCAATGGTGACGGTCGTGTAATGTACGACCAACTGTAGCCGTTAAAATCACCAGAAAATAATGAAGGAAAACTTAGAAAAGTAACGACTCTTAGCCACGCTTTTCACAACGACCAACACAGTTTCACGGTGAGCGGGGGCTGGATTTTGGTCATGGTGATGAGATAGTTTTGATGGTGTCAACAGTGACAGCCACAGATCGACGGTGGCCGATCAACAATGAAATTTGGAGTTTTTTTAAAGTTTAGGTATTAAAACAGATCAAAATTGATAGTTTAAGTAATAAACGCGCAATTCACCCTAAAATCTAATGGTTTAATACACTTTTAGGTGCTTAAACTATACTCAAATTGACTTTTGGTGCCTAAAATAATTTTCGTTAAAAATATGTGTTAACGTTTTTTTTATTATACTTTTAGGTGCACACTGTTATATTTTTTTATTTTTAAGGCTTAATACACTTTTAGGTGCCTAAACTATACCTCAAATTGACTTTTGGTACCTAAAGATTTTTTCGCTAAAAATAGGTGCATAATATTTCCAACATTACACTTTTAGGTGTCTAAACCGTAACGACCAACGACCATTAAATTTAGTCATTATCTAACACGTGTCACTCATTTCAAACTTCAAAAAAATATTAAAAAAATTAATATTGTAATTTCAAAATGTTATAAACTATTAACTCGATAATTTGGGGGTAAAATACATCATCCCTCATTGAATTTTATTCTCTCCTATTTTACATACTGTATTTTTAATTTTTTTAATTTACTCATTGAACTTTCGAATTGCTCTCGACCACCTTTTATTTTTATTTTATATTTTAAATTATTTTTATATTAAATAATAATAAAAATGTCATGTCATATAAAAATTAATAATAAAATAATTTATAGTGATAAAAATAAGAATAATTTAAAAGTTTAGTAAGTAAATTAAAAAAAGTAAAAGTATAATGAATAAAATAAGAGAAAAAATAAAATTAAGTAAAAAAAATAAGGGTAATTTACCCTAATTTGAAATGTTAAAGTCTGTCATCGTTTGGCGTGAGGAGAATAGCTATTGAAAAACAGAAGGACGATGAAAAATCTGATCGAACAAAGTCGTCATAGCCCACCTTTGACCCATACAGCAGCCCAACACCCAACAAGCTACCCGTAGAACAGTTCTTCCTTCCTTCCTTTATATATCTTTTTTGTGGGTAAAGACAGTTGTTTCTTTATTGATTGCCTTCCAAAAAAAAAACCCAGAAAGTACATAAATTTCCCCACAACTCCGGTGACAAGTGTACCCCACCCACCATTCCCCATTTTGATTGACCCATCGCAATTCGCAACTCCTGCACTCTTGATCTCAGGTTTTGTATTTCTATTTTCTTTTATAAATTCATTTTGTTTGGAAGCCTTAATCTTGATTTTTTTCTGGGTTATTGTTATCATTACTCTGGATTAAAGCTTCATTTTTTTCTCCTTGGCAAGTAAGAAATGTCGATGTATATCGTATCCCGGAGACTATCAGCTGGATCCACCACCTCCCAGTTGGCCACCTCTCTCCGTTACGCCACCTGCTGGAGATCCTTCTCCACTTCGTTTAGGGAAGAACGGGATACTTTCGGCCCCATTAATGTCCCCTCCGATAAGTTCGTCTCTCCCTCTCATCACTGTATTCCATTTTTTTTCTCATTTGCACTGCTAGAATATTTTTAAGTAAAAGAGTAGTTATACTTGCTGTTTGTGGTTTATATAGATTGTGGGGAGCGCAGACTCAGAGGTCGTTACAGAATTTTGATATAGGGGGCGAGCGTGAACGGATGCCTGAACCTATTATTCGTGCCTTTGGTGTTCTCAAGAAGTGTGCTGCCAAGGTTCTTCTCTATTCTGATTACTGAATCCTGATAATTCTCAATATTGAAGTGTTTACTTATACATTTTAATTGTTTTGTTTGTTTTAGGTTAACATGGAGTATGGTCTTGATCCAACCATTGGGAAGGCCATAATGCAAGCAGCCGATGAAGTAGCGGAAGGAAAACTCAGCGATCACTTTCCACTTGTCGTTTGGCAAACTGGTAGTGGCACCCAGAGTAACATGAATGCCAATGAGGTCTTTTGCTGATTTGGTTTTTCTATCGACTTCTTCGTGAATGGAATGATGATTATTTTTCATTTGAGAAACCTTTCTACTATAAATTTTATTAGCTTATCATGTGACTTTGGAAATTTTCAGGTTATTGCTAATAGAGCAGCCGAGATCCTTGGGCATAAGCGTGGTGAAAAGTATGTGCACCCAAATGATCATGTGAACCGATCTCAATCTTCTAATGACACATTCCCCACTGTAAGCCAGAATTATCCATCTAACTTGTTGGGTTTCTTCCTTCTTTAGATTAATATTTGTAAAATTCAAGAATTCACCTACACCAACTTATTTGTCCTTCGCTTAGCATGGCAGGTTTTGATCTGCCTCTTTATTTATGCTAAATTTCCTTCTTTCTCCAGGTAATGCACATTGCAGCTGCTACGGAAATAAACTCCAGATTAATACCCAAATTGAAAGTTTTGCATTCTGCTCTACATTCAAAGGTTTGTTGTGCTTTGGCCTCTAGTTTATGGTGCTATTTTTGTAAAATCCTCTCATTCTCACCTTGTATTTCCTTTCTTTTATCCTTAAATGGAGATCTATGTGCACATCAATTAAAACATCAGCATCTACTGCCAGAAAGTGGATTTTTCTAGCCATGCCCGATTATTGATGCCAATATTTTCTTATTTGAATTCTACCACTTTGGCTCTTTGATGAGTTATTTTACCATGGCTCTTGTCAATGATGTTGTCTTTTAGTCTGTAATATTATGGTCTCTTCTGGTTAATCATTGTGAGAAATATATTCAGCCGCAAGACGATCTATCTTTTTCTACTTTGCTTTTGAATCTACATGTATGCTATCGAGTCCATTAAAGCTTAACCCTGTTTTATGTTTGCTCCTATACCTTTGAGCTTTTTAAATTGGTTGAGTTCAAACTTAAAAGTTTAATTTTTCTTGGTGTTGATTCCACCAGTCTGTAGAATTCAAAGATATTGTCAAAATTGGTCGCACTCACACTCAAGATGCAACACCTTTGACTCTTGGTCAAGAGTTTAGTGGCTATACTACACAAGTAAGCTCATCATCTAGCAGTTGCTTTTATATACCTTGAGATTGATTATGTCTAGCTGAGGGATGATAATCAGGGACAACTTCTAATTATTTTGTGGTTTTGTATTGTTATAGGTCAAGTATGGAATTGATCGAGTTTTGTGCACCCTTCCACGCATGTATCAGGTACGTGATTCCATTTTGATTGTATGGTATTCCTTGTAACCTCTTCTGGCTACTGACAAATAGGGGTGCCATATGACAGCTTGCACAAGGTGGTACTGCTGTGGGGACAGGATTGAATACAAAGAAAGGGTATGTTTGTTAGCCTTGAAGCGTTCTTCTCTGATTTTTGTAATTTTGTCTATTCTCCTTTGTCAATTTTAGTTGGTTTTCTTTTTTTTGTTTTGTTCTGATGCCTAATTCTTGATTTATTTTAGCTGGTTGCTTTGATTTTGCTCTCTGATTTATTAAGTTCCAGGCCCCTTATGATTCTACTTCTCTTGTAAGCATAATTCACATTTTGTCTCATACTTTATGCTCAGAGATGCTTATTGATCTTTGAAAGTTTGTCTAAAGCTATTGCATGTTTACACTTTCTTTGTATTATTTTTAGATTGTAGATGCTGCATCTGTTGTGTCATGGAATGAAGTATTTGCCACCGAGTTTGCTAAATGCGATCCTTAAAATGAACTTATTATGAAGAATGAACCATTATCTGAGAGCATTATTTATCATCATAACTGCTAAATGCAACCTTTAGACTGTCTCATGTTGAATTTGACAATGCCCAATGTTAAAATTGGTCTAGATTTGATGTAAAAATAGCTGCTGCTGTCGCTGAGGAAACACACTTGCCATTTGTCACCGCAGAAAATAAGTTCGAAGCTTTGGTGAATCTCTTAACTCTCTCTGATTAAGTTTTTATTTTTTTGTTCTTTTATCTTATTTTAGTTTGAGGATATGATTATTACCGTATATCTCCTAACTTGTGATGCAATCATGCAAACATGCATGAATATTGAATTTTCTTTAATCAGGCTGCACATGATGCCTTCGTTGAGACCAGCGGAGCCCTAAACACTGTAGCTACATCCCTGATGAAGGTTGCTAATGACATACGCTTACTGGGAAGGTTTGTCTGCAGCTTGGATAACTTTGTTTTTTCTCGATTTAGCATTATTCAGATGGTTTCAACATTTTCCTTGTTCAGTGGTCCCCGATGTGGACTTGGTGAGCTCATTCTTCCTGAAAATGAGCCAGGCAGCAGTATTATGCCAGTAAGATTCTAATCTCAATTTCTGTGGGATTCATTTATCATCAAAATCCTCTTTTCTTTCTATTCCATTTGCTCTTTGACTATTTCTCTGCCCATATAATCTCGTTTTAGTTTGACTGAAGTTCTCCTGTTTCAGGGGAAGGTGAACCCTACCCAGTGTGAGGCTCTTACTATGGTCTGCGCCCAGGTAAATTTTTGTTACTATTATTTTTTTTCACATTCAGATGGTATTGTCTAGCTGGAGGATTTATTGTGTGGTGGTTATATTGTCTCTTTCTTTTATCAGTTCATAACAAGATGGAAAGTTTCTTGCAGGTAATGGGTAACCATGTCGCTATCACAGTGGGCGGATCAAATGGCCACTTTGAATTGAATGTGTTCAAGCCAATGATTGCTACCGCACTCCTGCATGTATGTGTTTTTGTTACAGAAACTATTGAAAAATGTTGATTTCTGCACTACTCGTTTGAAAGGCCGAATCTCTTTATTTCCTAAGACACTATGAAAGTTATGCATACGAATCATGTGGTTTTTGCGAAGAAAATATTCATAAGAATTTGAGATTTGGCAACCATATGCTTGGCATTCCTTGAAATTTTCTCCCACTTAGGTTGCTGATTAACGTTACTGTAATATTGAATATGTTCATTTTCATTCACTCTAGATCGTCATTCTTTGATGTAGTCATTAAGATTGCTGGGTGATGCATCTGCATCGTTCGAGAAGAACTGTGTTAAGGGAATTCAAGCTAATAGGGAAAGAATTTCAAAATTACTGCACGAGGTCAGTCGGCGGTACATCCTGAAAATTTAAGTGCATTTTGATACCATATGATAGATTGCCAATCTAATGAGCATATGTTGATGGTCTTGCAGTCTCTGATGCTTGTCACATCCTTGAACCCTGTAAGTTTTTATCCCTGCTTCTATTCTAGTATCTGTTGTTCCATAACGAGTCTTTGTAATGACGTCTTTACTTTCAGAAAATCGGTTACGACAACGCCGCAGCAGTTGCCAAGAAAGCACACAAGGAGGGCTGCACTTTGAAGGTGAGATTTACTTGTTCACAGTGTAGTTAGCAATGACTCGTCACGTAATTTGGTAGAATGTTTGTTGTAGTTTCCGACAACTATCTTAATAACTGTTAAATGTTTGTCCTAATCCCGTCTTTTGATGGCTGAAATGCTAAATATTTCCTACACTTTTGTTTGTGCTTATGTTTTGCAGGAAGCAGCATTGAAGAGTGGTTTGCTGACATGCGAAGAATTCGACAATCTTGTGGTGCCTGAGAAGATGATTGGCCCATCTGATTGAAGTTGTTTTAGCTTGGATTTTATATTGAGACGGTTGGGTTAAGAAAAACAGAATTCGGCTGTGATTTGCTTTCATGTTCTGTGTCGTAACCGGTTTTCGTCCGGGCACGAAATATTAAAATTTGGCGGGAAAATTAATATTAATAAATAATTTTGAAAATAATTTGTGAGTCGCCATCGGCCTTTTTGGATCAGGTAGGTCGAATACCTAAAAATTATTTTTTTTAAAGAGTTTTAAGAAAACATCAATAAAAAATTGAACTGATCTGCGTTTTATAACCAAAAATTTATTCTTTTTAATAATAAAAAGGGATTCGTGGTCGGTTACGTTTAGGGAAGGATTAGCACCCCTACAACGCCCAAAATTGGTACTTTTTAATTATAAATTGTCTCTTTAAAAATTCAAAAATATATTTAATTTATAATCTTATAATTTCAAAATTGTAAAAAAAATATTTATTTAAAAATATCCGAAAAGAACTTCTAGGTGCCTTAAGACAGCTCTTTTCTTTGATATTGATAAATATTAATTTAAATAATATTGTTTAATTTTAAAACATCAGAATAGGACATCCAGTTGTATTAAGACTGTCCTTTTCTTCGATATTAAAAATAAATATTTAAGAGTTAATATTTATTATATATATTTATGAATATATATCAAAATATTTAACAATATAATAAAATAATAATTCTATTAAACAATATATTTAAAAACAATAAAATAAATAAAGACATATAAAATTAATAACTAATTTATAAAAATAAAACTAATTACTAATTATTAATTAATTGAAATTATAGGGTTTAAATATATTTTTTTTTATTTAATAATTTAATGACCAAAATAAACTTATCTAAAATTCAAATTTTATAATAAAATAGATTAAAAGTATGAACTAGGGACTAAAAAATTATTTATTAAAATTAAGGGATTAAATCTGTCATTTATCCTAAATATATTATTTTAATTAAAAAGACTAAAATGAATAAAATTAAAATTCAAAGACCGAATTAAAATTCTTATAAATTCAGTTTAATGACCAAAATGTAAAGTTTACAAATATGAAGGACTGCGGAAGGGATTTAACTATTTTGTAATTACGCATATAGTCCTTCCCGAAACGACGTCGTTCGGGAAGGACTATAAGAGTCCCAAACCGGCTGGCCCTTCGGGCCAGCGATTTCATTTTCTTTTTTTTTTCTTCTTTCTTAAACCGAGAGAGAGAGAGAGAGCCAGAATTCTCTCTGGCCTCTCTCTAGATTCCCTCACCGGAGGGAATCCGGCGGCCGTCTGCCGCCGTGAGTTCTGCCGCCGACCACCGCCGCCGGTGGTCGGAAGTTCCCCAAATTCACCTAAAACATAGATCTAGACACCCTGAGCCCGAATCCAACTTTTGTTTTCCCAAAAAGACTCCAAATCGGAGTAAATCTATGAAAATACCTTCGGTATTTTCGGTTCTCCGGCGATGTTTAATGATTCCGGTGGTGGTCAAAGCTTCCCTGGTAAGCTTCTCTTCTCTCTTTTTCCTTCTATTTTTGCTCTGTTGCTGTGGACTGGGATCGTTGGTAGTTGTTGTTGTTGTTATTTTTTTTCCTCTGTATTTTTTCTGTTTTTTTCTCTTCTTGCTGTCTCTCCTTTTTTTTTTTTCAGGTGGGTGGTGGCTTTTATAGCCACCACCGGTGTTCGTCTTGGACCGGTCCGAAGAGGGGGCTTCGGTGAGTCACCGGACTACCAGTGGTGACTCACCCCGTAGCCTTGGCGTGGACGGCCGGTGTTCTAGCTTCTGGAGTCTTCGGCTGGGACGTGACAGCGGCGGAGGCGGCGAGGGCTGTCGGCAGCCGCGTGGAAGCTGGAGCGGCGTCGCGTGGCCCTAGGGTATCAAACCCTAGGGTTCCTCTCTGGAGCCATGTGGACCGTTGGATCGTGCCAGATCCAACGGCTGTGATGAGGCGGCTGAGGATGATTAGGGTTAGGAAACCCTAACTGGAAACCCAAATATTTAGGGTTTCCGGTTGGATTTGGACCGGTTTCAGTTGGTTTGTAACTGAGCCGGTTTAATTGTAATTGGTTTGTATTTAATATATTTAATAATAATAATAATAATAAAAAAAAATAATAATAATAATAATAATAATAAAAATAATAAAAATAATAATGATAATAATATTAATAATGATAATAATAATATTAATAATAATGATAATAAAATGGATAAAAAAATAGTATCTTCAGCTGCCCCTCTTTGCTCATTTTTGTGTTAACAAGAATAGGGCAAAGATGAAAAGATAATAAATTTTTTTTATCCATTTGACTTTACTTTGATCATTATGGAGATATTGAATAAATTCTTCTTTTTCTCCAAATAAGCTCTTCTTATTATGAACTTTCTGCTGGGGATGATGATGACCTCCTTTTTGTGATAGAGTCATTCAAAAGGTTGAATAAGCTCTTGATGAGTTCTTCTCATTATGAACTTTTTCTTCCTTCTTCAGATGAGTTCTTCTCATTATGAACTTTACCTGGTAATGTTGATCCATCAACTGATGAATTCAAGCAAAAGGTTGAACAAATTCTTCTCATTATGAACTTCTTCTTCCTTCTTCAGATGACGAGTTCTTCTCATTATGAACTCTTCCTCTGGAAATGATGATCCATCAATTTGATGAATTCAAGCAAAAGGTTGAACAAGTTCTTCTCATTATGAACTTCTTCTTCCTTCTTCAGATGACGAGTTCTTCTCATTATGAACTCTTCCTCTGGAAAAGAATGATCCATCAAGTGATGAATTCAAGCAAAAGGTTGAACAAATTCTTCTCATTATGAACTTCTTCTTCCTTCTTCAGATGAGTTCTTCTCATTATGAACTTTCTCTGGAAAAGAATGATCCATCAAGTGATGAATTCAAGCAAAAGGTTGAACAAGTTCTTCTCATTATGAACTTCTTCTTCATTCTTCAGATGAGTTCTTCTTATTATGAACTCTACCTTGCAATGTTAATCTTTCAAATGATAGATTTGAATCTTTGCTAAAATCTTTGAAATTCCTGTTAAAAATTCAACAAGAATAAAAATGAATGAAAATGCATCTATTTTTGTAAACACCTAAAATATGATGCATGAATGTTAAGTTATTTGATTTCAGATTGGTGAACTGAATATTTCTTCAGTTGTAGAAACCCAATAAATCTTTCTTCTTCGAATCAAAGAATCTATCATCTTTGACAAATGTAGATGTAGATATAATGTCACAGAACCTCTCGAGAATAAAACTCAATAGTATAGGCTCTTGAAAAGCTTGTATTCAGGCAACATGTTAATCCTGATAGCAAATCATCTGATTATGAAGTAATCTTTCAGGATGATTTCACAGATATCGATAGTTCTTCTAATACCGAGAAATCTTGAATTCTGATTCTGATGAGGAGAATAAACTGTTATACTTGACAAAAATGGGATTCTCAAAGGCTGAAACTTCAAATAGCTTTCTTTCGGTAAAAGATGGGAAGCCATTACGTGATGATCCCAGTTACAAGCAAAGGCGAAACTTGTGCTATGATTTTTGGGAAAGGAATAAGCAAAAGAAGCTTGAAAAGAAACTTCTTAATGAAGAAGATCATGCAGTTCATCTTTTAATTCTAATGATTGGTTCTGTAGTTCTTACCAAAACAGATCAGATAACTCAAAGAACACTTCCAGAAGATGCTATTCTGTCTAATCAGATCAGATAACTCAAAGAACACTTCCAGAAGATGCTATTCTGTCTAATCAGATCAGATAACTCAAAGAACACTTCCAGAAGATGCTATTGGCAAATTCATCTTCTAAATTCACTGATTGGTTCTGTTAAACCAGATCAGATAACTCAAAGAACACTTCCAGAAGATGCTATTATGTCTAATCAGATCAGATAACTCAAAGAACACTTCCAGAAGATGCTATTGGCAAATTCATCTTCTATTTAATGTTTGGACTGGGATATCACAGTACTTATTCGATATAAAGCCAGAATTTGTAGATTTGAAGCATTTCCATGCTGCTACACTAAAAAAGGTTATATTCATAATCTGCCAACAGAGTTTCTCTTATCATGCTTCATTCATGTGCTGATGCTTTTTCATTGACAAAGAATGATGGCTTTCATGGGATCCAAGAACAAAGTTGAACTGTTTATAAACATGTACAGGAAGTGCCAAATTGACAGAAAGGATCTGTAAGGCTTTTGAAGCTTATGACAATGAGCCACCTTCGAGTGTCCAGAAGTATGTTCTTGATGAGTGCTGAAAATGGAATCTAGTATGGGTTGGAAAGAATAAAGTTACTCCACTTGAACCTGATGAGGTGGAAATGCTTCTAGGTTTCCTTAAAAATCATATATAAGGATCTGTATAGAAACATGTTTCCTAGTGATATCAATGTCTTGTTTCTTTTTGCTGGAATCAGTAATGCAAAGATCATCTTCTACTGTTTTGAAAACAGATGTGCAAGAACTGAATGGTGATCGGTTGGAGCAATTGATGAGTAGATTTGGCAGATTCGACCTCGTTGTCGGTAGCACCACTTGTAACAATCTTGATGTTCATGGCTTTAAGCTAGTGATGATTTGCCTACTTTGTATTCCATGTATTTTAAAAGTATTAACAAAAAGTGATATTCAGAAGTCTTTAAATTATTTCAAAATTATGTTAATTCAATAGAAAAGAATAAATTGAATTTCAAAAATGAATTGAATCTCAAATAAATTGCACTTGAAATAGATAAAATTGTATTCAAAGTTATGACAAGCATAAGAATAAAAATTCAAATGTCTCAACAAATTATAAGCATAAGTATTTCTAAATTAATCAAGTTGACACAACTTAGAGTAATGATGTAAGCCTTTGTCTGGAAGATCTCAATCGTTGTCAAAATGCTTGTAGATGTGAAGCTTCTTCCAAACCATCAAAATCTTAAGAGAATTCAATTGCCAGATGCCTAATATCAACCTATATTTGAGCCGCCTTTTCAGGTTTTCAACTCAAATCCTTCCTTTGGTTACAAGATGTCCTTTGTGGGTTTTCACCTTGACCCCTCTTTTTTCTTTTTTTTTTTTTTTTTTTTTTTTTTTTTTTCTTTTTTTTTTTTCTTTTTTCTTTTTCTTTTTTCTCTTTTTTTCTTCTTCAAGCATAATATTTCTTGACAGAATCTGAGTTTATTGGATTTTTCAGAATTTTTCCATCCATTTCTGCCAAGATCAATGCTCCTCCGGAAAAGGCCTTTTTCACAACGTATGGCCCTTCCCAATTAGGCATCCATTTCCCACGGAAATCTTTATGTATAGGCAAGATCTTTTTTAGTACTAGATCACCCTCTTGGAATTCTCTTGGATGTACTTTCTTATCATGAGACTTCATCATCCGTTTTTGATACATCTGTCCATGGCAAATAGCTTTCAATCTTTTCTCCTCAATAAGGTTCAATTGATCAACTCTAGCTTGGATCCATTCAAATTCATCCAGTTTTATTTCTCTCAATATTCGGAGCGATGGAATCTCAACTTCAATTGGTAAGACTGCTTCCATCCCGTAGACTAAAGAAAACGGTGTTGCCCCAGTAGATGTTCGAACAGTAGTTCGGTATGCATATAGAGCAAAAGGTAATTTCTCGTGCCAATCTTTATAGGTTTCCGTAGTCTTTGTAATGATTCTCTTGATGTTCTTATTTGCTGCTTCAACTGCCCCATTCATCTTTGGACGATATGCCACTGAATTTGCATGTTTGATCTTGAACTGTGCACAGAGTTCGGTCATCATTTTGTTGTTCAGGTTCAGAGCATTATCCGTAATGATCCTTTCTGGTAGGCCATACCGGCAAACTATCTCTTTCTTTATGAACTTGCAGACTGTGGATCTCTTAATATTGGTATATGAAGCAGCTTCAACCCATTTGGTAAAATAATCAATTGCCACAAGGATGAAGCAATGTCCATTTGATGCTTTTGGTGTGATTGCCCCAATGACATCTATTCCCCACATAGAAAATGGCCAAGGCGCCGTCATTACATGTAAAGGAGATGGGGGTACATGAATCTTGTCTGCATATATCTGGCATTTATGACATTTCCTTGTGTAATCAATGCAATCTGTGTACATGGTAGCCCAATAGTATCCATATCTCATTATTTTTCTGGCCATAGAAAGACCATTTGCATGTGTTCCACATATTCCACTGTGTACTTCTTCAATGACATTTCGAGCTTCACTGGTATTTAAACATCTCAACAGCATTTGATCACTGCTTCTTCTATACATAATCTCTCCATCAAGAAAATATCCAGCAGCCATTCTTCTCAAGGTTCTTTTATCAATTTCTGATGCATTTGGTGGATAACTTTGATTTTGATATATTGCAGGATATCATGATACCATGGTTTACCATCTACCTCTTCTTCCACACTATAACAATGTGCAGGAATTTCATATACTTGCATTTGATTGGCATCATATCAACCTTCTGAGTTGCCTGAAACATAGCAGCTAATGTAGCCAAAGCATCTGCCATTTGATTTTCTTCTCGAGGGAGATAATTGAATGTAACTCTCTCAAATTCTTTCACTAGTTCGAGGGTAAAATTTCGATATTCCAATAATTTGGGATCTTTTGTTTCCCATTCTCCTCGCAATTGATACACCACTAACGATGAATCTCCATATCTTGAGAAATTTGATTTTTCTTTCTATAGCTGCTTTCAATCCCATGACACAAGCTTCATATTCCGCCATTATTGGTACAAAAGAACTCCAGTCTGCTTGTAAAGGGATAATAAACATTTTCAGGAGAAATTAACACTGCCCCGATTCCTCGTCCCAAAGCATTAGATGCTCCGTCAAAGTAAAGCTTCCAAGTTGCAAATTCATCATTTGTTCTGACTTCTTCATTCATGGATATGCATAACAAATCTTCATCGGGAAAATTGAAGTTCAAAGGCTGATAATCATTTGATACACGACTGGCCAGAAAATCAGCTATTACACTTCCTTTTATCGCTTTTTGGTTGACATAGATAATATCAAACTCAGATAATAACATCTGCCATCTAGCCATTCTGCCTGTCAAAGCTGGTGATTCCATTAAGAACTTTAAAGGATCAAGTTTTGATATCAACCAAGTAGTATGGTATAACATATATTGTCTGAGTCTTCGAGTAGTCCACACCAAGCACAACATAATTTTGTATTGGTGGATATCGAACTTCACAATCAGTAAATTTCTTGCTCAGATAATAATAGCTTTTTCTTTCCTTCCTGATTCATCATGCTGTCCTAGTACACATCCCATCGAATTTTCGAAGACCGTCAAATAGAGAATTAATGGTCTATCAGGCATCGGTGATACTAAAATGGGGGCATTGGATAAATATTTCTTAATAATATCCAAAGTTTCCTGACATTCTTCATTCCAGACTTCAGGATTATTCTTTCGAAGTAATTTGAACACTGGATCACATTTGTCAGTCAATTGAGAAATGAACCGAGATATATTTAATCTTCCCAAAAAGCCTCGAACTTCTTTTTTGTATTGGGTGGTGGAAGATCTTGAATTGCTTTTACTTTATCTGGATCAATCTCGATTCCTTTTTGCTGACCACAAATCCCAAAAGTTTTCCGGAAGTTACCCCAAAAGTGCATTTAGCAGGGTTAAGCTTTAATTGATACTTCCTCAATCTCTGGAAAAGCTTTCTCAGATTTTGAATATGTTCTTCTTCCGTTCTGGATTTGGCAATCATGTCATCTACATATACTTCAATCTCTTTGTGCATCATGTCATGAAACAAAATTACCATAGCTCTTTGATATGTTGCCCCTGCATTTTTCAATCCAAATGGCATCACTTTATAACAGAATGTGCCCCACATGGTTATAAATGTCGTCTTTTCCATGTCTTCAGGATTCATTTTTATCTGATTATATCCTGAAAAGCCATCCATAAATGAAAACCATGCGTGCCCTGCAGTATTGTCCACCAGTGTGTCTATGTGAGGTAATGGAAAGCTATCTTTCGGACTAGCTTTGTTGAGATCTCTGTAATCCACGCACATTCGAACTTTTCCATTTTTCTTTGGTACGGGAACAATGTTGGCTACCCATTCTGGGTATTTAGATGCCTGTAGGAACCCTGCATTGATCTGTTTTATCACTTCTTCTTTGATTTGCAACAACATTTCTGGCCTCATTCTTCTGAGTTTTTGTTGGATTGGTTTATATTCTGGATTGATTGGAAGCTTGTGTATCACTATATCTGTGCTCAAACCAGGCATATCTTGATAAGACCATGCAAAGATATCTTTGAACTCTTGAAGGAGATTTATCAATTCTTGTTTTATCTGGAATGTCAGAGTGGTACCAATTTTCACCTCTTTTCTGTCTTCATCTGTTCCCAAATTCACAGTCTCAACCTTTTCTTTGTGGGGTAGAATTTGTTTGTCTTCTTTTTCTACCAATCTTAATAGTTCAGTAGGAATATCACATTCCAGTTCATCTTCACAACCATTGATTTCTTCCAGACATATAGGCTGCTCTAAATTTATCACTGGATTAAATTTAGGAATACACATGCTATTAACACTGTGACACCTGCAAATTTAAATCGGACATATTTACGAAAGAATATAGTAAATTTATGAAATGTAAAAATGTAATAAAATGCAAAGAATGATTGCCATCTGAAAATTTTAAAGAAAGTTCCTTATATTTAACATAATTTCTTTTACAAAAGTTTTCATATTTTTGAGCTAAACATAAAGATTAGTTCTGAATATTACTCTGCATTAATATTAAAAACTATAGGAAGATCTTCAGTGGTCCAATTGGTGAGTGTTTCTCCAGGAAGGCATGGTCGAATCATATCCAAGTACTTGCCAGTCTTGTTGTTATCGCGATCATGTTGATAAATAATCCATTCATAGCTTCTTCAACTATGTCTTGGTCTTTCATCAACTTTTCTTCTTAAAGGCTTCACAAGTTGCTGTTCCACATTAATTGTTCCCCCTGATCTGAATGTTGTCCTCAACTGTGGGAAAGACATGTGTTTCCAAAGGATTTCTCCTCCTTTCAATTTTGCCTTTCTGTCTTCACATCTTCTTTTCATCTCTTTGTTCTTTTGCTGAAGATTGGGCTTAAACCCCAGCCCAAAACGGTCTTTTTTCATCTTTATACTGATAGGAACTGAAATCCCTTGAAGATTCTTTCCTATACCTCTCCCAGTTTTAGCTCCGATGCCTAAAGTTTGTTGTACTCATCTTGGTGCAATCAACAATCTGGGATATGGAATTTTCCTTCCTTCTGCAACAAAAGTTGTATTTACAAATTCAAGAGCTCGAAAAGAGCATTCAAGAGCTTCATCATTGGTGTCGATATATGGAACATTGCTTGTTATAGACGCAATGATTTCTTCTTCAGCACTGACACATATTAGTTGTCCATCCACAACAAATTTCAATTTCTGATGTAATGAAGAAGGAACGGCTCCTGCTGAATGAATCCATGGCCTCCCTAATAGACAATTATATGTGGGGTGGATATCCATCACCACAAAGTCAATATTGTACACTACTGGGCCAATTAACAAAGGTATTTCCATTTTCCCAAGCACTTCTTTTTGGGTACCATCAAAGGCTCGTACCACATTCTGATAACTCTTCATGTGTGATTGATCCAGAGGCATTCTTTGAAGTGTAACTAGAGGCATCAAATTGAGGGCAGACCCATTGTCAATCAATACTCCTGGCAACACATGACCATGACAATGTGTCGTGATGTTTAAAGCTTTTACTGACCCCATTCCGCCTTCTGGTATTTCATCATCTGTGAAGGTTATGTAATTGTCGGCGGCTATATGTCCCACAATTCTGTCAAGTTTATTGAGGGATATATCTTCGGGATAAATGTCTGATTGAGGATTTTCATCAAAGCATTCCTATGCGCTTCTGAATTCATCAAAAGATCAAGAATAGAAATTCTCGCCTGTGTTTGTTGTAGTTGTTCAACCACACTATACTCACTATGTTTCAGGAATTTCAAAAATTCTTGAGCTTGCTTTTCTGTCACAGGTTTATTGAATGCTGGAAGGGATTCATCCTCAAATACCTTCTGAGGTATTGCCATGGCTTTTCCTTTTGCTTTCACTTGTTCTGAAGCATTAGATGTTTCGGGAGAGTAACATCTCCCATTTCTCGTAAAGAAACCGACTTCGCTCACTGCTTCAGATGTCGATGTTGTACTCAAACTCTGTTTTTTCTCTTCTGTTAGAGAATCAGATCCTCCTACCATTGAAACATGGGTAGTATAATTCCAAGGTACCCTGCGGGTATCTTTGTATGGAAATGGTAGAGGAGTGGTAATGACTACTTTTGGCCTTATTGGTGCCGGAATCACCGTGGATGATTTCACATTAATGATCACATGATCATTTATTCTTTGATTTGGTTTAGAATCCTCTGATGAGCAAACATCATCTTCTTTTTTCCCGGGTTCTTCTTCAAAGAATTGTATTTCTCTGTTGTTCATCAATTTTTGCACCAAGTTTCTAAACTCAGACATAGTTGAATTTTATGCCCTTTCTCCTGATGATATTCACAATAATTCTTGCCTTCATTCTGCTTTGGCCTGAATTGTTGTGGAATTATACCGGCTAAAGAAAGCTGTTGAAATATCCAAACAAATGGAGATTTAATTTCAGAAATATCAGTCTTTGCTTTCTTTCTGTTCTCTTCCTGAATTGCATTCACGTTTTTCTCCATGATTTGGCAATGGATGACTTGATGCGGATGGTGTATTGAATTCCAACTTCCCAGTGTTGATTAAATTTTGAACCACCCTTTTGAATGCTAGACAGTTTCAATAGAATGTCCTGTAATTCCTTCATGGTAAACACAGTGTGCCTTTGTATCATACCAAGGAGGGAATGGTGGTTGCATGGGAACCAAAGGGTAGGGCCGTATAACATCTGCTTTTAACAGCGAATCATAGATCTCTGCATATGATACTGGTAAAGGTGTAAAAGATAACCTTTCATTTTCTTTTCGAGATCCTCTGGACTCTGCTCGATTAGTGTTTGTTTCCTCTTTCTTAACCCTTGGTTGGGTTATTGTAACACTTTTCGATGAATCTTTGCTATAAGAATTGGCATTGTTGACTCATTCTCCTTTTTCCGGTATGTAGGTCTTTTGGAACTAGACCCATCATTCGATTCAATCTTGCCACTTTTCAAGACATTTTCAATTAATTCTCCAGAAATGACCAAATCTGCAAATTTCTGGTTGCATTCCCCATTAGATGATTTAAATAAGGGGCCTTCAATGTATGGACAAACATAACTGTGGCCTCTTTTTCTGACAAAGGTGGTTGAACTTGAGCCGCAGTGTCACGCCATCTCTGGGCATACTGTCTGAATGTTTCATTATTCTTTTTCTCCAAGTTTTGGAGAGTCCATCTATCAGGACCATGTCTGTCACATGGCGATACTGCTCTAAAAATGCTTTAGCCAAATTTTCCAGGATCTAATGTTAGCTTTGGTCAATTGAGTATACCATTTTAAAGCCGGTCCTGTCAAACTATCCTGGAAGCAGTGAATTAACAATTTCGTCCTTCACATATCCTGCCATTCTTCGACAAAACATAGTAATGTGGGATGAAGGGCATGTAGTACCGTTATATTTATCAAATTCGGGAGCTTTGACATTGATAGGGAGGATTAGGTCTGGAACCAAACTTAACTCACTAGCATCAAATCCATAGAATGATTCAGTTATTTCCACGGATTTCATTCGTTCTTCTAAGCTCTTGATCTGTCTGGTCAGCTCTTCATTTACTTTTTGTTTCTCATTCAGCTCATTTAAATCTGGGATTAACTGATCAGTATTAAGATCCCCTACTTTCATATCTGATATAAGCGGATTTTTGCTTGAAGATGCTGGATCCACTTGTTGATCTTCATGTGGTTTAGCTTCTTGTAATGCAGATGTACGAGCATTGATTTGTATAGGGGCAATACCAGAGTGATAAATTGGTTCTGGTGAAAAACCTAGAGGATATATGGGTTCTTGGTCGAAAGATACAGGATTTTCATGCATTTTTCCACTGGTAGCCTGCCTTTTAAACATGTCCTCTATCTTCTTCATCATATTGTCTTGTGAATTTGCAATGCTGGCTTCAATTTTTTCCAACTTCATTCTCATTTCTTCTTGTTCTTTATGATGCTGTTCCTCAATACGCTGTATTTATCCTCCATAATTCTTTTAGTAGCTTGTCTAGTACCGTATGATGTAGTATTTCTCTTTTGGCCAGAGTAACTGCGATTGAAAAATCTTTTAATATTATTTTTTCAAATTTTAATTAATGAATTTTAACTTAATAATAAATGATTCATAGCGAAAATTATGAAATGAATGATGAATGTATGCAAAATGCATGTATGTAAAAACATTGATCCCAAAAAGTTAACTGTCATAGAACAACTTCCATCGGCATACAAAAGTTTCTTTATAATATTTCAGAACTACAGATAAGGCATAGCTTTCCTATTAAGCTCTATAATTTCCTTCATTAACCATGACACCTTCTTTCCACACTTAGAAACTGGATCAACGTGATGCTCAATTATTTCGGCTTCAACAGCTAGTTCCCCAACATATCTGGCAACCTCGCTCATTTGCACCATGGCCTCGAACACCATATTGCTTCTTTCTTCACTTCTTTCGACATAGAACTCAGTTGATTTTTGCCATCGTTCAGTTGTTCCTTCAAGAGTTTGCTCTAACTCAGTGATTCTGACTTGACAATTGTGCAGAATTTTTTCAAGATCTCTAATGCGTCTTCGCAGTGAAGCATTTTCCTCATTACTTTCTTTGAGATCATTAGGTCCTAGACGAACCTTTCTTGAAACAATGATTCTTCCAGTTGCAAAATGTAAGCATTAAACTCTGAGTTTTTGTTTCTAGACTGATCCAAATCCTCTTCAAGTTTTGTTCGTGCTTCTTGCGTTCTTTGATTAAGTTTCTGGATCTGAACATCTTTGTTTCTGCATTTTTGCATCCAATTGCTAGCCATCTCCTGTTCTACCTCAAGTCTGGTATTGAAATTTTTCCTTTCCAGCTCCCATTTTTCTTTTTCAACATTGGATTCTTCCATCTTTTGGCCTCTGACTTCAAGTTCAGCAATCAACTGGTTCATCTCAGATTCAAATCCCTTGAACATGCTATTTTTCTCGCCTTCAAATTTAACAAAGATGTCATTCTTCATCTCTTCTAAATCTTTGGCTCGATCTCTTTCTCTTTGCATTTCATTCATGATCTCACGGTGTTCAGCCTTGTTTTTTATAATTCGCTCTCTCCTGTCAACCTCGAAATCTTCCATTTTTTGCTTTCCTTTTTCCAGGTTTTGAGTAGACAACTATTCTTTCCTTTCAACTCTTCAACTCGTCTTTTCTCAATATTCATTCTCTGGTCATCTGTATCGTCGATTGGCTGGGTCCTGATGCTTTTCGGGATTTATATAACTCCTGGTAATCTTTCTGTAAGGCTCTGTACTCATCCTCACCTTTTCTTTATCTTTCTCAACATTGCACATTGTGACGAATGAAAGTCAATGTCACCCCCAACATAGCTTTATCTTGTCTCATTTGCTCTAATTCTTTCGACCAGCCATCTCTTTCTGCTTCAAACTCAGCTTTCAGGATTTCAATCTCTGATGGAACCACCTTGATGCGATCATCCATAGAAATATCCTCATTTTGATTTGGTAGAGGAATATTTTCATTTTTCCTGACAAATCTCCATTCTTCATAATCAGGAGTTAGCATTTCTTTTGCTGCTTTAGCTCGGATACAAAAAGTTGTTTTCCAAGCTGTAACGGCTTCCATGATGTTTCTTTATAATTTTTGCTGTGGAATGCAAACTCAGATGACTGTAGTCCAGCAGTGACAGGTACAAATTGACGACCTTCATACTGTCTTATAACCAGAAGTGGTGCATATCCAATTCCTCCCCATAATCCGAGCAGCATTATCCAGTTGTAATTACCACACCTGTAAAAGAATTCCCTTTGGATTTGCCATGGGGCGCGCCAAACAACGTCATTGCTTTGCAGATTTCTAAAGGCATTAATCCACATATCCTTCTTAATTTCTTTCGGCCATTCCTGCTCTAGAAATTCTTTTAATGGTGAGTAATCCGTATGAAGCGTCGGTATGAAACCTTTTCCGTCCTCCAGAAATGACTACGGATCCAAACATATAACAACTGGGTACACCCTGAGAATCGTCCACCTCCTAGCCTTCTGCAAGCATTTAACGATCTGAAGGTCTCTGCTAGGATGGCAGAAACAGGGTTAATCTTCTTTGGCAGTTGTTCAAACAAGTCTACTACTGCAGCTTCAATATATCCCAATGCTTTTGGGAAGATGACCATACCATATATACCCAGAGCAAATAGATCGAATCGTACTTTAGCGTCTGGATGACTCTGAATAAGCTCTCTGATGTTGGTCCAAGCAATGCCTTCGCTTTGCCTTTTTGTTTTGTACGGGATGCTACCCATTCTTCTCGTACCCCAGCAATCTTTGCTAATTTAACTCGAAAGGGCTGAGTTTTAATTGACTTTGAATATATTCGACTCTCCAAAGCACCTTCAAGATGTAACAAAGTTGTATATTCTTCAATAGTAGGGACCAAGTCCTCCTTATTGAAAGTGAAGCAATTGTACCCTGGATTCCAGAATTGAACTAGGCTCTGAGTAATTCATCATCAACTTCAACATAGAGCAAATATGGGATGTCTCCGTAAGTCTGATAAAACTGCAATTTTTTGTTTGAATCCCAACTTTCCCAAATACCTTGCAAATCTTGCAGATCATTTCTTTTTAGTGAAACTGAAGCATAACTGGCCAAGTCAGATACATAATCATCTGGCAGACTATCTCCTTCTTGTCTTTGTAAATCTTCAGCCCACTGTCTTACTTCTGAGTTTAGAATTACTTGACTTGAACCCTTTTTATCCATGGATGAAGGTTTTCCAATGAGACTATTAACACAAGGATCAATGTCTTTTATCCTGTATGATGCTATGCAAACAGAAAAATAAAGAACACACAAAAAGAAAATAAGTTAGTTTAAAGGATAATAACATTTATTTAATTTAAACATGCTTTTCTAAATAATTTAAATAAACATGTAAAATAAATTAACAGGAAAGACATAATTCATTTCTCCTGTGTGTACACCTATTTTGGACAAAATTTCGGCATGACTTCTGATTGGAAGAATTTCTAGGGTTTATTATATGCAGGTTTTCAGTTCTAGGAGTATAGGTACTCGAACTGTCCTTGTTGATGCCCCCTTGGGCTATCAAACCCTCGATCATAGTCCATTATAGACTTAAGTGAATCGAGTTCAATTCGAGGGGATACATTTCTCTATGCCTGACACGGAGAATAAATTCTCACGAAGACAGAGAGCATATGAACCCCGAAAGTTACTTGCTAGGTCTGACACGGAGAATAAATTCACGAAGACGTTGCTTTCACTTTCACTTAAAAGGGACAACTCAATTATAGAGCTTTATGTTATGCAATGCAAGTGTTGTGTGTGAGGAGAAATGTTAAACTTTTGACATAAAAATAAATACTGAAATAAAATACTTGCAAATAAAACATATAAATATTATAAATAATAAATATAAAAAAAAAATTTGAAAAGAAAGAATTAAAATTAAATATATAAATTTTTTAATTTTTAATAGAGACAATTTATAATTAATTTTTAAAAGTTTGACCAGTCCCCAGCAGTCGCCAAGCTGTCGTAACCGGTTTTCGTCCGGGCACGAAATATTAAAATTTGGCGGGGAAATTAATATTAATAAATAATTTTGAAAATAATTTGTGAGTCGCCATCGGCCTTTTTGGATCAGGTAGGTCGAATACCTAAAAATTATTTTTTAAAGAGTTTTAAGAAAACATCAATAAAAATTGAACTGATCTGCGTTTTATAACCAAAAATTTATTCTTTTTAATAATAAAAAGGGATTCGTGGTCGGTTACGTTTAGGGAAGGATTAGCACCCCTACAACGCCCAAAATTGGTACTTTTTAATTATAAATTGTCTCTTTAAAAATTCAAAAATATATTTAATTTATAATCTTATAATTTCAAAATTGTAAAAAAATATTTATTTAAAAATATCCGAAAAGACTTCTAGGTGCCTTAAGACAGCTCTTTTCTTTGATATTGATAAATATTAATTTAAATAATATTGTTTAATTTTAAAACATCAGAATAGGACATCCAGTTGTATTAAGACTGTCCTTTTCTTCGATATTAAAAATAAATATTTAAGAGTTAATATTTATTATATATTTATGAATATATATCAAAATATTTAACAATATAATAAAATAATAATTCTATTAAACAATATATTTAAAAACATAAAATAAATAAAGACTATAAAATTAATAACTAATTTATAAAAATAAAACTAATTACTAATTATTAATTAATTGAAATTATAGGGTTTAAATATATTTTTTTTTATTTAATAATTTAATGACCAAAATAAACTTATCTAAAATTCAAATTTTATAATAAAAATTAAAAGTATGAACTAGGGACTAAAAAATTATTTATTAAATTAAGGGATTAAATCTGTCATTTATCCTAAATATATTATTTTAATTAAAAACTAAATGAATAAAATTAAAATTCAAAGACCGAATTAAAATTCTTATAAATTCAGTTTAATGACCAAAATGTAAAGTTTACAAATATGAAGGACTGCGGAAGGGATTTAACTATTTTGTAATTACGCATATAGTCCTTCCCAACGACGTCGTTCGGGAAGGACTATAAGAGTCCAAACCGGCTGGCCCTTCGGGCCAGCGATTTCATTTTCTTTTTTTTTCTTCTTCTCTTAAACCGAGAGAGAGAGAGAGAGCCAGAATTCTCTGGCCTCTCTCTAGATTCCCTCACCGGAGGGAATCCGGCGGCCGTCTGCCGCCGTGAGTTCTGCCGCCGACCACCGCCGCCGGTGGTCGGAAGTTCCCCAAATTCACCTAAAACATAGATCAGATCTACCCTGAGCCCGATCCAACTTTTGTTTTCCCAAAAAGACTCCAAATCGGAGTAAATCTATGAAAATACCTTCGGTATTTTCGGTTCTCCGGCGATGTTAATGATTCCGGTGGTGGTCAAAGCTTCCTGGTAAGCTTCTCTTCTCTCTTTTTTCCTTCTATTTTGCTCTGTTGCTGTGGACTGGGATCGTTGGTAGTTGTTGTTGTTGTTATTTTTTTTCCTCTGTATTTTTTCTGTTTTTTTTTCTCTCTGCTGTCTCTCTTTTTTTTTTTTTCAGGTGGGTGGTGGCTTTTATAGCCACCACCGGTGTTCGTCTTGGACCGGTCCGAAGAGGGGGCTTCGGTGAGTCACCGGACTACCAGTGGTGACTCACCCCGTAGCCTTGGCGTGGACGGCCGGTGTTCTAGCTTCTGGTCTTCGGCTGGGACGTGACAGCGGCGAGGCGGCGAGGGCGTCGGCAGCCGCGTGGAAGCTGAGCGGCGCCGCGTGGCCCTAGGGTATCAAACCCTAGGGTTCCTCTCTGGAGGCCATGTGGACCGTTGGATCGTGCCAGATCCAACGGCTGTGATGAGGCGGCTGAGGATGATTAGGAAACCCTAACTGGAAACCCAATATTTAGGGTTTCCGGTTGGATTTGGACCGGTTTCAGTTGGTTTGTAACTGAGCCGGTTTAATTGTAATTGGTTTGTATTTAATATTTATAATAATAATAATAATAAAAATAATAATAATAATAATAATAATAATAATAAAAAAATAATAAAATAATAATGATAATAATATTAATAATGATAATATAATATTAATAATAATGAATAATAATGGATAAAAAAATAGTATCTTCATTCTGGACATGGAACATAGGCTTTCCCCATTGGCATGGAATTGTTAGCCATGGATTCACTAATAAGGGGAAAGCCTCCCATATTTTTGTTGAGGAGACTGATTGAAGAACGTTGAATGCCAAATAAAGAGAATGGGATCACTAAACTTGATGCATACCAATTCTCTTGACAATAGAACATGATTTGATTTAGCATTTTTTTAATCCAAATTCGTCTTAAAATTGTAATTAAAATTTCGATTATGGTAGGATCTAATCCATATT